>NW_004567123.1:33041872-33110458 GCF_000260355.1 Condylura cristata | reverse complement strand
AGAAAGATTTGGCAAATTGGAGAAGAAACCACAAGGGGAAAAATCACAAAAGGCTTTATTAATGGACTTCATGTAGCATGTACTTGGAATTGAACTTGTTCTCTTGGGATTCACATTTAAATCATAAAACTACTCAAATTGATATGGCTCAAGGTTTAAAGTAGAGGGAGGTTTCCTTATAATTCTTCATTTCTGAAATGACCCTCACATGCTTAGCAAAGTAAATGACAGAAATTGTCACACCTGGCCCAATCAATTGAGATATGCATAAAACATTTTTTTTTTCTTTTTTGGAGGAAGTTACAGTGATTTCTAAAGCTTCACATCTTACTGGCTTATTTTTGTTCCTCCATATTTATTCCTGTGAGGCAGGATGACTTATTAATATAACTATAAATTTCTTCCTTAGATAGCAATTTTCATCTAGAGGGAAAACCCTCTTCATATTAATGATCTGTATCATTTGTAAGAACAATACCTTTCTTCCTTTGTTTAAAAAAATTATAATGATAGTCATAAAAAAGAGGATGGTTTTCCTCTCCACATCAAAGTCTATCAGAAAAATAAATGAGGAAAGCATATATTTTGATGCTATACTTTTGCCTGAGAAAAATCAACAAAATTATTTTTATTATATAGAGAACAGATAGCTCATGCATATAGCTCAGAATCAATTAATTTAAAGTAATAATTTGCACAAACACCCTCACAAAAATTTTAAAGGATATTAAACACCCTGTTTTATAAACATAACACTTAATTTAGGGAAAAAAAACATTTAGAAGGTAATGCATTTAGGATAAGTGCACAACACATGAAAATAATAAATGAAATTTTCCCAGTTTAGAAAATGAATGTAATTAATTAACATTTAAATTACATTTTTAATTGCAATCATGCCCTCCCAGGGGACTCATAAGGGACCATAATTGCAATTAAAAGCATGTGGATTAGATAATAAAACAATGCACACTGTCTGAAACGTGCGATTTAAAATGGAAAACAGACATTGTTATCGGCACATCTAACTTAATTGTAGCCATAAAGCAAATGTGCTGTACAAAATAAAATTCACATACGGGAACATTTAATTCTGGAGTCTCTTAAAGGGGACACGCTTGAGAGCACATTTTATGACAGGTTCTGTTGGAAACAGCCCTTTAAGGCTTTCGGATCGAGGGCTGGAGCCTTAATGTTTTTGCATTAATAAAAGCAAAGCTGAATGTTCCTATTAAAACACACAGATACATTTAAGTAAGAGATGAAACTCGATGTCTAAATTTAAGCTGTGGCGCATAATTCTATTAGCCGGACGGACTGTAAGGCCATGTAATTTTGAAGCTGCTTTTTTTTTTTTTTTAACTTTTCTTTTTTCATTGTCTTTCTGTCCTTTTGAGAGAACCACCATGAAGGGGCAGAGATTGGAGACTGGAGAAAGCAGAGTCAGAGAGATGTTTGTCTGGCTTGCAAAGAGTCTGGGTAGGGTCCCCAAATTCCCCTTCAATTCTTCACTTTAAGAAAACCACACACATGCTCTTCGGTTCTAGAAAGATCTCTTATTTTAATAACTTCAACTATTCCATTTTGTGATCAGAAACCTTTTTAAACTGATATATATCGGTGTTTTCAATCCACGGTACATTTGATAGTTTGGAAATATTTTCTGATTGTCAATGTGGGGAAGAAGATGCAGTAGGTATCCAGTGGGCAGAGACCACGATGCTGCTAAATGCCCTCTAAATAGCCTCTGATGAACAGGACAGTGCCTGTAACAGAACTGACCTTGCCCAAAAGGGGGGGTGGGGGTGGTGAGAAAGAGAGGGAGAGGGGTGATCAGCCAATCTTGTAAAGAAGGAAAGCATGCTTTCTTCCACTGTCGGAGTGCAAATCTTGAGCGAATTCACTGGACTGGCCATGCTTTGTTTAAATACACCCCCCGCCCCCCCCCAAAAAAAAACCAAAAAAAAAAAATAAAAAACAAAACAAAACAAAAAACTGACGTCAAACTCTTTTAATAAACAGGGATCAGATTCTGGTAGACGCCTAGCAGGAAATATGAAACTCTGTCCTAAGAGGAGATGGTCAAAAATCTTTCAGAATCCCATTATAGGAGATAAAGGCGACAGTCTTCTGCTTTCTAGTCTAGATGTCAATTTCATTTGCTTATTTATGAGAAACAGTGACTTTGTTTACAGTATAAATGTTACCATGAAATTGGAAGCGGCATGGCTCTAGAAGGGCGGTGTAACAGGAAGACAAAGGTCTAGACTCAGGGGCTGGCTGAGGCTCCAGTGAAAACCCAACTCCACGATTACTGGCCGGGCCACTCTCTTCAGCCAATTCCCTGGACGAGGCTCAGTTTTCACATCTATTTTACAAACTGCAGTTCAGGCATTCTCTCCGAAACGTGGTGTTAGGAAGATCAGGGAGAAAATGGGCACATGTATGTAAATACACACACTTACACATACATGCACTCACTAAGACTGCTGAAGTGTGTCTACGTGCATGCACACACACTGTACCTGGCTGTGTGTGAAATACCTCCTGGTAAGACTAACATACACACATGCATAAACACATCCTCAGGTGTGCACGTGCAGAATGGTTATTAAATGGCGCGTGTTTCCAGGAGAATACTATTTGTTCAACACTTCAGGTCCTGACATCAAGAATGGATACAGGCGGATTTCTGTGTAAAAGGGGAGGGAAGGCTTAGCCTTATTAAATCCTTCTGAGGGTTTACATTTGCATTCATGCCCAGCTCATTGTATTCTATAAACTCATTCATTCAGCAACTTTTTTGAAAGGCCTTCTAAGTGCAAGACCATGCTACCCTGGGAGACATAACTGAATAGAGAGAAGGAAGGAGGATGTTGTGGGTAGATGATGATACATCTGGACCTGAAAGCTCCAACAGTGGGAAATATCCTTCAGGCAAAGGATTAAAGCCCACAGATTTGTATTTCTTAAGAAATCCAGGTGTAGCTGGAGCAATGGTCAAGGAAATGCGGGATGTGGAGAAGTGAACTGGGGTGTGGGCAAGCCAGGAGTTACTCCAACTGCGGCTTGTCAAGTTTACTAGAGATCCAAGGAGGAGTTGGAATCAGCTGGTGTGACAATAGTTTTTGTTTTCTCAGAAAGCCCAGAAAATGTTTACCAGTTCTCAATGGTTTACCCTAGTGGAATGCAGCAGAAATAAGGATACGTGTGAGACCTTTTAGGTCCAACACCAATGAGTTCAGATGCCAACTGATCATACTGACCTAGGGCAAGAAAAATCACACACCTGAAAGCTCATTCATAGATGTCCGATCCTGATGGATGACAGGAAGTGGGGCGTCTTAGCCCTTCCTGCGAAAGGCTTATGTGGCAAAGACATTACTAAAATAAACAGCGTGTATTTGTAGTTCAGACTATCAGAAACAAATCAATAGTATTTCGATCACTGTTGAACTAGCTAAAGCTCTGATACCTGGGGTCTGGGGAGAGCAATGTTCTGTATGCCAAAAATTATTGCCTTTTCTCTTGCTACAGTGAGACCAAGAGCCCAGTCTTAACTGTAGCTCAGTCAAGGCCATGCGATCTGATTTCTGACCTGTGGGATGTGGGAAGAAGTGAGGTTCATCACTTCCAGGGCTCATCCATACCTTCATTGGTAATTATGGAAACCCAAGTTCAGGTGTTCCAGACAGGACAGCTGTCCAGTAAAGCAGGTCCCACCTGAGACACCAAGTGGAGCAGTGGCCACTGGTAGCATGGAAAGTAAGCATTTCTGTGCAGGGGCTGAGATGCGGGCTGTTTGTTAGAGAAGCTAGCATTCATTTTCCTAGCTAATTAGCAAGAGAGAAAAACAAAAACATCTTTCAGACTATGTCATGGAATTTGTACAAATCCAATCAATTTTTCTGATGTCACTTTCATTTTTTTTTCTAAGGCAAAAACTTTAAATAGCCATCAAAGCTATTTTTAACTCCAGCATTGGTATATTTGAGTGTATTTTCGTTCTTTTGGAGTTAAACCAAGAACAGATTCCATTTTTAGTAAATGGAACTATCTGAATTAACAGTGATTCTTAAATGGGAAGTGGGGGTGCCTCTAGGTAACCACTGGCCATGTCTGGACAGCTGTCTGGCCATCAGGATTTAGGATGGGGGCTAGAGAGACATTCTGCAATACCCAGGAGAGGCCCCACAGCAAAGAATCATCTCATGATTCCTTGCCAACAGTCAACAGTGTCAAGATGAAAACCTGGACTAATCCACACAAGCCTGATCTTGGAGACTCAGGCTTGCTTGACCCTGCACACAGTCACCACTCATCACATCCAGAAGGACAGTGACCAGCCGCTATAGGACCACGAAGAGTCCCACCAACTGGCTGATTGTTGGGCCACTCTGCCAGATGATGGCAGTTGATTAGCCAGCAAGACAGACAGGAGTGTTCCAGGGATTTTCTGTCACCTGGGCATGAAGAAACAGTTTGAAGAACCCAGTCGTTGACAAATTCCACTTTCTCCGCTTTGTTCAAAAAGAGAAGCTGATGATGTTGTCACCAACCTTGGCAAAAGTCACAAATGCAACCTTGTAACTTGACATCACCCTCTTCTTCCTTCTAAGTGGTAACACTCCTCATGGGACAGCAGACCTTAGTAGGCACTGCCATGCTCTCTGCCACCCCCTCATCACTGGGTCCTCCTGTCAAACTCCCATGCCATGCCAGGGCGTTGTTTTATAGAGTGCAATGTTTAAAGGTTTATAAAATAAAACATGAATGAAAATAAAGCCACTGATATGATTTGAGAACCCCAAGACCTCACTTATCAAGCACGTGAGTGTGGGCACGCACACACACACACACACACACACACACACACACACACCCCTAACATTCTCCACTGCCACACAAAATCTAATCTCAAAGTCTAGGAAGCAGTCAGTGGAGACCGAAAGAGTAAGCTTGGAACTTAAACATGTTTCCCCACATCCTACCTCTGGGATTTTAGCAAGCTATTCAAAGTGTGTGGGGGCCAGTTTTCCCATCTGGATGGAGAAAATAACGTCTACTTCATGTACTTCCTGTGAGGATCCGAAGAGGAAATGTCTATAAAAGTGCTCAGTGCAGGGCCTGGCCATAGCGTTAGGCATGCGTTCATTACAAATGGTAAGAGCCTGTCTCCACTGTGCTCTGGCAGCCATCTTTCAGCTCTAGAGAGAACAAAGCCAACGGATTCATTCCTACCCCAGGACCTTTGCACTGCTCCGCTCTGTTATAATGCTCTTCCTTCCGCCTCCGGATTTTGGTGTGTGAACGACTTCTTGTCATTCTGACCACTATCCGTGATGTCGTTCCGCACCTCAACTTGTAGTCATTCATTATTACCTTACCGGTTCTATTTTCTTTCTATTATTTCTCACGGTCTTAAGTTTTATTCAGATATTTCTCGTCTGCTGCTTTTATCTCATCCCCGGAGTATGCTGGACAGGGTGGACAGGGGATTTATCTTACTCAGTGGATGTATACAGCATACTAGGCATGTTTCACATAAGGTCGATTTTCAATGACCATTTCTTGATCACTGTGCACTAAAACTAACATGGTTAACAGTTTGTTGAGACCGACCCAACACCTCTCTTATAGCAAACTGGAGATAGGGATCTCTAGCATGGACTTGGACTTCTGGAAAAACCTTTAAAGGCCAGAGAATGCTGGGGCTTCTTGTGAACCGTCGTGAACAAATCTTCACTTTGGATTTATTTCTGTCTAACCACGGCGGGCAGAACAAGCTCTTGCCTTTGAGAACAGGACCACCAAGCACACGTCACTGTCTGAAACTGGACCTGGTGCGTCCGCACGTGTGGGTCAGAACACAGAGGGCCAGGAGAGCTCTGTGGGCCCATATGAGCGTCTGCAAGTGTTTGTGATCACAGTTGTGTGAGAGCCTGCACGTGACCACACATGAGCAGTCAAGGGTGGCTTTGAGGACTCCCTAATTAAGTCTCAAATTGAACCATCAGGCAGCTTCACTCTGCCACAATGTCACTTACCCCGTGAAATGGATCTGAGACGCAAACTATGCCCTAACTAGGCAGCCTCCGTTCTTGCTGATCCCATTAGTTGTCCAATTGGGCAAGACGAGGTTTTAATTGCGTGCCAGAAGCTTTATTTTTCTGCCCCAGGCAAACAGTTAACCACATTAGTATACCACTGACATTTTAGAAGTTGGTCAGCAATGAAAAGTGAAAGCACTACTTTGGGAGAGAACGGAGATACCTGTCAGTTTCTAGCACTTCCCTCCTAGCATCTATAGCTACCCGAGGGAGAAAAATTTCAGTCTCCACTATAACATGACACGGTGTAAACAGTGCATGGTGTTATCATTTCATTTCTTCAGGTGTGATGTCAAATAGTGCATAAGGACTCGACTGAATAGTAGACAGATGTGGTTCCGTTAAGGACCTTGCCACCCAATAGCCATTTCCTCAGTTTCTTCATCTGTGAAGGGGGGAATTCTCATTCAAGAGGGATTGAATGAGAAGAAAATGTTACAGGTAAAGCCTTGGGCACAAGTGATCACTCTTACTGTGTATACTGTGAGTGTTCTTTATTATGTTAGTCCATCCATCCACTCTTCACCCATCTATTATCCATCCATCCATCATCCACCCACTCACCCATCCATCCATCCATCCATCCATCCATCCATCCATCCATCCATCCATCCGCCCATCCGTCCATCCATCCATCCATCCACCCACCCACCTACCCATCTATCCGTCCCAGTCTCTGTAACCTCTTACTGTTTAGGATACTTCTAGGTAAGGATGCTGCAGAGGAGAAGCAAGTATCCAGTAGATAGGGTGGTTATGTATCTATCAACCCAGGACCCTTGAATCCCAAATACCAGTGATGTCAGATCCCCCTAGCCTTATTCTCCCATGGAAGGCAACATATGCTTATTTTACTGAAGGCCATATGGAAATGATGTTACTATTTCTTAAATGTCAGCCCCACAGGAAATTCTATTTAAGGCAATGTAAAGAAAGATGAATTATTTGGTAGGTGAAAACTTTAGTGTCTCAAACTTCAACTTTTTCCTTCTAGTAGAAGGCTAGTCCTTGATTTAGTCCTTCAACCTGTGCAGTCTAATCTAGTAGTCACTAACCCCATGTGATTATACAGTTTAAATAAGATGTTGAACTACCACCTTTCAAGAGCTAGTGGCTAGATAATGAACATTTCCGTCATGAAGGAACGTTCTCTTGGACACTGTCTCTCTAAAGAACCATTTAGTGGTTCTTTTCAGTATTTCAATCCCTGGGTAAATTTTGTTTCCTTAAGAAAAGAAATTGACTGTAGAAATGATCCCTTCCTTTCAACGTCTGTAAAACAACACAATGCTTTGCCTATCATGTTACCAATAACCAAATAACCAATGACTGAGAAGTAAGAGAAAATGGAAATTTATTTTCCTGATGGTAGCTGTATAATTAGAAATATAAACACTCTTACCTTTTTGTCTGAGTAAACCAAGCTGACGCTTAAGCCTAACGCTAATCTCAGCCAATTTTAAGGTAACGGTTAAAAAGTGCAGAGGAAACTCGACATAAAAACATGGTCATCAAGTGGTGTTTGTAACAGCAGAAACATGGGGACAGGTAACCGCCCCATACCAGAGTGCTGATTCCATAAACAAGGGCACATAGACCTTATGCTGCATGAACATGGTTGGTAACAGCTAGACGGAACCAAATGGGAAAATAATCAGAACGCAAACTTGTATTAGTTATCTACTGCCGTGTAACGAACTGCCCGTAACTTAGGAACTAGTGACAACAAGTATTTATGGTCTCGGTTCCTGTGGGTGGGGAATCTGGAAGTGGTTTGGCTGCTGGACTCCAGCTCGGGGCCTCTCACAGGTCCGCAGTCAAGCGTGGTCCGGGCTGGCTACCGCCCTCTACCCTGTGTCTGCAGGACACGTCCCAGTCACTCGCGTGCTCTCTGGCACCTGACGGTGACCGACGGGTGCTGCTCTGCTCCCAGCACATAGCGTGGGCCTCTGCGCAAGAAAGCTGGCCACAGGGCACCCGGCCGCCCCACTGAGGGAGACCAGACACAAGGACAGCGCGCATGGAGGAAGCAAGCTCGCCTTTCACTAACCCATCCTGAAGGCGGCATCCCAGCCCCCACACGGCGCCTGCGCGGCGGCGGGGCAGCAGGGCGTGGACACTGCAGCAGCAGGAGTGCAGACCAGGGCCAGGGCCAGCGGGGAGAGGCCACCGGTCGCAAGCAATGCAACGGAGTCGCACCAGCTGAGCGAAAAGACTGACTTCAAGACGTGAGAGCGGTGGAGAGGCAGGTGGAGGGAAGACAGACAGGTCCTTCACCACAGCTCGCCCTTTACAGGAGCACCCCGAAGAGGGTTTTCCGTGTTCTCTGCACGACCTCCCAATGATGGACATGTGTCACAAGGCTTATGGTGGAGACACTCTGTAACGGTAAACTGATGAAGCCCCACGGAGCACACACAGCTATATTCATAACCGACGCAGGCCTTTCAGGTCCACTTCCAAACCTGTTGCACCTTTCTTGTGTACCTTTTTACTCTCTTAAAGGGACGCATGCAGCTCTTGTCCCTGCTGTTAATGGCGCCGATGTGCCAGGTGAAAGCATTAGAATGTCTGTCTGCTCCCCCGCGCCCACGCCCGCGTGGCTCAGCCCCTCCCGGTCAGCCACTCCCCTGCCAAATTCCCAGCGCGCCCTATACTCTAACGTCCACAGGGCAGGGAGCCAGGCCTGATGGCCCAGGAGTCAAGCCCCAGGCTGACTCTGGCAAAGCGGGTAACTCATGCTTAGCACGTGACGTAACTTTCTGATGACTGAAACCTGATTCCGTCCACGATCCCCAGTGGCTGATCTCATCTCTTTACCATCAGAGAGACGGAAGCAGGGCTACCAGGAAGGATGAAAAGAGGAGGCAAGTGGGCCGTCTCTCCGCACACAGAGGAGAAAGCGCCTCTGATCCTTTGCCCAAAGAGCATTCCCGATCCTCACAAACGGGACCACTGACCGGCCGGTACTGCCTCAGCGCCGCCCGCCTCTGGCACAGCGGCCGCCTCTGGCACAGCTGCATTTTTCTGAGCTGGGCATCTGAGTAGTTCTTGGGCGAAGCCTGCACATTTATTAATTTTTCCTTCAGTTGTAACTTTGAAACAAACCTTTTCTTTTTGTTTCTAAAACTGAGCAGAAAAGAGCAATGCAATCCATAAAACACTCCTGGAAGCATGAAAAAGTAAACATAACAAACAAGAGCCACAAAATTAGTATGTCCGGGCCGGTTTGGCAGAGGCTGAGGCTGGTGGGGGCAGGGCTGGTCGGCTGGGTCACCGCCTGCCGGTTTACTCTTTACAGAGCAGAGTAGTGGTGTGCATTGACTGAGTCGTGGCACAAATTAAAGGAGAAACCCAAGACAGACACACAGTGCCTGAGGTGCAGCTGCTTATGAAATCGTGATCTTCTGTACTCATTTCATGTCACTCATTTGCCAAAAGTTCTGCCATGCAGGTGTAACTGCCTTCCAGGTGTAACTGGAAGGAAGCTAATCCTTCAAGCCCACCTGCAGTCTCTGAGGCTGCCCTTCCTATCCCCTGGACTCTAGTCACAGGTCTCCCTGCCGGCGACAGACACTCTTGCTCCCACCCCAGGGCCTCTGCACGTGCCATCTCTGCCTGGACACTCTTTGCTCGGACATTTTTTCTGGCTGGCTCATTCTCATTATTGAGCTCTTGGTTTAAATACCACCTCATCAGCAAGCCTCCTGTGACCTCCTTTTTTTTTTTTGTAAAATCACCAGAGTTGGCTTCTGTTGCTCGCCATCAGAAAACTCTAAAGGACTCAAAAAAGTCTAATGGATTCTTGAAGAAATATTTGTTTTCTTTTTCCCCTCTTTGACCACAGGCCCAACGGTATTTGTTAATGTTTCCATGGTTTTATTCTTAGCTCCCGTCTCTGATCTGCTTTTAGGCGAGTGAAAACTTGTGCCCAGCTTTGCTGCATGTTAGAGAGAAAGAAATACATTATAGGTGTAGGGGAAAAAAATAAACAAAGAGATGATTTTGAAGAAGATGGGTCCAGGGTGTCAGAAAAGTGTTTCTAGAGATGTCCTTCGCAAAACGGCTAGTCTAGGGAGGGTCAACTGAAAAAACATCGGTCTTAAAATCTCTGTTGGTGCATGCTTTCAATGGGTCCGGCCATACGACGGTTATCACAGAGCATGTTGGGTTGGAGCAGGGATAGTCTGCACCGCCAATGATTAGACTCAGTGCGGCCATGAGGAATTTCATGCTCACTGCTGATCCCAAGAAGATGAAAGATAGCTCGTAGGAAGACCACAGCCTCTTAAACCCCCCGAGTTCCGCCTGCTTTCTTGGAGGGAGCGGCTCTGGACAAGGAGCCCAGTGCCATCAGAAACTCCTGCTCCTCCTGGGTCCTCTTTCTGCTTACGATTCTCCAGACACACAAGCACATGGCGCCTTCCTGCCACTGGGCCTTTCTTTGCAGGGGCCGCTGCTCCGGGGATGGTCATCTCCCCTTTCCTCTCTGCTGACCCAGCGTCCCATTTCTCACTGCCGGCATCATGCCTCCTCTGACTCCCCCACGGGCATTCTGCTCTCCTCAGTGGCCCTTTCCACAGGCTTAATTCTACGGCCGTCTGCTCAACAGCCGCCTTTGTCCCAGGGAGAGGCCGCTGTGACAGGAAGTGTGTCAGCTCTTGCTCAGCATGGGGCCCAACACTGGCCGTTGCACTGGCTGTGACAGCATCAGTCAGTCAGCATGTACCAACTGCATGAAAAATGAACGAATGAACGGATTTGCTTACTACACACTGAAAGAGAAGAGCCGTAATGGAGACTTACATTTCGAACAACAGACAACTCACTGACATAATTCAGTAATATTTTTGGACTCCTGATGTTAAAATCATTCACCCAAGCAGCACTGACCTCCCCACTTGAAATTCTCACTTCTCTCCACAACTCAGCGTCTCTACTTAGTATTCCCTCCTTTATGGCTGCGACTCTCTTCCCACAACACCCCTATCTGACTGTCAGCTCCTTCAGGGCAGGAGTCTTTTTACCCTTCACCACTAGACCCAAATGCTCAACAGGCTTCTACTAGATGTGTTATAAGTGTGTGTTGGGTAAATAAATGAATACAGAACACCTGGGAGCCATCCATTCATCGCTGCCTCTCTCTAAAAGCAGGCTCATTACAAAGGCAGCGTAAATATGTTGACATGTATTATTATATATAATACTCGTTTCACTTGGTAGAAACCAAGCAACACTGAGCCAGTGCTGCCTATGGCACAGGTGAAATTTTCACAGGGGTAATTTCTTTAAAAATACCAACTCAGCAGTGCCGGGGGAAGGGGAAGGCGCGGTCTTGGTGAACAGAGACTTAACGAAGCACATCTACAAGCACATCTACAGAGAGTTCTAGAAAACTGCCAAAGAAATTCCTTTCAAATCCCTAAGAGAATGCGATAAAAAGTCCACTCCTTTAACACAACCAGATTGTCTTATGCCCGCAGAACCTAAGTGATAAAAAAGTTCTGCTCCCAGATTTACTGAACTTCGAGCATCAGCTGGGAAATGAACTTCTTTGCTCAGAGAGGGTGGGATTCTAACGGAACTGAAAACTGGGTGAGGCATATTTGGGTGGGGGGTTTCAAAACATGCCTGGCCAGTCATAATGCTCGCAGAGATACAAAGCTACCGCTACTGAGATGGTGTCAAAAGTTGAGTGTTTCTCTGCTCCGTGAATGTTCGGGGTGCTTCCTGGCCTCAGGCAGGCGGAAGCTGGAAGGTGAGGTGCAGAGCAGACACTTGGGTGTGGTCCAGTAGCCCCTATTCTCCTGTCCTGACCTGTGGAGGTGTTATCTTATCATCTCTGACCGCCTTTGCAAACCAAACCTCTTGGGGAAATGAAATGGGCCAGCACAGGAAAAAAAAAAATCAAGAAAGAAGTATTAATTCAGCATGTGTGGAAATCACTACCCTTGCGCTTTCACCCTGAAATGTGGGACAAAGAGCAGCTTGTCCCAGCTCTGCAAGCCCCGTCATCTCTGAATCACGGGACCCCGCATTCACGCTGAGGTCTGGGTTTTAGTCTTGACATTTGCTTGCCAGCTAACCTTGGCAAAATCGCTGCGCTTCTCTGAGTTTCATCGATAAAAGGAGGGTGTCAAGTACACTCCGCCTGCTCACAAGGTCATCACGAGCTTCCATGAGAGGGTGGCTATGGAGGACTTTGCTATGTGGTTCAAAGGTGAAGGGACAGGGCTCGAGGTGTGGTCTGAGCTCCAGCACCTGCTGAGCCAGACATACAGGCCCAGGGAGGGGCTGGGAGGCTTCCACTGAAGACCGTTCTCTTGGGCACAGGCACGGGCACAGGCCCCTGGAGCCAGCCCCGGTTGGCTCCCTGCTGACAGTGCGATGGGGAGACAGAAACACGGCCAAGAACGACCACGCCGAAGGGTGCAAGGACCCAGCCAACCCGAGACACGGGCGTCCCAGCTCTGCCGCTTGCTCCCCTGAGAAAATGGAACTTGGGGTCACATTTCCTGTCACGAAGTGAAACCAGGCATTTAGGGCCACAGAGATAAACTTCTTCAAAAGAAGCACCATTGGACAGATGCTGCCTTCTGGTTTCAGGCGCGCACCACGCACACGTGTGTGCTCCGTGAGTCCCCACGCAACGTCCGCTCCCAGCCTGTGCTCACGACGAGTCCCCGACCCAGACTGCCCTCGCCTGCCCTCCAGTAGCCACGCATGTGGTCTTACAGTCCAAAGTTTGTTTTTTGCTTTATTTGGTTCATTTATTTGGTTTCTCTGTCTGCCACACCTAAGTTTCAAGTGCATTTGCTAATTAAAGTTCTAGAAGGTGCTGCGGACCACTCTGGGATCAGTGTCATCTTCAGGCCCTGGTTCGTGACCCAGACGACATGAGACAATGTTTTCTCATTGACGACGCTTGTGTCTGAGTTGTCTGCTGGGCCATCCTGGCACCTCACTGGCCGTCTGCATCCCCCCAGCCACCCATGCCACACCGCGAATGTGCCATCTCCCCAAGTCACTGGTGCATGGGCACCCCGTGCACTTTGGGGACTGCAGGTCCTGAATGGCCAAGCCAGTTTCAGAGTGGGGGCTTCACACAGCGGGGTGGGGGGATCACAATGCCTGCTCCCCTCCATCTCCAGATGTCTCCCCAGGTCAGCCTGCTGCACCTGTTCTAGGCCCTCCTTTCCACGGTCCCGGGAGCCTGGCCTGAGATCAGGTCCAGGGGACCCTCGGCCTCTGGCTCCCCCCAGCTTCACCCAAGCAGGTATGTGGGCAGGAGAAGCAGGAAGTGACCGTAGTGTTCCCAGTTCCTTGGGGGCTGGTTGCCGCACCAAGGGCGGTAACTCTGGGGGGAGGGGGCGGGGAAATAGGGATGAAGGGTCCTGTCTGCACAGCCACCACCTCGTCAGGTTCTGGAAAGTGCTCTCCTCCAGCGAAGTCTGCCTCTGTCACTAGTCTCGGGTCATTGTGGTTTTCTCAGTGGCTATTTCTTTTCTTAAGATTTATTTATTGATGCATAAAGAATTGGGGTACGGGGGTGGTGAGAGGACTCACCAGAGACAAGAGTGGGGAGGAGAACAGGCAGATGGACTGAAATACACTGCTGAGGGGAGCGGCGGGGAGACAGGAGGGGTCTGCTGCTCCCTGGGGGTCCCTCCCTGCCTGAGGATCGAACTTGTGCTGCAGGGGCTGCGGACGGCTTCACAGGCTTCACGGCTTCCCACAGTGCCACCAGGGAGGGTCCTGGGTGGCTTCTTAAGAACCAGGTTCTCATTGTCCTTTGATTCAAGTTGCCGACCACCCCTGCTGGAGGAGGGCAGGTATTTCCTGCCTGGCCAGCACTGGCCCCAGTAAGATCTCACTCGGTTAATTACTGAGTGGACCTGACCGAGAGAGTGAGGCCCCATTCCAGACCAGAACCTGCAGTGAGCTGCTTCCTTGCATCCTAGCTCAGTAAATATTCGCCAGAAAAAGAGATTAACCTTTATTTAGTTACTGACAAAACTGAAAAAAATCAATACCTGTTCAAACAACTGTCTAAGAAGAAAGAAAAGTCTAACACATATTAACTAAATTCTCGCTCCGCCTGGCACCTCCGCAGCAGGGATTCTGCACCGGGAAGGCAGGGCTCGGGGGCGCGGCTGGGGGAGGGGCCCACGGCGGCCGTCCTGACGGCCCCCCACTCCGGCCAAGGGCAGGGCAGGGTGCTCGCGCCTCCTCGAGGTGCGCGTGCTGCATCCACTGACGTCACTGGTGCACCCCGGTTTCGAGACGCAGGCTCCATTCTCACGCTGCGGCCGGCCGGCGGGGCAGGCGGCGCAGTCAGGGAATCCGGAGCCGGGCCCAGGAGGCAAGTGCCAGGGAAGTCCATCAGCCCGTCGGGGCTGACGGTGAGGCGAGTGGCCGGGGCGCACCCGGTGCCCTAGACGGCCCCAAGACGGCGGGGAGCGGCGCCCCACGCTCAGGCGGAGGAGGGGCCGCCCGCGTCTGCTGTCGTTTACTGCGGAGACAGAAATGCTGCTCATGGGGAAAAAGCGCGTTTCCACCAAACCACACACAGGAGGCCGACTTTTCCATCTACTTTTGTTTTTCGGTTACTGACGTCACGCCCCCCCACCCCCCCCCAGCAGGCCCGTGCAGGGGCAGGGCTGAAACTGCTGACGGGGTGCCATGCGCATCCGGACCCTTCACAAGCGGCTGCCGCGCCCCCCAAAGTGGCACGTGCTCCTCCCCCGCCCCGTGCACGGGCCCGGACCGCGCGGCAGGGCGCAGTGACCCCAGCCACGAGAGGACTCCGAGACCCTGCGGGCAGCGGGCCGGCGGGACACCCGCCACGTGGGACTCCAGGCCGCGCCGAGCGGCTCCAGTGCCCCCTGCGCCTGCGGGAGGTGAGCTCCCTGGCCGCGGACGGGCCTGCGACATCAGAGGCCCCATGGGAGCTGCCCAGACCTGCAGCTAGGCTGGCGACCCGCGAGCCCACCGTCCGCGGGCCCTGCGGTCTCAACGGAGAAGACAGGAGACAAAGGTGCCGGGACCTTGCTCCAGAGGTGCCGCCTCCGGGTCCTGGTTCTAGACTCGGGGCGACCTGGTCTACCGTGTTCCTGGGCCTGGCTGTCGGCCCGGGTCGCCAATGCCTGATGTTAAACTTGTAAGGTCGCTGGAAGACGCCCATACATCTATGGGAATTCTGCAATCCGTCCCCAGGTCCACAGTGTCCCGTGTACAACTCGGAAGTCCTCCAACCTCCCCCAAGCCAGAAGTTTTGCTGTCCATAATTCCCTTCGGCAGAAAAATCAGATTTGAACTGACATTTTGAAACTTGTTTGGAAAAAAAAAACCTCACTGAGTAATATTAGCCATTCATAGACATAGACAGTTAACTTTACTTGTAAATATAGGGAGCGAATTGCGACCTCAAGAGCAATGTCAGTTAATGCACGCACCAAGCTCTTTTCTAAAAGTCAAGAAATGAGGAATTTCAAGAGGCACCTACCTAGGAGTTTCGGGTGGGGGGTGTGCAGAGGTGTGTAAGTAACGGCAGCAGCCTCCCGGAGAGGCCCACCGATCAGGGGAGGCCCCTTGGCTGTGTGTCCCCCTTAGCTGGGCCTTGACAATCCGGATTATCTCCTTATCTGGCTCATTCCCGGCACATCCGGGTGCCCGTGGGTGGTGTCACTGGATGTGGGTGCTGTGTCGGGATGGGCACCACACACCTGGTCTTCTGGCTCCAAGCAGGGAGAGGAGTAATGATGGGAACAGACACCCCAGGCTCCCTCGTATTTAATAGGAACGTGCTGGCAGCAGAGAGTGATATGATAAGGCCTTAAATAAATTGATGCTCTAACAATGTGTTGAGAATGGGGAAGGTAACATTTAATAAGCATGTTAGGATAATTAGTTAAGTCACTTGTCAATTAACTAGATTACCTAATAGCTAATTTGTCTCTCCAAGCAGCAGGCTTTGTAGAAAAGCAGTCAAGGAAAACTTATTTTGAAAGGACGGCCTTCCCACAAAAGTATACATAAGCCTGTCCAATTTGGGGGTGTCTCTCGTTCTCGAAACGAACGGGAAGCTTACTTTTCTTATTCACTTTTAAAAGAGATCCTCGTTTCATCCACTCTCTCTCTTTTAAATCTCCCTCCTTCCTTCTTTCTCCCCCGCTTCCTCCTTTTTCCTTCTGTTTTCTATAGCTGTGCTCAGCTAACTTTCCCTGCAAAGACCAGCTGCTAAATATTTGAGGGCCTACGGGACAAGAAGCCAAATTCAGGCTGTTATACAGGAGCCTGTACAAGAGAGAAAGCAAATTTCCAGTGTTTTAGCCATTTAAAATATGTAAAAATCCCATTCGCTTCACTGTAGAAGAGATAATGGGGGGCGGGGGGTGGGATCTGAATCACTGTGATTTCCTGACCCTGCCGAGGGCCACCAGATGGGTCCCTTCCTACCCTCACACAACCGCCCTTTCCACCCGCGCCTCCGGAGCTCTCTGGGCTGCCTCGCCCTGTCCGCCCTTCATCCTCCCAAGCGGAGGCGGAGACCAGAGCTGGGAGCCAGGCTCCCCGTGGTGACGGAGGCCTGTGCCACCTGGGGCGAGGGACTGAACCTCTCTGCGCCTCAGTGGCACCGTGCCAAGTTAGGAGCCACCTGTAAACGGCATATGACACATACGCGCCGGCTTATCTTATCTTAGGCTCCGAGATAGTAGAGCTCGGAAGAGGGCCGCTGCCGTTGGCCAAGAAACGCTACCCAGAGTCCCTCTCCGATCCCTGGGGCTCCCTTTGGTGCACAGGAGGGAGACCGTGAGCAGCGAGTCCTGGTGTCTCCAGGTGGGCTCAGGCAGGCAGGAGGCTTCCCTTGTCTTCTGACTGGACAGGGAGCCCCAGGGGCTCAATCTGCCTGTCCCTGCCTCAGCAACCACGTGACAAGCCATGGCCTTTGGGGCCACACCTGCTCGGTGCCCCACAGACTGGCAGGCCCCTGCCTCCGGGTTAGGGGGGACCCCGAGGCCTAGTTAGCATGCACACGCTGCCACCAACTGAGGCCGCCTCCAGCCCCGGCCGGCCGATGCCCCCGGCAGGAACCTGGCCCTGTCTCCTCACCCTCTTTCTCTCACACCCTTTGGATGGCTCCCATTCTTGGGGCCTCTGGTTGACAGTAACTGCGATCCCATCACACACAGCTTTCTTTGGAAAGCCCCCTTTAATGATCTGGCAGCCGGTGGAGACGGAGGCCTTCCAGAAAAAATTTCAATCCCTCTTCCCACAGCTTCCGCAAGCCCTGGTGATAAATGACACCTGTCATTCTGTCACAGAGGAGGAGCTCAGACGGGCGACGTCGGTGATGTATGGCTCCCCCGAACAGGAAATCAACTTTTTTTTTTTTAAATCCTAAAAGAGCTGACCAGGACACTGTCAGGGTCCTGCTTCAAAGGGCTCGTCTGAGAGACGGATGGAAGGACTGAAAAGTTTCAGCTCAGGGGAAAAAAGTACGCGCCCCGGCGAGGAGACAGTCCGGGGGGAACAGGCACCAGCAGGCCGCCGGCCGCGCCTCGCTGTTTATTTCTTTGTGGGGCCCTGGAGAGGAGCCAAATTTTCACCTCCTCCAGTGATTGATGGAGGAAAAGGCTGATCCCTGCTCTGTGAGAATTCTATTTCCCTTCTGGAGCCTCAAAAAAAAGTGAGTCAAGATTTGTTTGTCAAGCCTAAATGACCCCACTTTACACTGCCCCCCATGAAAAGCAATAAAATTCCCAAGGCCCCCGAGGGATCCCCTCTGCACAAAGATTATTTCCCCTCCCCCCCATCCCCAAGATGAACGGCCTGGCCTGCCTGATGCCATCCCAGGGGACAGGGGGAGGGGTGGCTTCTTTTTCGTTATTTCTCCCTGTTTTGTATTGCACTGTGATCCACACGCATTGAATTCAAAACCCTTTTATTTTCTTCTGTTTTGCAACCTCTACACTTCACCCACCGGGGCCTGATATAAAAGGCAAGTTCACCAGGAAACGGAACCTGAGCCTGCGAGCTTAGGTCTGGCCTTGATGCCGGGCAGGAAACGTGGAAATAAACGGCCAGTTTCTCTCTGGGCGGCACTGCTCAACCTCAGCAACACTGACCTTTGGCTCAGACCAGATGGTCCTCTGTTGGGGGCGCGGTGGGCATGGTGGGCAGTAACAGCACCCCCAGCTGCTGGCCGGTGCCAGCAGCGCCCCCTATCGCTCAGCGGTGACAATTACAATGTCCCCAACAGGCCTGGTGGCTAGTCTGCGGAAACAAAGTTGTCCCCAGGGAAAAACCACAGTTCTAGAAGTTTGAAATCAAAGCTCCAAAGAAAAATTATGTGCTTGGGACTTGTGGAGAACGACGGAAGCTGGTAGGTAATTAAATGTTAAACAGGATGACACAGAAAATACAAGCTTAGGCGAATTTTGGGGTTTTCAGAAGAGATACTTGGCATTCACCAGGTTTGTGCAAATACTTCTATTTAAGCTGCATCATAAAAATAAAGTCTAGCTGTGGAGCCACCATTTACTTCCTGCAATTCCTGTGCACAGGCAGGACTGAAAGGAATATCGAGAGACCGGAGCGTTTTCCAAAGTGCGAGATCTTAGAAAAATCTCAGAAAAATCATACTCACACTTACGGGAGATGGCGAATGACAGCCAAAAACCTCTTTGCTTTTCCAGTGATAGCGAGAAATGATTCTTAAAACACTGATAATTAACAAATTATCATTTATTAAACAAGATAATTAACAATTAAGGTTCTAAATTGGATTGAAGAAGGTATGGCTGAAAGGAAGTGTTTGTGTCTACGGCTTCTTTGTAGATGATCAAACACAACTGTTGAATGCAAAAATCTTCTGAATTTTAACGGCATTTATGTAGTAGTACTGAAAACATTTTCGTCTACTCAATAAAGCAGGAGATGACAGAACTAAGACTCTAGACATCAGTTGTCATCAACAAAGGTCAAAAACTCATCTGGAAGAAGTAGATTTCTTCATACATTAAGCCAACAATGGGATTCACAACGGAAGACACACAACAAATAAATATATATTCACACATGTAACTATACGATATATCTAAACATTACATCTAAGTTTATGTAGCAAAATGAGCTGTGATCACCAAGAATAATTTTTTTATGTGGTAACTATATTAGGCACGAAAACCAATCTTAGCGCCAAAATGGAAGAAGAGAAGATCTCACTGAATTAAGAAGACGACTACGCTGCAATGAAAGTTAACCATTTCCATGAATTAGGGAAAAACAAAACCACAAATGCCCTATAAATGCTGCTCATTCTGTAAACTTACAAGGTAAATTGTTTAGGCTCTTGTTCCTGGTATCGGTAGGTGCAGAAACTTGAAGATGTTACAAATGAGAATCCCCGTCTCTTCTCTCCCCTCCCCCAAACCGGCTGGTGGAATCTGTTCTTCCTGGTATTGGATTCTATCTTGGCCAACCTAAGACAGACCATTCTTTGTTCACACAACGCTGCCGTGCCTATCAATGGGAACCCTAATAAAATTTTATGCTGTTCTAGGACTTTTCTGTCTCGTCCTCACCTCCTGGTCTTGCATCATGTTGAGGGCAATTACACATTTATTTATTACACATCCCCAAATATAAAACCGCGAAAACTATACCAAAGACAGCAGCTTTTCAATCATCCATCAAGATATACCAGTTTCGAAAGACAATCCCTGCACCGCATCCTGAAGGTCATTACTCACTCTCGAAAGCTCATTTCAAAGGCCTCCTTCATCTCTTGATATCGTTAGATGGTGTGTGCACCAAAGTGCTGCTTGGGGAGCTCAATAACTCCAGTCTTCCCTCTCACGGCATGATTAGTGGGAGGTGCGGGCACCAATTTAGGCTGTGTCTACACAATGGCCAAACAGCCCACGGAGAAATGAAACCGTCCATCACACAACGGGCGGGTTTAGCTACGTGATGTTAAACTGCATGGACTCATCCTCCCCTCCTCTTCCCTGAATCACGTCGACTGATTAGGAGAGTTCATTTTGCTTATCTGGGAAGGCATCGGCTTAACAGGCTGGGCTGGAAGTGGGCCCCAGGGTGACCTGGTCTTGGCCATCTGGCAGGGCCCACGCTCTTGTCCCCTTGGCAGTGATGGGCCCCTCGCTATGTTCTCGTCTCGTCCGATGTTGCAGCCCCTGGATCCACCCTTTCCTGAAGCTTTGAGAGCTCCTAGACATTGTTTTGTGAGCTAATATGTATTTCCCCAGCATTGAAGTTCTTACTTAAACCACATGCTTTCTACTCACGCCCCTGTTCAGTCATCGCGCCTTGACCGTAGGAAGCAGGTGCCTCAACCACCCACACTAGACTGGGATGATGCTCTCTAGTACTTCCTGGGCAGTGCCTGCCCCTGCTGCCTCTCCTGGGAAGGCTGGCTTCCTTAGGTGAGGGCAACTGTTTGACCAGGGGGCATGTCTGGCTCGCATGCACAGCACGCTGGAATCACTGAAGAGGAATGCCCCAAGGAGTTCTCAAGTCATGGCAGGTAGACATTCGGTGGAAAACTATCCCAGACACCGTCACCCCTGGCTCCCCGCGTGCTTAGCAGCATCGAGCTGCAGCTGTCAACATTTCCTGGGATTAGCAACCAAGGAGAGCATTTGTATTCCAGTTCTTATTTCTGGGTTTCATTTATGGGGAACACAGAGGCAGACAGCACATTTGTCCAGACAGGAAAACAACCGCGGATGCATTCACTGTATTGCCCAAGAAGAGAAATCAGTGTGTTGTTTCACGTCAGTGCATGGGAGAGCCAGTGGGCCTGTCACCTTTCTTTTTAAAAGAAAGTGAAACTCATATTTACAACTGTTTCCACCACATCCTGTTCTGAGGAACTATGAGAGAAGCTCCCTTCGGACTTGTCTAGGCAAACGGACAGGAGGATCTCCGGAACATGGGATGATGGACTATTGTAACTATTCAATGGTTCCTTTTGAGCTTTGTCTAGAGTTAGAGTACTCATGCCAGTGTTAGTTCACATGTGAAATAACGTTTCTGCCGACTTCACTCCAGTATCCTACCAACATTTAATTTTGCCATTGTCTCTCTTTACAATTGTGACAATTTGTGTGAATTATTGCACCGGACTGACCATGCCTGTCATCTATACATGACACAGCCCTAACAGGTCTGTATATACGTACACATAGTACTTTCCTAACATTTAATTGCAGGTTGACTATATTCTCCAAATAATCTCAGAGGAGGGCCCACGGGTCACTGAAACTAGACCAACTGGACCCAAAAGTCGACTTCATGAATTACAGGTCACTGGGCAAGTGACTTCACATTCATGTGCCTTAGTTTCCTCACTGCAATAGGTCCACTTTAGGATAAAACCATTAAAATGTCTAAAGTGATTAGACTCGTAACTGGCATGTGCCAAGCGTTGTATGTATTAGCCGTGATTACAAGGCAACTCTCAGTCAAAATCCTTCCCAGTATTTCTGTGAAGAAAGTGCTTGTCAAGAGCATGGGCAGTTAATGCCACATAAAATCAAGGTCAGGTTTACTGTCAACTATGAAGTTTCTGGGTCTTTCCCAGGAGGAAACTGAGTATCAGATTTTAGGGAACCTGGGAGATTCTGGGTGAGATTAGGCAAAGGCTGTGAGTTCATGTTTCCCGCATCTTGCTTCCCACAGGCCCGTCACCCATTCTGGCTCGTTTGCTGGACGTGTCCTCAGTATTCGCATACGTACGCCTCCCTTGATAAACAGTACTTGCGCAGGAAATTTGGAATCGGGAGAAAAGCCCCGAACACTTGTCTTAAGTATTGCGAAGCAGTAGGTCATGATGGAGGCACCGTTACCCAATGCGATCTGACACCATTCAAGCAATGCGATGCGACAAGACACCAGCAAGTAAGCAAAAAACACTCTATTTCTGGTCCAAATGCTCATTATCATCTTACAAACAACCCGGGCAGCCGTGTGATGCTGCTAAGTGGAGCACCTCTTTTTCTCACACTAGTTCTGTTAGGTGGATGGGCTTAGAGAGCTTCTCCATGACCTGGCTCCTGGGGGTTCTGAGTTTTTCATCTCTTGCATGCAATCTCCAACTGGGGTTCACAACACAGCCTGCCCACACACCGCCATCCTTTAGACAAAAGGAAAGAGCGAATGGGGCAGGGTGCTGCTCCGAATGTGGTTGGGACATCTGGGCTCTGCTGTGCACTCTGCCTCTCTCCTCTTTCCAGTAAAAAACAGCAAAAGCCCAGTTTCATTCTTCTGAGTCGTAATTCCTCTGCTCTAGGTGGGGTTCATCACGTGACCCAGATCTAGCCCATCAGCCCTAGCCTCCCTCTGACGCCAGGGACTGGTTAATGGATGGCCATGTGATCCCATCAGGACTAATGAGATGCCCCCCCCCAATCCCCAAGAGGCTGAGAGCGAAGAACCTGGTCTTGGTCTGAATCTGGAAGCAGGATGGGCTTTTGGGGCTCCTCCTGGAATTCTGAAACTAACACCGCACAAGGCAAGCTCTAGAGAGTTCTTTTATCCCTTGGACCAAACCACCTAGCCCTGTCCAGTCCGGTCACATGAGCCAATGCCCATCTTTATTTCCACTCTCTTCTCTTTTCCCTGAAGCTGTTTTGGGGTGGGTTTTCTGTTACTTGCAACACCCTGATTCAGGGATGGCTGCAAACACGCACGGCCTCCGAAGGCCAGTCCTCGTCAAGTTTCTCCCCGAGAGACCCCTGCTCTGGACGTCCACCTCTGCTGCCCGACATGGTGACTGGAGGCCCACAGGTGACTGGAGGCGGGCACCTCCGTGCCCGACTCCCACGCGCCCCTCCAGTGACAGCCACTCTGCTCCCCAGCCCTTGGCCCCTATCAGCAGA
The DNA here is from genome assembly GCF_000260355.1 of Condylura cristata. Classification (NCBI taxonomy): domain Eukaryota; kingdom Metazoa; phylum Chordata; class Mammalia; order Eulipotyphla; family Talpidae; genus Condylura; species Condylura cristata. The sequence continues at coordinate 33,087,444 of NW_004567123.1, read as the reverse complement.
CACACTTCGTCAGGCTGACAGGCCGATGGGTCACCCCAACAGGCCAGACGGGTACCTGCAAAGCGGGGGCGCTCACGGGCTGCCCACCCGAGGGGCTACAGGGAGACGCGGGAGGGCCCCGCCAGGTGTGGGCAGCACGGGCACCCGACGCCCCCGGTCTGGTACCCCATTCCAGCCCTGACACTTGAGTTCTAAACAGTTAAATATGAAACTGTCAACAAGGCCCTGTCTTAATAACCAAACTTGAGGCCTTTTATCCTGGAAGATTTATGAAGTAATTTTAAAGAGATCCAAGCAAACATCTGTCAATAAATTGAATGCCGGCTACAGGATTTACAAGCAAGACAAGAATTTCTCATTAAGTGCACATTAACACGGTGGGGATCATAAATAGGAGGAGGCCAGGATGCGGAGCCTCTCAAGCTATCATTAAAACACTATCTAAGAACTAATGAGGAAGTGATGGAAGGGCCCTAATGACGCCTTGGGCCCCAGCGCCCCAGCCTGCATGGGCCTGGAGAAGCAGAGGCCCCGCGGCTGCCTGGCCAGCAGCCCAGCCTGCTGCCTGCCCCTGCGTGGCCGGTCTCCTCTGTCCACCTTGGGACAGTGGACGGACACTCGAGACACCCACGAGCTCCCGGAACCCCCATGCGCGGTCTCCAACACACACACTCGGCAAGTGTCTCCACACCATCCCTCACGGAGGCTGCTGAGCCAGCCGCGTCTCCCCTGAGAGTGGGCGTCTCTCTTTGGCTGGAAACCGCCTGTGCTGTGCAGAGATCAGACTTCACTGCAGGGCGTGGGCGGGGTTGGGGAAGAGCCTGGAAGGCTGGTGTTCCACACCTTGCCTCACGCCCCTGCTCCCGGGGCAGTCTTGCCAGCATGCTCTGACCCCAAGACTGTCTGCACCCAGAGTCAGGGCCCCCAGCTGTGGGAGGTCAGGGCAGCTGATTCGCCGGAAACACACGCAGGCAGTCGGACGTGATTTGGGTCATGGGTTCAGACAGGTCTCCTTGCAAATCCAGGAGCTAAGCTGGCCTGGTCAGAGCAGGAAATTAAACTAGGCAGGCCCTGACTTCCTAGTGACTGGGGACAGAGTCACCCTATTTTGGTTTGCTTTGTGACACCCACATTGTAATGTGTATGTCAGTTTATTTAGCATGTTCACATGGAGTGTAGGGTGATAGCCAAGCGCGGCTCCTCTTTTTCTGTCTCCCCACTTGAATGCGCTCCAGGTGAGCAAGATCTGGGCTTCCTAGAACAGCGCCCGGCACAGAGCAATTCTCAGTAAATACCGATTGAATGAATGAGTGATTAGTGAATGAATGAATGAATGGCCAGGAGCCCTGGGATCCCGCTAACTCCAAAATAGCCAAATAAATAAATAAATAAAATACACGCTTGAGTGAAAGCGAAGAGAAGCAGAGCACACGCTGTTTGCAGCAAGGCCCCTCAAATGACCAGCAGCTGAGGGACAGGCCAAATGCCCTCTTAGAATACCAACAAGTGCCCTTCCTGGTGGTGCAACCCATTAAATCGCAGCTCTACGAAGCCAGTCGCGGACGCATCAGCTAGAGTTCAATCCCTGTCCAGGGAGCTGACCCAGAGGGCCCAGCAGACCTCTCCTGACCCACCTGCTGCTCCCCTCAGCAGTGTGCTTTGTCAATCTGTCTGCTCTGCTCCCCACTGTCTCTGGTGATTCCTTCACCCCGCACCTCTGACCTGTACCCTGGTTCTGTATGTATCAATAAATAAATCTTTAAAAAGAAAACAAACACCAATAACCAGTAGGTGAGGTTTCATGTGACTCTCAAGAAACAAGTGGATCGAGGATGGGCATGAGAGAAAATCATCAAAACAACGGAAGGAACAAGTCTAGCACGTACCCTCGGCCCTAGGAATACAAGCACAATGCCCGTGGCTGTCTGGAGGGCAGCGCCTGTGAGCCTGGCTGCACGCAGAACCTCTGCGAGGCCTGCACTTCCGGTCACTGTGCACGCGTGTGTCCAGCCGGAAGCCAAGTGCTGACCAGGTGCACAGAACTAAGCAGATGTGAGCTGCATGGACAGAGGGAAGCAGGCTGAAGAGGAAGCACTCCAGTCTGCCGAAGGGCACCGCGGCAGTGCAGAGCCAACACCGGCACGAGCAGAGAGGACGGCTGCCCGGTCAGCCCCCCCGTGGCACTGGCCCCCCAGCGGCGACCTGGAGTTTCACCCCCCACCCCCCGGCCCAGTCTCCAGCGGCGAGGGAACCCGAGGTGGGCTGCCGACTGCAGGCTGTGCACACGCTGTTTATTCCAGAAGCCCCGAGTGCCCGTATGAGCCGGGCCCGGCCAGCCGGAGGTCCTGCACCGAGCCGCCAAGCCGGCCTCTCCTCTGAAATGAGAGCAGGGAGGGTGAGCAAGCCGCCAGGGCCGGTGTCGGGGCAGTCACCGGGCGTCCGCGGCGGAGCTGTGTCGCTGCTTGGAGACACGAAGGCCAAGGACCTTGGGAAACCCAGCTCTGATGGAGGTTCTGGGGTCTTCGCAGGGTGAGTGACGGCCACGGTCACTTGGTGGAGGACTTGTGTGTGTGAGGCCACCCCGTCCCCAGCACCTTCCTTCTGAGGAGAGACTGCCTTGATCCACGCAATTCTTTATTTCTTCATTTGCTCAGCAAACAGTGAATTCCTTTCTGATGCCCACTGGCCAGTGGAGACCCAGGCAAGGGCCTGCGGGGAGCATCGGCTCCAGGGTGGCAGGGGACAGCCACACAGATAGCCAGATACCTGTTTCCCTATGAGAACGTACTGCAGAGAGTTCTGGAAAATGACCCCTCCCTGTTCTGGCAGACAGGAGAGCAAGGCCATCTGCACAGATTTGAAGTCTGCGAAGCAGGCACAATCGGCCTGCAGGTAAAGCCAGTCTTTTCGCCCCCACTGAAGAACAAGGGCCACCTAAAGAAGACTCTTCCCTGTGCATTCTGCAGAAGGGAAGAGATTAAAACTGCTTTCCTCTATGCGGAGACCTCGGCCTTGTCTTCGCCAAGAATAATCGCATTTTTAATGTCCGTGACTCACTGTGTCCTACTAAACTCACACTCGTATTGGCTGGAAGATTTCTCGCAGAGTAAAAGCTGCTGGACTGCCCCCCCGGTTCGAATCCTCTTTTAATTATCGAATACTCTCTTTGTCTAACTACTGGTGGGATTTTATTTCCAGTTAACAGCTATTCTAGAAATCACAATTACCTGCAGTTGAAACTCTCCTGTTTGTTACTGACAGATTTAAAGCAAGAGAGTAGGAGCACGTGGGGTCTCCCCCAGGAATTTAGAGAAGAGTTCAGGGAAGGGCACAGTGGGCCGGGTTTTGAAGGGTGCACACAAGTCCATCGGGTTGAAAATACAGTCCAGACAAAGGAACACTACCCTGTGAGGAGTGGGAGAGGAAGTGCGTGAATACGAGAGCTCTTAGCGTGCACAGAAAACCTGGGCCAGGCAGGCGTGAAGGGGGCTGCTTGCTGTTCTGGGGAACCAACATGAGCAGTATCTTTCACGACGACGGCTAAGGAGTTTGGTATGTTTCCAACTCCAGCTACTGCATGGGCTCACAATTTCGGCCATATATAGTTCCTGTCTTGGGGATCTGTCTTTGAGGAGTCCACTTAAACACGCACGCTGTACGAAATTTATTTTAAAGGGAGTTTATAACTCAATATCATGAGTGGATAATCAGGGTAACCTAATTATAATTCTAAGCTAGATAAGCTATAACTATAAAAATTAAGATCAGGACCCAGGAGTGCACCGATCTTCCCTCTTAGACTTTTCCTCATCTTTGGGGTCACACCTAATAGTGGCCTTGCTGGATCATATGGTATTTCTATTTATACTTTTGAAAGGAATCTCCATACCATTTTCCATGGAGGGGACAAAATGGATGGACCTAGAGGTGATGATGGTAAGTGAAATAAGTCAGAAAGTGAAAGGCAGATACCAGATGGTTTCACTTATTCATGGAATATAAATAATCAAAGAAAACAAAGCACAGCAAAAATAACAGACTATGAAAAATATACTGGTATCACAGGCTGCGGGGGGGGGAAGGATGGGGGACAGTGAAGAGACAGGACATGGCACAGGGGTTCTGGTGGTGCATGAGTGAGGCACGTGTACAAATGGGGGGGGGATAATGCACTCCTCCAAATTAATCAACGCTGCAAGTAACTGCCAGATAATGAAGCTTGAGAAAAAGGTAAGATCAGAAACAACTTTCTCCACTCACCCCATACTCTCCTAGAACCCTGTTGGGAACTCTAGGGCCTTTCCAGAAATACACAGCCAGTCCCAAGCTGTGTTTCACGTGGATACTTCTGTGGCCAAGAAAAAGGCCAGGTTTGGGGGGTTTATGTGCAGAGACCAGAGTGGAGGTGACGATATTAATGCTGGGGGTGGGGTGGGGGAGGTGACCAAGGTCTGATGAAGCAGTGGAAGGAGGGGCGTGGGGGGGGGAGGCCATCTGAGAGCCATTTCAGAGGTAGACCAAACAGGATTTAGTGGCAGATTAGACGGGAGAGAGGGATGATGACAGCTGTGCCGGTCTGGACGTGGCTTCTTAATGGAGGGGCAGTTCCCGCAGCCATTTACAAAGCGGATCCATTTATATCAGAGCCATTCACAGGAGCCAGAAGCGCGGCCCTCCCGCGCATAAAGCACAGTTATGTAAGCTTCAGGGACTGAAGTCTGGTGACAGAGCCAGCCAGCTCCTTCCCGGGAAACGATTCACTCAGTATACCGCGTTTAGGATGAAAAAAGCACGAGACAGGCTAAGGGTCCATCTGTCCGCCCAGCTGCGGAAGCTACAGGCTCATGGCAGGAAACTTCGCTCGCTCGCAGAGCTCCTGGGTTTGCAAATCTAATTCTTTGACTTTTAGCTAGGGGAGTGTTTTTGTCGATGATAAAGGCGAACAAATAATCACCAGAATGTAGCTGCAGTGGGAAACCAGGCTGGGTACCGGGGGCGAGGTTCACTTCACATATTTAAATTTCTTAGTGCTCCAAGCCCCCCCCCCCAGGCCCCTCCTCCTTCCCCCCCATAAACAGTCTTGACTATACCAAGACGGATCACCTCTTCCCTGCATTTTGCTTCTGTATATAAACTGAGTATCTTCACTTAACAAGAAAGAAGAGGGGAAATCCTAGCAGTCGTTTTAATCAGAAAGAAAGAGGAGTGGGGAAAGCCAAACATCCTTTCCTTCCCAGGTAGATTTTCTTGGTAATGGTGTAATGCGATGCCTTTCCTTGGGGAAAGCAATTTGCATCACTTAAGGAGTGAAAGGAAACTATAATATAATATCAAGTTTAGCTCAACTACAGTGGCAAGAGACTCCCACCTAAAGCCAGAAGAGGCACTGGCTGGACAGGGCCAGTGTCTGACTGGGAGCTGGGGAGACGGGGCTCGGTGAGGCTGCGGGGAGACCGCCCCCGAGATGCTGCCTCACCAGGAGCTTCCAGATCCCAGTCTACAATCTGGAGGGCTGATGGACCGTGGACACGGGCGTCCGGCCCAGTGCCCGGCGTGCGGTCGGTGGCCTGAAACGGTGGCAGGAGTTACTGTTTTTATTTCTCCTGGGAGTTGATCCACCATTCAGGCTCCATTTAATTTTAAATTTATGGAAGGACGAGCTCTCCCATCCGTTGGTTTTCTCAATGGTTGGGTTTGGCTCGTCCATGTACTCCTATGGACTCTCCACGCCTGAAGAGACAGCACTGGAATCACAAGGCAGATGGACTTAACTAGCAGCAGGACAAAGCTTCACTCTTGAAGAGAAATGAGCCCACGGCAGTGGGACTCTGCCCAAATTCACCCTCGGAGCTGAGACAGGGCCACCCACAGATACGTGGGAAACTGGCTTGGAGACAGGCACCCCACTGTCTGCAAGGAGCCGGCCTGAAAAGGTTAATCACTGCAGGCAACTGCTAGACCAGTGAGAGGCTGGGAGCAGGGGGAAGAGGGTGGGGTCATCGCAGGAGGGAGGAGGGAGCGAGGGCGTGGCAGGCTCTCACACCCTGACTGCTGTGATCCTGAGGTGCACTAAAGCGTGTTGTACTGCACATGGCCAGGGAAAGGTCACTTTCAACCTGTAAGAATTCTATGGCTTCGTTGTTGGGAGGTGCATCCATTTCACAGGCACAGAACAAAAAACAAATGAAGTTAAAGGCAGCGTCTCAACTTCTGGGTGTGTGTGTGCACGCGTGTGGGAATCTGCGTGTGCAGATGTCACCTAGGTACGGTGAGCTTGGCGTGAAGAATGCAGGATTCCTCCAGGCTGTCGGCATGGATTATGGGACAGGGTGGTGCATGTGGGGAGGCAGTTGGGGGGGCAGAAAGACACCGAGTCGACGCCCACTGCGTGATGCCGAGTTTCAGCGACATCGCGGAGCGGGAAAGGCAAGGGGTGGAGTCACGTGCACAGACGCGTCTCCTTCACAAGATGCAGGCAGGTGAGCAGATTACCTGAGCCCTTCTCTCCCAGAACGCCCAGTTCCCTTTAATTCAATTGGTAAGCAAGGAGAAGAAAGTGTCAAATGACCAGCTCATCTTTACTGAGGCATGTAATGCTCCAGGTAAAATAAACACTGGAAATTGTGCTGTGTCTGGGGAAAAAAAAAAAAAAAAGTTCTTCCCTTTGGTGCAAAACCTTTGAATTTAATATCTCAACATGGTTTGCTAACCTTAATTGGCTGACCCACCCAAACACTCCTTGTGGATAGTCTGAAAGAAAATGCAGTAATTCGCTTCATTTCCTGAGAGAATTGAGACCAGCTCCCTGTCTTGGCTATCATGGGCTAGGCTTGCACAGAGCACTTCTTCTTTATTTTTAAAGATTTATGCACACAGAACTGGGGTACAGGCCAGAGGTGCAGGGGTGGTGAGGGGCCTCACCAGAGACAGAGTGGGGAGCAGAACAGGCAGATCCACAAAGTACACTGCTGAGGGGAGCAGCGAGCAGGTCAAGAGAGGTCTGCCGCGCCGTGTGGGTCACCTCTGGGACCAGGGATTGAACTCACACTGAAGCGGCCGCAGTGAGCTTGCAGTGCTGTATCCTAACCCGCTGCGCCATGGTGGGGGCTCACACAGAAGGCTTCTTAACATGTTATCTCGGGTCCACGCATCAGCCTGGCCCGAGGGTCAGGTCCACTGAGGAGGCCAGAAAACTGAAGCTGAATGGGGACCCTAAGTGACCCTTTCCATGAGTAGAATGTCTTTAATTTTTCAGAGTATTTTCATGGTGTCTGGGCCTTCAGATAACATCAAGGACTTGTCCATGAAACAAGTGACCTGATTTTTTAAGAACAATGGAAACAAATCTATCAAAGAATGCAAGGGCAACATTCTTCTACGAGATCCTGTGAGGACAAACTGTTTTCCATCTGGCTGCTCTAGCCTCAGCAGTGAGGTGAAACAGCTCTTTTGGTCCTGAATAAGCTCCGTCATCATGAAAAGTTGGTAACAGTAAATCAAGAACGCGGTATTACTGGCTTTATACTACCGAGCTAGGACGATTTTCTTAATACTATATTTGGCGATGGGGTGGGAGTTGCTGGAATGGCTGGAAGCTCAGTTGGTTTTTTATTGGTATTCCTCGGAGACTGATTATATTCAGGATGAAAGAGAAATAAAAATGCAAAAAGATTCATCTTTTAATAGCGCTACTATCGAAGACGACTGCCTGTATCACCTGGCTCTTTGGGGCCTGGTTCAGTGAGCAGAGGTCAGTGCTGTGTTTTCCGCATGGCCTGTCTCCAGGCGGCACCTGGGGGAAGACTCTGCCCAACCCGGGGGGCCACCACCGGAGCAGATGCCCTTTGGGGTGATGGTAGAGCTGGCTCGCCTGGGGTGCTTTCCTTTGGACCCCCATTGGTCCCTGAGCAATCGGATGGGAGATTAACTACGGGACAGGAGAGGAGGTGGCTGTGGAAGGCACCACGCTGACAAGTCAAAAGCAACGAGGATGGTGGACAAGATCATGTGATGTAAAACGAACCCCACTGGAGAAGGGGAGCAACTTGAGTTCTACACAGCGCAGCAGAAGGCCAGGAGGGCGGGGTCACAGACAACACAGACACCCTCGTGATGGAATGGCACCCCAGGGAGAGGAGGGGGGAGAAGATGGCGGAGAGAGGCCCCATGAGCCGAGAGGAAAGGCGTAAAGGGGGACGAGGGAAGCAGAGCCGAAACGTGACTTTGAAACGGAAGCCAGAGTCAAGGGCAGTGGTCTGAAGAACCCGATGCTTTGCGTCGGTACCAGCTAACTGTCGGGGACCGAGACCAGGACTTTGCCTCTTATGCACAAAACAACACTTGATCGGAACTTGGGGTAAACATCCTGGTTGAGAATGCAGCACACCCAAATCCCTTCTCCCACTCCTTTCTCCCTCGGAGCTCAGCAAGTTCCTGCGCCTGAGAAAGGTTTTATCTCCGGCTCCCGAGGTAAGTGTCCACTCCCTTAAGATGATTACGGATCCCTCCCCTCAAACCCATTGGCCTTTGAGACTTTAAACCATCAAGACCACCCCCCACCGGCACTAACTGCACCGACCTCTTTGTATACATATATATAGCTGTACGACACAATAAAGCTCTCTCTGCTGCACGATCGATCGACTCTCTGCCTTCTCCTTTCGTCGACCCTGGGACCCCAATCCTCGGCCTTGCTGGTCAAGGCCCCCGCAGCTAACTAGACACGGATTCCGTACACAGGCAGTGTGCTGTTTCGGGGGCCTGTTTAATAAATCAGGCAGGACTTGGCACGCAAAGGTGTCAGATACACACACCTAAGCGAGGTGAGCAGGTATGGGCACAGGGAAAAGGCCCTAAGGGAGGGAAGTAGAGCAAAGGAGACCAGAGAGGAAAAGAAAGGATAGCCGGACACCGGGGGATCTGGTGTTTGAAGATTCCAGTCTGGGGAAGCAAGTTCCGTTGCTTGAGGCTAGTGGCTGAAACGAATGAGCACTGGCAAGAATGAGCGAAGTCTCTGGATCGGGAAGCGATTCCAGGGTATTAGGAGACGTACACGGCCCTCTGGCCTTAGAGCCCAAGTGGGGATCCATGTGCTTCACAGTGGAGCTCTGAAGATGGCACCGTCACTCAGAACTCTGGGGAAGGCTCGGCACTGGCAGGAGCCCGCGAGAGCCACAGCAGGGACTCGGCCATCCTTCTAGCCTCGAAATGGCAGGAGCGGGCGGAGGCCGCACAGCAGGGCAGGGTGGTCAGGCGCTGGTCAGCCGCTCCACCTGGAGTCCAGGGTCCATCATGTAGTTCCCTCCTTTCTCGTGCCTCCTCCCTCGACTTTCCTCCTTCATCTCTCCCAACTTCTCAACCCAGCTTGCTCTCCCTAACCGCCCCCCACAGACTATGCAACGCCCCGCTTTGCGTTCAGAGTGCAAAGTCCTGTCTGCAATTCATGGTCTCTGGAAGACGGCGCTTGCCAAGTGGCTCCTTTCTGTTTTTCCCAGGGTCTTTCAAGTGCAAATGGGTGAAGAGCAGCAGACTAAAATGCAACTCCAATCAAAGTCCCCGATGTCACATGCTCTCATGTCAACATATTGTTTGAGCAGCTACAAATTACCAGGATAAGCAAAGTGGTGATTTGTGTCTTTTTTTCTTTTCTTTCCCCAAATCCAGAAGCCTTAAAGCGACTTCTTGAAAACCCACTGCAGAGAGACAGAGTGTGGGAAAGCACAGCGTATGCAGACAGGAAGCCGGGTGGCTGCTTTCTCCCCAGATTTCACAGCCGAGAAGTCGGCTGTAATGATAGGACGGGTCTGATGGAAGACTCATCAGAGGACCCCAGTGCTCGGCTTTTAACTTATTTTTGCAAAGCAGGTAGTTTTGCAAACAAGAATTAGAGAATGGCCTCCAGCTAAATTGCAGGGAGTCCCTGAAGAGCAAACCCTCAGAGGAAAGAATCACTGAAGAAGAAAATGAAGATGACAAGGCTGTTGCTTCTTAATAAACATGATCACATTTTCGGCATGCATTATTTATTACTTTTCTTTCACTGATTTATTGTCCTAAAATATGTAATCTAATATGGAGAGGAGCACACACATGCCTACACAGATGTCCTGGAGATTTTCTTGTGTCTCGTGAAAGACAAAGCGCATCACAACCCCAAGTGTTCTGATTTGACCTCTTCGACAACTTAATCCGCCTCACTCTCCCTTCTCGTCAGCTCCTTGCTGTCTCCCTCCTCACAGGACGCACACTTAGAGCGAAATGACCGTTTCTGAAAGTAGAATCGGTCACTGCCTGAGTCTGACTGCATCGCCTGTGTCAGGGGCTTCTTAAGGGACGCCGCTGGCCCAGCGGAAGACCACCCATTCTGCAGGCCAAGGGTGGAGGCCGGGGCGGCAGGGGCCAGGCTGAAATCACGCAGCTGGACGGTGCTGAGCGGGGTAGCGCTCAAGCGTCTGGGTGCCGGGAGCAAGGTGCCACAGGTAAGACGCCCTGTCTCTGTCCAAGGTGGCGGGGCGGTGGGTACAGGCTCGGGCAGGGACAGACCCGCGCCCTGCAGCAGGCTCGTCCCTCTGAAGTCTGCGACTCAGGAAAGAAGCCACCGGCTCTGACTCTGCCCTACCCCATCATTCTTTCTGTCTTCCTTCCTTCCTTTTCTTTCTCCCAGCTTTATTGGGACACAGTCACATAGAATATGCATAACCATTTCTTGAACCTTTCTTGGGCTTTGATTCCCAGCATCGCACGTTAAGAAATTAATAACCATCATTAATAAATAAACAGCTGAGCCACTACTCAGCACACAGGGCCCAACGCTGTTTTGATTCCCCCCTTTTCTGCTCCTGCTCCCCTCCCCTGGTGGGCATTAACAAGAAACAGAACTCCGCATCTCTCCGAACACCTCTGTCGGCTTCCCTTCCGAGGAGGAAAGGCGTGGAGAGTCAGCACTGAGCTTTTCTGAGACTTTTTCTGTTGACATGGGCTTGGAAACACAGCACATCAAGGGGAACCTGGAGCACCAGCCAGGGACCTGTGCAGAAGGGGGCAGATGGCCAAACTCGGACCTCGAGCTGACCGTCACCCACTGTGTGTGTCTCCTGACTTTGGCAGTAAGTCCCGTTCCATGTAGGCAACGTGGAAGTGATCGACGAATACATGCAGATAAAACCACCTGTGATTAAGGTTGCCATATATAACAATAATATAGAACATGACGATACTACAGAAACACGCAAGAACCTCACCTTAATCATCTTATACTATATCTCTACATAAGCCACAGTTACAGATACAGGTTAGTATAGGATTATAATATACACATTATTTTATATATTATAAAATTAGTTTATGTACTACATACTATTTTATATATTATATAATTAGTTTATAATATAAATATATTTATATTTATCACATCTTCATACTTAAATATACATGTTATTTCATATTTCACATAAATTCTCCTGCTGTTCTCCCTACTTCAATAATTGGGAGCCTTACCTTCATGACCATAAATATCCCATGGTGGGCAATGATCAATTGTATACTTTTATCATGTTTTCACATAACTAACCCCTGATCATTGAACACTTTCACTATGATGTGAATACTTGGTTGGATATAATTTTACATAGCCTTACTGTGTCATCCTTGTTCTAAATTCCTGGAAGTGGAATTACTACGTCATGGAACACGTTCACACCAGAGACACTTGAAAGGTGACCTGTGTTCTCCATGGGGTTTTATTACCTTGATCTCCTTCTGTCCTATGGGACACTGCTCATGCTCACTTCTCTCCAAGTATTTTTAAATAAAAAGTACTCTATGTCAATATTCAATCTTAGACATATTAATCATTTGATAAAATCATTAACCATATAAAAACAGATGAATGTACACATCAAAGAAAGGGGACCTTGGTGGAAAATCCTCCTTCAGAATCTGCCTGGCTTAGGCCTCCCTAGTGGTGCAAGCACAGCGCTAACAAGCAATCACCAGCCACTGCAGCCAGGCCAGGGGGTGACCCCCAGGGCGCAGCAGACCTCTCCTGTCTCCCCACTGCTCCCCTCAGCAGTGTGTTTCGGTGCTCTGCCCATTCTGCTCCCCACTCTATGTCTGGTGGATGCTCTCATCCTCCCCACCTCTGGCTTACACCCCAGTTCTTGTATGTGTAAATAAAATAAATCTTAACACACACACACACACCCAAAGTCTGCCTGGCCATCAAGGAGCATTCCTCCAGCTTCAGAAAACATGGCCGCCATTCACCTCTGAGACTGGGCTTGGGAACAGCCTTTTCCACGATCTCTAAGCAGCTCTGGTGGTGGGGACGTTGTTTTTCCTCTGTGACCCTCACGGTCTTCCTTATCATTTATGCAGTTGCTACAAACCCTCTCCCCACTGCTGAGGAGAAGAATAAACGAAGCATGGAAGCCAAGAGCATGCCTGGTGCTCGGGAAGCCTTCAGTAAAGCACGCCATCAAACAAGTGTGGTTAAATAGTTATTCAGGGCACCTACATGCCTCCTAGCCCAGGTTCCCACAGGCGATCATACTCCCCGCCGCCCCGCTTTCTTTCTTCCCCACACATCATCGCTGAACCAGTCGCTCTGCTAAATGCTGGAGATGTCTTCATAAACCAGCCAAAATATGCCGAAGAGCCAGAGATTTCTCTGCGTCTCCCATTCTCTTGTCTCCTTTCTGATGGATCACTCAGATTTCAGCTTCAACGACAGCTATGGGGGGGCCTAGGGAGGCCTGATCAGGTCCTGGGGTTCAAGCAGCAGCAAAGGACTGTCCCCAACTACTGTCTGCGGACTTCTGGCTTGGAACATTTTTTACTTTTCTGTAAAATATGCTATTTTGTTTCGAGATCTGCTGCTGTCCACCAAAAATACAGCTTTGTTACTAACCCCGCCAGCTCCTGAATGATACCTTTGTGGACACTAAAAACAATTTAATGGCATGTCACAATAGCAATTCGCTCTGTTAATAGCCCGCTCAATAATACTATATTGCATAAACCTCCTCCAGTCGTCTGACAAATAATTCACCTTTACTCACTCCACAGTGAGCTCCATTTCACTAACAAATATATTTCTCCACAAACCTACAAACATTCCACATCTCTGCCCTGTGACAGCAGCTATTTTTTTTTGGTTGGGGTCAGGGGTAGCCTGTTTCCATTAGCTCTTGTGGCTTTGCCCACTTAGAGTCTTCCCCACAGAGGGCATCAAATTAGGGGCTGGCCCCGGCTCCTGCGGTCTCACGCACATCCCAGCGGGCAGACGCCTCCCGGGGCGCTGGAAGCAGAAGCGTTTTCTTGCTGTGTGGGCATCTGTTCTGGCAAACCCAATCTGCGAGGAGCGGATTCCAGAGGTCTGCACCTAACCAGAACTGGTGCTCCTGAAACTTACTGACGCTTCAAGATGGCAGGGCACAGGATTCTGAGCTCAGCGCTTCCGGGGCCTAGGAATCAGGGGCTTCCTTGGTGGGAACCAATTCTCACCGACTTTCACTATGCAAGCTAACATTTCTCAAACTGCACATCCAGGCTGGTGAGTCTCGCACCAAGAGGCAACACAGAAATCTTCATTTCCCATTATAGCTGTTGTGGAGATACTGCAATACCAATGACATTTACCGCTACTTCAGAATCATAGTAATTATTAGGCTCTGAATAGATGCTATTATCTAATTTGTTGATAAATAAGTATACATAGAACTACATCAAAATAATCTCTTTTGAAAACTACCTTTACCACTGCATTTCTAAACAGTGGGGTTTTGGGGTAACCTTTCTATTTTCCTTTGGTGGATTTCAGAACAATATTTTGCTAACGGGCTCAGAGGCTGCACCAGATCACCAGAGGGCAAGTGGGCCGTGCAGAGGGTCTAGAGTCCCCAGGAGCAGGCAGTGTGCGAAGAGCAGAGGACGGAAGCCAGGCCCCCTGGCCCTAATCTGGATGGTTTAACAATAGTGATAAAGCATGCACCTCTGGTGTTTGCTACATGTCAGGTATTGTTCTGAACACTTCACACACGCTAAATTCATTTACGCTTTCTAGGTAACCCTGCGAGGTTATTATCCTTCACTTCACAAAACTGGAGACTGAGACTCAGGGAGTTTACAGCCTCAGATGGCTCAGCTGGGAAGCTGGGGTGTATGTGCCACGCTGTCTCTCCGTGCCACAACCCCCCCAACCCCCCGCATGGAGAATAAGGAAACGAGAGCTTTGACGGCCCACCCGTCCATCCGCCAGGGTCACCCTTAGGTCAGTGTCACGGTTCCCTTTCCAAATGCGCACACTGAGGTGAGAGGGATTTGGTCATTTGCCCAGTGCCAGTGCTTGCCCAATGTTCAGCACTGTGAAGTCCGCAGGCTGCTTGGCTTTATGCAAAAAGGTTTATGAAATAATTTCATAAATAAGAACAAAGTTGTACTGGCATAAACCCACACGCCCATTTGTAAACGCATCTTCAAGTTGCTTCCATGCATCTGCAGCAGGGTTGCGTAGTTGCTGCAGAGACAGGTAGGCTCAGGGGCCACGGGGCTTTATTATTTTTTTTAATTTATTTACTTTTGCATACAAGATCTGGGGTAGAGGCCAGAGGGGTGTGTGTGTGTGGCGGGGAGGATCACCAGAGACAGAGTAGGGAGCAGAACAGGCAGATGGACTGAAACACACTGCTGAGGGCGCAGCGGGCGGGTCGGGGGAGGTCTGCCGCGCCCTGGGGTCACTCCCCAGGTGGGGATCCAACTCGTGCTGCGGGGGCTGCCACAGCTTCATAGTGCTTCGCTCTAGCCCCTGTGCCCCAGGGGGCCCCACATCTTTATACCCTGGCTCTTGACAAAGCTGAGTGCTCTGACCGGCCAAGTGCTCAGCCCGCGCCCCCATTGTGCGCGTCCCTGCTGACTGGCCATGTGGCCCTGGGAAAGGAAGTCGCCGGAACCTCAGTATTCTGAGCCGTGAAATGGGCATACGGTGGTCCCAGCATCTTAGGATGGTTGTGGAGAGGAAACATTTAGAAAGAGCCCCTGGGCCAAGAGCTGGTTGCAGAGAAAGTACATTGCACGACTGTTCCTGTCCTTATCCCCTGAGTCTGAAAGTCAGCCCTGACGTCCTATTCTGGAAGGTTAACTGGTGCTCAGACCAAGCCGGTGATTTCTGGTCATGTCAACCCACAGAGGAACCTCATCCTGATCCTGGGTGTCTCTTCGGTCCCTCAAAAATGCCACCTTCTGGAACGAACCGGTTACTGGCCTGTGAGCTGCCTCTTCCCACGATGTCAGCCCTGCCCGGCCAGCTCTTGCACCAGAGATGAAATTATGTTCCCAAATGGATTCAAGCGGATTGGATTGGAACGAAACCTGGGTCGCGAATCACCTAAGACACGGGACCGTGGTCACGCATGAGCACAAGATTTCAAACCCATCAGCTGAGAGCAACATCAAGCAAAAGGGGTGGGTGGGGAGAGGCTGGCCGGGAGGATGCTGGCGTCACAGCAAATGGCCTTTTTAGGAAGGAGAGAAGGCCGGCGCCGCTTCCCTGCAGGCCGCTTCCCAGGGAAGCCCTTCCGATGCTAAAAAGGAATTGTCTCCCCCAAGCTCTGTCAACAGCGGCAAAGAGAAAATTAAGATGATTACATATGTTTAGGGGAAATTAGAGTGTTTTGGCTTGAAGTTTGCTTTCTCTATCAACCATATTAAGCAGGCAATTACTCAGCACTCCATTTGGCCTGGAGCGTGCTGCCTTAACACGGAGAATCCTTTCCCTAAGCTCCTTTTACAAATTAAGGCCACAGAGTAAGCAGTTGGGAGTGAAGTTCTAGAGTCTGGCATTTATGGGGGCAAATCCGCCCCCTTTACTTCCACTTCACTTCTCCTAGTTTCAGTTCAATGGCTCAGCCAATGGGCATTACTTGTCTTATGGACCCCGATACTTTAACCCTCTCCCACATTCCATGCCCTTTGCCAGCTAATGATTCTGGGTCCCCCGACGTCCAACTCCCTGTTTGGCTGGGACTTGTGCTCTCTACTGCAATGTGAGCAAATAGGATGCAAAAGAGGAGCCTGATGAGTGATGCCCGGCCCGGCTGCTGCCCCTCCGCTGTCACTAAAGGAGGGGACGCCGAGGCCGGCTTGTGGGGTGCTGACGGGTGCCCGGAGCAGAGCCAGGCCGCCGGCGGCACAGCCCACACTGCCCGCTATCAGCCGGCAGAAGCCCAGCCCACGCCTGGCCTGCAGAGCCGCTAGCTGGCCTGGAAGCTGGCGCAGTGTCATGAGCAGGGTCGGCCGGGGTCAGCCTGGGCCACACACTGTGAGGAAGTAAACGCTGTGTTTTACTTGAAGCACTGGGAGTGTTTGCTGTGGAGCCCGAGCTCATCGACAGACAACTGACCACGATCATTTTACTTAACAGAGTTGCTTTGAGAAATAAACGAGGCAGGAAGGGGCAAAGCCCTGATGCGGAGCTGGTGTCTAGCGAGTAGAACTGGAGCCAGATGCTGCAGTTGGTGCTTGGGGGCTCCTGTTGTGAGGCATTATCCTGGGCTTTGTCTCGAACCCTTACAGTTTTCAGTTGGACTCGGGAAGGGTGTGGTGGGTAGGGAAGCAGAAGTGTCCTCTGCCTCTCTCTGGCTTTACCCCCTGCAGCCTAAACCCTTTGAGGCCTAGGGTCAGAAATAAAAGAATTGGGCAGACGCGAGAGCGGGTCTTCTGCCCCCCACTTCTCCCACCCCCATCCAAGAGAAAAAAGGCTCCACTTGGGCTAGGGAGGAAAGAAGAGTGAGGAACAGTGCTTGGCTAGTGAAGCCTCCACACCGAGGACTCACTGGTCGGGTGGGCCGAGGCAGCCAGGGCCCCGAGGCGGCCATGCTCCATGCTGCCCAGAAGCTTCCCAGGACCTGGAATGATAAGCCACGGCAACCCCAGGGGCCGGATGTTTTCTCCAAACTGCCTCTCCCTTTCTTCTAAACATCACAGGCAGAATATCTGGATTTCTAGTTCAACATTCAACATTCGAGGAAGAAGAGGGTAATTGTTCTGTACCCTTAGCTGAAAATGGAAATTAACCTGAATCTAAAAAATAAAAGCAGTAATTCCTGCAGGTCTTTGGTTTGTCAGTCTAAGATTTATCCTTACTACACTGGGATGATGATGATGATGGAGGAGGAGGAACTATTTTAAGGTCCAGTACTACCTAGACTCGTAAGGTACTGGAGAAGTTATGCAGCTAAAGCAGACGACATCTTAAGGAATCTCTACCAATGATGGAGATGACCTCATCTCCAGTAGATCATATCCTGGAGGGGAGGTAATGAGATTCAGGACAGACTTCATTATCCATAGGCGGTGGCCTGACTGCCCGAGGCCCCTGGAGAAGAGCATGGAAGTCACACCTAAGGGTCTACAGACTGCACCTGTTCATGCCCTGTATTGCCTTTGATTTGTTTAGTGTTCACGCGTTCAAAGAAAATGCTATCGACCTTGAAAATCAAGAACTATCTTTACACACACCACACACACAGACCCTGGTTTCTTTTAAAAAAAAAATAAAAATACTGCATCCCTCATGGACCACAAAACTAGGCCTGAGAGCACTGTGCTCTTCCCTTCGCCACACTCCCCAGTCCTCCCTACCGGCCCACTCATGTAGCTAGCCAGCCGGCTGTCATCATTTGTTCTGAATCTTTTAGAGTGGCCTAGACGTTCTCTATCCATATGATGCTTTTAAAAGTGGAAAAAGAAAAGCTAGACAAAGTGAATGATGGATTTTTTTTTTGTTGTTCACAACCTCATTTGCTTTTTCTGACTAGATTTTGAGCATTTGATGCTCTGATTCTGAATTCAATCTTTAAGATGACTTAGTGAGGATGAGCTATGCATGATGCCAAAAGGAAGAAAACCTGAGAGTGAGTCTTTGTTTCCACAAATGTCTTTCCAAGGCACACACATCCAGAGAGTAACAGGTGAAGAACTACTTGTAAATAAGGCCATTTCTGTTTGTTAGAAGTATTTTTAATTTTTCCCCAAATAGAAATATTTGTTTTCCAAGGAGCTCTGCATATTTGCTGGGGAAGATACCATCACTGGAACTTTAGTAAAATTCTGAAAAGACAGCAAAAATGTTGTGGCAAATAGAAAAAAAAAGAGGCCATTTGTAAAGAAGTACTATTTGTATCGACTATCATGAGAAAATAAGTGCATCATGACAATTTTGTACATCTTCTATGATTTGATTGTCAGTAATGAAGCCCACAGGAGAATGATAAATGTGCAGAGGAGAAGTATCTATTTCACTTAGATGGCAAATTATGCAACTCCAGGCTTGATAGCACTTGGCAAAATACAAATGTATCTGAATGGAATTCAAATTGTTGCTCTGCCTAAGACACAGGTAATATCACCAGGGGTCCTGTCTTTGGATTTTTATAAGAGGTAAGAGTTTAAGTAATAGTAGCAGTATTACAAAATTACCTTTAAACACTGAAAACATTTTTACTTTGTTACAGGGTGTAATTTCCACTTTTTCTCTCTAATGGCTGGTATACAGAAAATGATACACTAATGCAATTTTTCAAATTTAGTTACCTTTTTTTGTGTTCTAAAATTATATGTTCTCGTCATTTGCCCTGTTTGTCAGTCTCCAGAATCCATTTATCTCCCTGTTCTTATGGTTCCATAATTTATCTTCTTGTCACAGAACTTTCACAAACTTTTTTCTTTCAGATACAAAATACTTGTGGTAAACTCTGACAAAAATGCTTCCAGTTCAACTTCTGAAATCTTTCAATTATGTTTTGAACGATTATCATACTTTCTAGTGTTGCTGTGCTGTGAAATCTCTCGTGGAGTGACATCTCACCAGGCTAGGGGAGAAATTACTTGAAAAGAGCTCACTTCAAACCATTTATACTTCTTTGCCTCTTCACTTTTGAATCTACAGATTTATATTCACGCTTGCACCAACAGAGAAGAGAAAAGAGAAAGGATGAAAGCAGGATTGTATCTGTGGCGTTCGGAGCTGCAACCCAGGCAAACTCCCATCACCCCAAAGGAGAGTGGGATGTGAAGAGACAGTGCTGTGTTGCCTTTGGGTAGCGGGGGGACCCCACCGTGGTCAGACAGGCTGACGAAGACCAAACAGAACCAAGCATCAAAGCAAAAGCCAGTGTTCTCTGACCACTGGCAAGGCTTGCTGTTAGGTCCCAGGCACCCCGGGTTTCTGCAGCACACGATGATGAGATGGTGCAGCAGTTCGTTTCTGAAGCTGGAGAACGACGCAGACTTCTACCAGGCGGCTGTGGGAACGCCCTGAGAGCCAACAGGCGCGTGGGTTCCAGCAGCGGCCCGCACAGGCACAATGAACCAGAACACTAACTTGCTAGACTCCCAATGCCTCCCAATGTTACTGGCTTAGCATGTTTGTTACTGCTTAGCATGATTTTGGGGTGCAGCCTCACACCCCCCATGTGAATGTGCTGCACTCAGCCCCCGAAAGTTCTAGGGCCAATCACACTCTCACGTGGCCACGTCTCCCTGCTCCTCTCACCTTCCGCCTGTTCCCCCTTGGTCACCTCCAAGTCTTGCAGAATCTGAGAGTTATTTCTGCTGTATTTTACCGTCATGTTTGCTTTAATTATTTACATACCACACTTGAGAGAAATCACCCAGTGATCATCTCTAATTTGGGGACTCACTGTGCTTAGTTAGCATCATTACCTCAAGTTGCACCTGTTACTGCGAAAATCAAGATTTCACCTCTTTTTTTTAACAGCCGAGTAGTATTTCACTGTGTGCATGCATATATACATACACGTAACACACAATTATATATGTAACATGCTACACATACACACACGTCACAACTCTTTTTTAATTGCATCATTTTGTGTTTGAGGTAGCCTTGGTTTGTAACGCTGCGTGAATGATTCAGGAGTACAGGTCCCATATCTCCCCAGGGGCTGAGTGGGGCAATATTCCGCAGGAGGCTAAGACGTCTCCCCAGGGCCCACAACCAGTGACTGCAAGACACTGGAATACAAAGCCCATTTCCTCTGCATCAAAGAGAAGTCCACTGGGGCTATTTATGCTCCTGGTGTCTGTGGCTCAAGCCCAAGAGAGATGCGATGTCGGACTACAGCCCCCGCCTGCTTCCTCACTCCCTGGCAGGCTTTTCTGAGGCTGTTGCCCTCATACGTTGCCTGGACTGAAATGCTTGCCTCAGGCTCTGCTTTCGTGAACTCAACAAGAGACACTATGATGTTCTTTTGTGGCATTTTACCTCTTCCATCTCTTACTTCATCCTCTTAAAAACTGAAAGCCCTTTGTTTCCTATAAAATGTTTCCTGGGCTCTCCTTGGCGGTGCAGGGGATTAGGACGCAGCACTACAAGTAGGTGGCTGCCGCTTCAGTGCGAGTTCGATCCCTGCCCCGGAGGTGACCCACAGGGCGTGGCTGACCTCTCCTGTCTCCCCGCTGCTCTCCTCAGCAGTGGACTTTGTCCATCTGCTCCCTACTCTGTCTCTGGTGAAGCCTCTCACTGCCCCTGCACCTCTGGCCTGCACCCCAGTTCTGTATGCAGGAACCAATAAATTAAAAAAAAAATGTTTGCCAAATGTCTTCAGTCATGAACCCTCAGACTACCCACGTGCTGCTCCCCAAGAGCCATCGCTCTGCCAGCAGAGCAGAGCGTTCCAAGCAGCCGGGTTCTGGGTGGATGTTATCTGACCCCGTGAGAGCCCAAACACTTCTCTGAGCATTTCTGTCAAACAGCGTGACCAGCAGCAACAGCCTTGACTGCCAGCTCTGCCACTGCCCTAGCGGCAAGGGGAGAGGCCCTTCTGTCACCCCTGAGGTCGTGACCTCGGCGTCAGGTGAGAACGCGCACTTCCCATCTGACCTGGGTACCGTGTGGGGTCAGAGAAACAGGCGGGGTGAGGAGGCCTCAGCCAGACAAGGGATGCGGCAGAGAGAACCACGCCGAATGTGTCCGCTGCTTGACCAAAATGGGAGAACAACGTTTAGTAAGTTGGAACCCAACTGGTGTCCGGGATGCACCTGCTTTTTGTCATGGGTCTGGCTCTATGAAACGGGCGCGTCAGTTTGCACCCCAATAATCTACCAATGCCACTGACTAAATTTCACTAAGCTTGGGACTTGCTGTCCTCTTCTGGGGACACTTCTGGCTTAGCATGTTTGTTACTGCTTAGCATGATTTTGGGGTGCCACATGCTGGCATGAAGGGCTCCCAAGTCTCACGGGGCTCTCACCTCTGTGCAGGGCTGCTGCCTTTCCTTGAGCTATTCTCGGACACCTCCCGCTGATACGCTCAGCGGCAGCCGGCACTAGCTGCTTCTCTGGCATGTGCCTTCAGCCTCCCCCACACCCTCGGCACCCCCTCACCCGCCAGCTGTCAGCTCCCTGAGGCCAGGCAGGTTTATTCTATCCGTCTACCTGTAAACCCCAGTGGCCAGTATCGATCGTGACTCTTGTGGGGCCTTGATAATGGTGCATTCAATGGACAAATGCCCCCCATTTTTGGCCACTCCAAGTCCTCGCTGGTAAGGAGGAGATGCCTCGTGTCCCCTCCTGGTGTTAGCAGAAAATCTCAACACTGAGCCACATGGCTGTTCTGGACCATAGGCTTGGGTTCCCCAAATTCGTATGCTGAACCCTTAATTCCCAGTGGGATGTTGAGAGGAGGTGGGGCTTCAGGGAGGTAATTAGGCCTGAGGGTGGTGCTCTCCTAGTCGGACCAGTGACGTTACAAGAAGAGACAGAAAAGAGCTTCTTCTCCCTCCCCACTCCCTTCTACTCAGTCTATTTTTTTCCTTCCTTTCTTCCTTCCCTCCCTCCCTCTTGCCTTCTCTTCCATACTGGAACCTATATGTCAGAATTTAGACCTCTAAGAATGGTGAGACATAAATTCCTGCTGTTTAAGTCCCAGTCTATGGTGGCCTTGCTCTAGCAGCCTGGACTAGTGAGACATTAGCTAGCCACACACACCGTCATCTGTCTTCTCACTGGCAGCCTCGACACAGCCACTGGAAACCCTGAGTTAAAGCTCGGTGTACGGAGGGGCCGATGACCACAGCCGGGGAGCCAGGGGCACTCGGACAGGAGCCTGGTCTCCAGCCACAGCCACGTGTCCAGCTTCCCTGTCCCACCCGGAGACACAGGCTGTTCCCCTCTGCGGGCACAGAAAGGTGAGGGGTGGCGACCAGGTCTTCTGGGGGAGCTGGGATCACCACAGACACTCTGGGGTGGGAGGGGAAACCGGGGAGCCCGCACCCCTTCGCTCCAGGAGCCCCACCTGTTTCCTCCGGTATTTCATTGTTAAGTGTGCAGGGCACGTCTCCCACCCGCTCTTGTCCTTCGGGTGAGGTGGGGTGTGGATGTTGGCTATTTTAGTCTTTTATGTTTCTATATAAATTTGAGAATCCACTAATGAAGTGGATTCATTCAACACACACACACACACACACACCCCACTTTTTAGGGATTTTGCTCAGTATCGTCATGAACTTAAATTTCAGTTCCCATCGTCAGGCTACTGAGCCTTCCCAGCTTTCAATTTTTCAACTTAAAGATATTTTTGTGTGCGGTGTGTGCACGAGGCATTTGCGTGAGTGTCTGTGAGGCGTACTCTGCAGTCATCCTTCTCACAAGAGCGCGAGTGGGTTGCGCTTCGAGCTGACTCACTCAAGCACCGGCCACAGGCTCTCGCCTGGATGTGTGGGTCTGGTTTTGCCATCATGAGGACTTGTTGGCTTTCTCCTGCTAGGCTGTGGGATAACAAACGGGATGTGTTGAAAGGCCTAGGAAGGAAATGGACGCTTCCTGGAAGGTCAGTGATTCATTCGACAAACATCCATGAGCCAAAACCAGTATGTTGGTGGGGCGGAATGACAAACCAGCGGCACAGCTTCCAAGCCGGTGCGGTGTCCACCCAGGAGGGCACACACACTTCGCCAGTAGAGCAAAACCACAAATGCCCTGCACGCTACCAGAGAGGGGGGCACGGTCCAGGTGGGCAGCTGTGAGGGCCTGGCACATTCTGGAGGCCAGGGCATCTGAGTCACAGTTTTCTGTGAGAAAAATTCACAGGAGAAATTGGGGTATCAGATGGGGGTGAGCTTAGAGGCCTGCAGGACCCCAGTTCTCCGGCTACAGGAGACACCCCTCACACTGCGTCCTGTGCTCAGTCATCCCTGAACCTGGGTGTGAAGTGACCTCCTGTCTGCGGGAGGGACAGACTCCTGGGTCGCTTAAAGAAGCGAGTGGTGGGGTGATGAGTGAGGCTGGAGCAGGCGAGGGGGGTGCCCTGGAGCAGCCCAAGGGGTGGGCTGTGGGAGACCAGGGGCATTTTTACAGGAAGGAGATTTGCACTGGCAAAGGAGCCCCAGGCTACTCAGGGCGGGTGGTCAGTGCGATAGAGACGAGGGGGCGGGGGCCACCCTGGACAGCTGCTTATTTCTCTTTTATCATTTTGGGGAGCGAAATGAAAACAGTCACGTGCTGTGAGGCAATGTCATCTCCCAGTAGCCGCCATTTACTGATGCCCAGGCTCGGTGTCCCGTCTCCCTCCGAGGGAGGGGGGCTGAGGCTCAGCACACACCCCAGGCCCCGCAGTCCCAGGGCCCCAGACCACAGCAGCAGAACCACTGGCCTCCGGGGCTGGCTGGGCCACCCCGTTCTCACCCCTGTATTGGAAGCGAAGCCAGCCTTCTTCACCGGGCCGCACACCCTGTGTGCGTGTGTCTCCCTCGGGACTCGTCACGCAGCCCCGCCCCGCCCCACCCCTGCAGCCCCGCTAGCCGGCGCCTCCCACTGGCAGCTCTCAGGTCAGGAACACGCTTCCCCTGCCCCCATCACTCACTCCCCGACTCCATTCTGCTCTGATGGCCTAATGCCTGCAGCTTCCCCATCATGCGCCATTTCTTTGTCTTGCTTTCATTCCTCCTGTCGTGACACCGTAAGGTGCCTCGTGCGAGAGCGTGTACAGAGCTACAGCCGCCTGGCTCTACGCGCCAAGGTCCACAGTGCAGAAGTCTCGTGTCTACACCCGCGGCAAGAGGCACGGGGTTGACGCAGGACGGGGCCTGCACACGCGTGCGAGTGGGTGAGTGGGCAGCGGAGTGGGCGGCGGCCTCACGTGGCCCCGGGACAGGAGGGGGCTATGCGGACCGCCGGGAGTGTTCCCCACGTGGAAGGGAGACACCTGTGTGCAGGAAAGCCAGCTCAGCCCCTCCCGCCATTCGCACCCAGGCCCCAAATTCCTGGGCACAAGGGTACCACACCCGAGATCTGGCTTCACGAGCACCTGCACCGGTCATGTCTGAATTTGCTGCAGGCAAAAATCACTTAATGCAGAAGACACCAGGAGTCACACTCCTGTGTGATGTCTCTCTGGGGCACCTCTGTGAAAACAGGGTGCACAGGAACCCCAGATATTGCAGTGTGGGGGAAGACCCAGAGTCTGCGCACCAGGAAATGTTCACTGAGAGGGCACCTTGCGCCCACGTTCTCTAACATGCCGACAGAGGGAGCCCTCAAATGTCACTGCACCAGACGGGGTGGCAGAGGGGACGGCACGGGCCGCTGCTCAGTGAGTGCCTGCTGTTCCCACCACACGTCATCAGCGAGCTCTGTTACATGCCTTGGGGTCGGGGGTGCTACGATTATTTCCACATCATAGTCAGGGGCTGGCGCTGAGGTCTCCCCCACAGAGCTGATTCCACCGACCCTGGCACAGGTGTCTGACCCCGAAGCTGCGTCCTAAGTACTCACCTGAGATTGCCCCTGCCTTGGATGTCTCGAGCCTACCTGCCCCCGACGCAGGTGGCGGCAAGCTGAATACCACGGACGTGAGCTTATGCACAGTGCCAAGAGGAAGAGTCCTGACTGACAGGGCCCAACGCAACAGGCACATGAAACATTGTGAAGAGAACCACAAAGAGACGCTGCCTCGCACTGTGGGAGACTGCAACTAAGTGTTGGTGCGGGTGTGGAGAAGAGGGAGCCCTTCAACGCTGCTGGTGGCAATATAATTGGGGCAGCCCCGTGGGAAACAGTATGGGAGTTTCCCAAAGCATTGACAATAAAGCTGTCAGTATGCCCCGCGGTTCACTCTGGGAATCTGCCCAGGGAAGCAGCAGCACAGACCAGAGGGGACAGCTGCTCATGTGCTCACTGCGCTGCTCACAGCAGCCGGGCCGTGGGGCACACTAAGGGCCAATGCGCGCGTGGATAAAAGTGGGGTCTGCACGCACAATGGGGTGCTACTCAGCGGTGAGCAGTACGTGAGATCCGGCCATCCGTGACACGCCTGGAACTAGAGGGGATCGTTCGTTACGTGAAGAAAGTCAGGAGAAAGACAACACCGGATGGAATCACTCAGACCTGGAGTGAACTCAACAGAGCAGACACAATTAGAGCAAAACAAAGGTGGGTGGCACTGAGGAGTCCGGTGGGGTGGGGCCCCCGGGCCTGAGGGTGGCGGGTCGTGTGGCTCCGTGCTCGCTGTGGCGTGGTGGTACAGCCCGCTGCGTTCCTGTACTCCTGACTCGGGCACAGGGCTGGAAACCCTAATCATCTCAATAATAATAATATAACTGAAAACGCGATGGGTCAAATGACCACCCTGAAGTGCAGAAGGGTTTGTGGACCCTGGCTGTTTACCACACAATGACAGGTGTGGGAGAGCCAGTGGTGAGTGGGAACCGGACGGTGCCTCATCCCCGGGTCAGCTCCCAGAGGGCGGGCGCTCTGCGGACAGGCAGCCTCACACAGCACTGGCCCACTGATATGCAGGGCGGGCAGGAAGCGCACAGTGAAAGCAGCGCAGTGGTGAGTCTCTCCTTTTGGAACTGCCAGGTTGGCTCATTGTACACACACACACACTCAACGCCAACTTGGGCACACGTCTCTGTCCTGGGTGTCAGAGAGTATCCTGGGTGCTGAGGAATGCTTTCTTTGCCTCTTAGATATTTTGAATCTCTCTTTTGGACTTGTAAATAGTTACATTTACCAAGAGACTTTTATTATCTGAGAGTGGCAAATCCATGCACAGCCCCACAGAACAGCCGTCAATAAACACAACAGTCAACGGTCAGGCAGGTTTTAGATACACGAGTGGCTTATAAATAAACATTTGATACACCGAATAGAGATAAATGAAATAGTGGGCTTAATGTGATTAGACACACAAAACTATTTCAGGGGCATAAGAAGTAAGGGGATAAAGGATAGCCTAGTATATATGGAAACAAATACACAAATTCTAGAAAAGAAAAAGAACGAGAAACAAAGTCCCCTCCAGGAATAGCCGATAACGTTGACAGCTTCACTCTCGCGGGGGTCTTAGCACATGTCGAGTCTGTAATCTGCTGTAAACTGTATTTGCTGCAGACAGATATTAATACCAGGAATAACATTAAGATCACCTATTTCTAGTTCCCTGACGCTGGCTTCTTCTGACTACCCCCGGCAAAGAGGGACTCTGAAAGATTATCGATTGCGCAATCTCACTGCAAGCACCTGATGTTCTCAGACTTTGCACAACTCTGGAACCTGCCAACTACTGAAGCTTGCAAAGTTTTTTTTGTGCTTTCCACCCCCTCACTCTGCCCCTTTCTCAGGCACAAATAGGGGGTACGGAGAATACCCTATCTTGGATGAAGACTGTTTGAAATAGGTTCTCTTCAGTCTGTTCACGTCATCTCAATAGATAAGGACTGATGCTGTATCAGAGATGAATTTCCGACTAGAAGATCCACAATCTGAATATGATTTCAAGGGTCACAGAAATGAAGGCCGGAAGTGCAGAGAAGACACAGCATGGGGCAGAAAGGGGAAGGGGCGTCAAGGGGTGAGAACGGGTTGAAGGCGGAACAGTCCTGTGCTCTGACTGCCACAAAGCTCTGTGGACACTGCATTGGAGCATTTCAGCAAGTGCATCTTTGAACTTGCACTTGTTTGCATCTGTTTTTTGATTTAAATTGTTTTTCTGACCTCAAAGTTTCCTTATAACACCGTTTGGATTCCTTCCCCTGGCAATTTCTATACCATCAACCGCCCCATTTCCAGGAATCTTCACTCATGTCCCAACTGCTTTCCCAGGCATCGACCTTCCTTCCTTATCGCCTTCATTCTTCTATTTTTTACTAGGGGACTCCATGTGCCTTATAGAGCAATGATTCTCAACTAGCATGCCACCAAGTTATCGATCGGTGTATAAGCGGTTTTTTTTTTACCCTTTCAGAACTCTGGACTCACACGCTCCTCAGAAGAAGCTGCTCTGAAGGTCACCTGCAAGGACCGAGGAGAGCTGGGCCGTGTGGCACAAGGACAGCAAGCATGGGCCCGGCGAGTGGGCATGTCCTGGCAATCCGACGGCGGGGCTGGGCGGTTTGGGACAGGAATAAGGTCTGGCGCTGCTTGTTCCGTGTGCCGTAGCTTACCCAAGGATGCCGGGCAGGCACCCCAGGAACGGCAGCCTCATGGTCCTGAGGGGCCAGGGCGGGGACAGAGGCAAGTGGGGATGGCTGCCAGCAGTGAACGTGGCTGCAGCCTGACTACAGGGCGACCCTGCCCACTGCGCTGGTCCAGTCACAAGGAAACTCAGATCGGGCATGGGGGTGCTGTTTTGCCCAAAGAAGCCACAAACATGGATTTTAGTTGGAAAAAAAATGAAATCTTTTAAATCTGTGGCAACCAGAAGGGGGGGGTGTCAGAGTCGGGGAGTACAAGGCCCCAAGGGAGCATGGGGGAGCGTTTCTGAGGCTTTGGGTGGGGGGGGCAGAGTGTGAAAGCATTTGTAGAGGTTTGAGCCTATCACCCCTAAAGGAAATACTACAAGATAAACCAAATTTACCTCAATAAACATAATGGGAAAATAAAGTTGAGTAAAGGCAGAAAATAAGGGGAAAGGGTGTGGGGGGGCAGAAGAAAAGAAACGGGAAATTTCCCATAGAGTGAGGCTGTAACACCACATTTCTGTGGGCAGATCCTGCCTGGGGCTTGATGTTGGGGGCTCTGGATCTGATGAGATGAGAACACAGAGCCCTGGGAGCCGGGACGTCCACAGAAGAGCAGAGGAAAAGCATCATCAGGCCAGAGGAGAGGGAGCCTGGCAATACCAGTCAGGTGTGTTTAACATCATCAGGAGAATGACAGCCAGGGCCGCCACATCCGCCACCAGCAAGGATTCTCTGAAAGGGGGAGATGGCGCGAAAACTCCCTTGCAGACCGCCGAGGCAGAATCAGAAGGGCGGCCAAGGTCAGAGCCGGCTGGGAGCTGAGCAGGAGGGAGCTGGACAAGGCCTGGGCGGCAGCCCAAGCCAGCCAGGTGGGCAGTGAGCG
Organism: Condylura cristata; assembly: GCF_000260355.1. Taxonomy (NCBI): domain Eukaryota; kingdom Metazoa; phylum Chordata; class Mammalia; order Eulipotyphla; family Talpidae; genus Condylura; species Condylura cristata. Next base: position 33,059,082 of record NW_004567123.1, on the reverse strand, counting down.
GGAGGGGCAGGGGGCTGCAGCAGGAGGTGCTCAAGCCGCAGGTGAGCTCTTCCCAGGCCTGCCCTCTCCGCCGTTTGCTCTCAGGCATCCGGCCCCCAGAAGACCCCCAGGCAGTGACTAAGTGACATCCACTTCAGGATGCGGAAACTGAGGCTCGGGGGGCATCTCTAAGCATTGCAGCGGTTAATCCAGTTATTAGCGAAAAAGCGGTACCGGTACCGGCAATGCGTGCAGGGAGAGGAGCGGACAGAGACAGCGAGAGGAGCAGTCAGAGGCAACAGGAAGCCCAGGGAAGTCGGAGTTCTTTGGGGAGGGTGTGACAAGGGGCTGCAGCATTTCCTTCAGAAACTACAGGGAAGACAGTGAAAGCCATGGACGGCAGGAAATGACTGGCAACCAGGGAAGTGGAAGGAAGGGGATTTCAGCTCCTTTTCGTTTTTGTTCTTAAATAAATCGCGTTGGACATGGGGCACAGACTCTTGGTTGTGGGAGGTGGCCGGTGAATCATAGGACAGGTCTTGGATGTCAAGGAGAGATTAATCATCTAGAGACAAGCCAAGGGCAGATTATTTCACCTCTCTGGGCTGCGCTCAACAATGCATCCACCATCACCCCGCCCGGAATACTGGAGCCAGATGGGATCCTTTCTTGGTGCACCTGGGCACAGAGCTTCCCGAAAGGGATGCTCCGAAGCCGTCGTCTCCACGCCTGACGGTCTGAGGAGATTCTCAGAACACTGTCTGTGCGCCCTGGGCCCTCAGCCTCCCCCTCATCCAGGAGCAACAGGCGCCCGTCTCGCCCTCAGGGCGACCTGTTTGCAAGCGGCGTGGAATGTGAAATAAGAAAACAACCCATCGTTTACAAAAGAAGTTTCCTCCGTGTGCCTCAGTGGTCCCGCCGGAACGCGGCAGAAAGCAAGGAGGACGGGCTCCTGCTCCCCCTAACGGGGCGGTGTCTTCAAGCTCGCCCCGAGCGAGCGCAGCAGCAGGTGCTGCCGTGCGCATGCGTCTGGTTACACGCGTGGGTCACGGCTCACATGTTATTCAGCGATTCGGAGTTCGGCCGCTGCCCCAGACTTTCTGACTACATCTGAGTCTCCACCAAGAAGTCGACATTTTCATCGGTTCCCTCGGTGGACCTTGAAGTCTAACTCCATCCTTCCATTTTTAGTCCCAAGCAATAAAAATATGCTCGCCTGAGCTGTCCCATCAGGGTGTAAAGGATCAGGCCTTGAGAAACTAGCTTTTGCCAAAATCACGCTTTCCTTTACTGGAGGACATAGAGACGCTCCGGGTAGACGACTTTCTGAAAGAGACTGCGCTCCCGGAAGCTGAGGAATTCACAGCAGCACACATCAATCAGCGGGGCCCACACAAGTGTGCAGCACACAGGAGCACGGGTGTGTGTGCACGCATGTGCACACGCACACACACACACACCCCCTGGGGGTGATCTATGGCTTGCGCTTCCTGGCCCCAACTCTTCAGGCTGCTCACACTGCAGAGGTCTTCCCGGCAGCCCAGATGTGCCGTACATGGGAGCCGACTCTGGTTCAGGAAGAGGTGTCGGTGAGACGGTGTCGCTGAGGTGATGCCGCAAGGGAAACTGAGGCCAGTGCACAAAGCAGGTCTGTGCAAGCAGAGGAAGCACAGACCTTCGGGTGATGAGATCCTGAATAAGGCACTGATGTCCTCATGGTACGTGAGGTGCTTTGAGAAGGGCTCGCAAACACCTTATTGAAGTGGGTTCCACTGTCATGTCCACATTACAGATGAGGCAACTGAGGCACACAGAGGTCACAGCAGGCAGCCTGAAGCCAGATGGCTAGTAGCTGGTGCAGAAGGAGCTTCCATATAGTTGGGTGCTCAAGCCAGATGGCCTCCTTGAAGGTGGGGTCTTGAGAGAGACTGGGTTTGGCCAGATGGAGACCAGAGGCGGTTGGTCAAGACCCTTGAGTGTCTACACTGCAGGTCCTGGCCCACCACTGGGCATGGCAGTGAGCAGGGCCTCCAAGGAAAAGGAGTAGGACACGGGGTAAGCTCCAGTCCTGGACAGCTCAGAAGGTGCGAGAAGTGTGTGGGGCTAATGCACATGACCAACACTGGTCATGGATGGGCAGACTGGGTTAGAGCAGGGACCGGCCTTGGTTTGGGGGGGCTCATGGGTGCTGCTAAATACCCCGAGGCACAGGACAGGCCCCCAACAGAGAACGGTCCAGTCTCAAGGCCAGTCATGTAAAGTGGACAAATGTCTTAACGGCTTCTGAGTTGGGAATGACACGGTCAGAGGTGAGCTGGGAAAGGCACCGCAAGCCGAGAGGCCCAAGTGGACGCTGCATCCGTGGGCAGGGGGTGGCCTCGAGAGCTGCTCCCACCACCCCTCAGTCCTTCGGCAGGACGTCAGGAACTGGCTCTTCTGGGGGGACTCTGCTTGGAATACAGCATCTGAGAATGGAGACAGCTTTACACAAGGTGACTTTGCCTTTGTGCAATAGGATCTACTTAAGCAGTTGGTGCCAACCACTGACCTCTGCTGAATCGGATCCCTGCTCTGGAGAGAGCCTGGCTTCATTCTCCTGGAGGAAACCTCGACTGGGCAGGAAGGATTCATCTCCCTCAACAAGCGAGGAAACACTAACAGGACCAGGCAACTGTAATTGCTCTGATGCTTTGCATATTTATGTTAGAGACCTTCGTATGAACTGTGACTTTAAAAAAGAAGCATCAGTTCATCTTTAAAAGGAGGTGATTGATCGCTGCCAGTCGGGCATTCCTTCATTCTTGGCTTCCTCTTAGCCTCCGTAATAAGTTCTTCACGAACACCAGTCTGCTATTAAAGAATGGTATTCATCATAAGCCAAGCAGAGAGGAGGCAGGATTTGATGGGCACAAGACCATATTTCAAGCCACAGTGTCCTTTTTGTTCAACTCCATCTGCTGGGTTGTTAACATTTGAGAAAAAAAAACACACACACAAAGACTTTGGTAAATATTAATCAGAAACGCACAGCTCCATTCCCTACTTCAGGTGGGTACTCCAGGTGACGGAGGCCTGCTAAACCTCGTTGTGCTTGAGATGCAGGTGAGAAGTCCCTTCCGAGACGGCAGGTGGCCATGAGCAGCCTACGTGCTGGAGGGCCGTGGGGATGGCCTTCGTCTTCTGGAGTGAAGAAGCTGTGTCCCCACGGCCCTGCTTCTTCATCCCATCCTATTCCAGGGTTTCCAAGTGTGAGTCCTGGCTTAAGTGCCCTCTTAGCGGGGTCTGACTTTGCAGCTGTATCCGACGATCTGGGATGTGCAGCATTAACCGTGTGGGCCCAGCGCCCGGCACACCCACAGCCAGCAGAGCATGGCCCCCATAGGGCGCAGTCTCTTTGAACTCAGAAGTCCATTTCCTTCCACTTCAGACTTCATCAGACCATGCAAATTGCCAGCAACCTTTCCACACCGGCTGAAGCAGGTCCAAGTCGTGATCCTCCTTATTATCAGACAAGTCATTAAAAGTCCATCAGATCAATTGGGTTCTGACATAACATTAAAAATGTTCTTGGATGATTTCTATTTCTCCACTCCTATAACTGGTGTAAGTTCAAAGAGGCTTATAATGAAATCTTGTCCCATCCGTGTCAGCTCCTCAAGTTAACAATGAATATTAAAACCTAGGTGGTCGGAGCTGGATTCACTGCAGAACATCAAACTCGGGACCTGGGAGGATGCGCCACAGAGAGCAGCCAGCTCTGCAGTCACAGCAAACACTCACTTATGCCCTGGCCCCCAGGTCTACTGGGGAGCTGAGATGACCAGCAGCTAATGAAGAAGCGAGATGATCTAAGTTACTAAGTGCCTAAGTTACTAGGCACGCTGGAAACGTCAGTGACCCTCCAATGTTCATTCCTGTTTCAAAACCAGACGGATTCTCTTGGCTTTTCCTACAAATCAGACAAAATGTTTTTGCCAGACAACTTCTTCTTGGCTTCTGCGTGATCGGATGCATTTCCTCAGTAAAAGCAATCGATGCCCGACAATGTGGCAGGCATCTGGCTCACTTTAATTTCGTCAAAAGACCGTCCATGAACTCCCCCTTCAACATACCATCAGAGGCTTAATTCTGAGAAACTCCTGGTGACTTTGTGTGCTGCTGAGCATGAGAAGTAGATAGAACCAAACGACACCCTACTTTGCTCAGACACAGGCAACCCAAACTAACAGAGTACACTTGAGAGGTGTAATCCTCCCATAATGCTCTTTGTTACCATTCTGTGCTTCTGCCTTTCTGGGCATCCCTCTCACGCCGGGGAGAGTTAACTTCGTTTGCACCTGACCTGTGATTAGAAACATGACGGATACTATGAACTAGTACATGGGCGTTTATCTGTATACACAAAGAGGGATTTAAAAATATTGCTTCCCTTGTTACGTGGTAACTACTCGGAGCCTAGTTATTTCTTTAAGGCTGTTCATAATTGCCACAACTGACTGCACTAATGGGTCCCCATCATGACTGGCCAAACAGTGCTCTACCTAAAATGCATGAGCTCAACTCAAAAACTCAAAACTGAATAATCTAGGTATTCTTCCTTCTAGGATAATTACTTTTTTTCCCCCTACCCATTGGCATTAGGGAGAATCACTTGGAAAGTATTTGTGTTAGGCCAGGAATTAGACCACTAGTGCAGACCCAAAACATACATCCAGTTAAGAATTCAAGACATCCTTTGAGCTGTACACAAGAGTTTTCTACTGTTTGTAAATGACACCCTTAATTCTTCATGGCTTCACGATAGGGGTTTCTTTCTTTCCTTTTTCAACTTCCTTCTTTCTTTTATAACTCAAGTTGGATCGACATCACAAGAAGTGAAAATCAAGCTGATTGTATGTTTCTAAATGTACAGATGCTTCGGCAATGTAAGTAGACACAGAGACTTCCCCCCTCCCATCCCCACAATGAGCCTCTTCTCCCTCTCAAACAGATGTTCTGGTGAGGCAGAGAGTGCCTCAGGTAGGGGATTTCTGATGATACTTCTTGAGCTAAAGCTGCACACATATTGTCCATTATTTATCTAATATAGGGAATCAGTTCCCATCAAAATGCAATTCTAGAGGGAAGTTTCTCATTGCTTGGAAGGTTAGGTTCTGGAAACTCGCCATAATACCATTAAGTATTGAATAGAATTTGGGATAAAGTAGGTTCATCTTGGAAACCAGCCAAAAGATTTCATTTTTATTATTGCAAAAGATGCCTTCATGGGAATGTTCCAAGAATGAAGGCAACTTTCTAATGAGGTTCTAAAGGACATTGTTTTAAAAGTAAAAATGAATATAACTTCAAAACAGTAGTGAATAATCATCTATCTGGTTCAACATTTGACTCTTCCTTTTTTCATATAAGATGAGATGCTGAACTTCATCATAGAAGTAAGCTTTACAGGACATTCAACAGAAAACTATTTAACACTCCACCATGCCAAAGCAAGCTGATGATGAATTTTCAGTTTCATCCTTATTCCAAATTACAAAGTATATTAGCAAAAGACAAACAAACAAAAAAGAGATGTGATTACAACATGATTCAACATAAGATAATGAGTAAGAGGAGAGTCAAATGAGCCACACTGTGGGGGTGAAAAACTGTGGTACCTAGCAGAAATGTTCACAATCAAAAATGGCTAGAAGGCAGCATTAAATTTAAGATTCACCTTAATTGTCCTCTTGAACATCAGGAATACAGATATTTTAAAATGCAGAACATTTTCCTGGCTTCTACCGAGAATGATAGGATATTAAAAATCTTTAAGATTACTGGCACTCCTCAAGATTTGCAAGGCAATAAGGAATAAATTGATGTTAGTGATAAGAAAAATCATTCCCCCCTCCTTTTTCATTATTAATGACCAAATATTATTAAATCAATAATTTTGGTGATGATCTGAACAGGTTATTAAATATCATGAATTATTAACCTAAAAGTTGATCAGCGCTACGAAAATAATTCAAGTTAATGGGAATCTTTGGGTTTCTAATGAAATATCCAGTCACTGACAAAACATCTCTGTTAGGAGTTTTGGAACCTGAAAAAGCAGAGACCGCAGATGTCCTTAAGGAAGAGAACAGCATTCCTAGCTGGATTACAGGAAATTAAAAAACCAAATACCCGTGATCAAAAAAATGGGAGATTAAATAGACTGAGTAGAAGGTGCCAACGGCTATGGGGAATTCGTTTTGCCCCACGCCCTCTCCAAACCGCCCCCCCTTCAATTAATATGGCACCAATTGTTTCAGAAACCTCAAAAACTTAGGACAGTGCCATGGATTTGCCCGTGCTGGGTGTGCCCCAGGCCAGGGGCTGGGCATAGAGCCATTAGTGGCTGGCTCCAGACCAGCAGCTTTACCCAGCGCAATTCCTTGGCCTTACGGAAGGTGTGTGTGGAAGGGTATGTCCAGAGGTCATACAGTAAAAGGCAGTGGAATGTGATTTAATTTAGAAGGGACCGGAGACAGGCGAGGAGGGTGGGGTGGGGGCTGGTGGCTTTGGCCCTTCCGTGATTCGTCACCAGCCTTGGGAATGCCGACACAAGCCAACGGGGCGCCCGCTTGTCAGAGAAGCTGAAAGCAAGCAGATGCATCCCCACTCTCTGCTCACACCTTCTCCCTGCAGGCTTCCTGCCGGGGCAGGCTGTGCCAAAGAGCGGTCTGCCGTGGTGGAACTTCCAGTATTGCAGAGTGCAACGACAGGTCCTTTTTTCCCTGGAACCACTGAGTGCCTTGTGATCCCGGAATGCTGTCGGGGGAAGGAAACCCCTAGCCAACAAGGGATTTAGACTTTTGCAGAACCAGACAGGCGGGTGGGGACCTGGGCAGTGACCTGGAAAACAGGAATGCAGCAGAGTTTCCTTCTCTGAAAGTGAAGTTGTGAGTGTGAGTGTGTGTGTGTGTGTGTGTGTGTGTGTGCGAGTTGGAGGCAGTCTGCAGAGCGGTGAGAGGGACTCTCCCCTGCTCAAAGCACAGGTCTATCTGTGGGGCCTGAAGGAAGCAACCTGGGCTCAGGGAGTCGCCAGGTTTACAGTGACGTAGATGTCAATGGCCGTGCTGTGGGCGAGGTGGGAATCACGGGACTGCCCAAAGCCTGCACTCAGCACCTGGCACAGGGCCCCTGTCAACTGGCAAATCCGAGCGGGCTCCTTCTGTGTGCCTGTCACTGTGCGGGCTGCTGTTCCGGTCTCCCTGCTGCTGCGACCTGTCTGTGCTAACGGGGGAGGGGCCATAACTGTCACCAGGAAAGTGCATGTGCTCGATTCAGGCAGCAGTAGGTCCCTGCGAAGAAGAAAATCAGACGCCAGGTCACGCTAGCAAGTGGTCAGACGTGGGGGGGGGGGTTGCTTTCCTTTCAGGTGTGACTTCGGGAAGGCTCCCGCTGCAGGTCAGGGCTGGGCTGGAACCCAGGGAGAGGACACAGCTGCTGGAACGAGGGGCAGGGAGAAGACTTTGCAGAGGAGAGAACTGCAAAGGGAAGGCAAGGTGCTCTGTAAAAGCTGGACGAGGGTGATGATAATGATGATGATTTTTGTTATTAAACTGGGACTTGGGACGGGGAAGACCAGCCCTCGAAATCCTGGCTCTGGCGGGAAGCAGCTGTGGCTGCCGTATCCCTCAATCACTCAAAGGGCCTGCGTGACCGAAGGACCCTCCCACCTCCAGTGGGGCTTCCTCCAAAGACCTCGCTGCATCCCCCTCAGGCTCCTTGGGGAGGGTGACCACGCATTCACCCCCAGACCAGAACTATCTTTGCACGGCCACGAGATGGCATTGGAGGTGGTCCAGGCACACAGGCAACAGCTCCTGGTAGTTAAATCATGCAAAGACAAAACAGTAAGTAAATATGCCCGGAGAGGGGATTGTAGCCATCCAAGGACACAGAAAAACCACAAGCCTGGCCTCCAAACTGCATTCCTCATATATCTAGCCCATGTTCTTATGCTATAGGATAAACTAAATAAATCAAGAGACTCTTGGGATAGATTAGGAATAAGCCTGCAATAAATTCCAGTAAACTTACTTGTCATTGCCTTTCCTGGAAACCTCACTTCTTTTTGGAAATTACAAAATATTATTGAATGCTGTGGAGATGTGGCAGGAACTGAGCAGGACTTTCTACCTAATTTTTGAGGCGGTTAAATACTTGGAGGCCATTCAGTTTTGTGGCGCTCCATCTATCCAGCCCTGTGTTGGCTGCACAGGAGAAAAAAAGACCTTCCTTCCCTACAGGTGAAACATCTACAAGCTGATTAACTAAAGGAGGGTACCCAGCTGCTCATCCCCATCTTCTTTAGTTGCTGAATTACTAATTGCTGGCACAATGCACAAAGCAAGCACTAAGTGCCTGTTAGAGGGCTGCATGGAGAATGAATTAAAGGACTTGGAATCCAGTAAATTTGTTACATATGGAAACTATATATTTTTTGAGTGTTTCCTATGTGCAAAATGTTTTACATAGATTATCTAATTTACTACCTAAGATGTGGGTCTTACTATATTTTGCAGATGAATGAGCTGAGTCGCAGCAATATTCAACAGTCAACCAGTATTTATTAGGTATCAACCAAGAGAACAGGCTGCCATGGCTAGTGAGTGGCTTTGTACAACAGGCTAGTCTGACTCCAGATTCCAGGCTCCTGCTGCTGGTGCTGACGCTGGAAGTCAGTCTGCTGGACCCTAAACATGCCTTAACTTCTCAGTGCATCCAAGGAGCATCAGTGTCAGGTGAACATGAGAAAATGAAGGATCCCCACTGTCTCCATGCACATCAACAGCAATATCGTATTTCTGCACGTCCACGCATGTGCTCCTGCGAAGCCACACTCTTCACGGTTTGGGCTGTTTTTCATTAAATCTAACAAGCATTTTCATGACAACATGCAGGCCAAGTTTTAGAGCAGCGATTTTCCATCTGGTAGCCAGACATTAGGACAAGTTTTAAGCAACCAACTGGACACACCGGATGGATCCCTTGGGTCAGGTTGAAACTGGAAACAGAACATGTGTGATCTGGGAGACCCGAGGCAGCGTTTCTGGCCTGAGAGACAAAGGCCAAAGGAGATGGGGGCACTCCCCAGCCTCTGCTTGCTCAGGACAGTGCAGTTGCTGAGGCCGGTCATGGGGTGTTCTGTCAGACTGAGTACCTGCACCTCTAACTTCTTCCTGGACACGCTGGGCAGGACCCCCTTATTTTTATTGGGAAAATCATGGGACTAACCTAGGGGAATAACACAAGGCAAGAGAGTTATGACAGCCCCCAGATAGCATTGGAGTTATTAAATCAGGGGTTCTCAACGAATTGCCCCTCTACCCTGGACATCCTGGGGATGTTTGGCAATGTCTGGGAGTGTTCTCGATGGCCACTCCTGGCGGTGATGCCATCAATTGTGGAAAATATCATGGCACACCCTACCATGCACAGGACAGCTTCCCTTAACAGAGATGTATAGGTCCGGATTTCACGGTGCCAAGGTCAAGGAAACCTGGCTGATATGATGGTGGTGGTGAAAATGGTGGTGGTGATGATGGTGGTGATGGTGATAGTGGTGATGTTGCTGGTGATGCTGGCTGCTGTACTGATGCGACAATGAGGGCCATCAGGCCATCATCTCAGACCTGCCCCTTTGTGAAACAGAGGTCATGTAGGGCTCATCTCCAAATTGTTTGTGTTTTCCAGGGGGTTAGAAACCCAGACTCCAGGAAATTCAGTAACTCACCTAAGGTCACAGACTAAGAATGTGGCAGAAGTGGGATTCCAACCGAGGATTTCCTGACCGGGATACCGATTTAGCTGCTACTGGTAAGTCTGGCTGGGCTGCTGGGTTCTGAAGAACTTCCCGGATTCATTTGCTACACCATGTATAAAGATTTGGAATTTTCTGCTAAAAGGTTATCAACCACAGTCCTGGAAAATGCTTCCTTCTCCTTGTAGTGTTGGTGAATCTTGGGGTAGGGGTTCTCCAATCTCAAGTGGCAACTAGGAACAGTTTTAGCGCACAGGGGACATTCTACTATTCCAGCTTGCAGTGGGAGGGGGTGGGAGACCTACTTTTCATCTAGTAGGTGGAGGCCAGTGATGCTGCTAAAGATGCCACAAGGCAAAGGGCACCCCAAAACAAAGACTAGTCTGGCCCAAATGGTCAGAAGCCTGATGACGGAAGAGTGTGGGACGTCAGACCTAGAGACCGGCCCAGCTCTCTGGGGGTGGACAGCTGGTGCTGCCGCTGTGTGTCGGTCCTCTCGTCCCTGCTTCTGATACCGGCCTCTGGTCTTGGTCGGGATCTTCACTCAGAGCCTGCATGAGTAATTGCGGGAGTTGATTAGCTACCTCCCCTTACTTCCACGATGGTGTGTTCTACACCCCGCTAATCAGAATATTCATTTCCCCGGCAAGAAAGTGGCTGTTCGGCCCTGACCCAGCATGGACAACTAGCTGTCATGAGTTGGTAACTGAAACTTCTAAGAGGCCAGGTCCTACAGCCTGGACTTCCTCCTGACAAGACAGGAAACTGGGGCCGGTGGTGACCATCTGATCATTTACAGGAGAGATGCTTTCAGGATGAAAAGCCACCACAGCAGAAGTGGGCCAGAGACGGAGAAACCAAGTCTTGGTGACATAATCAGCGGCCTTCACCTAGCAATACCTGAAGCCAGATAATTTTGGGCTTATGATTTACATGAACCCAGTAAACTGCCTAATTGTGTAAGCCTTTTGGGACTGCATTTTCTGCCTTCTGCAACCAGATGAGGCCTGAGACCTTCACTAGGAGGCAATGATAACACAAATGACTTTCATTGAAAAATAAAAATAGAAAGACATCTGCAAATCCCTCTGCATTCTCTACAAGCAATTTCATAATGCAGTATGTAAATCTAGGGAAAATTCTGGAAGGCAAAATTTTCCTGACAAAGGGATATCTAACAGAACAGCCACCGGCTATTCATAATACGAGAAAAGCTGGCAGCCCTGATTTCTGGAAGTCAGGTAGAGAGAGCTGTGGGTTTCATCTATCTTGTCAAGAGCCTAGGTGTTCCGGGAGAGCAGCAGCATTTTTGATGCCTGTTATAATGACATCCGTGATGCAGATGTTCCTGTCAGACTCTCCGCTGACCGTGTGCAAAGTTAGCAAGAAGATGCCAACCAGAGCACAGCTCTGTGGAGGAGAAAGGGCCATGGATTTATGCTTGCGTTTATTCTGGAATTGCACTGGGCATCACTCAAGGGGTCTACTGGGGGCAAGTTAACCTATACTGAGCCTGGCACCCACGTATGGACTGGTACCCAGGTACAGAGTCTGGGGGAGCTGCCCAATAATTATCAGGATAGTGATTCCCAATGTGTGGATCACCCCCTAATTTAGGGGGCCCAAGTGCAAATATTTTAAAAATCTTAGAAGATAGTTTTTAATGAGAATGGACATTTTATAAAGAAAACATAGTATAACAAGCTAGCATACCAAATATGGGATTTAATAGTTTTTATCGTTTAGAAGAGAGGCCAGAAAATAGTAAACTTTTCAAATAAATGGACCAGTCAATCTCCACTCAACTACTCAGTTCTGCGACAGTTGGCTAATAGCGCCCATAGACAATGCAGTAATGGGTGTGCGTTTGTGTGCCAATGAAATTTTATTTACAAAAACAAGTAGAGGGCCAAATGTGGCTGGAGGGCTGTAGTTTGTCAACTGTTGGCTTAAGCGATAACAAAAGAAAATATCAAAAAATTACAAATATGGCCCACTGTCTGTTTTGTAAATAAAGTTTTATTAGAGATCAGCCACCATCATTTGCTCAGAGTCTACAGCTGCTTTCCAGCTTATTCACTGCTACAGAGACCACGTGACCTGCAAAAACCTAACTGTACTCTCTGGCTCTCTACAAGAAAGTCTGCCAAGTCCTGATGGATGCTGTATGGACATGAAGTTTTCTTGCCAGTTGAATGTCCAACATGAACACGAGACAACTAAGAGTTTATCATCCCAGAGTGCCATTTTTAATCACTGTTTCTCAGATCCTTTCCCAGCTCTCTGTTCTCATGCAATACTTTATTTTATTTTATTTTTTTTTTAGAATATGCAGTAACATACACATTCCAACTGGGAGATAAATGTTTCCAAGAAGTGTTTCAGGAGGAACTAATGACATAGCATGTGACAGGCAGCACCATACAAGGGAATACAGTTTCCTTTTTCCCATGGCTAGCGTCGATCCCCCAGGTAATGGCTTGTTTGTTAGGCTGCCTTGAGGGAAACATAGACTAGCAACCCACACGCTTCTTGTCAAACAGATCAGAGTCAACAACTGCCACAGAAGACAGGCTGACTGACTGAGGCAAGGCCACCAGGTAGCGGGGCTCAGGGGCTGCTGGCCCAGCTGGGCATTCTGGCAGGAGAGTCCAGGGCACGCACTGGACTTGGTTAGTTTACGCATCAGCAGAATGGAGGCGACAACACAGGATGGTAACTAGGCTGGCTTCCATCTACCAAGGTCCCTCTGTCTAGAAGTGGAATTGACGTCACGAGGCCTTCCCCTGGCGAGCCCGCAGCAAGAAATGGGGTTTCCAGCAACTCCCGCAGCGTAGCAGCTCCACTCTAATGAGGGGCGTCAGCACCCGCTGGAGATGCTGCTCCAGCCCCCACCAACGGTGTCCCCTTCCCTCCCGGTAAGGCGCTCGCGATGACTTTGTTTTCTCAAAAATCCAAGCTAAGGGAATGGACAGACCTTCTAATGCACCTGAAAAATAATCGTGCTGCAAAACGACAGAAGTCCAAATATAAATGGATGATTAGAGGAGTTGGCAATTTTTCAAAACGATTTAAACTGCCTTGTGAGGTTTAAATTGCAACGCGAATCTGCGGCTTTGGGCTCAGCGGGCGGCGGAGGCGGTGAGGACCAGGCTTCCCTTCCAGGGCCGCGCCCTGCCGGGCTCGCGGCTCCGCTCTGCCTTCTCAGAGCCACTGTCCTGCAACCACCGCTCCCACTGTCACTACTAAGTAAACTCATCGCCTGGGGACCTATCTTCGAACAGTCAGTTTTACATCAGAAAAACCTAGTGAAAACCTAGCGGTAGAAGCTGCTAAATTGCTGGTTTGATCTGGCCCTCCTTTTGTATGAATACTGCACATTCGAATCAATACAATTAAAGTGTTAAGAAGTTTATCTGTGTACTGTTTCCAATGCCACTGTGTACTACCCAGAGTCACCTGGCTCCCAAAACACTCTCCGAAGGGAACAGAAAATCCATACATGCAAACATTTTATTCGATATGGTAAGCACTGTATTTGAATTAAATATTAAACGGTATCAAGCGTGTCTGCGTATTTTGTGCTAGGACAAACATGACATGCTTAAAACAAACCAGCAAACAAAAAGTGGAGTGAAACTGCAGAGGGGACCCCCGCCCTACACCCGAGAAGAGAGCAAATAGAGCGGGTGACTTATTGCCTCAAACCAGAGGCTCCACAAAGCCTTTGTTTATTCTGCAAATCCGAGGCAAAATAATTGCCTCGAGTTAGCTTAAGATGCTGAGAAAGCCACCCCAGGTGCACCTGTGCTTGTGGGCGCGAGTCCCTCGGAAGCAAGGCGCGCGCTCCGTGATCGGGGCAGGAGGTGCTCACCACCCAGCCAAGGTCAAGGAGCCAACTGCAGGCTGCTGCCTAACGTCCTCCCCGGGCCTGGCGCGCTACGGACACCTTGAACAGACATAGGAGCAAAGGTCCAGAAAGTAAATCCGCCCCCTCGGGCACGGGGCGAAGACATCCGCTTTTGCTGTTTGGAGTGCTGTTCGCTTTCCGATGGCTTTTTAACATGGACATCACATACGTTCTGTTCTTAAAGCATCAGTCCTTTGTCGTGGCCGCCGCCACCGTACCTGCAAAGCATCAGTCCGTCGTGGCCGCCGCACCTGCTGCTTCCACCTTCTCTGCCTTTGGATGGTCACCAGCTACAACGGGAGGCTCAGGCGGGCTTGAAGACGCCGGATTCAGAAACACGGCAAAGGTGCAATCACAATGAAACCACACGTGAAGACTTGGATATTCAGGACTAATCAAAACAACCGCCCGCCACTGGCCAAGACATGTAAACAGCTCACCAGAAAGACAGCACAAATTCGAAGTCTTTACAAAAAAATACAAGGCCTCGGCTCAGAAGGGGCGCCTGAGCCGTGCCACGCCTGCCCCGGCCCGACGGCGTTTCGGGCTGCGGTGCACATCTGCGTGGCCGTAACGCTGGCCTTCCCCTGCTGGGAGTGCTCTGGGCGCACGGGACCTGCTCAAGTGCCTCCAGGTGTGCAGCCCATCCACCACCACAGCACCCGCTTCCTCCCCACTGTCCACTGTGCTCCCCACAGCTCCCCCCGCCAACTCCAGGCAGAAGCCTCCTGGGAGGTGCCCACGCGGTCCTCAGCCACGCTTGGGCCGGGGAGAACTTCCTTGCTCGGGGGACAGCTGCTCTCACTCTGGGGCTCATCTAAAATGTCACCACCCTGGTCAGGGACTTGTCGGTGGCCCCCAGCTTGCGACGGGCATCTCCTTTTTCCTGGCTTCTGTCACAGTCTGAAACCCACGTTCATTTGCTGAAGTGGCACGTCAGCTTCCCCCCTGCACCTGGGTTCCTCGGGACAAAGCGGTTCTTAGCCACTGGCCACAGGCACATTCCACCTCCCTGCGTCTTCAGGAACACCTGCTTTGCCACATATATATCTTCAGACCACACACGAGCACACGCTTACACACGTGCGGTTTTCCATGGCGCGTCACTCTGAGAGGGTGCAGTGGCGTCTCATCTGATTGTGTGTCTGCTAAGTGACATGGATCAGATAGTGAGTCTTCGCATGGATGCCTTCAGCATGACACGCATTATATATGTGTGTATATGTGTGTGTGTGTATCTGTACGAAATAGACATTGTGTGTCTATATCTACATATAATGTCTTCACTGGCATAAATGTTTTGTGCTTTAAATAGTTTATCTGGGGGTGGCCCTCCCTGGTGGCGCAGCGGGTTAAAGCACAGCACCGAGAAGCTAAAGACACTTCCACATGATCCCCGCCTGCCCCGGAGGTGACCACATGGCGCAGCAGACCTCTCCTGACCCGCCCGCTGCTCCCCTCAGCAGTGTACTTCGTCGATCTGCCTGTTCTGCTCCCCACTCTGTCTCTGGTGAAGTCTTTCGCCACCCCTGAGTCTCTGGCCTGTACCCCAGTTCTGTATGCACAAATAAATAAATCTTAAAAAAAAAATAGTTTATCTGGGGGTATCACACAGAAAAAAGACTTATTTAACCTTATAAAATTGAATAATCATTGAATTTTAGGATTAAGCATTAAGCTGATGTAAAATATTAGGTTTAAGTAAACTTCTTATTGGCAAACACGAGATATACTCTATGAATGCCATTATTTTGAACTGAGAATTAATGTTTGACATTCCCAAATGATACTGCAAGTGTTTGATAAGTGTTTATTTTCAATGCGTCTTTAAAATTAAAATAAGGCTTATATTTAATGTCAATTTTTTTTTTTTTATCCTCAGTGCCAAGCATGGTGCCTGGCAAGTAACAGATGTTTTAGAAAGACTTGTTGAATAAATGAATGAATTTACGCAGCCCAGCTTTCTAAGTCCATTATGTTTCCATCATGGAACCAAACATACATTTCCTTTTTAGCTATTTGCCTGCCTGAAAGTTCTAGAACTGTTCACAGAAGCAACAACAAAAATCCCACACCGATACCTGTCACTGCTGGGACAGACGAGCTGGATTAGTGACCCTCCTTGTGGGTTCTGCTGGGGCCCCACAGATGTGCGACATGTTTTATGAACCAACAATTGTTTCAGACTCTTTGGTCCACTGGACATGATCTTATAAGCCTGAGCTCTGAGCTGACAGGCTGTTGAACATAATGGGGAGATTTAGGAAGGTCTCAGCAAGGAGCAGGGAGGACTGAAGGCCAGGGGCAGGAGGGGGCATCTTGAGACGTGACCCAGGGAGGACCAGGTGAGTGGCGAGGTGGGAGGCGGGGGTTGTACTGAGCAGCTGTGTGGCCATGTGGACTTGTGGCCCGCAGGCCTCGGACATTCCAGAACACCTTCTTCCTCAGACAGGGGCTTCAATTCATTACGGAATCCAAGTGGCTGCCGGGCATAAATCAGACATTGAAAAAATGCCATCCTTGGATCCATAGTAGATTTCACAAGGGGGAAAGGGAAAGTTTAAAGGTTTCTGAAAGCCATAAAATCTCCATTTAGATAGAAATCTTAAACAAAATTATTTAGCTCTTTGCACTTCAGGGGCAGGGTTGTCAATTCAGATAGAACAGATGTACCTACAACTCGGACTTAAAAACGGTGGTGAGTTAACCCCAGCGGGTTGAAGGGTTAAAGCTAGTTCCATTCAAATCAAACATTCATTCAATGCCAATTCTCCAAGAACAGAAACAAACAGGGCTGGGGCTGTTTCCTCCCGGTCACCGAGACTAATGGCTGCCATTTCCTGCTGAGCTTCTGCCCACTGGCTGTCCTTCCACGGGCAGACAGCTGTCCTGTTCCCTTGAGTTTCCAGCCTCATCCAGTGCCTGGGACTTAACCGGTTCCCAGTAAAATCTCTTCACGTGACTCAAAGTCAGGCCCAGAGCCTGCCCTCAAGAAGCTCACTGTCAGGTGGGAAACAGACAAGAAAATAAAGGTTGGTCTCAGTAAGTGACGGAATCTAGGACAAATCTAGCTCAATGTGGAGACAAGAGGACGAAGCCCCATCAGGCTGCAGGAGAAGGGGTCACAGATGCTTCTAGGAGGTAATGAAATCTAAGTAAATGCTTTTTGTAATTAAATAAATTCACCATGTAACATTGTGAAATTGAAAGTGTACAGCATGTTACTCGGATTCATTTATTCTGTAATAGGATTGCTGATGTAGCAATGTAGCGACAGCCACATGTTACATAATCACAGTACGATGTTATTGTCCATATTCATCATGCTGGGCATGAGCGCGCCACTCGTCAAGTCAGTGCCCTTAAATGCCCTCAGCCTTACTCTCTCCACCTCCAGCAAATTTTAGAAGGCAATGCCGGACAGCAGGAACAGCTTGGGAAAGGACTGGAGGAGAGAAATGTTTTGTTCCTCTTCCTGGAGTATTAGCCTGAAAATTATCCAATGCACTACTATCAAAATGGCAC
>NW_004567123.1:33039478-33041587 GCF_000260355.1 Condylura cristata | reverse complement strand
AGCTGGGGACCGAGGGCTCACATCAAGAAGCCTCCGGTCTAGTGAGCTAAATGCCAAACTAAAGCATCAGTAATTGGGCTACGGATCCAAGATGCATAATTCATAAATGCTCTGGAGGTGCCAAGGGGCGGGGTGTGAGCTCAGTCATCGGATGGGCGTGGGAGCTGGAGAAGCTCCTGGATCTATCCTCGAACACAGACACGTGTGTGCTTGGAAGAACATCTGATCCTGGACAAAAGAATTTCCCTTTTCCAGCTGAACGCAAGTCTTCTCTCCATGCGTGCCAAGCTACTTCTCAGAAGAGGGCTTAGGCCTAAGCCATGGAGGATCTGATGGGACGAACCCTCTCTCCAGTCATGCACATGGCTTGCTTTTTCATTCCCTCTGTCTATACGCAGAGAAAGTCTCTGGCCGCCAACCCTCCACTCTGACTCTGCCTCGTCCTCTGCCCCCATATGTCCTCGCTTGTGTTCTCCTTGCTTTCACTACCACACACACTATATAGTTCGTTCCTTGACTATATAATACATTGTCCTGACGGGAAATTCCTCCCCCCATTGTTAAAGGAGGGGTCCACACTAGACTCATTTGGGGTCGTTTCCTTTCACCCAGAATCACCTCCGTCGCAGGCCCCCCAGACTCCACCTTAGCCATGGCGGACTGAAAGTAGTTACCCCGAGAAAGCCCAGCTTAAGCGAGTCAAGGCCCAAGACCTCGGACAGAGAACGGAGCTCCCGAGTGGGGAGGAGCTGAGGCTACACAGAGCGGGCCCGCAGACTCCGGCTCGCCTTCCTCCACGCAGCCTCCACGTCCCCGGCCGTGCGGCCCTGTGCGCCGGTCACTGGCTGCTGCCGCCGCCCAGCCGCCTTCAGAGGGGATGGCTCTTCCTCCTGCTCCAAAGAACCGTGACTGAGACAAGCAGTCAGCGCCCAGCCGGCCGCCCACGGCAGAGGGAACGGGGACCAGAGGGCGAGGGCCCCCTCCAAGAGACCGACGCTGCGCTGAGAACGGGGGGTTAAGACTAGCTGGAGGCCAGCTGTCATGAGTGCGCCCCCAAAAGCCGCGGGCAGAACCCAAATCCCCAGTGTGATGGTGCTTGGAGGGGGCTGTCCTTGGGCTGTCAGGGGCACTCAGGGGCCCTGCTCAGGCACACGCTACCTCTGTCGCCAGCAACCTTTCTGCCCAAGTCCCAGGCGACGTGGCGACCCCGTGAGCTGTGGCGTGCGTGGCCTGAGCCTGAGCTGGCAAAGGGCCCTCGCTCTCCTCCTGGGCCTGGGTTTCAGTGTGTATCAATGGGAGGGGCGAGGTGGTGGCTGCTGGAATCCTGCATGTGGCTTCGCCCGGCCTGGCAGGTTGGGCCAGTGCTGGCTCTCAGGCGTGTGCCACTTCCACCAGGCAGTCTTCTTTGCTTTGTTTCTCAAAGCTTCTGCCCACACACAGTCTGGGTTATATTTCAGATTCCCCATAATAAGCAGAAGTTGTAACTAGTGATCAAGTAGCTACTGTTTCCAGTTAAAAAGAATATCAAAACAGAACCAGAACCACCAGGAGCCAAACAGGGCTATAGTCTTAACCTAAGATAAAGCAGGCACGGTCATCCCCTTAACCAAAACTGAGACCCCCGAGAGATGACACAGCTGGAGGAGAGAAATGTTTTGTTCCTCTTCCTGGAGTATTAGCCTGAAAATTATCCAATGCACTACTATCAAAATGGCACCGGCACCAGGTCTTCGGTCCAGTTGAGTGCAAAAGGGAAGCCTACCCAGAGGCCACAACGTGCTGTGGTCATTTAGGTCTCTGCCAGTCATTTCGTTGAATCGCTGAGTCACTGAATCAATAAACCTATTGTTTTTTCCCACTATGTATCTGAAGGAAGTCATTAAAATAGATATAGGAACATAATAAGGGAAAGTCCCTTCCAAAAGTTTTACTGAGAGTCTTAAGTTCTCACAAGTCTCAGTTCAGGAAACTTCTTTTAGAAGAGACACAAGTTACAAGCACGTTTCAGAGTGGCTGTACACTCAGCAAAGAGCCAGGGTAACCCATGTCATTAAGACTCAGGTCTGCGATCTTTAAGGCGGCATGTTCACAGCTGGGGACCGAGGGCTC
>NW_004567123.1:33031386-33038418 GCF_000260355.1 Condylura cristata | reverse complement strand
CAGCCACCAGTCTTTGTTCTTCCTGGGTTGTGAGACTTTCAGTTATGGGGGTGATATTATTACTTATGATACATTTGATTAATGTTTACTTTGAGGCACGCCTTATGAGAAATGCCTCACCTATATTAACTTATTTAATTTTTAATAATATTTTATTAGTTTTCTTTTTTTACCAGAGACATCTAAAGAACAAAATAACAAGAAAGCCAGCTGATACTTTATCCTGAGATACACTGAAAAACACTTCCAAGCAAAAGTAGAAAAAGGCCATGAATGCTTATGGTTAAAACTTTTAAAATAGAAATTAAGTTGAAAATAAGTCAGCAAAACAGCACCCTGGTTTGTAAAAGGAGTCATTGCAAACTGAAGTTTTTTATCGTCCTTCCCGTAGAAAAAAAAAAAGAAAACTCCCTATTCTTTCTTCTGCTGTTGGTCTTACAACAGCCCTCCACAGCCAGGACCATTGCTGTGCCCAGATGAGGCTCAGGAAATTGCTGAGCCAGGTGAGAAATTTTCTCAATGGACTCCAGCAGGTGAAGGATTTGAACCTGGTGTTCCTGCCTCTCCAACCTTCTCTCTCCCCAGGCAACCTGATCGCATCTGATACTCATCTTGGTGGTATGGTGGCAGGTGGGGAGCATGAAGACGGGACCACCAGCTGGGTCACACGACCAAACCAATCCAAACGGAGGTGCCAAAGAACATTTTTCAGGGGTGTGAACTTGAAATCTACTTGCAAGTAGAGATGCTAAGAGTCAGGCTTACCAGTCATGTTTTATTTACTTCCCTGGGAAGGTAACATTTTGGGATTCTTTGGGTAAAAATGATGCTGCCACGTACCTTGAGGAGCAGGCTGGCAAACGCCCATTTGCAGCAAAGCCTCTGCTTCTCTTCTCACTGTGCAAATATGGTGAAGAATTGTCTGTCTATGCAGAAATTGGGCTTTGATAGGAAATCTGTTTGAACTGCCCCTCTTACCGATGGAAGGCCAGAGCTAACCAAGGTCATTCTGCTGGTCCACTGGAAGAGCTGGAGAATGTTCTAAACTCTACACCCCTCAGCTAAGCTTTAGTTCTCACCACTAGGCAACAGCTCTCTGGCCTTGCCTCTATCCAATCAAGCGCACCCAGTTTCTAATATTCCTATCAGGGAGGAATTTGAAGTTTAGTGAAACTATCCAATACAACATTTAACAAGATTTGGCATGGACAATTTCTTAGGAATTACTGCTTTAAGTACCCAGCAGTTTCCCATAATGGACTCTGTGATTTCATAGATGAAAGCACAGGTTTTTGGTCTTCATGAAAATCAACTCTCGACAAATAGATTCTTTAACATTGAGCAGCTGATCACTCCAACTTTGTGCTGTGAGCCCTCTGGAACTGCCATTTTGAGGACGGGCCGTGGGTGGGGCCGTGGCCTCGCAGGCATCAGAGATGCTTTATGAAGTTGAAAAAAATGAGTGAGTCCAGCTAAGACAATGTTTTCCAAAAATAAAATACTTGTGCTAAAAATGTAAAATTAGCATCGAATGAAGATCTCTTAAGCAGTTCCAAAATTGAGATGACTATCTTCATGGCATATAGTAGGTACTTGATGCAATCAGCGTGTTCGACACAGGTAATTACTTTTACTACTAATAGTGCCTCCCACTCAGCGAGAAAGATAAGAGGCTCCAACTCTACTTAATCACAAGGCTTCTTCATTATTGCTCCACCACCTACTGAGTAAAACAATTCGCTCGCTCTACTCAGCAACTCTCACAAATGAGAAAAATTTATTAACGTGTGAGCAGAATGGGACATATTTAGCATGTGCAAAGGAGATTACCTACTTGATTTTAAAAATACATAGATGATTCAAATGCTTATCTGGAGCATCCTGAATTAAAAGCTTTGAGGGAAAGTTCTTGTTTCCCTCGTGTTGAAGCTAGTTGGCCACAATTGTCTAATAGGAGACGCACGGAAAGGACGTAGAGGTGTTTGGAGAGGCAAGAGAAGGGTGATGGAATATGACAGATGTGAAGTCAGTGGTGGGAGACCTTGGGTGAACGCCTCATCCCCCAGTGCTTTTTCTTACTTGAGTTTACGGAATAAGATGAGTATTTGCTCCATTGTTTCAGTCAGTTTGGCTATACAGCAAGTGCATTTGTAAGAGGTATCACATGCTTCCGTACCCAACAACAAAAACTGCAGAGCTTCTGGGGAAGAGGAATGTGGGAGCACAAGACTTATGTCAGAAGCCAGTTATAAAAACAGGAGCCTGGTCATGGGAGCAGTGTCTCTGTGCGGCAGTTGACACATAGCGAATACGCTGAACAAGGCAACTACACCTGAAAAAGGTCTATGCAAGCAGCTATCCAGGTGGGCTTTCGTGTCCTGCGGAAGAGTGGGAGAGTATCAGGAAACTGTCACATGGCATTTGGGTGGGCATGGCCTGTGATCCTTGGTGAACTGAGGTAGCTGACAGGTTTTGGGGCTGGTGCACATGTGTGTGCACCTGCGTGTGTGTGCATGTGAGCATGTCTGCATGCCTTCTGTTTCTTTCTATGCAGCTTGGCTCAGCTGGGTACAACTTCCTGTTTCCAACATTCCTCCCAGGTAAAGTGAAGCACACACAAGTGCAAAATCCAAGTTACACTCATCAATAGATCCATCACCCGACAACAAATTCCTATTTTCAAAAGCAGCATTAAGAGCAGATCAGATTGCATGGTCAAGATTAAATTGGGGAGAGTTGGTAAACTCGCAGTAGGAACTCATGGAATGTTGCTGTCTTTTGCTTTCTATGAGTATTAAACTGGGATCAAGTTCAATCCCAGACTCTTAAGGTGTGGACTTAAGAGAGGTGGCCAATCTCTGCTGCTCTAGGTCAGCAAAAACGACCTGAAAGCCAAGGGTTCTTGTACAACACACAGCGCTTGCGTTCATTGTCCTTGCTGACAATATCATTTCCTGTAAAGAATTTAAGAACAAAGTCAGGAAAACTATCCTTTTCCTTAAGTAGAAGTTGAAAATGACTCTGTAAGAAGCGAGAACTTAGTAACCCCTTGCAGGGAAAGAGTGGGGGAGGTGGTGGCAGTGGCTGTCACTATTCTCGAAGTTCCCTTAACACTGGGTACTGCAGATGGCTCTCTCCCTAGGGTCTTTGGTAAGTGATAATAGATACCAGCTACCTGAGGCTCTCTATGCATTTGGCACTGTAAGAATTCTAGATACATGAACTCATTTACTATTCACATCATTCTGTAGAAGTGCTTTTCAAATCTTGATGCTTCTTGTCAAACTTGGTCTGATTTCTAGTTAACTATGCAATGAGTTGTCAGGAAGCAACCTGACTAAAAGTGACTCTAACCTAATGGTTGACTTGGGCATTTTATGTCGATCAAAATCAGGGTCCCCCAGAACTGTGTGTTCTTGGACACTTGTCCAGCCCCTGGAGGGTGCTTACTATATATGGGGTTAATAAAACTCCCTTGGTGTCAGTGTGAGGATTAAAGGAGGTAAAGGGTATGGGTATTTACAGAGCATACAGTTGATGCTTAATAAGTAATCAACTTTATTTATAACTAGTATCACAACAGCAGTCGGTTCTTCTTAATTTTAGGCACAATGGCACATGACGCAGCTGTTTGCAACAGCACCCTGCCCAAACTAAACTTAGCATCTGAAGAACTGGATTTTGCGCTCCTGATCTGTCCTGGTTGTGTCCTGAACACAGGTGTATTCTGTCACTGTGGCACTAATAGGCCTTCTATAGAGTATCGTCATCAGTGAGGGTTTTGCACTCGATCTGTGGATTATCGAGGTGTTCATATGTCACTGTGTCAAGCACTCTGTTTGGCAACACCTGTGAGGGTCAGCATGGCGGCATGTTTCCCGCCTCCCATTCATTTATCACCCACCCAGCCTAGTTTCTCCTCCAATGGTATGCAGAGCACACCTGAGCTCTGTGCTCCCAAGCACAGTGGCATTGTTTTAGCTTCTCCCTCCAGGCTGCTTCCGTGCCTTCCTCTCCCTTGAAACACTCTCTTCTCTTTGTCGACTATCTTGAAAATTCACCACCTTGATTTTCTTCTAGCTCTTCATACATCATTCTGTGGACAATTTCTCCTTTACAACTTTAAATATCGGCCTCCCCTTTCACCATCTTCATCCAGACGGGCTCCCTCTTGGCAATGGCATTTGTGATATCCTCCTGGCTAGGAGGTTCAAGTTGAACCACCCAGGTCTCCGTGTGTGGCTTCCTTGTATCCCAGGACCCCTCACAATTATCTTGCACTTAAGGGCTTCTACTCTGTATCCCAATGCCTCCTTACACTGAACAAATAAATACTCAAATTCTACTGGTGCTATCCTCCACATGCAAGCCGATAACAATAGGCTGCATCTAATATACTATTTCCATTGCCCCACCTAGTCGAAGGACCTTTCCCTGCCTTCTTGTACAACTGTTTCCCCACTGACCTTCTTGAATCCTGCCACATGCTACTCCAGCATGTCCAGCACAATGCAGCCAAGGAATGTTTTTGTAAGATAAGTTGTTTCTATAATCCTTTGATTAAAAACCTGTAACTTCCCAAAGCAAAAAAACACTAAATACAGCATTATTAACACAACCTATGTGATTCTGAATCTGACTGAGCCCCTTTAACCCACTGTCATTTGTGACATTTTCTTTTTATCAATTCATTCAGTTAAGAAATATTTAGTGATCTCGAGTATACGTCAGGCATATTGTTGTTACTTGAACCTGGCAAATTTCTTACAATGAACAATTGTTGCTTGAAATTTTGTTTTAAATAAGCCTGTTTAAAGGACTAGATGGGACTGAAAAACAACATGCTAAAACCCACGTTGTAGTCCCTGTTTTGAGTAAACTTCCTAATAGTAAAAGTCTTTTTACTCCGGATTGTAGATTTGGTGTTTAGATCTTTGGTTTATAAAAAAGTCTCTTTGTAAACATGAACACACAGATTTGGTCATATAAAGCGGGATTAGTGGTTGATACAAGCTTCTCACTTAGTTCTCCTTCCCTGGCAATGGATTCACTCTGAAGCAGTCATGTTATGTTCTTTATATATGCACTGAGTAAATCAGAGAAGTTGACATTCTAAACAGCTAAAAGGCACGGACTTGGGTAACAGAAATTCACCCACATTGTATACAGGGCACATTCCAATTTTCTGCTGCAGTACTCAGAGGAGATTAGAGTGTTTACAAATTTAAGAAACTTCAGAAAAGACAGGGAGAGTGAGCAACCAATTTCCATTGCATCGTTGCAAGTGAATATCAGGAAATTTGTTATTAATTCTGTCCAAGGTGATGCAATGCAAACATCAGTCACTAATCCCCTCCACGGAGATAACGAATGACCTATTAATTGCTACACTACTGGCACTCTGTCAGCTGACCTTCCTCGCTGACCTCCGTGCACCTCGGGGTGCCTCCTCGGCCCCTTCTGCTGACTCACTCTTGGCTCCCTTGCGCCTGGACCTCGCGTCCTCCCTCCTCCCTTCCGGCTCTGCAACAGGACCAAATTGGTTCTGGAATGTCACACAACCCAAGGCTCTGTCCTCATCAATCTCTGCCTTTGCTGCTCTCTCTAGCTCCTGCTCCTCAGAGGACTCGTTCAGCCTGCCGGGGTCAACAGCAGAGATGATTCCACGACATTATCTCCGCTGCTGATCTCTGGCTGGAGCTCACGGTACTGTATCTGCAGCCCCTGGGATAACTCCCGCCTGGGTGCGGATTCCTTTCCCTTCTCCCAATTTCCCACCACACCTCT
Organism: Condylura cristata; assembly: GCF_000260355.1. Lineage (NCBI taxonomy): Eukaryota > Metazoa > Chordata > Mammalia > Eulipotyphla > Talpidae > Condylura > Condylura cristata. The sequence goes on along the minus strand of NW_004567123.1, from coordinate 33,032,631 downwards.
AAGCCCTGGTCTTAGGAGCTGACACAGATATTCACAGCTCAGAGTTCCGCACGGAACCCTTTCCTGAGTGACTCCCCATTATTCTCAGAATCAAATCCGGCGCTGATTCTGTGTCCACAAGTCCTCTTTATAAAATGACCCTTTCCAACCTTTCAGGACGCTCTGCCTACCTCAACCACACTGGACCGCTCTAAGGCCGGGTCACGAGCTGACCCTTTCCTGCTTCACATGCTGGAAACACTGCCTCTGTCTAAACCACTGTAACCCGTGGCACCCCCTCCTCCACCACCAGTGTCTCGTGGCGAGCTTTCATTCCCTCATCTTGGCCTTCCACCATCTTCACTCTGACGGGGTCCCCTGTGCGCATGGCACGTTTCTCCCACCACGCTAGACACAACTGAACTGTCAAGTGGGAGACTGGTTTTGTCCACTAAACAGTAAGTTCCTTGAAGTGAAGAGCTTGCTCATCTCCACGGCCCGAGGCCTGGCCTGTCACGAGCACTTGCGCTCGGTGTGTTCGATGGGGGGATGAAGGAAGGAACTCACGCCTCGGAGGCTTCCTTCTCAGCCCCGCACCATCAGCACCCACTCTGCATGCTTCCTCGTTAATGTTGCTCTGCCTGTCCTTCCTGCCCCACCGCCCTCTCTGATCTCCCCCTCCAGGTTCCCACTGCCTCCTGACTGGCTGATTACAGTAGCTCAACAGGCTTCAGAGAAAAGGACTTCGGGTCTTTCTTTGCTACAGTTTATTTTGTCAACGACTGCCAGATGACTCCCCTTAAAAAAAATCGTGTTTTTTCCCCTGCTCGGGATTCCTTGATGGCTCTTTCCTGTCTACAGAGTGAAGTGGAAAATGGCAGAAGGCCTCAGAGTTGAAAGGAACTTTGAGTGTCATCTGGTGTAGTCGCCCCTTGCTACAAACAAGCAAGCCAAGGTCAAAAGCGGTTGGAGGCCTCGGCAAGGAACACAAAATGGCCGCTTCAGTCTCCAGGCACAGGGGTGAGGGCGTGCCTGTGTGAGACATGCGTGCTCTGAGGGCCAGCCCGAGCTCTCCCAGAGTCCGCCTTGGCTGCTGCCATCTGCTTCTGCCCAGGGGCCATGGGTGGGCTCAGGGATCTCCACATCCTAAGAAGCCACGCAGTGCCCGGACCACCTCTCCTCACACTCTGGCTGTTCCAGCAGTACCTCACCTCTCCTCACACTCTGGCTGTTCCAGCAGTACCTCACCTCTCCTCACACTCTGGC
>NW_004567123.1:32993034-33031286 GCF_000260355.1 Condylura cristata | reverse complement strand
ACCTCTCCTCACACTCTGGCTGTTCCAGCAGTACCTCACCTCTCCTCACACTCTGGCTGTTCCAGCAGTACCTCACCTCTCCTCACACTCTGGCTTTCTGCCTGTCAGCACACTGGCTTGCTGTCTCTTCCCCTTCTCGCACACTGGTCCGCTCCTTGCCTCCCAGGGCCTCTGCAACCCCCTCCCTGCCCAAGACACTGTATCAGAACTAGATCACCGGTTCGTTGTCCAGGCCCTTTCATTACTTAGCAGGCCCTGTTTTCATAATCTGACAGCAAACCCCTCCCTGTCCTCATTTCACTGCTTCCACTCTAGTCACTTCGGGGCTCAGAAATGGCAAGACTTGGGTGGGTGTGATGGCGGGTGAGTAGAGAACTCATTATCTCTCATTCCCATTGCACAGATTGTTAAAATGGTAAAAGGGGAGCTGTTTTGCTTGGAGCAACTCATGAGCTTGACAGCAAAAAAGCCATGATGAAAACATCTGAGACTACCTGTCTCTTTATCATTTATTTACATTGCTCAATAGATTTCGATCTTATTCATATTAACAGTCCACGGCCCTGCAGGCCAAGCACATCTCCACGATCTGTTGTTTGGGATAAAAATCTCCTGGTGATGACAAGCAGGATTGACAGGGAGGTTTAAATCCTAAACTACACTTTGGATGACATTCAATTTTTTGTCATGAAATTTCAAAATGTGATGGGAGTTTTTTCAGAGCTTTCCACATGGAGGAAATGCCAATGACATCAGGGACAGGGAACAGCTGTGGCTGAGTGGGGAGAGCACTGACCTTGGAGGCCAGTTGCTGGGGACAGGTCTGGGTTCTGACTGACGAGCTGGGCACCTCGCGCGCCTCACCGTGAAAGGGGACTAACAACACCCACCCGTGATGACTGCAGGTCGCCATCTGAGGTGCTCCCCAGCCCCCCACCATCCCAGTAGAGCCACGAGCCTGACGTTTGATCTACGCAAATTCCTCCTATCTAGATTTTCCACGAAGCTTTCTTTCTCCAGTCAGAATCTCCCTTTACTATCAGCGCCTGAAACTCAGACACAACCACCACTATTTTCCTTTATTTGTTCATTGTTTTGTATGTTCTGTCTGGCTGTTTGTCTTGTCTATTTGAACTTTCCATCAAGCATACGATTTACAAAAATCTAGTCTTGCCTCTACTTTTTACACATTTCTCTGGAGTTTACACTTCCCGCTGCGTCCTCATCACTCTTACGTGCACTGCGGCCAGCTCCTTTCCAGGTGAGGGAGGGAGGAGGCTCTGTGAGGTGCACTGGTCCCTGCCTGCTGGGAGCACGAAGCCAGTGCTGCAGGACATTGTTTCAGCTATGTGATCACTTTTACCTCTGGTACAAGAACAGACACAGTGAAATAAAAGGAAACATTTAACTTCTCAACCAAACAAGGGAACATTTATCTTCACAAGGGGTAGTCAAGAAGGGTTCCACTGAGCAGGTGACCTTTGACTGCAAGTTTCAGACATGAGAAGAGCCTACCAAGGACACTGGGAAGATGAGCGGGAGTCATGTTCACGGCAGCGTCAAGCCTGGAGCTGGCTCTGCTCCACGCGGAGAACACACCTTCACTCCTTGTCTCTGTACTCAGAGGGCGGATTCCTTAAATTCTGGAAAAGCATCCATTTCCCTGGACACTCCATAGACTGTAACAAAATCATGGCCCAGAGAATTCCTATAACCAAACCTCATGACAAATGGCCTCTACTCTGAGCTAATGTATAGTAACAGCAGCAAACACTGAGGTCATTGGAAAACTATAATTAAACATGCATAGTTTAGAATGAAAAGTTCCATCAATCAACTGAGACCCCAAACTGAAAATAGACCGTTTTTTTTTTTTTTTAACTTGGCAGAACAGAACAGAGTGAATAGAATATGGGAAACACTGTTTTCAACAATCAAAACAGTTTTTGCGGACTGCTGAAAAGCAACCATTAGCTCATCCTCAATGGCCCTCTTCCTTAAAAAAAACAAACTAATAATTTCATTGTTAAAAATGACTCATATAGATGTGTTTAAGTTCTAGAAGAACTATATAGGAAAAAATTTTAAAAGTATCCAGTATGCATGCCAACACCCAGAAACCACTCTTAACCTTAGTTGTATTTCAGACATGACTATGCAAATGTATGGGAAAGTAAATAGCTGGATAAATTGACAGAAGGATGAAAGACCGGGGAAGGAGGGAGGGAATGATAGATGGGCAGGCAAAAGTGTACCCCTTTATTTTTTGACCTCAAGATGAATGGCCTCCACTCTTGCAGCGAATGTATCGGCCTGACCCCGAGTGAACAAAAAGGAAAAGTTTGATCTCACACATTCAATTCTCGGATTTTCAGCAGCCTGAAGTTGACTTCCCATAGAATTTTGGAAAATCTTCCAGGAATGAAGTCAAATACCCAATTGAGAAAAGAAGAATGAAGTCAAACCATTTATTTTTCATCTTAGCAATTAAAAACCTATGAATAGTTTATGGATATTACGGGTTCTTAGAAACAGGAGGGGTTAGAACATCCTGTAGCATCTCTGCTCCTGTAACAAGGAGGAATAAGGAGACCAGAAAAACAATCTGACTGAAGGAGGAGAAACAGGACTGGAACCTGGGCCCACTCCTAATAACCCCCACTTGACACAGCTGTTGTGAGTATGAGCATCCGATCAAGGGGCTGCTTTCCTAGCCTGGAACCCAGGGGGGCCCATGCCTGCCCCCCCCACCCCATAGTAATTAACACTGCAGCATTATTATTCTTTTACTGTCTGTCCTGGGCTGACCCCTTGTCAGTTACGAAAGCGGACATCCTTCTTTTAAAGAGGTTAGGAGCAGGGGCTGTGAAACTTTAAAGATCAAGTAGAAACAAACGGATTTCCTGAACTACCTCCAGTCCAGCTCAAGTTAGCATTCTTGCTGTTTTTCCAACTGGATGTGTAGATCAGGGAGAAAACGCACCAACCCCAACAATATGGCCACACAGAACATTCGGAATCATCATTTCTCATCACTCTCCACTGGGGCTACTCAATCTGAACACCATGGACATTTGGGGCCAGATGATGCCTCGTCACGGGGGTGTCCTCTGCACTGGGGGTCACCATCTCTGGCTTGTCCCCACTAGAGGCCCAGAACAGGGTCTCAGCTGTCTTCAGAAATGGCCAAACACTTCCTGGGGGCAGGGGGCCCCATCACCCCAGGCGGATAATAACCATTGCTCTGGACTCCGGCAATGTCATTTTTTTGTTTTGTTTTGTTTTTGTTTTGTTTTGAATAAAAAAGGCAAAAGGAATTTTTTTTTTTTCTTCAAGACAGATGTGCTCAGTACTGAATAATTTTCAAGGAGTTGTCAGAGGACATGACTTCATAGATGCCTCTGGACCCGGGGGACAGGACAAAGATCTTGGAGGAGTGATAAGACCCACGTGGCCATGTGGGCTGAGGGATGGCAGCTCTGGATCCTCCTGCCCTGACCCGTAGGAACTGCAGGGGTGGGCACGCCAGCAGCCTGGACTGCCGCTCCCAGCCTGCCCTTCTCTCAGGGCTACAGAAAATACGGAAGACGCGAACTGGAGACCCGATAATCCTTCATATTCATCAGACGCACCAACAGCAAAAAAAAAACCGGGGGGAGGAAACGGGCTGCTCTGACTTTTTTGGATAACCCGAAACATCGATGCATTGCCAATTACGGCAGCTGTAGCTGCTTTATCTTTTGGGGACATGAGCAGTTCTTGAATTGTGAATTTTAATTTTCCAGTTAGAGTTCAGATGGCTGGTTAAACAACGTCTAAAAGCTCCTGAAAGCTAGTCACTAATTAATGAACATTAAGCCCTAGTTTCTGAGGCATTTGAAAGAAAGCAGGGCGGGCTCCCGCCCCCGGCACTGGCTGGCGCTCATGGGGGACGTTCTGAACGCGCCCAGGAGGGGCGAGCTGACAGAGCGCCAGAGTCTCCTTCCCCTCTGGAATTCCCAGGATGGCCAATTCATCAAGTGGAGCGATTTTTTTAAGGATGACTTTTATCCTGAGAAAAAACTATCATTGGAGGAGTCAACTGTGTATGTGCTATTTAGTAATATAAATGTGAGTGTTAGCATCTTCCTAATCAAATGGAAAATGGTTTTGTTCTAACGGTTTCGAAACTTCCCATCCCTCAAACAAACAGTACCCATTACTTTAAACACCTCGGTGTCTAGTAATTGTTCAAAAAATGTGTCAGGCTACCAGTAATTTAAGTCCTGTCAAAAATAAATCTCAGACACTTACTTCTTCCAGTCAGAGCCTGAAAAACACGCCCACATGTCAATTACCGGAAGCTGTTGCAACGTTTCTTTGTTCTGGATTTGTGTAAACAGAAAAAGGTTCTTCCTCAGTAACAACTGTTTTCTAAAACCTATATAAATGTTTATGTGAACCTCTTTGCAACAACACCTAACAGAAGCAATAAAAGCCACCAGGCTGATGTGTATACATACACACACACACACACACCAGGCTGATGTGTATACATACACACACACACACACACCAGGCTGATGTGTATACACACACACACACACACACACACCACAACCCTGGGTAATAAATGTACAAGTGAGAAGGAACAATGTTTCGACTTGTGAATTATTCTTTTCTCAGAGGCCTGACCTTAAAGCATTTACATTTTAAATTGTAAATCAAACTGATCTACATTTTTAGAAGGTAATAGTCACTGGTTCTTTTCCATTTTATCCACAGAGATTGCTTCACAGATAATTTCAAAATCACAGGTAAATAAGTGAGTAGAAAAACTGTGACTATAAAACAGAAATAATTCACAAAATTGGCAGCTAATTAAGATAGGCTATTAGACAGAAATTCTCCGTGTAAAATTGTTCTCAGCAACTCAGACTGATAAATCTTGCCAGCAGAACCCAGTCCCTATGCAATGCATATATAGTTGCAAACAGCTATAAATCGAGCTATAGATTAGGAGTGTTAATGATTTTCTGAGGTTTTGCATTTCTAACATAATAGTATTTTTATTGAAGATGATAGCCATCGAATCATAAAATCACCACTGCCCCTGAAGTTATAAGGTCACCATAAAGGTTTCTCTTGCTAAATCAGACAAAGGAATTTCAACAAGGGAAGGAAAGCAAAATAATTTTGGTTGATCTCAGAGTAGATGTTCCTTCTCCTCTCCCTGATCCTCATCTGTATAAACTAAAAAATACAGCTATGAAAAATACACAGATGGGCAGTGTAAAGATGTTGGAATGAGAGTCTAAGTGAGCTTCTTTCCAGGGGTAAATTAGAATAAGTTGATTTTCATTAAGCAGGAACAGATCAATATTTCATTATTAACATGGTGCCAATTGCACCTTAATAAGGAGTCATCTTTTTCAAGTCTAGCTGCCAGCTCACTGGATTAATGGGGAGTGGAGTCTCTTTACATGGTCTTTCCTGTTAGCTGGGCACTACAGCAGGTGTGTGTGTGCGTGTGTGTGAGCATATGTGTGTGAGCGCATGTGAGTGAGAGCGCCCGCACACTGACCTTTTGCTAGGCAGGATTAGGAAACACCTACTAATGTTTCCTTCAGGAAGTAAGGGATTTGCTAACTGGTTTCCCCTTAGGCTTCCCTTCCCTAGAATGTTCCCCATCAACTTGTTTGTTACTGGGATTTAGATAATGATCTTGTTTGGTGGATGTTAGCGTTACCCATAAAAAGTAAAACTTTTTTTTTTTTTCCCCAGGAAGGAAGATAATAAGATAAATCACTAATTAAAGGGGCTGCATACGGTACAGATGGAATTCCACCCATGTGGCTGCCTCCCCCAACAGTCAAGGGGTGAAAAGCACTATAAATCACTCATGGTCTAGCAGCCTTCAATGGGGACCGTCTTGCCCCTTCCAAGTGATGATAAACAGCAGATACTCCCAGTGCAGCCCATTAGCTATTCCAGAGGAGGTGAACTATGAGATAAGGCATTTATCCTTCTTGGGAAGGTATCTCTTCATGTTGCACATGGCTCAGAGAAAGATGCCCAACTGAACGCTGGCTAACGAGGATTAATGTATTATTCCACAGAGGATTATGGTCTCTTTTCTCTTGTGCAGTAGCTAAATAATAACAAACTGAGATAAAATGGCCCCTTGCTGTCCGGGACAGTAAGTCTGACACTGCTCTCCCCCTTCTCCCTCTCTCCTTGCTTTCATCTCCCTCCCCACCCCTGCCTGCCTCTCTTTTGTTCTACTTTTTTTCTTTTTGAGGACTCTTATATGTTTATCTTCTAAATCCACTTGATAGAGTCATTATTTCTCAGCTCTTTATGGGAACAAGAATAGTATGAACTCTTAAAATAGCTCTTCGGCAAACTCAAAACTAAGCTACAAGGAATTTTAAAAATAAAAATGATGGCTTTTGTAAGGCTTAAAAAGTCAGGTGGGCATCTTACACGATGTACCAACCACACATCATTGACTTTTATATTTATAAAATCTTTATTATCCGTTTACACCAATCTAGCAGGTACATAAGACAGAGCCTTTGCTTCTGTCTTATGCAAATGAGCTGAATGACACAACAATCAGGTGACTGAACTAAACTGCCAATTGCTGGGGTGGGGGAGGGGTGGGGGAGGGGTGGGGGGAGGAGCAAGGAGCCCAGCCTTGGTCTGAAGCTCAAAGCAAACTTCACTACAAAAGCAATTCCCCTGTGACAGTGAAGACCCTGAAGAGTTAAGGCCGGGCCATCTGGGGAGACTACATGACTTGCAAAAAGAATAAGTCCTAAAGTAGAGAGAGTCATGACAGTGATCACCAGCTGAGGACAGAAGGGGAGGGGAGGAGACCGGAGCAGGTCAAAAGACAGCCAGGTGCCAGGCTGGACGGCTCTCGCGGGTGATGAAAAGTGAAAACTGCTGCATTTGACCGGAATAAACCTACAGTTGTGGGTTGAACTATGTCCCCCCAGAGGCATGCGAAGCCCTAATTTTGGTCCCATCTGAACGGGACTTGATTAGGAAGAAGGTCTTTGTAGATGTAACGAAGTTAGGAGGAGGACATTGGGGGGATCCTTATCCAAGATGACCGTGGTCGTTATCAAATCTGGACAGGGACGCCACGTCACGCTGCAGACACATGGCGGGGAAGACGCCACGCCAGAGAGGGGAGGGTGTGGACAGCCCAGGCGGCGGGCACCGCCAGGAGCTCACGGGCCGGGGAGATCCTCTGCAAGGCCCGGTGGAGGGGAAAATGCCTCTGCAACAGCTGGATTTCGGTTTCCGAATTTCCAAATTTGTGCACAATAGGTGTCTGTGGCTCCGAGCCACCAGGCTGTGGTGTGGGCTGTGGCAGCTCAAGCGGCCACAGGAAGCGTGGCAGAGGCAGAGGACGGTGGCGTGATGGGCTTGAGGAGGGAAATGACATGCCCCATTTTCAAAAGGTCTCCTTGGCTGCCAGATAAAGTCCAAGGAATCGGAGGGGTCAGGGGTGACATGAGGACGCAACTGAGGGACTCTAAGGCTGTACAGGGGAGAACGACGTCTGGGAGTGGGGTGCTGGGCGACACTTGCCAAGTGTGTATCCTTGGCATGGAAGACGAGGTGGGGGCCAGAAAGGGGGAGAGAGCGTCTCAGCAGCAAATACACGTCCTCAAACGCGGGCACATGTATTTATATTCCACACAAAGAAGTCATCTGCAGACCCCAACTGGAGCCTTCATGTGATCTTAGAATTATTTTGCCATTTCACACATTGAGTTGTTTTTCTCTGAATTATAATTGCTTTTTACATAATGAAAAACCTGCTCGAGAATGACAAAGCCTAAAAGAACTACTTCTCACCTCCTATAAGACTATGGCAGAAAAGGACATGATTGAAAATATCACCGGTGGCTTCTGTGGCAGCACTCAATGAGCAAGACACAGGTGAGTCTGGCCTCGGCAGCCCACGAGCCAAGCCGCTGACATTGTCCAAAAAAGGCCACAGCGGCCCACGGACCCTCATCTAGCGCACAGACCGCAGCAAATACCGGGGCACCCGGGCTTCCAGGAATCTCCGTGCTGGGCAATGTTTTTATTCACTGGAGAAGACCACTTCTTTCCAGAGACTCCTTTTGCTGTGTCTCCCTCAGCCCTATTCTGTGCGAGGGATATCGCCCCAGAGGGGTGTTGTGAAGTGGAGAGCAGAACCCATGAAGCTTCAGTCTTGCTTTGGGGGTTTCGAAAGCAGACATCCTAGCATTTGAGAAGAGTAGCTTCTGGTGAACAAGATGAGACATGTTCAACTCACGCCAAGTGTCCACTTCCTTTCATCCAAAAGATAGGGACCCCGGGCTCTGAGAGGGGCAGTGCGAGCGAGCTGTGATCCCAGACACGAGGTGTCACGTGTGGGACCCGCCATGAGCTGGGCTGAGGCCTCGGCCACTGGCAGGGAGGGTGCGGTACACAGCCGGGCACTCCCGATGATGCAAAGAGGGAAGGGACTTTTGTCCCATTCCTCATGGAGAAACGCCTCCTCCATCACCTACATACCGTTTTGGGAACAAGCAACGGGTCAGGAGAGCTCTTTAGAAAAGTGCGAGCAGCTCCAGCAAGGTCTTCGGTCTGCTATCACCAAGGAGTCTGCACCTGCCTGCAGAAGCAGGCCGCACACAAGCCACGAGTGACCGCCAAGGCGTGACCCCCACGCCCTTGAGTGTCTGAGCCCTGGAGCCTGGAACACGTCAGAGGCTGAGCGACCCAGGTCCTTTGAGTTGACCCCAAGTGAGTTCTCCCCGCCAGCGTCACAGCTGCTCATAAAGAGAATCTAATGTAGTCACAGCAAAAATAAAGTCAGGTATCTTGCCCCACGGGCTGGAGGCTGCGCCTCACTGTGCCTGTGCCAGGGAGACTGCGCACGCCTGGCCCTGTGCCCCCGGCACCTCAGGGCCCACCCCCTCTTCCAGAGCAGACACTGCAGGCTGCTTTCCTGGGTCTTCTTCGATCACAGGTGATTAGGATGCCACTGGAGCCACCGGGCCTCTCTACCTTGCATGTACAGTGTCTCTGACGCGGAGATTCCTTAGCGTTTGAATGTTACTTCTTAATATTCTGTTTTCACCTTCTACTGTATAGTCTTTAATGATTTTCAAACTCGTTCTCACATGTGGTCCCTTCTGCAGTTTTTCAAGATGGAAGGAAAAACCTGCAAGCTCCCTTCAACACAAGAGCCGACTGCGGCACAGAAGGACTTCATAGACAATGTGTGTGAAGTCACAGGTCATAAAACAATCATCATCCCACAACAACAATTTGTAGTCATAATGAGAGCGACTCCTTTTTAATGTCTTGCTACCTGTCTGCTAATAACTCCTCCCCCATTAGCAGACTGATGTGACTCCTTTACGTGGGTCCTATTCCCACCCTGGTAGGCAGAGGTAACTGAGGAGGAGGAGGTTAAGGACATTGACAAGCTCACGTAAATGGAGTGTTATGAAGACGCGCAACGTATACACTGACTTTCAGTCCTAACTCCCAAGGAACACCATCCACAGCTTCATTTAATCCTCAAAACATCCAATAAATCTATTAGCATGTATTAAGGTTAGAGAGGCTTATTACTACAACTGAGTCGAGTAAACCCCGCAGGCAAGCAGAACACCTGAGAAGTCTTATCAGCCCTGTTCACACCAGTGATTTGATAGCATCATAAAGGCAGGTGATTCCAAGATCCAGACCTCTGCTGAGGGGCTTTCTTTTCAGCCCTCCTGTTCTCACACTTGGGTGGTTCTACCAATGGCAAGGAAGGGGTTCGTGGTTTTCCTAATGGACTGACTTCAGCACTTGGTCCTCAGTGGAAATGGGGAAAGGTGTCAAGACCCGGAGCCCTGAGTGCCAAACCCAAAACCCTTGTTTATTACCATCCGGCCTCCCCAGTCGGGGGCCGAGACCTGCTCCCTTGGCCAATATTTTGGATCCCCATCTCATCCAGCCTTGCGAGTCAGCCCATCTACCGCTCACTGTCTTGATGACCGACCGAAAATAACCCTGATTCCCTCCAATCTGAAATTTTTATTTTAAATGCCTCAAATAACCCTCAATCCTGCAAGCTCTCAAGAGCCAAGTGCCAGACACGCAGATACAGTAATTTTCTGCATCCTATAGAGAAACATAACTTTTAGCTTCTAGTTCTAATACACAGTAGCACCAACAGAATGTCAATTTCCTACAGAGTTCAGTGGGTCTGTTTCAGACTAAGATTCAATATATATGCTGTTTGCTAACACTCACCTGTAAATTTGTGTTTATTCTTCCTTCCTCAAGCTCTAAGTGCAATCTATTTTAATTTTTCCCCTTGCCAAATATTTAGTTGCTGACAAACACACATTCAAATTTCTCTGCATATTCATGCCTGTGATTTTGTGCTCAAATTAAGTTCCCGGGAAAATCAGTTTTCATTTTTGCAAACAGACACGTGTGTGTGCGCACGCACGTGCGTGTTCTATTCAGCTACAGTCACTCGCAGGAGTTTACGAAAAGATGAGTGTACTTTGAGTAAACAAAAACACCAGTGACATGCACCCCTACTTAGTAATAACTTCACCGTGAGGAGACACCCTCCCAGGAGTTTGAAAAGTAGGAACTCATGTGTAGCACAACAGCTAGCCTAAGCCTCTTCCAGTTGTTCTGTAAATGATACGACACTTGGCTTACTGTGTATGTTCTATGCAATGATACTGATTAAAAGATATGTACTGTCTAATGCAATATGCATGTCAGACACACATGTATGCATGTCAGACACACATATATATGCATGTGCAGAGCAGAATGTGAGCATAGTGCGTAGTATTTTAAATGTATTACCAGGTGCCTACAGTCGTAAACAAACGTGTGTTATATTATTACGCTCAGTGCCTTGAAATAATAATACTGCCACCAAGTAACTATGAGGATGCATATAATTCCCCATGTTTGTTATTTCCTTTCTGCATTTGTGTTGCCCCAGATTTCTCTCTGGCTTACTATTTAGTGCTCAAGAGCCCTCCTTGAACATTGCAACTCCGGGTGATTATCTCCTGCATTCGCGGGGCATGTCACACTTTGCCAAGCAATTTCTGGTAGATTGCCTTGTTTTGTTCTCATGCAGACCTGCGGGGAAGACACCATTAATTGCCATTCTACAGATGAGCTGACAGAATCCAGGAGGTTAGCTGACGCTGTGACGTCACTGAGAATTAAAAGCAGCTCATAAAAGTCCAAGTTCCAGCTCTTTCTTGGGAAACATAGCTGCTTCCTGGTGTGGGGTAAAGGCACATCTTTCTGCAGAGATAGCTTAGAAAACACACAGTCTGCATTTTAAGAAAAGCTTTGCTCATTTCTGCCTGTGTGTTTTTAATTTCAGAATTGGATTTCAGCTTTTAAATTATTTCATGAGAGACAAAAGCAGGAACACTGGAGAGAACCACCTCAGAACAAGCTGGGAGTGGGCCCGGAAACGACTGCACCTCTGATGTCTGAGATAACCAACGAAGCACCTTTCTGCTTTCAAACTGGAATTTGAGCTTCATTCATCAAAATGTAAAAAGGTCTTTTTCTATTGCCAAATCCAGAGGATCAAGCCGCCTGGGAACATCACCGGAGAAAAGCCTCACTGAGAAACCTAAGAAGCTTCTAGAATCTTTACTGATGGTGGCTTAAATTGGATCCCAAAATGGTGTGTAGAAGCATAAACGGAACCTGTCAGTGGAAGGCAGGTCCAGCATTCATGACGTAGCAAAGGCAGTCAATAGGACCGGTCAGCAGAGGCACGTTCCAGCCCCATTGTCAGCCTTTGCCCATGTGTTTGGGGGTCTGGATGGTCTATGAAACACCACCTGTAAGCAGTTTCTACCCTCCATTCATATACAGCTTGGTGGACCCGTTCACACCTTGGAGAATAATAACTTTGGAGAGTAATAACTTTGAGTCTTCTCAAGGTGGATGTCTGCCTGCCAAGCTCCTGGTCAGCTTGGTCTGGTAAGCCAAGCTCCGACTTAACACCTTCTGAGGGATGGGCATCGCCTTCTTTTAGCCCTTTGACTGAGAGTAATTCTTGCTGCTCAAACCCTGCTCTGCCCAGCCTTTAATAGAAAACTATTCCCAGAAAGAAAACCAGGAAATTGGGAGACTCAACTTTTTAAAGAAGTAAAAAGGGAGGACCATGTGGACAGAAGCAGCAAGGTGGAGGGCATCTGAAGGATTCCTAGCAGTCTGACGAGCAGCTGGTATCTCCTGGAAAAGACAAGTTACCGACGACGCACCCTTGACACGTGTAGGCTGTCAAAAGCCCTTTTGAAAGCCTGTCCACTTTCGAAGCCACCAAAGCATCTATTTTTTTTTCCACCGTAAAAGGCAGTGAGATGCAACTGAAAAGTTTAAGTGACTTCTTTAGGTTCTTACTAGCTATGTCAGAATCAAGGCAAAGTCGTTATAAAGTTACCTGTTCAGTGGCCTCTGGTCTACAACACCACTGCCTGGGGGAGAGGACATGGGTCAACAGACATGGAAATTCACATGGTACAGGATGCCCATATGGGGGACAGCCCCAAAGCCCGTGTGCCACTAGCCCTGGGTATCTCCCTCATCATCCAAGCCATGGTCCCCATCCACAGAAGCCATGAAGCTATGGAACTACTCAACTGTTGCGGGTGAAACAAAGGTGTTGAATGACTGGTGTTGCAAAGAGATAAGCTTCTTCTCAAGCACACATCAGCAGGAAGCAGACACCATGGTGAATCAGCAAGGATGTGAGCCCCGGAAGTCTTCACTGTCCCCCCATAAATCTTAAAGCTGCAGGAGGACCTTTTGCCAATTAGTAACCTTTCACTAATCCCACTAAAACATTTTTATAACATTACCCCTGAAACTGGATATGTATTCAGTGGAGGTGACAGCTCATGTCCCAGTCACAGACCATCACGGGTACATTTTGTCATCTCTAAGACCCTGTCATCAATATAGATTTCCATTTTTGTAAATCATCTTTTATTTGGGGAAGGAGGGAGGTATTGATTTTCTCCTAGTCTTTTCTCGGAATGTTAACCTTGTTTAAGTTCTTCATTTCCTCTGCCTGAAGCACCATGTTGCAATAGAATTAAATGCATAGTAAAATGGCCATGTGAGAAAGGTTTATGCATTATGTTAAAACCTGCTCCCTTGATAAATGGAGCCATTAGGGTCTGGAATTCACTGCATTAGTCTACTTAGCTCAATCCAACAACACGCCTTGAAAGTCTCACAAATTTGTTCAAATGCTAATGAGCTGCACCACCAAACTCACCCCTTGCAGAAGGATCCAATATTCCCAGGGGGTTAATGCATTTACGAGCTACCCATGGACTATACTACCTGACTCGGCATCCCAGACTACTCAGATTTATGGACAGGAAAAAAGATATACATTCACTGTGTGGCAGCTTCTGAAATACGCTCAATGAGTCTTAATAAAAATCACTTTTGTTTAGTGTCCATTTATCATCATCTACTGTCAGGATGAGATGTGGGGAAAGATCTCTTTCCAAAGGTCATATATATGTATTTTTTTCAAATAAACTGACTGCATGTAATCATTCCCAGGTCATCTCAAAGACAAAAGGTGGCCACGCTGGCCAGGTCTGTGCCAACCAGATAGGAATCACCAGGTCTCGTTGAGCTTCGAGAAGACGCAAATGCCAAGAAACTGTTGCTTACAGATATTTGCCACCAGCTCAGGTCTATTTCCAAGAAAAGACAAATAAATAAACAGCCTTCCTCAACAGACTTTCGAGCACCCACAGCAGACGAATGCTGCGGCATATGGCGCTCTCCGAGCCCCTTCTGAGCGCTAAGGGACGCGTGTTTAGAACAAGCGCCATCGCCAGCTTGACAGGCCTGTGACCCGGGCTGTCAGACAAGCGTGCTCGGGAGGACCCCACAGCTGGTTTAACACTCAGCGGCTCCCTTCTTGAAACTGCAGAAGCGACCCCACACATTACAAAGCCACTGTGATTTTCCGTGCGCTCCTTTGTGGATGGAACAGATTTCTTAAGACCAGTTTGGAGGGACTGTAGCTGTAACTTCTTATCCTTCAAGCCTCATTTCAGACATTACTACTGCCAGGGAGGTCTTCCCCAATGTCCTTCTCCCAGTTATTCCCCTCTTCCGGTTTTCCCGAGCCTGTTTCCAAAAACAACATCTCCTCATTTTCCGTAACGGCCTATTTACCTGCGTTTCGCTGAATTCTGAGCTCGTTTAGGAGAACCACCACAGCCTGGGGGTTCAGCGTCCTATCTGAAAGCATCCTGGCAGTTCTATGCATCAGGAATTTGGGGGCACGGTACCAGCTTCCCAGGGGCCTCTGAACAGCTCACGGGGCATCAAATCCTTGGAGATTGGAAATGTGAGTTATAAAAAAAAAAAAAAAGAAAAGAAACAATGATCATATGAAAAAGCAAATGAGCTTTTAAAAAAAGGAATCATTCTTAAGATGGCAAGTTATGTGAGTCGGGGTTTGGTAGCAATCAAGCAGAGAAACACAATCTTTCTCAGGAGTGGAGCCCAGAAAAAGTAATTTATGCGCTTGGTTAGAAAGAGTTAAATAAATGGGTGGTGACTCGAAGCCTTTCTTTACTTGACAAAAAAAGAGTTAGTTCTTGTTAATAAAAGAACACAGTTTTGACTTTGATGTGTACCAGTAACACACACACACTTTCTGATCAGGGGATGCCAATTTCTTGTTTTCTGAGTTCCACACAATATTTCAAAAACTGAAAGAATCAGCATGTATTCTTCAGATGACAGGGGTTTTAGATCTGGGGACTGTGTTTAAATAATCTTATTTCATGAGCTACGGAAACTCAGAGAAGCAAAGCAATTTCCCCAGAATCATGCAGCCCAAACTAGGACTTCTTCAACCATTACTTATTTTTCTTTCCTATAATCCATACTGTAATTTCCCATGCAATTGTTTTGCATTTGTACCACATCATCATTAACGTTTAATATTTATAAAACAGAATACAGACCATGCAGTCAGTTCTCTACAATGCCACAATGCAGTGGTTCATAATTAGGTAAAGAAATACAAAAAGTTAACAAGTAGAATATATTAAGAGTAAGGGTTTACACAGGATGCAGGAACACGCACAATGGCTACATAAGTCCACTGGGTTCAGATCTTGTTTTTTTTTCCTCATAAAGTTCAAGAAAGGACACCACAGCACCCAGTACTGGACCCTCACCTCTCTCAGCGCACTCGGCTCGCCCAGTCTGTGGACCCCAAGCCAAGAAACTTGCACGCTTTTCTCTGCTTGGACAGCCGTTCCTTGAATAACACCGTTTCATGCAACCTGGTCTTGTTATACTATTACAAATAAAGCAATTCTGGCCAGTGCTGGATGGGATGATGCTATTTAAAGATGTCCTCTGCTAAGTGTTTCCCTTAAAGTCTCAGTTTCCAAGAATCTGCGGGCGCCTCGCAGGGTACCTGTGCCGAGCAGCAGCTGTATGCAGGAGAAAGCCCTGGCAGAGCCCTCTCTGCAGTAATAGAGAGGCCCAGGCATGGCATTTATTAAATTCATTCAGTGCAAATATATGGGAAAAGAACCCTGGGGAAGCTTCTACTCTAATAGTAGAAGTCAGCAACAAACAGGAATCAAACAGAAGCTAAGTTTAGATAATATTCATTACTATAAAAGAATGAAACTGGGCAATGGGAACGTCTCAGGGATCAGCAACTCATTTTTGTAAAAGGCCAGAGAGTAAATATTGGAGGAAATCGTCCCTGTTGCAATGACTCAAGTCTCCAGTTTGAACACAAAAGCAGCCACAGACAGTATGTAAATAGATGAGTCTGGCTGTGTGCCAATAAAACTTTATTTACAAAGACAGGCAGTAGGCTGGCAGAGGGCTGACAGTTCTCGGTCTTCTACCACCTCCAAGGGGAGAAAGCTGGGGGTTGGCCCTTTTAGCTAAGATGATTCAGAAAAATATGCCAAAGAGCTAATAATACATCAGTTAAGACCTCAAAGATACCGGTCCAGACATGGGAATATCTAGAGAAAAAGCATCTGAGGCTGTGGAGAAAATGGATAGAAATGTTCTAAGATGGGAGGGGTTGGGAGGTGGAAAGGTTAGTTTTTATTTTAAATCACCCAAAATCCATGCAAAAAAAAAAAAAAACCTTCTATTCTAACCTTCTAATTAACAAAGGATGGCAACATTCAGGGCAAAAATATAAAACCCACACTGTTTTGGGGTAAGCTTTTCTCTTAACAGGGATCCGGAATGTTTTGTCCGAATGTTTGCAAATTTTCAGTTAATAATCTTCAGGTCCCAGTACAGAGAGCTGCACCCTCACACGTGGCCCTGTACCCCAACTCTTAAGCCTGGAGGTGGTCCCCTGGATGCAATTCACCAGGGTGACCTTGGGGAAACTCAGAGTCCCATAACGGGCACAGTAAGCACACACGACACGCAGGTGCCGGCTTAAGAAGGAGCATCCGGGGCCCTCCCTGGTGGCGCAGCGGGCTAAAGCACAGCACTGAGAAGCTAAAGCCACTTCCGCATGAGTTGGATTCCCGCCTGCCCCGGAGGTGACCACGGGCGCGGCAGACCTTTCCTGACCCGCCCGCTGCTCCCCTCAGCAGTGTACTTCGTTGATCTGCCTGTTCTGCTCTCCACTCTGTCTCTGGTGAAGCCTCTCACTGCCCCTGAGCCTCTGGCCTGTACCCCAGTTCTGTATGCACAAATAAATAAATCTTTAAAAAAAAAAAAAAGGAGCATCCGACTCTGCTCATGACTTCAATGGAAAGCTGTTCGAGGACAGGGAGAGGAAGGCGGGCTCCCCGTATTCAGGCTGTTCATTTAGTGTTTGTGTCACAGGCTGCCAGGGCTGAAGACGGACGGCCCACAGGTCAAACATGCTCCGCCAATGAGTTTTGTTCTGAACACTCTGCAATCAGAAGATTTGACATATAAATCTGAATTTCTGGCTTGACTGGCGGTGCCTGCCAGTGGGAGCTTCCCTTGAGTGCCACCCAGCTGTCATGGGGAGTCCGTGGGCCCTCTCCTGTAGACGCGGATATGAACTGCCCACATGGCCTCAAGTCCTAGCCTGCTGTGGTGTAGCCTGAAGTGCTGAGCACCTCGGAAGGGCTCATTTCAAAGAAAATAAAGTACAGAATGAATATGGTCATTCGCAACATCTTATACAGCAAGAGAAATGGCCACTAAATGCCCGTGACTGACGTACAGAATCCCCGGGCTAGTGCTCGTGCTACTGACCACACCACGCAAGGGCCATGCAAAGGAGGGAGGCCGTCAGCGGGCAAGGTGACCGTCATGACGGCCAACTGCACTCAAGCACCTCGCTTTGCAAACCTCACAAAGCACATGGCCAGCGAGCACTGGCAGAGACCTCCATCTACCTCCACCTGGGCCCCCTTTTCCCCTCCTACCCCCTGGATTCCGTGGGCATGTGAGTTTTCAAATCCACACAGAAGGACTTCCAAGTTCTATGACATCCTAAAGTGCTGTGGATCTGCCTTTGTTCAGATGGTGTAATATGTTCTCAAAAGACCCAAGCCCGAGCTCGCTTCCCTTCCTTAAGTCTTAGTATGATCTGCTAAATGACTTGACAATGGATAGGATGTGTGGATTTCTTTCAGTTGTTTGCGAGCAATCTAACACATCGCAACTGCCAAGCATCAATTGAAAACGGAAAAATTCAGCCATTATCCTAGACAAGTGACAGGCAAATTCTTACACTGCAGTGATGATCAAACAGATGACAAGTTTCTCTACTTTTCTTTGTAACAAAGTTGGACGGCCTTGTGTATGCGCTGTGTGTATCTGTGGGATAGGAGGGAGAAGGGGGAAGTTTGTCAGGTGGCTCAAACAATCAGATCACCAGCCCATGCCCAGCTTTCAAGCAGGTGAAGGCTCCCTGGGCAGGTGTCCTGGGAGGGTCCTCCAGCTCTCACCTCTATTTCTCTCCAATGCCCAGAGCAAGGCGATACATTGACCGAACCCCTAAGGAGCTCTTAACCTGGCATTCAATAAAATCAAAATGCTGTGGGACACAGGCCCAAGAACTGGGATGCACAATACACTCTGAGTTCAAGCAGGGCTCACTCGTTAATTAGAAAGAGTAGCCTGTCCTCAAGTAGCATGGGGGTCCTGCACGCTGGGCGAGGCAGGACCAGTGCAGCAGCCCCCACCCTGGAGTGACCCTGGAGTGACAACACTGCGCTCACATGCAAGTTCACGAAAGCCGAGCAGACTTTTACTTTGGCACAGCTCCCTCGCATCCAGGGATAATTCCTGCATTTGCAGATAGTTCAGAAATGTTTTATGTATGCGCTATTTCCAAAGAGTCTTTTAAAATTTCCTTTCTCATAGTATAATCGGTTGTTACCCCTCCTATTGATTTCCCTAAAGAGCACAAGTCTATTCCATTAGAAATAGAGAAGAAAAAAAATATATATCTATAGCTTTTAAGCTGAGTGGAAGCAGTTTTCTTTTCCTCTTTTTTTTATTTGGACGGAGTAGGATGGGGGTGGCGATGAAGCTGTCCTCTTTCCACAGAGGGCTTTCTTACCCCAGTAGAGAAGAGGGAAATTCTGAACGCCACAAAGTTAGAGATTTGCTGCATCACAGGCAAGAAATGAGAGCTTGCGAGACAGTGGATGCAGCTGAAATGCCCATGAACCAATGGGCAAACAGATGGAGTGACAGCATGGGGCGAAACCTTGCCAGGCGAGGGCGAGCGCCAGCAGAAGGGAATGAGGTCCCACACCGGCGCCGCGTGGACCAACTGAGAACGTTAAGTATTCAGTGAATGACGCCAGACACGAGAGACCACCCACCGGCTCATCTCAGGCACGTGAAATGCCCAGAAGGGGAAAATTCATAGAGACACCAGGTAGGTTAGTGGTCATCTAGGGCTGGTAGAGGAAGACACGGGCAGGGACTGTCCCCGGGTGTAAGTTTCTTTGGGGGATGACGGAATACTCTAAAGTTCACATCAGTGAATGTGCTAAAATTATACTTTATACTTTAAAACGTTGATATGAGATGGGGGTTATGCCTCAAATGAGTGACAGGGACAATTCTACTTCCAGATGTTCATGCAGAAGAACTGAAATCGAGTCTCAAAGACACATCTGTATGCTCGTGTTGACAGCACAGTGGCCAAGAGGTGGAAACACTGACAGAAGAGTGGATAAGCAACATGCAGTGCGCGCAGGAGGAATACTACTCAGCCCTGAACAGGGAAGGGATGCCAGGATATGAATATCTTGAGGACACTGCACTAAATGATAAAAGCCAGTCACAAAAAGACAAATACTACAGGCTTCCACTTACATACAATACCTGGGGTAGTCCACTCCAGACAGAATGGAAAGACAGTGGTTGTTTAGTGGGTACAGAGTGTTAGTTTTGAAAGATAAAGTTCTGGTGATTGGTCGCACAGCAACAGGGCTACAGTGAACTCTGCTAACACGTCTACATAAAACAGTTAAGCCAGTAAACTTTACGCTGTGTGTATTTTACTGCAATAAAAATATATGTTTAATGAGCACCAGCACTAGCCATTTCATTTTTCACATCTGTCTATAATTATTTCAATCTCCCAGAAAGGGTTCTTCTCTGGCTCTCTACCTTTCTTTGTATTAAAAACAAAAAGCTGTCATATCAGCAAGAATGCCATTTTACTGAAACGTGGGGAGAACTTGGCAGGCCTTAAGTGGGAGTCTAGCCTTGATTGGTCGAGCCCATGTCCTTAATAATCGACTTTCCCACAGCTGGCTCTTTTTCCAATCGTTGGGAATGATTTTCCTATTACTGCTGAGCTAACTGTCCCACCTCCACAGCTGGGACACTGTCCACTGACAACCCAAGTGGGTTTGGGCTTAACAACGAACAGGTTATTGTATCTGCCCATTTCCCCAGGCCGTTAGAGCTGAAGGGTCAAGTCAACCCCACGAAGCCATGTGCAGGATGGAGACTGGAGGACTAACAGGAATGAATGAAAATGCTTGGTCAAAGATGTTTTCTGTAGTTTTTAACGGCGAGAGACCCTGAATACTCCCCACACTCCCGTGAGAACTCACGAGTTGCACCTGGATACTTTTTTGTGAGACACAGCAATATAAGAATATTAGTTGAATTTGATACTCAGCCCAAGGCAGCTTTTATCAAAATATATTCCTTCAAACACAGCTCTACAACATGCTTCGTGGACAAGGGCTGCTGAGATCAAAGTCAACCAGGAATATCAACTTCTCCAGACCCTACTGGCGAGTCACAGGTGCGTTCATCTACTTAAAGACTCTGATGAGTCTTGAATGAAGATTCAACCATGTTACCCACTTCTTCAAAGTTGACAGACCTCATGTCATTTACAGGAGATTCCTACTAACACCCCCAGAACCATGTGCAGAGGAGTGTCCACTGGTTTCCCCACATACGGGGCCTGAGCACCACATGGCACTACCTCGCCTGCGTGGCACACATGGGCAGGGGGGCGGTGCACCCCCCCCCCCCGAAAGGTCTTAGTACTCACCCTCTTCAGCTCTCCCTTCAAAGTCGTCTTGACACCCTCCCTCGACAACTCACTTAAAACAGCATCGCACTCCGCCGACCCTCTCCAACCCCTGCCTTCCCGTTCTTCCTGTTCCACGCCTGACATTACGTGGACAAGAACCATGCTGAGTTCTTCCATGAGTCAGTAGCTCAGCAAATCATGTTGCCGAGGGAATAAGCACAATGAAGAGAAACTCAGAAAACAACTGCAAGTTATCAGGTAACTGAGTGAACACGTCAGCCGCGGTATGTGTGACGTAGACACTGAACAGGCCTACGAAGAAAAGGCAACACTCAGACTCCCTGGTTACCAGCAGTAACAGCGAGACAACGTCAGTAAGAACACACATACTCACCCCTCCAGAATAAAAATAAAACCCAAAATGCTCACTGTCGCTTCTAATGACCCACATACACGAATTCGGGGAGACACCTCGCTGTACGCGTCGCTCACTCACTCCAGCCTTCGTCTCTCCCTTCTCCGTCTCTCCTGCCCTGGCCCATTATGTCGAGAGAGATGTCTTAGAATGTCCACACAGAGTTCAGACCCCCACTAGTCAAAAATGCTTAAAACAAACCTTGCCTTTGTGTGTGTGGTGGTGGTGGGGGCGGCGAGGGGGTGATCACTAGCTGATGGTAAAGACAGCCAGCCTTTCAAGGCCTGAGAAGTCCAGTTAAAGATAAACTGGGTCTCCCTGAGTCAGCGAGGAGGGGACGTGTCACCACACGGGGGAGAGGAGACAATCACGGCTGGCTTCCTGGAAGAGGTGGCCTCTAGACTGACCTTAAAGGTGGGGAGGAAGTGACAACCATGAAGAGGAGGGGCGGCTTCCGGGCTGCTGGGGCCACCTGAGCCCAGAAGGGAATGCCTTGTGGGAGGAGAACGAGCAAGAGCTTGCTGTTGGCCGAGCACAAGGCCAGGGTGGGGATGGTGAGAAAGGGGGTGAGGGGAGCAGGGCCTGGACCTGTCCCATCCACACAGCTTCTCAGTCTGCTCAGTACCCAGCACCAATGTCCCCAAAAGCTCCTGTTCTTTCCCGACGACCAGGGGCCTGGGGCTGTGCGAAGCTTCTCTCAAACATCACATCAATGGTGACGACCAAGCACTTCACCAAGTCTAATTATTGTGGCCACTGGACCGTCATGAAAACGACATCTCAAAGAGGCAATGGCACGTCCACAGGAGACAGACACGGTGCCAGAAAGTACCCCAGGGCTGAGGGGCGGCGCCCACAATCCTAACCACTGTGGACCCGCCTCAGTATCCCCAACGCTGCAGGTCCACCACCAGAGTGACCGTGCTCCCAGGGCCCAAGTGACCACGCCTGGAGAACTTTCTGGGGGAGCAGGGAGCCACTGGCACCTGCTGGGCAGAGACAGGGACACTGCAGAACACCTACCGGCACAGGACAGACCCCCAGGGCGTGACCCCACCTCAGGGTCAATAGTTTGGAAGACGAGGAACCCCAGTCCTATTCACCGGTCAGCTACATGATGAATAAGGGCGCAGAGTTTGTTTCTACCTATCCTCCCCGGCCTTCAGGCAGAGCCGCTGTGGTCTCAGAGCCCTGGTCAGCCCAGTGGGGGGGGGGGGGCTGCCGCAGGAAACCCCCCCACTCCTGCAGGACACACACCAGGCAGAGAGGGAAAGCTTTGCTACAGTAAGTCAAACAAGTGAACGAGGAGCCGTTTGCTGACTGTTTACAAAGCGCCTGGCTTGGGTTTTCTCTTCCCAGACTGATGATAATGAGGTGCCGTGAGGGGCTCGGCATGGAGAGGTCTGAGGTCATTCACCGGAAACTTCCCTCTGCCCACGCCTGGCGAATCAAAGAGCGGGTGGTAGGTGTTGAAGGGAGAGGGAGTTTTTCCATTCCACCCTTGATCAGAAGCAGGATAACGGACCCAAGATGGACTGCGCAGTGTGTGCTGGGGAGGCGAGCAGGGCAGAGGAAGGCGAGGCCGGGCCCAGGCAGAGGCTGAGGGGCCCTTCCCAGACACGCCACCAAGACAATTACTCGTGGTTCTGAAGAAAAACAGTTCCGCTAGGAGTCATCCTTTCCCCCCTCCGCCCCTCTCTCCCTTTAAAAATATAAGTAGGTGGAGGAATTCTTAACGCATGAAAACAAAGATCAAAGAACAGCGGGGAGGGAAGTCAGGCTCCAGGGCCTGGGCTGGGCGGGGCCAGGACGAGGGGCAGACCCTGGGGGTGGAGGCGGGCAGGGCTGTGGGGCCCGGCCAGACTGGCACAGAGGACCATGGCCTTGGGCCATCGCCCCTCCTGGTCTCACCCACTGCCCATAAAGGGTGACGGTGCCGTCGCCTGGCAGCGCTGGTTCGAGGGTCAGAGAAAAGCCCCGTCTGCTCAGCCCCAAACTCTGCACCCAGCCCTGGAAGGGCCACCACACGTGGAACCCATTTTGCTGCTGCTGCTAATCATTTTACTATAAAGGGCTTTTTATTATCATGACGTGCTCTTATCACATCCTCAGTCTGGATTGATGCCGGGCTCCAAAACAGCCTGGAGAGGCATTCTGCACGGTTGTCCCAGTGCTTTTTTTAAAGACCCGAATTATTTATTGTGCCTTTGTTCCCTTCTTTCTTCACAATTCTTACTGGAGGATTTGACTACCCACAATAAAGATGGCGATGCTTAGCCTCACGGTGAGATCATGGCGGCCGTGTGCTGATGCACCGGCTGGGGGCAGGTGGAAGTGGCTCGTGCAAGTTCCAGGGTGTTCTTTTAAAGAGAGGGGCGTGTCCTCTGCTGTGGATACACACGTGATGGCAGGAGCTGGAGCAGCCTTCTCACACCTTGAGAAGGAAGACTTGGGTGAAGGTGCCAGAGCAACATGATAGAAGGTGCCTGGTCCGGACATCAAGGAGCACCTGGGAGCTCTCAGGCCTTGCAACACTGTCGTGTGAGGCAGACGCAAATTCTCTCTTTGTCACGGCACTGTTATTTGGGGGGAGGAGGTGGTGAGGGACAGGAGGTGGTAGGGACTCCAGTCTTAGTAGAGCTGAGCAAGCATCCAGTTGAACATGATGCCTGACATCAAGACCGGGGTTTCACACAAACCTTTAGGCTTAAAATTCTTGCTGAAAAAATAAGCTTCGGGAACACCAAGACTGTGCTTCCTCATGTTCATGTGTTTCTATAGGGCACACACCATGCTCTATATGCCACCAACCCTTCTAGCATTTTCTTTCATACAAGCTTGGCCTCCTCTTCAGTGTAACTCCACAGGGATGGTGTAGGGGAGCTCCACACAGACTGCCAATTCTTGACAAGCATATCTTTGAAACTGCACCGACTTAAGACAAAGTGTTTGCTGCAGTCGATCTTCCCAGCTCTATGTATCAGTGTTACTTCTCTCCCTCTAAGCTAACAAACTGAGGTCCTAGAGGGAACAGAACACCTTAAGTTCACAGCTGGGCTGCAAAAGCTGTCTGCTGCAACACTGAACTCTGAGCCAGCACCCCCCTCTGCCTCTGTACTTCAGCTCCCAAGTTGTTCTGATCCACTACTGTATCATCTGTAGAAATCAAAATGAATTTTAGAAGATTTCCTAGATAATTAAGAATTTGCTTCCTCTGCATTTCACTGCACAAACTTGTAGCGACTGTTTTCATTGTCTCGTTATTGGTGAATATTTTAGCTCAGGGTGATAATATTGCTGTCATCACACTGCATCAGTCAAAAGCAAGGCAGCCTTCAGAACAAAATAAAGCCCAGACATTTGACACCGGGGTCCTTTTGTTCCCCATCAAGTGCCATGAGAGAGGGCTGGTCCTGTGGTGGCAGAAGTTGGTGACAGAGGTCACAGAGATGTGGAAGTTTCCAGAATATCATTTCCTGGGAAGGTTCATCAACAGATCTGCACAGTTGGCTCACATCAGTGTTCCCTGGATGGGTTCAAGGCCAGCGCTGTGGTTAAGGCTGTTCCCATGCTTGCCTCAGAGTTTGGCTTCTCCCCCGCTGCTTGCAGACCCCTTGACAGAGACATTCTCCAGACCCACACAAAGCACACAGCAGGAATGCTTTGAAAGCTTGAGAAGGAATCTGGGGCCCTCCTTGAGCCTTGGAATCACAGAATGTCAGAATTGGAAAGGACCTCAGAAAGCTTCTGGTCCGACCCTTTTGATTTATAAGACAGGAAACAGGCGCGGGGAAGGGAGGAGCTGGTCGCTGGTCAGTGCTTTGCAACCCATTTCAGAATAAGCTAAAGGTGAAGACTTTGGAAAGACGACGAAGGTGGCAGTGACAACGGTGACGGGGATGACGGTGAGGGTTGTGTTGGTGACGGTGATGATGGAGTTGGAGGTGGTGGTGATAAAGCAGCTGTATTTCTACACATGGCACTAAATTAGGTGTTTCACCTGAGTTTTCTCACTTATTCCTCATCCCAGCCCTCTGAATTTCCTGCTCTTATTCCCACAGGGTTTTTCCAGATATGAGGCTGGATTGTCAAAGTCCACAGCTGAACTGTGATGAATAGACTGGACTTTAGCTCAAGAGTCACCAACTCAATTTCCCACAGAGATCAAGACTTTACTCCTCAGGTGAGTGAATAAAGAGCAGACAAATGCGCAGGTGAACACACGTCCATCTAAATGGAGTCACTGTTAATGAGTGCCCTCCAAATTCATACAACTGTGAGCTTCTATGTTGCAAGTTTCCACAATGACTCAGAAGGACAAAAATTCAGATTTGCACATGATTTTTACACCTCAGTGCCTGGAAATCATTTGCACCTCTCACAAATAATGTGTTTCTCTGCCTTTGAGGTCCTAGGGGACATCTGATCTCTGCACTCCCCCTTGACGTCACACAAGACCACAGGAAATGTGACCCAAGTGTGTGCTGCTTTGGGACTCGGTGCCATTTGCCACTTCTCTCTCCCTCTGTCACAGGGCAGGTAGGTGTGTTCCTTCCAGATGGTGGCTGTCCCAGACAGAGGACAGAACTGAGCCTCCAAGAATGGACATGTAGCGTACGTGAGAAATACACTCTCGCTTTTTTAGCCATTGATATTGGGGGCTGCTTGTCACCGCAGCATAACCTAACCAATCCCAATGAATGTAACTTAACTTTCAAAAAGAAAGTTAGAAAAAAACACACATCAACAGGACTGTCTGATCCCTAAAGGCAGTGGGGGCCCCAAGAACTCCGTCTTATGCTTGAGTTGGCAAGGAGGGTGCTTAAGACAAAGTAGCTACAGGGTTTGGATGAGTAGCTTCCTTCTGTCCCAGACCCACACACTGACAGTCATAGTGAACATCTTGCTAAGTGAGAGCGAACAGCTTCACGAGGACCATGGAAAACTGCAGCTCAAACCTGTGTTAGATGCCTCCCCCAACGCCCACTGGCCACAGCTCTCTCCCATCATACTCAGTTCCATCTTTGTAATCAGAAACTTAATTATCAAGAACCCACCATGGTTACATATTGAGCAGAAAACGAGGGAAGAGATGTTTTACCTTGAATTTGGAATGCGGAAAATATTTCTGTTTGGAGGGAGAAAGGATGGGTGCGAACTGTTCATGGAGAATAAAGGGCTGCTGAGAAACTGGGCTCTTTTAACAACCAAAGAGGTGGAAATGTTGTCCTGTGCTTTTATCTTTCATTGCAAGCAAAATACAGATATTGAAATTATGCAATTTACTATTCCAGAAACTATTAAAATTGATTATGAAATTTCTAACTGGCATTAGCTGACCATATAAAAATGAGCTTTCCTTAGGGCTCATATTTTTAAATCTATGAAATGGAGCAGACATTGGGTGGCCTGACTTTAAGCTGACTGCCAGGTCCTCTGAAAGGTATATGATATATAGAAGTGCTACGCCGATAGACAACTAATGGGGAAAACAAAAACAACAACAACAGAGCAAGGGAGAAAGGTGTTGAGGAAGCAAAGCCAAGATGTCTACAAAACCTACCAATTACAGGCCATTGTGTTGCAGATGATTTAGTAACCACAACAAAGACGAACATCAAATGATCATAAAATGAGCATGATAGAAAATATTTGTCTTCACCAAGGAGATGGTAACTGATGTTTGAGTCACTGGATGTTTGTGACTGCAGCAAAGGAAAAGATCCCTATATTTATCTCCACACACATGAGGATATGAATACACATGCTTCTGAAACACACCTCCACACAGGTACATATGGATGGGTCATCTGCTGCAATACAGGAGAGGCAGGATGATTCCAGACTACTCCACTCTGGATTTGCAAAGAGTGAGTCACCTACTCAGATTACCTGGAAGACTGGCTTCCAGCTTCATCCCTGGAGCAGCAAAGCAATCAGAGCAAAGGAGTGAATGCTGTTAGAGCAGGGAGTCAAGAGTCATCTTGACCTCTCCTAAGTGTCCGAAGACCCTGGTGCGTGGGCTTTGGAGAGATGGAGCCAGGTCTGAACAGGACTCTACCTCTCACCAGTCACATGGCTGGCATACTCCTCTGGGAGTCCCTTCTCCACCTGCAGAATGGGACAGTGACTGAGCCACACTTCGCCGAGGCGGCCCCCATCTTTCTGGATTCCTGCTCTGTTTCTGCCTTCTTTGTCCTCGGGGGTGACTTGGATCCCTCCTCATTTGGACCAGGGTTGAGCACGTGATCCACTGGAGTGTTTCACTGCCTTGAACAACGTGATTGGCTTAGGTCTGTACACCTGAACCAAGCAAAGCCAAGGGCTGGCCAGTCCCAAGATGTCCGCTAGATATGTTGAAAAAGCAACCCTGAAATGATTGATTTATTAAGGTGTGACCTTATCTCAGCATCTTGCTACCTCCTAAGATGAGGTGCAGCCAGAAGAAGGCAGAGGGAGAGACTAAGACCTCATTTTCATGACACCGTTTGAGTTCCTGTGTCCAGCGTGGCCACAGCTGGACCTCCAACTGCTGGGAGATACCGCCCCTGACTTACTCGTAATTGCAACCCTCACCCCTTGAAACTCTGAATTCTCAGCAGTGCAGTCGGCGAGAATGTGGGTCCATGTACGGTAATGAACACACGAGGAGTGGGGTGGGTGCTTAGGAGGCAGCGCTAGGGACTGCAGAGAACAGCGAGTTCATCTCCGGTGGCATCGAGGAGCGAGGGCTGACTGACAGCGCGGGAGACCAGGCTCAGGCTGGTGCTGACAGCAGCTGCTGTGTGAGTAGAAAACAACAAGAGGAACCTGGGCCCAATTTACTCACAGCTGGCACCGGGCCAGGCGCGGGTGTCAAGGCGGGGGGAGGAAGGGCTCAGGAAGGCTGGAGGTGCTGATGCAATGGGGCCCCGCTCTGTGATCAGCTTGAAGGTGGCCCCTCGTCACCTGGCAGAAGGGCACCACTCCCAGGGTGGCGGCCACACTCCAAACTAAAGAGGAGAAAACAAAACCAGCCTGGCCAGCAGCTCAGGGTCGACGGGACACCAGATTTCTGAGAGAGGGGTGAGCTTTGCTTTGGTGACAACATGCACCTTGCACGGGGAAGCGCACCTGGGTGGGGGTGGAGGTGGCTTGAAGGAGCCTCTGTGGACAGAGAACAAGTCCAGCGGTCTCGCTGATTTCAAGCTCCGTGATCGTAGGCATTTATTTGGCACTCTCAGCCGCTTCCCACCGTCTTCGTGGGCAAAGATGGAATTTTAGCACGACTCACACGTCTTAGCAGGTACCTTCCTTGTCTCCTCTCCGACTCTACTCTCTACCTCCTACCACTCAGCTCTCCATTCCTTCCAAATGGCATTCCAACTGGCCGGCGTGTCTCTGCCCCAGGACCTTGGCACTGCCTGTTCCTGTCTTCTGGGCTTCCCCCCGTCCCATATCTGCACGACTTGGTCCTTAATTTCATCCAGGTCTCTCTAGAAACATCACCCTGCCAGACAGCCCTACCTTGTGTCTCAACGTCACTCAACACAACATCATCATCTCCTGTCTTGCACACATTACTCCATGAGCTGTCAGTTAATAATTATTTTGTTAACATCTATCTTTCCCTCCTAAAGCAGGCCTTTGCATTTGCTTTCTTCCCTGCTGTGAGCAGTGCCAAGCACTAAGTATCTGTACAGTTTATTTTGCTCTTTGATACAGTGAGTGAAAACTGACCTGCGTTAAGTGTGCATTGATAAAACCGAATTACGAGAGACAAGGTACCTGCTCTTGTTGAGATATATTTAAGTGGACAAATGAAAGAACAAAAGGAGGCTAACTTCAGACTGTAGAAAATTCTCTAGAGTGATGAGGGTGACAGGAACAGGAAGTAGGAAGTCGAGTTAGGTCCCCAGGTGGAGGTGAATCTGCTGAACTGGTAAGAAAACACGTTCCAGAGGTGGAGTCCAGAAGCAGCGTTCCAGATGGAAGGAACAGCAAGTGCAAAGGTCCTGAGGCAATGAAAAGACTCGGGTTGTCAGGAAACCTATGAGCAGTCAGCAAGGCTGGGGGAAGGGAGGGATGAATGGGGCTCCAAGTTGAGACTTCTGTGGGAGGCAAGCACGTGGGATTTTCTCCATCATTATCTCACCACGTCTGCATTCAGTTTCATCTCACATGAACTGAAGATGGTAAAGGCCCCCGGTGGGGGTAGATTCAGCAAGAAAAGGCAGATGCCAAGACTGTCCTGGTGCTGGGAGGTGGTAGATCTCCAACAAACGTTCGCAACACTACGCTCTTCCCCAGGAAGAAACTCGCACTTGATAATCAGGTTGAAGTTGGCTGGGACATTTAGCTCCTTCTTAGAGCCGAAGACTCGTGGGCCCAGGCCAGGATGACCAGCAACATACGAAGGGCCAAGCAGCTCCCTGGGGAGGTGAGACTGGACAGCAGCCCCACTGCAGATACGGGACAGCGTTGCTGCCCCACCCCAGCGCTGCCTGAGCGAGGCCTCATAGCCGTGGCCCCTGCCCTTTGGCCCCTGCCCCGTGGCCTGTGGATCCTGCCCCGTGGCCCAGAGCGGGCCAGCCGGTGAGCGTGGGGAGCTGCTCCGGCCCCTCCCTGCCTCCTGCCGGCACCGCCACTTGGCACGCGGCCCTGCTTGCTACATCTTCACGGGTTCCCCCGGGAGAAGGGCGGCCGCTGGCACCCAGCGCGCCCGCCAGCCCACCTTCGGGCTCACATCCCTGGCCCGCAGCAGCTCTGCGTTGGCACAGAGGCCGGAGGCGGTTGTGCTTTATTCCGGGAGCACGGCTCCCACGCTGGATGCGCAAGTGGGCAGAGCCGCTGCGTAACCCCAGCCACGAAGCAGGTCGCCACCTTTCAGACCCGCTGGCACATATGCCTAGAAAGAGGTGTGGCAGCAGCCCCAGCCCTGAAGCAAGTGGCCAACATCGAAATCCTTCCGTGGAATTGGTTGGCTGGGAGGTGGTCTGAACATCTAGAGAACAGTCGCTTAGTCAAGGGCTATTTAGTGTCAAAGAAAACGGACTTATTTCTATTTAGAGCACCATGTGACGGCTTCAAGTCATAGAAGAAAAGAGGTGAGGACTTTGAAACTCGAATCAGGCTTCCTGCCAGGAGTGGCCGCTGGACGCACCTGGAGCTTCACCCTCTGGCCCAGAGGCGTGCCCAGCCCAGCTCAGAGGCACGGGGTCCACCCTGCCTCTACTGCCTGACCGCTGACCCGACATCCCCCAGTGACCGGAGAGGGGCACAGACTGGGGCTGGCGTCTGGGAGTCATCGTCAGATTTTATCCCAGGGGAGCTGGCGGGGTGCTCCTCACCAGAGCCCCCCGGGGAGACACACTCGCAGACCCAACGTCCACCGCTGGGACCCTGTGATGCACTAATACTGTGGTTAACTCACATGATCCGACACTAGAATGCTCAGCAGCTGTCTCAATGCGAAAGGTAATAGGCAAAATGAGATAATCTATGGGAAATTTGAAGTAAAAAGTAAAAACAGAACACAGATAAGCAATGCCCTCCTCTTCGAAAGCTGTCCATCTGCACATACATACATAAAGGGATGTGATACACTAGCAATACCGTATATCTACATGAATTTGATCAAAATGTAGCAATATATTTTATATGACATGCAACGTACAGTATGTTATGTAATAAACAATGCATAGCTCATGCTGATGTAGCACATATAATTAATCTCTGTGTTATATGTGACGTGTGCCTCCACAAATCCATATACATGCATATAACTAATGGTGTATTTGAAGGATTTCCAGATACATCTCACTTTTATAATGTGAAAAATAAGTTATTTTTAAATGACATTTTTTTTTTTTAAAAAGATTTATTTATTTATTCATACAGAACCGGGGTACAGGCCAGAGATGCGGAGGGTGAGAGGATTCACCAGAGACAGAGTAGGGAGCAGAACAGGCAGATCGACGAAGTACACTGCTGAGGGGAGCAGCGGGCGGGTCAGGAGAGGTCTGCCACGCCATGTGGTCACCTCCGGGGCAGGCGGGAATCGAACTCATGAGGAAGCGGCTTTAGATTCTCAGTGCTGTGCTTTAACCCGCTGCGCCACCAGGGAGGGCCTTAAATGACATTTTGACATCTCTGATGGCGTTAGAGAACACGACTGCTTAGTCTGATCATAGGAACTCATGCAAAGCAGATGCCTCGTGAATGCTCATTATACCAAGAAAACAAAAAGCAAGGTAGGAGAACAGGATCCTCTCAGCTAAGAAGAAACTAACTTCCCGTGACATCTGGGCAGATGGGGGTCACATTAAGTACATATAATGCTTTCAATTTTTATTTCATTTGTTGTTCTGCAAAAATAGGGAACTGAACCGTTCTCTCTGGTCTAAAAGTGGAATTCTTAATTGACTTGGTAGGAAATTTGACTTGGGAATATGACATTGAAAAATTATTTGTGCAACGTATTTCCAAAAGGACAAAACATCAAGTTGTGCATGTCAGTGACTACTGTGTGTCTCTCGGCCACTGACATTTTTAATAACTATAAAGAAAGTCATGTATCACTGAATCAGCCTCAAGCTCAGAACACGAACCTGACGCTAACAATCTGCAATGCACTCTCTTGTCTTCGTGCACAGATGACCTGATCTGTGTGTCCACCACGCTCCACCAGAACATTTTCGTGTCATGGAACCAGTGGGTTCTGTTTTATTTTATGGAGTTTCATTCACACTCTCCACCCCTGCCACCAAAATCATCCACTAAGCTGTAAGTTCCCAGAGAACAGGAACTACCACCTGTCTTGTTTACACTATGTCCCAAAGCAGAGCTAACTGAACAGCAAATACTGCTGCAGAAATACATCAGTGGATCTTGCCGTCATCAGATATTTCTATAGGAGAATATTTCAATTAATAAATTGCAAGATATGGGCATTATATTTCTTAGTTCACAATGTCTTGGCATCATATTCATTGGCTGCATTTTATTGTCCCTTGGGCTGAGAGAGCATTTCCTTAAAAACTTTTGATTGTAGATACTGAATTAAAAAAAAAAAATCTACACACAGAAGCCAGCGACTCATTCCAGAAAGCAGTCTCTGCTGGGGTGGCCTTTTCCCCTTCCTTGCTCACACTGCTGTTGATTTCACATCCCCCCAGGAGCCAGCCCCCCGCTGCCCCGGCTCAGTCTCACAGAGGCAGAGAGGACGAGTCTCTTGGGAAGCCCATGTCCCAGCGGCAAACCACAGGAGACAGTGGAGGAGCAGCTGGAGAATAAGAAACACAGTGAGAGTCCTTGAGGCCGGGCTTCCAGAAGCCATGGGCTCTGCTGTCTCGCTCTTCCACCCATAGCTCCATCACCAACCGTGTCGAGGGTCCTCCAGATCTTCCTCCCCAGGCCCCCCTTTTCTCTCTGAATGGGAATCCTAGCTTGTCTTCCAATACCTTCTTCTGCAGTCTTCCCAGCTGCCAGAGTAATAGCCTCAGAAAGGAAATCTGGCCACGGCACCCCATCGGTGCCAGATCTGCCAATGGTTTGCTATCACACTTAGAATAAATTCCGAATTCTTACCCTGTGCCATCAAGCCCTACAGGAGCGAGCTCCTGAGTCCCTGGATTTCATCACAGGCGATATATCTTGCTGTCGATGTATCAAGAACTCTGGGGCAAACACTCCCACCTCAGGACCTTTGCACTTGCTGTTCCCTTAGTCTAGAAGTCTCCATCCTCAAATCTTGAGACTCTTGGCACTGCCTCAGTGAAGGCTGGGCTTACGTACCTCTCCTCAAAGCAGCCTTTCCTGACCACCTCCTCTAAGATAACTTGACTTTTCCCAGCCATTATTTTTTTGCTGATAGACAATGATTGTTTTGTCTATGACTGTCAGCTCTCTTGCTCACTAGCATGTCAACTTCACAAGGGCAGGGAGCTCGTCTCTCCTGCTTACCTTCGTCCCCAGTGTCTGATGCCAGCCCAGAGAAGATGCCCAACACAAGGACTGTCAGTGTCTACGGTGGACTAACTATTTTGTATCAAAAGGTAAAGTCAACTGACCATCGATCATCCAATCATGCTCTTGCAGGTGAGGACGCAGCGCCTTGAAGAGACTTCATAAGCTCTTTAAGGGCCTCCGTTGGTATTTGCAAGAGCGGATGTGACCCCAGTTCAACGTGGCCCTCCAAGGCCATGTTCTTGGCCATCTCCAGCCATGCTCTCCCACATGCTGACTCAGCACATTGCCACCCTACACTGAGCTCAAGCACATCGTTGTTATTGGCTCAGTCAAATGCATCTATTGAGAATGTCACGTGTTCACATTTCCTGTGCTGGGTGCTCCAGGCAACACTGTCTGCAAGACAGCCACTGTCATCCTGGTACTGCTCAGAAAGTGGGGGCTTGGCCACTAACGGGAGTTTCTGGAGTGAAAACAGTATCTGTTGAGCACCTTCTGTGTTCGAGGTGCTGCGCCAGGCCTCCCGCGTACCCCTCTCTCTTATCTCAAACTCTGTTACCAGACAGACTGTGCTAACACTCTCAATTTAATGATGAAGGCAGAGAGGCTGGGAGAGGCTGACTTGCTCACATATGTAATAAGAGATAGAGCTTGTCTGCCTTCAAATCGCCCCTTCTTTCCACATCACCCAGTAATGCTTGCGTGCAGCAGGAGACACCCAATAAACATGTGTGGGATAAATAAGTGAGGTCTCCAGCAACCCTAATTAATGATGCAGCAAGCCTGCTTTTCGCCTGCCCCAAATATTAGTAACTCCCTGCTGTAAAAATGACTATTCTCGATGTGGGAGATCCGTTTAACTATTTGTTGGTAAACTACCCTTTTTTTGCTGTTGATTTTGGGGGGAGGGGAGGTGGGCAGAAATGCTACCAACTGTCAATTCAAGGCACAGAACTTAATTTATTTGGAAGAATCAAGTCCTACAACTTTCTGGGTATGGAAAGTTACCAATAATCACTCATCTACAATCACTTTTAATATCTGAAAATCTGCCGTGTACCAGACACTGTTTATGCCCGTGTACGTATTGTTAGATTTCATTCCAGAACAACCCCGTGAAACACAACCAGTTCTTGCCTACATTTTCCAGAATGAGGCACATAACGGATCGAGTGACTGGCCGCTGTTGCACTCGGATGAGACCGGGGCAGAGGTGGGATTTCTGCCCAGATACTCACTCTAATAGGCCTCCTGGGAGGCAGGGAGTTGGAAAAAGTACTCAGGATATGGGGAAAGTAACTCAGGAAACCTTTACGCCTCTTCATCAGTTCTCACAAATCTTTATCAAACTGATCCAACAATGAGAAATTATTTTCCCCTTGGGGTTGAGCCCCAAATGCCTCCAGGATGAACTCTTTGCTTCCCTCACCACAAAATTATTCAAGTACTCACAAAGCACTGCCGAACTCTGGCACCCCAGCTCAGAGCCTGGGGCGGGGAGGGCCAACAGACGGCCCTAATCACATTACCAAGTGCTTCTTCCCATCTTGGGCACCCGTCTAGGGTTTCTGCCCAAAGATGATTCTGCCAGATGGGTCCTGTGGTTGTGATGGGATTAGCCAAATTCAAAGCTGATTTTTGACCTCCAGCGGAAAATGGAGCACATATGCTTAGCAAGGCCACGGGGACTGTGGGAGAACATCAAGTTGATTCATCAAATTAGCTCAAACATAATTGTCCTGCATGACTGGTTGTAGAACTCGTCAGCTATAAACCTGTCAAAAAGCCATCCACTCTCAGGTTAAATGGAGACATGAAGGGATGCTGGGAATTTGACATTTGTTGGACGCTCACCTGCTAAAGATGCTTCGTTTCCTCTTGGAGGTGTTTGTGCAAAGATTCACAGACTGGATGATCAGAGCGGGAAAAAGGATGATGCCACACTGGTTTCTAGAAACACTAGCATGTCTTATCAGACTCATCACTATGCCCTCTCTTTCAGAGACCTATAAAGGCAGAAGTCCCACCGTTGGCGTGAATGGATGTGTGCATGTCTATTCCCACTGTAGGCGTATCATTTGCTTCTCAACACCTGAGACTGTTCCCACAGATGGAAATGGCGCATCCACCGTTGAAACTCTGCTCCCTGGGCATTATCTGGCCCGTGTGGCGTCTAAATGCAAAAGCTGAAAATGAGAAATTTTTGCAGAGAAGAATCTACACCAAGTCAGGCCAAGAATTAGCACCTAGGTTCTAACCACCCAGACACTGTGGGCGGTCGCTCATCCCCTGAGAAAGCAGGGGGCACCCCCACTCTGTCCCTGCGAATCAAGCTCACCCACCACGCTCCGCTCCGAGTCTGAAATCTTTGCCTGTCGTCTTGTCTTCTTTTGGTGCCTACTTGTCTGGTTCCTAATTTTTATGCCATTTGGGGGTAATTTTTCCCTTTTTTTGTTACTGACAAAGGCAGAGGAGGCCTCCTGTAATTTGTGGGTGAGTGACAAGGCTGAATGTCGTTAACTCAAATGTTTTGATTACATCCAAGGGGACCCTGAGGCCCCAAGCATGACAGGCAGTGATAGGTCGTTCCCAGCTAGTGACTATTAAGCCCCAGTCAGTGAGCACTGAGGGTGCACGCCAACAAACCTTTCCTTCCAGGGAAAGTTGGCCGTAGCACCAAAAGCCTCCAAACAGGCATCATCTCTAAATTTCCACTCTTGGGATTCTAGCCCCAGAGCCTAAACACACAGATGCAAGGGTATGAATGCAGGGATGTTCCTCTCGGTGTTGTTTAGACTAGGAAAAGGTGAACCAGAAAAGCAACCTACATGTCCAGCCACAGGGTTAAGATTACATCTGAAGCGAATCTACCTCCAGACAAAGGTGTTTTATGGCCATTGAGATTTCTGGTGTGCATCTTTATTGAAAACAAGAGAGGTCTGCCATAAATAGGAAGTGGAAACTAGATCAGCAAGCTCTACTGTACTATGACGTCCTACAGGTGAGTCTATTGACTGGTGCTGCGTGTCTCTATGGGAAAGCTTTCAAAAGGCGTAATTCCACTATTAGCAGTGGTGATTCCTGGGGTGACGTTTTGTTTCTTCCATACATTTTATGCTGAAGATGCACTTGTCTTCTAAAGCCAGATGCAACAAAGGTATTTTCATTTTAGGGAAGTCATGCCTGGTGATGTGGTATTTTCATATACTGTGAGCCATTAAAACATATCTTCATATCACATTAGAGTTTAATGGAGCTGATTGTAAAGGGTCACCAGAATAAAAAATTGACCAGGAGCCCAGAAAACCTGCTGTTGATTCTTGCTGACCACTGATGTGTTTGATCTTTGCTTCCTGGCTGACTGAGGTAGAATTTTCTCTTTGAAAGATGAAACTGTGAATTTCCTATCAGGCAGACCCAGGCTGGCTCTTCCTTGAGTCGATGCTCCACTTCTAGCGAAACTGGTCACCTTCAGAGTGAGGTCACGCGTGCACCCTCGCGCCTCCCATCTGAGGTGCAGAGTATGGCTGCGAGCACAGTCTCGAGGCTGGCTGCTGGGGCCTAGCGCTGGGGAAGCGGGCAGCGGGTGTCTTCACGCCCCCTTGATAAGGCAGGACGAACAATGACAATGGCATCTGCCTCACTGAATGAGGCCTGCAGACTATGGGCACAGGGGAAGTGTTTATCAGTGCTAATGACAGAAATTATGGCAATTCACAAGTTATGGCGACTCGCCTGGGGCACACTGTGTCCTGGGCGGAACCCTGGGCTCAACTCACTAGGAGTCTCCAGTGTGGCCGTGCTGGGGAAACCCTCAAGTCTCTGATCTGGGGATCCA
Source organism: Condylura cristata (assembly GCF_000260355.1). Classification (NCBI taxonomy): domain Eukaryota; kingdom Metazoa; phylum Chordata; class Mammalia; order Eulipotyphla; family Talpidae; genus Condylura; species Condylura cristata. Next base: position 32,994,524 of record NW_004567123.1, on the reverse strand, counting down.
AATGGCCTGTCCCAAAGGGTATTCTTTTCCTTCTTATTAAATTCTGTGGCCTTTAGCTTAAATCCCCTCTATACCCAACAGCCTGAGAAGATGCTAAAACAAGACAGTTTGACCTCTTCCCCTCTTGGGATGACAAAGAAAAAGCTGTTCTCAAATTGCGAGCAGAGGTCAGATGTCAGCAGGTCCCAGGAAGGATTTATCCAAGACATATTTGATTTGGCATACAGTGTATACACACACACGCACCCACATGTACACACACATATACACACGATCATACACACGGGCACACATACATATACACATATATTATACATAAAATGTAACCATATGGATGTATGTATATTTACATAAAAATACATAAAAATATATAAATTACCTTCTAATATTTAAAAAAATTAGAACATATCACAAAAAACTACTCATTTCCAGAATTCCTTAAGAAAAAGGAATGCTGCTCTCATGTGAACTTTGTAAAAAAAAAAAAAAAAGGCATACTATGCCTAAACTTTGTGCATCACACAGCCTTCTAAGCTCACTCATATGACTTACAGACCTGTAGCTTATCCATCTTCACACCTACATAGTATTCCAAGGCATGAACCGTTTGTGGGGTGTTTTATGTTCCCCTATGAATGGTTTTTGCTAATACAAATAACGTTGCCATCCATATTTTCGTGCTTGCCGCCTTGTAAATGTGCAGCAAGTCAATAATACACTGTTTTGGGAAATACACTCATGTGGTAAAGCTATAAAGAAATCCGGGGGTGCATAAACACCCCATTCAGGAAAGTGACTCGCAGCAGAGGGCAGTCGCCTGGCGGCGACTCTGCGACTCCGCGCTCGGGTTCTAGTAAATGAAGCGGCCGGCGGACGGGTATTCGTTTTATCCGTATACTTAATAATTCACATATGCGCTACACCTAGTCTTTTGAAAGATTCTAATTTAAAAAACATATTTTGGGAAATGATCTAAGAAAATGGAGAGATCAAGCAACACCAGGCCCTCATTCTCACAGCTGCCTCTGCGCGAGAAGCCAGGCCCGGCGCCTCCATCACAGCACGCGGATGTCATACCTGTCTGCGTGCTCATCGTGTCGCCCGGCCCTGCAGGCACACACAGCGGGGGTCCTGGCCCCGCGGAAGGTGTCGCCCCTGCGTGCAGGCCAGGGGACCCAGCCGGTGGCCCACCAAGTCCTCGCGGGAACAGCGATGCCCTCGGCCGCAGTCCAGCTGTGGCCGCCACACTCGCCCACGGGCCCACGATGCATCCTCAAGGCCAAAAACCTGCGGCCCCGGAGGAGAGCAGCTAACCAACACGGAAACGCAGAAGCCGCGGCCCGTCCTCTCCCGGAAGCCGCCCCTTCGGGGCTCACTGTGTCCGGGGTGGGGGGGAACCCTGGGCTGACCTTCGAGGAGTCTCCCGTGTGGCCGTGCTGGGAAAGCCGGGCACCCGCAGCCACGCCCTGCGCCTGCCCGCACGCACTGCC
>NW_004567123.1:32973993-32992319 GCF_000260355.1 Condylura cristata | reverse complement strand
CTCACCACCCGGCTGCCTTCGCCCGGGTCCGCGCCTGCTGAGTGGCAGCGCGGGGTCACCACAGCCATTTAAGCTAGTGACAGAAAAAAACAAAAACACAAAACAAAACAAAAAAACAAAAACTCAATGTTTCATGAAGTGATGCGCCCAGGTCTATAAAAATTATGAGCCACAGCCAGTTTGCTCTCACCACCGCCACGTCTTTGAAAGTAAAATCAGGAGATATTTTAAATAGTCTAAGTGGAATAAATGAAATATTTATGTCTGCATGTAGGAATGGCTTTGTACATCACACAGCACATATACAGTGTGTAATTATATTGTTCACATCCGTCCTTTCACACGTGGCATCGGTATGCATTCTCACGAAGCCCATTTTTTCCTTGCCTGTTACTCACAGATGCATGATATACACCTTCCAGGTACAGTTACCTGCGAGGGCAGGCTGGGACTCCGAGCGAGCGCTGCTTTAACCGGCTTCTCCACCTGAGCCACAGGCTCTCTGGAGCTCATGACCAAGCTGTGTGTGTCCCGTGTGACACGCGCCTGTTCCTGAGGCGGAAAACTCAGGCTGAACCACTAACGGACATTTTCCTTGAGAAACAACTAGGAAAAGCCAGATGAAAAGCAGAGCACAGCATCTGGCTTCCCTTAAAAACAGGAAGACTTGTCCTGACCAACCACCGCCCCTCTACATCACCCAACAGTTTTAAGGTAAGATCATTATTTATGTGTGTCTGTATTTTGGTGAAACAGCAAACCCAACGCTCTGGCTATCACGAAAGTCATTTTTTTTTTCTCACTCAAAAAATAAGAGAGCAGAATGAATTCTCGCTCTTCCCCACCCACTCTATTTCAGTAAGGGAGAAAAAAAAAAAAAACCCAAATCCCAAAAAAACAAATGGCCTCCTCTTTATGGCAATTTGTAGCCTGGAGCCAGTTTTTAGAGCTGAGTAATAAATCCCAGAAAAACAGTGACTACAATGGAAAGGCTGACAGACATTTAACACTAATGCTGCCAACAGAGGGCACACACAGAAGCCGTCACCAGGGCCTGGCTGCTCGCGGCGGCTCGCCCAGGTACCGGCTTTCAGTGGACAGTTTGCCTGTGCATAAGCCGCAGAGAAGTCCCCAAATGCCCGCGAGCCCCAGGGGAAGAGAGGGCTTTGCTATTCCTGGTCCCCGCAGGTTTGGATATCAGTAAATATTCACTTCGACTGCCTTTGCTGCTGAGGAGGCTGCTTTTAACTCGAAGGAACAAAACTGACATTTGAACCATGACAACTTGATAACTAGCAAGAGCAAGAGACCTCGGCGTCGTAGGAGGATGGCTTTAGACTAACACCACAGTCCCAGCTTCCAACCCTTAAAATATCTGGTTTTCTTAATATCCCACGGATTACGGCACCGAGGCTAAACCTGTAAATGATAAAAACCACTTGACAGATATTCAGGCGGCCAAAGCAGGGAAACTGCTGAGCCCTGGGTTTATAGAGAGGTTTTAATACTTAGAGAATCTGAGTATCTGGCTCCAAGTCAGCTTCCACCGGCAACGACTGCCATTTCCCACTGGGGTACAGGTCCGAAAGTGCAGGTCCGTGATGCGGATGAGAACCAACCTCGAGAGGCCACGAACACCAATGTCTGTGTCTCCCCTTGGAAAGTCAAAGATCCTTATCCAGGAAGGGGCTGCAGCACAACCACCAACCAGAGCAAGCCTCGGCCCGCAAAGCTGCACCGTGACAGCGAGGCCTTCCCGAAGGTTCTGCAGAACTTGGAGCAGAGTTCCAGGATGAAGGAGGAACACTCACGGGTGGTAAAAATGTGCTTTGGGATGGGGGGGGGTGGTGGCGGCAGAGTGCATTTTCCAACAGAGTCCTGGAAACGAGTTTAGACAAGCCAGGAAGCATAAACAACCCATGCATCTCCATGGCAATAAAAGCATTGAACTTGTTCAGGTAATTATTCCATCCAAATATTGGAGATGCAGGCAGAGCAAAGATGACATTTTATCATCTCTACTGATCCTCTAGGCTCACTCCAAGCAACTCTTATTTTCCTCAAACAGCTATATTCTGGGAACAACATTATTCATGTTCAGAGTATGTACAGTTCGAAGTCTCTACAAATGGGTACACGGTTTTGCATCAAAAACCTGGGTGGCTGTATATGAAATGAGCCAATGTGCTTGGCATTTTTATGAGCGACGATGGATTTTGCAGACAGATTTACATTATAAACATTCTAAGGAAAGATTGGGACTGGAGAGAATGGTGTAGCTATATTTTTAAAAGATACTTCCAGCTCACAAGGACTCGATTGTGAAGCCCACTCAGGCATTCTGCATGTACAAGCACTTTCTCTGGATATAATTTAAGGGCAGTTTGAAACTTTGGCCCAATTTGATCAAATATTGATAGACGGTCCAGTAAAACGTGGTATGGGAGGCAGCTACTTTACTGCACATTGACACTGTAAATTTGAAGAGACACTGTCAACCTGCTGAGTTCTGAAATTTACTTCCCTAAAAGGCAGCTAAATCCCTGGGCTACTGCTGAAGCTCTGTGTTAAATATACAGGCTCATATACATACGCAATAAATTTCTCCCAGCTCTAGTGCTAAGAAATACTTTGTCTTTCCTGATGAATGCATCTATCTTCTCATTAGGGGTCTGGGGCTCTCGGGCACTTCCTGTTGCTCTTTTTACTTTTGCAGCCAGGAATCTCCTGGCTCCTGATTCTAACAGCATTTCTTTGCTTCGGCCTTCTGGCCCAACCAACGTGTCCCCTCTGGATGATGACGGGGCCGCCTACCCACGCCTTTACTTCCATGATTTTATTTTGGTTGTCTTTTGTCGAAAGTCATCTCAAAGTCTTTTTGGAAGGAGAAAGAAATCGTTAATAAAAAAACTAGGCTCTGCAAATTTCTTCGAGCCACCTGACGACAGCTTCTAACTGTGGCCTGGAACAAAGGGAGTGAGCGTCACCCACTACGCCAAGGCAGCTTCCTCCCGCGCTCTGTTCACTGGCAGCCACCCCGGAAAACGAGAGCAAGCCTCTTCCCACCGAGAGGTTCCCTGGCCTCCAGGGCATTCACCAGCCACACTGCGCCTCTGTAGGCTTTTAAAAAGTGGAAAATGGAGACGCCTATTTATGACAAGGACTCATCGGAAAAGATGATTTTTCTCCCCATTTGATTCTAACGAGGTTGACCTGGAATTGCTAAGGAAGAGGGAAAAGGCAGACCCCACTCTGATTCAACCTCAGCAGAGCTGCAACTCTCACTCAGAGTGCTCTCACACTCACGGTGCCCATCGCTGGCAGAGCCGTGAACACTCACACCGGCTGCTGGCTCTGTCCATAGTTTCAGACCCAGTAAGTCGGTGTGGGGCCTGAGAGCTCGAATTTCTAGCAAGTTCCCAGGTGATGCTGAAATACCTGCTTAAATCCCAGTATATAGATTCAGGTAAATGTTACTTAAACATGTTATCCCTCTCCATAGAAAAGCCCATCCCGCCCCAGTCACTGACCTAAAATTCCCTTCTCTCCCCCTTACTCAGGTCCTAGTGCAATCCACAGCATCAGAGGAGAGTGGGGAAGGGGGAAGGGGGAGGGAAGGGCAGAGGAGCGAGTGTTCAGCGTTTGTGTTAGTCACAAAATAAAAGATGTTCCTGTAGCGCTCCTCCGCTCCTCTGACCTGTGCTAACTGCAGCCCCAGGCTACTTCGCTTTATCCCAGACAGAGGAGTATTATCCCCCATCTACAGGTGAGGACACTTGGGCAGACAGAGCAGTCCCTTCCAGTTTTGTGTGATCTATTTCAGTCTTTGCCCAGAAACACCGGCTCAGAGCGGATCCCCTGGTCTCTGGATTTCTGATCCTCAGTCTCCAAGGAGGGTGAGTTCACAGCGAAGACAAACTCCCTGCGGGATGGGAATGGGGGAGGCAAACAGCAACTGCAAAGCTTGAGTGGAAAGTGGCCAGGAGGTAAGCGGGGTGCTCTGTGGGCCCGCCGCAGCCACCGAGGCTCCTGGCTTCGGACTTTCTGCAAGTAGCAGAAATGAAGAAAATGAGGATGGTGCCGCTGAGCTCCTGGCAGCCCCGTGAGCTCTCCAGGCTTTCCTTGGCCAACTTAGGAATGCAAATACCGGCCTTCCCTGGCCTACCAGGATACTGTGCAATGTGCCAAACAAACTGAAATAGACTATGAAAAAGATAGCGATCCAGAAGAAGCTACCAGTAGGGCTGTTTGCACTGACCAACAGACAACGGTATTACTAAGGTAAGAGTGATGGAGAGAGGGAGCCCCCCTTGGGGGGTTTCCTGCTGGGTGGGCACCATGATAGAAGCTCTGATGACTCCTGATTCACTTAACCCTGAAGTCCTATGAGTAGGTCCTGTGAGTAGATTCTAATAGTGTCCCGCCCGCATTTTACAAAGAATGGAGACATGGAGGCGGCAAGTGACACCCCGCAGTCACGCCACCCCAAGACGGTGGGACGTGGCTTCCCATCCAGGCGGAGCCCTGAGAACCACGTGGCGGAGTGGGATTGTGGGGCCAGGTCACAGCACAGCCTCTGCGCACCCAGCTGCAAGAGTCTGTTCCAGCTGGAACCATGCCCCATCCTCGGCCAGCGCCTGTGTCTAACCCCTGCCTTGCTCACTGAGGCCCGGGATGCAGCTGAGACTCACTGCAGTAGCCACACTGGGGGCTGTAAATCCAACTGGTAGAACGCTCTGGGTCGGGGCTGCCATGTAGGGCGGTGGCTTTGGCTTTGCAAAGCAAGTTTTTTTTTTTTTTTAAAGATTTATTTATGCATACAGAACTGGGGTGCAGGCCAGAGATAGAGGGGCTGTGAGAGGATTCACCAGAGACAGAGTGGGGGGCAGAACAGGCAGATAGATGAAGTACACTGCTGAGGGGAGCAGCGGGCGGGTCAGGAGAGGTCTACCACACCATGTGGTCACCTCCGGGGCAGGCGGGAATTGAACTCATGCGGAGGTGGCTTTAGCTTCTTAGTGTTGTTCTTTAACCTGCTGTGCCACCAGGGAGGGCCTGCAAAGCAAGTTTTTAAAGAGACCCTCAGTCCTGATTGCGCTTTCTAAGCCACAGGTTTGTGCTTAGACTCTTTAGCATCTAGAACGTTCCCAGAAACACAAGCGCTCAGCTTATTCCTGGGGTGGCTTTCTGGAGGGGAGACTCAGCACTGTTTTCAACAGTCACCCTACGGTTGAGTCTGCTTTGCATAGGGACTGGAGAGGAGCCGCAGAAGCCCGCTGACAGGACACTGCCACCTCGCATTTCCCGAGTGCCTGCTGTGTGCCAGCAGAGTGCTCAGCACTGCCAGCCACACCAGGAGAAGTCTCTAAAGATTTAAACACGAACAACTCGCACTTGTTGATTTCCAACACAGTATAACCACCCACGTCTCACTTGAACAGCAGGCCTGCATGTGGCCGCTAACTGTGAGCCATGTCCCCAGAAACATGGGGTACACAGCCAGCCCACAACTCCGCAAGATGGAGAACTGACCCCCCTCTTTGCTTTCAATATTTAGATCTGTAGAAAGAAAGTCTGAGAGGAGAAGAGCACTTTAAATAAGGAACCAAATATTGTACAAATGAGAGAAAAGAATAAATCTGTTTGAAAACAGTCTCCCAGCACTAATGATGAGGATCTAAAAATAATCCTAACATATTTTTAAATTGGAAGAACACCCAAGAAAAACAAATTGAAAGATAAATTGGGGAAGACGTTTGTGAGAAGGTGAAATAAAGCAGAATTCGGCAGCGTGGAGAACGCAAGAGTCACATCTGGAACGAAGGCTTCTGTGGCCTCTGCAGCGGGCAAAGTGAAACTGAACAAAGGAGGGCAAGTCCTCACCAGGGCAGGGCTGGGCGGTCAGCGCTGGACTCCTGCAACCAGACCGAAGGGGTGGCAGCTTGGGGAGGGACAAGGACGACGCTATCGCCTTCCAGGAGCCACACAGGTGTGAGGTAACAGCCGCAGGAGCTGCAGGCTCACGCTTCTCAGCGTCTGCCCGAGTGACTCTCTGCTGGCAGTGTGCCCACAGCCTTTCTGTCCCTGCCCCGCTCTTAGCCCCTTCTTGCTGGTACAGACCTCGAGGATTCTGAGAACCAGACCCTGCCTCCAGTCAAGTGATAAAGCCTCCCCCACCCCTGTGGTTAAGACAAAGTCCACGGGTCCATTTCAAGCCCCTAGAAACTGAGATTGTTTGGGGGACTTGATCGTTTCACCCTGTGGTTGCCAAGGGATTTGCTGGGCAAGACGGGGTGGGGGTGGGGTGGAGACAAAGGCCTGTTCTCTGTCCTTTGGATGTGAAGGAGGAAGCGATTCATTTCAGGGTCTTGGAGCCGCCATCTTGGGGCCACCTGTGTAGGCAGCCAGGGGAGCCGGAAAGAAGGCCCATTTCTGGGGGGCTGTGGGTGCTCCATAGCCTTCCTTGAGTGTGATTACCTCTTTCAGCAACACGAATGGTACCTTCCCATAAACCAGCTGGAGTGGGACAATGAATTACCTGTTCAGGATTCTATTGTTACAATGCTTCTCTCTCTTAATTTTTTACAGACTTCTCAAAAACAAGGTCCCTGATTTTACTGAAAAATATCTAGCTGGGCCAGGAATTGGAACTACCATGACTGATACGACCCCACAGGTACACGTGTGGCAGGGAAGACTGGCATGTCACCTAGTTACCAGACAATGCAATTGGTCCTGAGACATGATGCCACTGAAGCAGATAGGGATTTCTTAGGCATGGGGTGGGGGAGGCTTAGGAGGAAGCCATGGGCACTTCCCAAGTCCGAGGACGTGTGAGTGTCCTCAGACACTCAGGCTGTGTAAGGGATTCATTACATGGAAATAATATTTTCAAAGCTGCAAGTTTTCATTATTTCCCCCCATCCATGGAGTAGTCTTGTTCTGTTTACTCATGTATTTAAAAAGTGGACTATTTTTATGCTTACAAATGTACTTAAGTCTCAAGTTAAACAATAACACCTACTAGATCACACGACTTGGCCAGATTAGTTGTATCTTTTTCAAAACACACTGCATTAAGTGAGTAATGTTAAAGAACAAATAGTTGCCCTGTGCAGATCCTGAAGTCTTGCTGGGAACCACTGCACTTAGAGGCAGGGGGCTCACTGAGGCGGGGCTGGTGGGGTGGGGTGGTTAAGCACGCCTGTGAAGCCACGTCAACAAAGTTCAAACCCAACTCAGCAACTTACTTACGAGGTGTGGTGCTGGGCAAGTTAGGTAACAGCCGTGTGCTGCCCTAGTTCGGTAAAGTGGACCTCTAATGCCTTCTATTCACAGAGCTATGGACAAAATGCAATGGAATGATGCTCACAAAGTGATTTGCACAGATCTGGGCACATAGTTAGACATCAGTAATGGCTTCAATTACCGGATAATGATGACAACTGATGTTCTTTATGCACTAGACATAGGGATGATAAGCAGGGCTGTGGGTAGCTATTTTAGTGGCCCTCTTCCTCTAATTCATGGCAGAAAACAATGTGGCTGTCCCACTGGCTGTCCTAATGATGAACAGAGCTCTCTACCCCCATCTCATGTTTAGCACAGGACATGAGAATAAAGCCTTAGTTTTTGTTGGAAGATGTGGAAGTCGCAGTGTTCAGGGTTGATTATGACAGAGGAGTCAGCTCTATGCGTCTGCAACCTGTGCAGCCCACCACCCCCAACTCCAGTGTGATATGCAGCTGAGCAAAATGGAAACTTCTCCTGCGCTCAGTCCTTTGACCGGAGGGTTGTTACAGCAGCACAACCTAACCCATCCTGTCCAATACAGGTTGTCTTCCACTAATTCAGTTAATTCTCACAAACTTTGAAACCATGAAGAACATGGTTTCTCCCTGAAGCAGGTGTGCTCAGCCCTCCATGCAGGGCTTCCACAGTGGAAGGTCGCGTGCAGTAAGAATGGGTGGAGAAGGGCTAAGGCTCGATCCACTTTAACTGCTTTTGTTTCACTAATCAATTAACATTCAGCTAATAATCCCTTTCAAATGAGTCTTTCTCTCCAATTAAAGACTGATTTGTTGCTAACTGCCACGAACCTACCTTGTTCACTTCTGAAACCGCTCAGTGGACGCTTTCATGGAAGTTAGGGCCGGGGTACACTCTGCCACAGAGACAAAGGAAGGCATGTAAGGGAGGGCGGGGGAGGGACAGAAGTCCCAGGCGGTGCCAGTCCGAGTGATTGAGTTGGAGAAGGCCACGTTCTGTGGGGTTAGCAAATGATCCTTCATCAGGCTGCAGACTATTAAGCACACCTAGATCATAAACGGATGATTTTCACAGTCACCCTGCAAGGGCCTCACCGTTTCCATTTTTAAATTCCATGTTACTTTTAAAGGATTCGTCCATTAGGATGATTTACATCGCTGAGCTGCGACAATGATGCCCTTTAATGTCAGAGGCAGAGCGTGATTATTTATCATTAAATCAGGCCTTTATTATTTTTTAAAATTCTTTCCTACCTGGGGAAAAAATCAAAACCTTTGATAGGCGCTCCTGTCTTGACACAGAAGGGTGCTACCCCGACTCTGAGTGCCTGGCGTGGGGGGCAGCATCCTCACCAGCAGAGGTGAGAGAAGCTCCCCGCCCCCCCATGTGCCCAGTGGTGTGCCCCCGCCCCCCACCTTCCCAGCAGCATGCCCCGCCCCCATGCCCTCTCTGCATGAACAGCATCAGTTCAATAGAGAGTGTCTAACGGGGTGGCACTGAATAGAGATTCCATTTATTCAGAAAGAATGAGACCGAGGCCCCCAAGTCACATTCCCCCCTACTCTTTAAGTATCTGTGTCACCATCGTTTGTCAGAGTCCTCCGCGCCATGTGCTGCCTGGAGGTGGAAGGGCGGAGGAGGACCAGAAAGAAGACAGTCCTGCCCTCCATGTGCAGGGCCGGCCCAGGGCGTCTCAACCTGGCGTCACTGACCTTCTGGCCCAGATGACACTTGTCAGCACAGGGGCGTGTGGGTGGGTGGGGGGTGTTGTCTTGTGCTGTGTCGAATGTTGAGCAACATCTCTGCCCCCTACCAATTAGAAGCCAGCAATACCCTCTCCCCAGGTGTGACAAAAGCCAATGTCCCCAGGTACTGCCCACTGTCCCCCAGGAAACAAAGTCACCACCCCTTGCTGCAATGGGCTGTTGCAGCAGAAGTGAGAATGTGCACACGGCAAGGTGGAGCTACACGGTGGCAAGAGCTATGAAGAAAAGCCAACCTGTACAGGCTGCAGGAGAATGGCCAGGTGGCGGGGAGAGCTTCTCAGAGGAGGTGAGGGGACCGTGATGAGAAGACAGAAAGGGGAAGGCCAGGGAGGGGACATGAGGAGCAGAGGCAGGCCCGCGCAGCCTGGGGGCAAAAGGGACCCGCTGTTTGCAGAAACAGAGCCGCTGCTGTTGGGGGTGGAGGGCGGGAGGTGAGCAGGGGAGAGGCCGGTGGAGAACCGGCTCCCAGTGCAGCCTGGAAGCCACTGGGAGTTCTCCAGGCAGGAGTAACGTTACAAAATGTACCCTTTCATTCCACACATGTTAACAGAGGACTCATTCTGTGCAAAACTGTGTTCCGGGGGTGGGGCCGCCAGGGCAGGAGCGAGAGCAGACTCTGGTAAGATGCAGAAACAATTAAGTCCCTGTCCCTGTCCTTGAGCAGCTCCGTCTACTGGAAATCACCCACTTGTAGGCCAAAGAAAAAGTCACAAATGCCAACGCAGAGAGAGAGACACAAAACACTGTGGCGCATTTCCTAGACTGGAAAGAGGAAGCGGGAGATTCTGGGAGAGAGGAAAGATGGAGATCTAATCCCTCTGCCTAGAGGGAGGTGGGCCTGAGGCAGGATAGGGCCTGTGAGCAAAGCCAGGCCCCTCCCTGCCCGCCGGTGGCGCTGGCCACCGCCTGCTGGACACTGGAGGCAAGTGTCCAGTTTCTGGAGACTCCTGGAGTCCGGCCCTTGTCCAGCCACTTCCTAGGCGACAGTGGACTGGGCTGTGTCTCCCAGGCCCAAGTGCCCCCTCGGCAGTGGGGTTGAGGTGGGCTCTTGGGGGCTGCTGATGGCCCACGGCAGAGCTGGTGGGCCTGGACTCGCGCCCTCGCCGTGGAGACACACCGGGGCCTTGCAGCCACACGCCACCTCGTCAGAGGCCCAGAGCAGGGCTCTCAGGGAACCCCAACCCTGCTGGCACCCCAGTCTTGAACGTCTCGACTCCAGGACTGTGAGAAAGGAGCTGTTGCTTAAGCACCCTGTCGGCCCCCGGCTTGGGGCTCTGTCGGAGGAGCAGGGCAGACAGAGGAGCCCGCACGGCTCATGCCAGCCCCTCCCAGCCCTGCGAGGTAGGCAGGGACGCACGGCGTGGGGTCCGGCCGCCGTGTCCACTCTCTGGTCCTTGCTCAGGACAGTACTACCTCACACACGGGTGTGCACACGAGGCTCAAGACGCGCGTGCATAAGTCTGAGTGCAAGGCGAGAGAGAGTTCTTTTTTAAACCCAAAGTCAAGGGGAAACTATCATTGATAACGGAATACATTTCATTATTTTTCGGGCTTGTAGGCTTAGCATGACTTGCGATGAGTGATTACATTTAATCTTCACCATTTTTTGTTGGGGGCCGGGAGTCGCCTGGTCAACAAAATAAATGTGATCCTGTTGCACTTACAGAGAGGGGCTTTAACAATCGGACACTGGGGACTCTGGTCTGGGCCGGACAGAGGTCGCGGTCCACACGGTAAATGCCTGGTAGGCTGCATCCTTGAGCGCTGCTTCCTGAAAACCTATAGGTCCGAGTCGTTTGCATACTTCAGTACCTTTCCTTTCTGTCCTCTTCATGAAGCTCTCTAACTTTTCATTTGTAGAATAAAAATGCTTGATCTCTAAAACTATTAAGGGCAGAGATGAACGTGACATTTCCGCACAGGAAGTAGGCAGCTTTCATTAGCGCGGGGACAGCCTGTTGGGAAGTAATTGCGAGGAAGTCTTTACTTCTCGTGTCTCCGTCTGGGTAATTAAACCTTTCTGGGAACAGGTGATCCAAACGAGAAAAAGACATGCCTGAACCCCCCAATATTTTCAGAATAATGGTTCCATAATCTAAAGAGGTACATAAATATTAGTCTGTGAAACAGAGTAATACATTTTTTCCTCTACCATCAGGTCGAGTTGAAACAAGAGCCAAAAAAAAAAAAAAAAATCAAGTATTTAATTAAAGGTCCTCTCCTTGATATTGAGATTATAAAAGGAGAGTTACAGCAAACCATGACTTATTTTCTTATGTCATCTTAATGTTTTGCTTAGCAAAATAAAAGCTGTGCAACCTGCAGTTAATTTGTCCAATATTCTGCTGCTCTTTGAAATTCCAAATGGTGGGACACCCTCATACGAAAAAGAGCAATCTCAGCTGGGCGTAGGGGAGTGAGCGTGTGGAAGTCAGGAAGGGTCAGTGCAGGCCAGAGACGTGAACAAAGGGAGAAAACCACCCGCAAGGTGTTACTGCATGTACCTGTGTGCACACATACATTCACATGCATGATCACACCTATACAGATGTGCATGTATGTTTAAGGTCATAAAAGAAGTATTTAAAAATATGAGGAAGCTCTAGAGTGAGAAGGAGTCGTGAACCCATTAACCTAAGGGGAATGTTCTCAATTGCCTCGGCTGCGTGGGTGACTGGGAGAGAGACCCCAGAGCCACACTTCTCCACAGTCAACAGGTGTTCAAGTCACACAGGGACCTTGTTAAAATTAAACTCTGACTCCTGAGATCGGGGGATGACCTGAAATTCTGCTATTCTTCTATTTTTAAGATTTATTTTTATTTATTTATGCCTACAAGAACTGGGGTGCAGCACCACTAAGCTGCCACAGCCACTTCAGCGCAAGTTCGATCCCCGGCCAGGGAGTGACCCACACGGCGCAGCAGACCTTTTCTGACCGCCCGCTGCTCCCCTCAGCAGTGTGCTTCGTCCATCTGCCTGTTCGTCTCCCCACCGTCTTTGGTGAGTCCTCTCACTGCCCCTGCCCCTCTGGTATGTACCTCAGTTCTATATGATAAATAAATAAATATTTACAAACTGACTGGAGAAGGGTGACCGACGGGCCCCAGGAAGAGAAATGGGAAGTGATGGAATTTGGTAAGCGAGACAAACTGACCTTGAGGTCTTAACTGGATATCCAGGTGACCCCACTGGTCATCAAGGTCCCAGTCTACTTATCAAACCCCAAGTAGCATGGACTCATTAAAGGGCGAGTCACCTCAAAATATTTCACGCTAAAACATAAGCACACGCGCAGCGTTGTCTAACCGCCAGCGAGCAGAGGGGCGCAGCCTGTGTCGGCCCCAGCTGAACCCCTCGCTGATCTTCGCGACTCCACTGCGGTCTCATCTGATGTGTGATCATTCATCTGGCGTGTGTGCACTGTACCTGCTCATAGCTGTGTTTTGTAAGGTGCCCTGAACACTGCCAGAGACATAACAGCCCCACCGGGAAGCAGACGGGGGAGAGCTGACGGTGACCCCACGTGGATAAATCAGCTGATACTAGGCCGAGAGGCGCAGCTTCAGATGGTAGCTGTGGGGCGGCTCGGTTTTCCCAGTTTAAAGAAAACAGCTCTTAACATTGACCATGGGGAGCTTACAGATCAATTTTAATTTTCCTCCTTATATAAATACAATATATGGCCATTCAGCCATCTGTTTATTCAATTAACCACGCAGCAAACACTACTTGAGCGCCTACTGTGCTCCTCCACGCTCTTCCCTCACACACCTGGGCACCGTTTGATATTCACAAAACTCACTGAATTCATTTTCAGAAATGTATTTTGTTAATGCATTCTCCCTGGTGCAAAATTCTATTATTCCAGTTCTGGACAATTGGGATTCTGTAGCATAAAATAAGGTCTTAGCTTTTTATCAATAATATAATCATGTTGGATTGGATGAACAAACAGCGTTGGTCCTATTTTATTTAAAACCTTAGGTTTAGCTGGCCATTGTTTCACGGGAGACAGGAGTATTCAGCAATTTTGTCACTGACACTGGCACTGAATGCGCAGCACAAGCTATGGCATTTGAAGTTTGCCTGCAAAGAGGATGCCCAGGCTTTACCTGCAGCTCCTGCTATGACCAGCTTCCCCACGCACAAGCTGTGCGGCCGTTCACGGCAGCTCTGTCTCGTGCAGTGCCGAAAATACAGGACACACAGGACCTGACACAGCAACATTCCGTTTAGCCGGGATCAAAGTACTTCCCTACTTCGCTGAACTGTCTGAGATACAGAGAAAATTGCTGGAGCAAAACTTATAAATATGGTATTCGCTTTTGGATGCTATTGTTTACATTTCTGGGTAAATGCCCAGATTTGATTCAGTTACGACGGTTTTATTGTAGCTAAGTAAATCTTACTGAGATTATATAATAGGGAAAACATTCAACTCTACACAATAAAAGTTTTCTAGAGGGAAAAATAATTCTACTTGGTCGCAAAATATGACAAATAAAGTTGGAAGGCTATCAATTAGTGGCAATTTGGGGGAGATCTTTAGCTTTTCAGGTTTGACACTCTTGAAGTATGTTTGAGGTCTTCAATTTACAATGTGATAAAGTTGCTTCCCTCTAAATATAGAACTACATTGGTGGTTAATTTCCTTTGTTTTTATAATCACTGCATCAGTAAAACTGTCATTTTGATTCTGGTGACATGTGTCTCAGTTTGTCATAACTCAGCACCTCAGTATTTTCATTTGTTTCAACCTCACGGCCAAGCAAAAATAGACCACAAACCCCGGCCCCCGCCCTCGTTCCAAAGCCCAGAGGTCAGACCCACGTAGTGCCCAGCGGCACTCGCCGCCAGCGGGTCGGAACCACTGGACACTACAGTCATGTCTTCCGCTGGGTGCTGAGGCCGGGCCGCTATTCTCCGCTGTGTCTGTTACAGGTGTATGCTCAGACATGCAGGATGACAGGGCTGGGGGTTTGATGATCTGGTTTAACCCCACGAGGAATTAAAAAGGTTCATAGCCTGGGCCCTCCCTGGTGGCGCAGTGGGTTAAAGCACTGTACTAAGAATCAAAAGCTACTTCCGCATGAGTTCGATTCCCGCCTGCCCCGGAGGAGATCCACAGGGCGCGGCAGACCTCTCCTGACCCGCCCGCTGCTCCCCTCAGCAGTGTACTTCATAGATCTGCCTGTTCTGCTCCCCCCTCTGCCTCTGGTGAAGCCTCTCACCCTCCGCATCTCTGTCCTGTACCCCAGTTCTGTATGAATAAATAAATAAATCTTAAAAAAAAAAAAAGGTTCATAGCCCAGTGGTTTCTCACTCAGCCACGGATGCAGCAGAAAGGACTGTGAGGACTCCCCATTCCCGGGCTCCATCCAAAGGCCAGTGGCATCTGAGTAAGTGCTGAGTGACGGGCTTGGCTGAGAAAGGAGGAGATGGTCACTCCCCACTCTGCTTGGAAGGAAGCAGTAAGAACGGGGAGTGGGAGGGGAGTGTGGACTCAGGGGTGAGAATCTTTCCCACCCACTAAAAGCAACAGGACCCCACACTCCTAAAACACGGTGATGGTGGACCTTCCCAGGAGTGCAACAGTAAGTCTGGGCACTATGAAGCTACTGGCAGTCACTGCAGCAGAGGGCCAGGGAGTGACCCACAGGGTGCAGCAGGCCCCTCTTGTCTCCCTGCTGCTCCCCTCAGCAGTGTGTTTCAGTAGATCTGCCTGTTCTGCTTCCCGCTCTTTCTCTGGGGGAGTCACCCCATGCACCTCTTATACCCAGCTCTTACATGCATAAATGAACGCATTATTTAAAAAATCTTTTAAAAATGGTGATGGTGATGATAAAATTCATAGCATCTAAATACACCTGGGGCCATGGTGCCATTTTAGAAAAACCAAAATTAAAACCAAACCACAAGGAAAACCCGGGGCTCCCGGTCCATGTCTTTATTTGGTGGTGGTGGGGGGTGGGGGTGGGGCTAGTGTCCATGCTGAAGGATTCCTATGTGGATGTAAATAATCTGGTATTTTTAGTGACTGGTCCAAGGAGTGACGTGAGCCTTGAAGCCATGTCGAAACTGGCCTTCAGCAAGGTGTCCCAAAGGGCTGAATGTGAACAGAAGCTTTTTGACCCGGGACACTCCTGAGCATCCCCTAAGCTTCTGGGTTAAAAAGAATATCCTCGAAAGATGATGCAACTGTTTCTCCCTTATTTTAAAACAAAATAATCGATGGCCATCCCCTTGCTAACCTGGCCCTTCTGTTGACCACTTTGTCTCAAAAACTCCTCAAATTCCTCATTATCATTGCAACCCCATACTTTGAGTTTAAATTGGACTAAGCTCTGGTTTTTGACATTCATCTTGAAGACGCGTGAAGTGGCAAGGGCCGGTTCCCTTTTCAGCATGACTAGTTTATGAGACTCCGTCTTCAAGCTTTCCTCTTTTTCTGAGCATGTCCAGTCCCCAAAGTCTTCCCTTCTTGCTCTCCTCTCTCCAGCGAGAAGGCTCACTCCCACTCCTCGGCCCTCATAAGCGTGTCCAGCACCTCCTCCACAATTTTGTTCAACCAAAGGGATTTGTATTTGCCCAAAACAAATAAGCAATTCATCATTTTAGTAACTGCCTGACCACATCAGTCCTGAAAACAGAATCGTGAATTAACTACGGGCTTAAGTTCAAGGGGTACCCGCCCCAGAGCCCCCAGAGATCTCTAGTCCCAAATGCCATCACTTCCCTCCTTCCTCGCCTCCCTTCTCTCTCCAGCAGTCCCCTCTCCCCCTTCTTCATAAAGACCGAACACGCTGTCCACATCATTAAGAAAACCACGCTCCAATCTATACACTGAGCTTTCATTCTCAATTCCATATTCAAGGCTAAGGCTAGCTAGGTATTGATTTAAGGTAATCTTTTTAGCCTTGGATATTAGTATTAACCTGCAGACAATTCAATGGAATTGGCTCCTTGGTCTGAGATACAAAATGCTTTCTTCCTTACGGATAGGCTTGATAAAGTAGACACACTTACATATAATTTATAACGATGTAAATTAGTTTCATGAGAAGAAAGCAATGCACTCGATGAATTTGCTTTGTTATTTTATTGTTTTATTATTTTAAAATTATTTTAATTTCCCGCTCCAAATCTAATTTGGATTTTAATCATTAACCATCGCATGCTCGTTATCACTCGACAAATACTCAACTAGATCTCTGGATGTACAATCTGTGTGTGTACATGTACACACAGACAATACACACCGATTTGCGCGCACACACACGGGAAGACAGACACGCGCTCGTGCAAGCTTCCTCTCCTCTTCAGATGGCTCTATTATTCTCCTCTCCTTTCCAGCACAGTCTCTGGGATGGCAACATATTATTCTCTGCCAGTGTTGTCACCAAGAAATTATTTTATCCAACCTATTTTCTATGACACCTGCCTTTCTGTTTGGGAGGCTTTCACTGATGTCATAACTCCTCTCTCTCTGTTTAATTTAACTCATGGCAACAGGAAGTCATCTTTAAAAAAGACCCTGCACCTTTATGTGTCCTACGCTGAGCAGGAACCCTTGGCTGACCAGTCATGCTCCCCTTCCTCCCATCTCTCCTAGCCCAGGGCCTTTGCAGCTGACCTCTCAGCGGGCGTCCCTGAGTGGATGGAGCTCCCCAGTTCAAAGTTCTAGCTCAGCTTGGTCAACCTATGCTCAGGCGCCAAGAGTCTGCTTAAAGGCCACCTCTGCTGGAAAGCCATTTTCAGCTCCCCACACTAGGGCTGTGAGACACCCTCAGGGGCTTCTCCTCACAGCAGCACTTACAAGACCATTAGGGAATTTACTGGATTTTCATGTGTTTGTGAGCTCCACGAGGACAACAGCTACCAGCTGAACTCCCTACTGTATGTCCAGAACATGACACATAGTAGGCGCTCAAATATCCATTGAATGGATGAACAACATTTAAACATAAAACAGTTCACATACTCATTCTTCTTTTTCCCCCTTTTTCTCCTAACTGCTCCTATTTAACTAATTGAAAGAAAAAAAAAACTATTTTTCTTTTTGGTCCATGTTGGAACCCAAACAAAATAAAACACAGCACTCCTACACTGCCACCCACGATGAACGCCGTATTGTTAGAGCAATGCTCTTTATAGCGCTCTACCAATGGAAAGATAAGAAGGAATGACTGAGGGCTACTATGTCTCTATAATAAAATCAGGCAACAGCAGTTCACAACTTGAATTCACGTGTTCCATGTGTCTGACTCACACTGCTTAAAAAATGATCACACTGAGCTTAGATTCCTGAACCCTTTGAGGAGCCAGGAGGTCTAGCAACCAGGAGGTTGCCTTCCAACCTGGTGCCTCACGGCTGGAGCTGTCCACTAAGAAAGGCTGGCCCCTGCGGCAATCCACAGTCCCCAGCACTCCCAACTGCTCAACACTCACACTATCTGGCTCACTTATTTCTATCCTGACACCTCTAGGTACATGGACTCATCTTTGCAAATTCTTCTAAAGTAAATGGAGATTTCTTTCAGAATGGTGACCAAAAATGTATCTGTTTCTCTACCATTATAAAGCATAAATACTTAAAGTTCAGGGAAAACTCCACTTTCTTCTTACTGCTTAGTGACTACAATTGCAATAATGATATAACTATTTTTTCAGTATGGATGCAAACATTTTTTGCAACAATATTCTTAAGCAGAATTCTGTAATTCTTGTAATAGGGCAACAAACTGACTTTTTATAATGCTGAATAACACTTATTAACTTTTTAAAGCAGACTTCTAGACTTCAGCCTTTCTATTAGTGGCAAATGAACTGTGTGTGTGTGTGTGTGTGTGTGTGTGTGAAGGGAAGACTCAAGGATCACCGAGCTACTCAGTGCATTCCATCTCACCAGTTCTTGTGTTAAACTTGATACTTTCCAACCGAGTTTGCCCTCTTAAGACAATTTCTTGGGTATACAGGAAAAACAGGTAAAAGACCACTGATCCAATGGGCTTAACCAATCTTAAATTTCAGGGAGTTCTCAAAGCAAAGAGGAGAAAATGAGAAGATCACCGAGCAAAACAACCAGGGACAGGAAATTCTAACCAAAGAGCCAGAAAGTGATCAGACAACCAGTACTTCGGGCGGGAGCAGAGCACAAAGGTTTGTTCTACTCCAGTCCTCATCAGAAACGTACATGTGGGCTCCTGCTCCAGGCCTTAAGGGGCCAGATCAGGCACTCAAGTATGTATTTATTCAACTTCTCATCACCCGACGACATAGAATAGGAGGT
>NW_004567123.1:32966043-32971078 GCF_000260355.1 Condylura cristata | reverse complement strand
CGGCTGTGCCACAGGGGCCGCCCCGTGCTGACAGCTTCCGCCCCGCGATTTCCTCTAACCTCGGCGAGAGGGTCACCAGCCGCTCTCTGCTGTCGTCCACCCGCGCAGGGCTCAACCTTCCCCACAAGTCACCGCTTTCCAGCAGGTGTTTTCTTTCGACCCCCCCCCCCCAATGAAACAGAAGATCCTGTGGGCTTTATGTGTTATTGGGGCCATAGGAAAAGTTTCAGCCAGCAGAACTCGGCGGCTCCGAGAGGTGACAAAGGAGATGGGTGGCTTTTTGCTTCCCCATTGTCATGCCAGGCAGAAATGGGGAGACACCGCCTTAAGGCCCGGACCAGGGAAGCTCCCCTCTCGGCTCCCCATTCTCCTTCCATCTTCTGACCCACATCTTCCCCTCCTGGATGTGTTTCTAAGCCGCCTTCAAACAGGTCCTGAATGCCTCACAAGCCTGCTCCATCCTGGATAGATATTTAGACTGTTGCCAGAAGCTACCTTTGATGTGTCCTGTAAAGAATAACACAGACTTTCCTGTTTGTCTCAGAGCTACTGAACTGAAGCTTTGACTGCAAAGGACAGAATGATCTGTGTGAAAGACACACCAGCACACCTCTGGAGCCCCCGTGCATGCACGCACAGACCACACACACACACACGCACGCACGTGCACACACATGCACACATGCACACGTGCAGCTACCTCACACACCCAGCACACACATGCACACACCTAGGGCACGCATGCGCACACACACATGCACGCCACAGCCTGCCATTATAAACACAACCTGGCCCCCCTCCCCCGGCTTCAGCCAGTTCCTTCTTGCTGTTACCTTTTGGATTGTTTTAATATATTTTTCATCATGCTTTGCTCAGTCTCTGCTATCTGTGTCTCAAAATAGCAACAGCAATTATCGAATCACTCGCTCTCCCCCTTTCTACTCCTGGGTGAACTGGGGAGCCACAAAAATTTCCCCACCAAAGCCCTGGACCCATCTGGGGTCTGCTCGTGTGTCTTTTGAAGTCGGGCACAGGGGCTGTGCCCCCAGCTGGAGGGAGCCGGACAGGCGCGCCCCGTCAGTGGCTCCTGGGGAAACAGCGCGTGGGATCAGTGCTGGAAGAGACTCCAGAGAGCAAAAACTCCTAAAAACGAGCTTCCCCAGGCCTCAGACAGTTCCTTCTTGCTGTAACATTTTGGGTTGTTTTCATATGGTTTTTCATCATGCTTTGCTCAATCTCTGCTATCTGTGTGGAAAGCGCTATCGTGGGGGCTGGGCTTGGAGTTTCGTCTCCAGCAACATCCTCCCGTTCACCTTCCCTCCTCCTCCCACTCTTGAGCCGGGCACCAAGTTCCGTCCCTAGTAGAGTCCCCCATGCTTAGGTTTACTCCACTGCTCGTGCCATGGTTCACTTGTTTTTTCAAAATGGGACATCAGATGGATTCCTGTTCTGTTTTCCTTATACTGGAATCAGCAGTCACACCCGTGAAATCATGGCTGAGTCACATGCACCCCTTAAAGTTTTGCCGTCTACTACATAGCCATTACAACGTATGCCACCTAAAATTATCCTACTCAAGCCCAAGCTCACGCACAAAACGAGTTGGGAAATCGTATCTCCAGGGTGGGGCAGCATATATTCTCCTGCCAAACAGTATATATTTTAGGCTTTGCAGCCTGAGAGCCAAGGTCAAGGCTATTCCATAGCCTTACATACATACACTTATATGATTAATACAAAGGCCTAATTTCCATACCTCCCCACACCCCGCCCCCAACATTTACAAATTTACTCTAGCTCACAAATCATGCAAAAACAAGTGGGTAGAGTTTTGCTCATGGGCCATAATTGGCACATCTAGCTCAAAATGACCTGAGAGCTGAGTCTTCTCTGGAATTTCCGCAATAGTGAGACGGACTTGTGCTGATTCTATAGAATGTTGTAGCGATAAGTAACTGAAACCTAAGTGTGCCCCCGGCAAATAGCAGCTGCTCCATAGGCATTAAGAGTGGCTGCCATCATTGGGCCTCCCTGGTGGCGCAAGCCTCCAGGCGTTAAGCCTCAGCACATGTCACCAGCCACTGTAGCACGAGTTCAATCCCCAGCCAGGGAGCTGACCCACATGGTGCAGCAGACCTCTCCTGTCTCACCCGCTGCTCCCCTCAGCAGTGTGTTTCAGTGACTCCACCTGTTCTGCTCCCCACTCTATCTTGGGTGGATGCTCTCACCGACCTTCACCTCTGGGCAACACCCAAACTCTGTATGCATAAATAAATGAACCTTTTAAAAAAGGAGTGGCTATCATCTTCTCTTGACGAGACTGGGCAGTGCTGAGCACTCTGCCTGGCACACAGCAGGCACTCAATAAATGCTAGGTGGCTTCTGCAGCTTCTCTCCAGTCCCTGTGCAAATCAGACTCAACCGTAGGGTGACTGTTGAAAACAGTGCTGAGTCTCGCCTCCAGAAAGCCATCCCAGGAATAAGCTGAGCGCTTGTGTCTCTGGGAAAGTTCTAGATGCTAAAGAGTCTAAGCACAAACCTGTGGCTTAGAAAGCACAATCTAGACAACAGGATGGGGAATCCCAGTTCCAGACGGGCGGCTGACGCGGCTGTGTTTTGTGGTCCCGTACAAGCCAGCCGGTGCTCAGCACTCCGGTAAGTAAGAGAGTCCATCTGCCAGTCAGTCATCAGCTGAGGTTAAGTGAACATCTACTATGTGTCAGGCCATAGCTCAGTGCCGGGATACAGCAGCAGAAAAGGAGGCAAAGTCCCTACAGTGTGTGTCTCTCCTCCTCATCTTCCACCCTGGGCCATGCCAGACTCTTCTCATCACCTTAACATTTGCAGCGTCGGAGTGTCAAGTCAGCTGAAGCTCCACATGTGAGCCACACTGAGTCAGTAGTAGCTCTGCCACTGAATCAACAGAAGACAGTCTAGACATTTCCGACAACCGTTAACTAGAGAAACTGAATAGCAAGCAGTGCACCCCGATAGCCCTTGTGATTGATACAGAGGCTCGTCACATGCATGTGTGGAGGACAAACGATTTCTGATTTTCTACCATGCACTGCATTCAGGGCTGGGCCTCAGCTACGGGACGGATAAAGCCAGAGCAGCCCTTCCCCACGGAGCTGTCTGCTTGGGGAAAGTCTACGTGGACAGGGAGCAAATACACCCGGAACCCCAAAATGTCAATGTTGAGAAAAGCAAAGGAGAGAGATGTGTGGCGCTTTGAGGCTGATATTGGGGAGCAGGCTGATAACTGGGGAGCAGGGCAGATGCGACATAGGCTGTCGGTCAGCAAGTGACACACAGGCTCAGACCTGAGCTCTGGGAAGCTGCCAGCTGGACTAAGAGGCCGCAACTAGGAGGCGAGCATTTCCCAGCCAGGCGGGCAGGAGCTCGCAGGCTGATTCTTCTCCAACCATCACGTGCAGGTGAACCCCAGGCACCCCGTGAAAATGCCGAATGTGATTCGGACTCGGTGGCGCCCATCCCTGGCCCGCACCAAGAGTGACTCCTGAGCCAGGAGTCGGACAGCCTGTCCTTGCACGCCGCTGGGCCCTGCAGGTGCATTCTGCAGCTGCCGCCAAGGAAAATGCTATGCAGCAACTTGGGGACCCTTTGGGAGCTCCCGAGGCATGGGTGGAGTGGGGGGGTCTTCCGCCGCGACCTGTCTGTGCGCACATGTGACCGTGCCCATTGCAGGTGGCCTCTCTGGGCAGCAGGCCACTTCTGCGCACAAGAAACCCACTTTTCGGGTCTCCGAATTTCGGGTCTTTGTGGAAGGGGCCCACATGCGTTTCTTTCTAAACAAGCCAGGCCTCCTGGTGCACACAGCAGCTCTGAAGTGCAATCTTCGCCACACATGGCCATGGACGCTTGCACACGCTGACCCACCAGTGAAGGAGGGGGGCCAGGTGCGGGTGATGGTGTCGCTGCTGCGGCCCTAGAGCCTCAGACCCTTGTCCAGAAGCCAGGGGCCGCAGCCCACCGGGAGGGCGCCATCCACAGGGAGGGTGAGGAGGTCGCTGCAGGAGTGCCACACTGAGCCTCCGTGGGAAGAGGCGCACAGGGGCCGGGCATCAAGAGGGAGGTGAAGCTGTGCAGGCAGGAGGCCCAAAGGAGGACTCAGCTCCCGCACCACCACCTCAGCGCACCCGGCCTGGCCTGAGACAATCTGGGAGACAAATGCGGACTCCAGAAACACTGGCCTGTGAGCGATCCCGGCTGCTCCAGGCGAAAGTCCCCAAACAAAGGTTGCTCGCGGCTCCACTTAATGACTCACCTCTGCAGTTTTAAATCAAAGGTGGCTCCTATTAAGTATAATTACCTTTGCCAGCAGCTCGTACAGCACAGTCAGTGAGGGGCGACTAACCAGGGATGGTTTCCACGGAGCATTTTATGGGCCTGGGACTGAATCGACAGCAGCCAGACGCGCCTCTCTGGACAGCCACGTAAGTCAGAGCAGAGCAAACGCACACAGGGGCCACAGGGGCCGTGGGGTCCTGTCACGTCTGTCGGAGGGCACAGGCCCGACACAGAGCAAGCGCAGGAAAATCTAAACATCCACGTTCAACACGCCCACGACGTCCGCCTGTCCACGGGAGGAAACTGCCACCCGCTCCCCCCCTCTGCAGGCAAATCCGAATCCAGTAAAAGAAGTCAGACACATTCCAACTTCCTCACGGCCAAGGCCCGCGTTTTCCCACCTTTCTGATCCGGCTGACTCTGACACGGTCATTTTTCTCCTGCTCAACCTCACCACATCCTTCATCCCTGACATACAAAAACATTTTTTTAAATCATGAGCATCTTTATCATTTCAGGCTCGTCAATTCCCATTTTGCCTAATTAATAAATAAATCAAAGCCTGCAAGGCCAGGGAAGTGGAAGACCTCTGGCCCTGGCGAGAGGGGCCGGCCAGCGGGTGGGGCTGCACGCCGCTGCCCGGTCCAGAAGCCCCATCTCGACCGCTCCCACCCCACAGAGGCCGGCTTATCAGACCGCGTGGCCGGTGCAGCACAGACCCTCG
>NW_004567123.1:32946532-32965561 GCF_000260355.1 Condylura cristata | reverse complement strand
CTCCTGGGCCCAGGCATGCGCATTCGCGCTTGGCCACTCCTGGGCCCAGGCATGCGCATTCGCGCTTGGCCGCTCCTGAGCCCAGGCATGCGCACTTGCGTTAGGCCCTCCTGGACCCAGGCATGCGCATTCTCTCTGTGCCCTGTGCACCTGCCACTGGGGTCCAGGCAGCAGGCAGGTCCAAGCGCCCCATGCCCAAGGCTGCTGGTGCCGCCGGAGCTGCCAGCAATGG
Source organism: Condylura cristata (assembly GCF_000260355.1). Lineage (NCBI taxonomy): Eukaryota > Metazoa > Chordata > Mammalia > Eulipotyphla > Talpidae > Condylura > Condylura cristata. Next base: position 32,965,329 of record NW_004567123.1, on the reverse strand, counting down.
GCAGCGGGGAAGCCTGATTTTTAACTCCCTTAGCCTATGATGGCGCAAGCGTGATTTAGGTGCTATGCGCTGTCACCCACCCGGTAACAGCGTGTGTACCGGAGATCGTCTTTGCCAAAATTAGCAAACTAGTGTGGAGAAGTCCCGCAGCTTGTGTGAGAGCAGACAGTACATAACAGGGAGAGCATGAGCCCTGACCTCAGAGCCAGCTGCCCGCACCCCTCAAGGCAGGGCTCAAGTGGCTGATTTTCCCAGCCTCACTTCCATCTTGCTGGCTTTGGTGCTGGCTCCTGCACTTGACCAGCAATGTTCGCTGGCCACTTCTAGCAACCTTGGCTTTGGAGGCCGGTGACCAGTTTGGAAGAGAAACTATCACTAGTGGAGGCATCTAAGGCTGCCTGGGGGTAGAATCTGGCAGTTCTGTGATTAGACCCAGAAATCTACGTAAGAACATAAGTGAATTTAAGTTCTAATGAGTCACAGTTCACCTTCATCCATCCCACCTTTCCTCCATCTATGCAGCCACCCAGCCACCCAGCCATTCGCCCAGGCATTATCCATCCATCCATCCACTGACCCATCCATGCATCTATCCATCCACCCATCCACCCACTGGCCCATGCATTCATCCAGCACTTTCCAGCTGTGTTTCAGGCTCTCCATTGCCCACCTCTGGAGAAAGGCCTGTGCCTCCCAGCCCTCCAAAACTGATATGTAGTGCAGGGTAACGAAAACAGTAGAAATTAGTAAGTACTTGTAGAATAAATAAAATAATGCTCTCAGACAGATACACTCCCTTTTTGAGAACTTACCCACCACTCAGCTTGACCCCACTCTCCTTCCCTAAGATATTTTACATGTTCCCTCCATATCATTCCTGGGACACGGTTTATATCCCTGAAATCCGTATTGATCCATCGATGTTTCAAGATCCAGTTCTCATCTCCCCAACTTTCTTTTTGCTCTTCTGGAAGTCCAGCCCAATCTTATCTTTGTGAAGTGTTTCTCCCATAGAAAATTAAAGCCTCTCGATTCACAAATTGGTTTGCTAAACGTATTTGTCACTGTTGTTGTTTTCGTGATGTGAAAACTATAGAGAGCCCTCTCCCTACTTTGATTTTCTTTTTAATTTTCCTTCAGTAAAGAAGGTTGTACGTTTCCACTGCTACTGTTTTATCTTGGGGGACTCCCCATAAACTTGTCCAATTCCTTCCCTTACTGCAGGAGAGCAGTTCAAAGTACATGCCAGAGAACTCAAATTGCAGTCGCAGAGTATTCCTGTTTATTTGTCAGAGTGCAGTGGCAGATTTCAAAAGTTAAACTAAAACACAGAACTTGCCTTGTGGAGTGAGTGCTCAGGGGACTCTGGTCTAAAATGAAATTCAGATCATTGTTTCTAAAAAAGAAGGGGGTGAAACACCTCACCCAGTGCCTTGCACACATTGGAAAACATCTTGCCTTTCTCCCGTGGTCTGTGAAGAGGACTAACAGGTCAGTCCACAGGAAATGCAAGAATCCGTTATGTTTTAATCAGGGCACATAAAACACAGTCTAGATTGTTATGTTGCCCAGGGGGTGTAGCGAGCAGGGGACATTTACAAACTCCAGGTCACTCTCCCCATTACATCACTATGAAAAGAAAGAAATTTATGAGGTTAAATTATATGGATGTTATATATTGGAACTGTTAGCCCATTCCCAAATGAGGATGTTGGCTGAAATAGCCAGATTCCCTAAGAGAAATTTCTAAGTCTTTCTCTTGTGGATGTTTTATGGTAACTTTCCACAAAAAAAAAAAAAAAAAAAAAGTAAAGACATAATCTTTTAAGATAACGAAATGAATAAAAAAGGAGAAATGTACCAAAAACAAAATCTAAATTCTGAGAGGGCATGTAAACGAGTCACTGAACATTACCCTTCTCTGGAAATAATGTACAGAAGTTATTTTGTGGGACTCACTGATGATTTATTTGATCTATTCCTCATCTAAGTGATTGGAAACACAGATGTTGATGTTATAACTTTGCTTCCAGTAAATAATTCCTCAAAGGACTCACATTTATTTAACCTTAGTCACAAGATGATAAAACTTATTAAACATTTATAGACACGCCACACAATTTTGTTGCTTTATGTGTTTGGCAAGTTTGGGAACTCATATCCCGGACTTCCACCTCCCTGTCCCCCTCGAAAAGAACAGTGTCTCGGGGGATGTTCCTGTACCTGGATTATGGGGATTGTTTCCCTCACTCGCCCTTTATTTCTCCAACTGCAACCTCCGATTGACCGTAAACAGAAGGACTGCTGTGTTCTCCAAGAACAATAATTAAACCAAAGGGACAGCAGGCAAGGTGCTCTTGTGGGATCCACAGAGGAAGAATAAAAACCCCACCAGGGACCTGTTTTCTGGTGACTGGGAGCCTGCCTGGGAGATAAGCAAATGCTCACAGAAGTGTGTGTGTAGCCTCGGAATATTCACTCAGCGACATCACCAAACCCTACCAGTCTGCCGTGGGCGTTTCAATATTCCAAGCTTTCAGAGCCTGGGATAACCATGCATTCACTCACTCAACAAACACACCGACTGTTGTGCCAGTAATGCCCGACCCCGCAATGGGAAGGCTCCGCCGACATGGTGTCGCCCACACTCGGGAGAGCCACCTCAGCAGCGTGCAGCTGCCTTCTGGAGGCAGCGGCCACCGACAACTTCCGCCCAAGGGCCGACTCTTGCCCAGGCAACAGCTGCTTCACTGTGGTCCTGTTTCCCCCTCACCCGGGGTCCTGACCAGGAGGGCAGGTGCTCTGTCCAGGGGCTGCCCTGGGGAGACGCACCAGGAGCTGGACTTCATACTCTGGGAAAAGTGGAAAGGGTTTTGTGGCTCGGTGAGAAGCTTAGCCTGGACATCACGTGGCCTAGAGCCCGCCCACTGCATATACAGAGCTCACACACACACACACACACACGCACGCACACGCACGCACACACGCACACGCACAGTGATGCTGGTCTTGGCTGTGAAAAGCAGCTGGTACCTCCTGAACCCTGCAAACCTGGGGGTGCTAGCTCATGAATATTCTGACTCCCAGAGCCCTCGCACTGCACCTCAATACATATTGACTAAACTGCATGCGCCCCGCATGTCAACCTGCAGGGCCCCCTCTTGTTAGCGATCCAACTTGTGACAGAACCCGAGGAGCCCTGCTTCCCGACTCCGCTGAGCACCTGGGGGATCTCGTGAGGGCGCTGCGCCCATCCTCACCACGACAAAAGCTGCTTCTTCCCCATCATTCATGCTTTTCTTTTGACTTCTCCCCGTTCTCCAGCCCACCAGGCCATGCCAGGGGCTTTTTTGGTGGTGTTGGGATTCCAGGCAGGTTGTTGGCTGAGTCTCACTCATTCTTGGGGCTACTGGCATCTGTAGAGTAGCTGAAGTAGCTCGTTCACTAGCACCAACTAGGAGCAAATCAGCAGTTACATGTTTGCTGGGGAAGTTTGTATCCCCATCAGAATTTTCAAATTTTGAATATTAGATGTATCAATAACATCTACGTTTTTTTGTTTTGCTTCTGATTCTTTTGACAATGCAGTAAAATTCTCACAACTGTTTCTTTCGAAATAAATCACTTAGCTGACAAACATAAAATTCCTAAGACTATCTACCTGATACAGGGCTATAATAGCAAAAACCTTCAAGTACATTCAATGTCTATGGACAAGTTGATGAATGAGCAAAAACCCATATTCTTATAATGAAATATTACACAGCATATAAGAAGGAATCAGATCTCTGTTTTTTTAATCTCTTATTCTTTTTTCCCCCTGTTCAGCTAGGTACAACATGGATAAAGTCCTAAACATAAAGCATAAAAAATGATTTATTTTGCAGTGCAAATGTGTGCAACTACATACAAATTTAAATATATTTAAAAAAACAATGTTTCTAGCTATATAATCATGCATGTAAAATTATAAATAATGGAAACTATACGTCTGTCTGGGAAGACAGTGAGGAGGAAATACTATTTGCTGAATTTTTAAATTTTTTGGTTGTATACAGTTTACTAATTTTCTTTCTTTCTTTTTTAAGATTCATCTATTTACGCAGACCAGAACCAGGGCACAGGCCAGAGGTCGGGGGGGGCGTGGTGAGAGGATTCACCAGAGAACAGAGCGGAAGCAGAACAGGCCGATTGAGAAGTCCACTGCTGAGTGGGGCAGCAGGCAGGTCAGGAGAGGTCTGCTGCGCCCTGTGGGTCAGCTCCCTCCTGGGGATCGAACCTGCACTGCAGTGGCTGTGGACAGCTTCATAGTGCTGCGCTTCTTATGTTCTAGGCATTGCTTGAAGTTCTTAATAAGTATCAACTTTTTCAATGTTCACATGGTACTCGGGTACTTGGAAGGAAACACTTTCCTTATCCCCATTTGACAAGAGTGAACACAGAGATTTTAAGTTTGATGTTCAAAGAGGGCTTTGTTTTATAATTCCTTTATATTTAAAATGTACTGCTCTTGTGAAATAAGCTCATATTATTGTTGAGTTTTTTCTTTTAGTCCATCCGATGGCTGATGACCATCTAATATTAAAAAAGAAAAAATGTATGCTAAAGAAAAAAAAATAGGATGATAATTTCATTCCATTTCTCATTAAAATAACTTCAAATCAGATGGCTAGGCACTTTGCCAGACTCTGTATTATTACAAAGCTTTGTTTCAAAATGCCAGCAAGATTTTAAAAATTCAATAAAATAAACCCACTACCAATGACAATGAAAAGTAATTGTTGATTTTTTTTTTTTGAGAGCGATACGATCCTGATTTTTGTGGTAAGCAACATTTTCCCTCTGAGATCCAAGCCTTTGAATTTCATGTTCATCTTATTTTTTTCATATTATTCAGAGTACTCATTTAAATGTCACCTATAATTAACAACTTACAAGCAAGAAACACCTTTAAAGACCCTGACCATAAATATTATGAAGGACTTTAAAGAGGAAATCAGGCGAGGGTAACTTTTCATTTGTTAAAGTAAATAAGGGGCGGGTCATTGCCTGTGTTCCCTAGTTTGTTCTTAAGATTTATTTATTTATGCATATGAACTGGGGTGCAAGTCAGAGGAACAGGCAGGGTGAGAGGATTCCCCAGAGACAAAGTGGGGAGCAGAACAGGTAGATCTACTGAAATCCACTGCTGAGGGAGCAGCAGGGAAACAGGGGAGGTCAGCTGCGCCCTGGGGGTCCCTCCCTGGCCGGGGTTTGAACTGGTGCTGCAGGGGCTGCGGACAGCCTCATAGCATTGAGATTAATCCCTGCGCCCCCTGTGGCCCCTAGTTTTGATGGCCAGCAAGATTCTCAGCTCCCAGGAGAGCTGGACAGGGAGCAAATGAGTACTGTCCCCCTCGGGATGCTTCTCCCGTCCTCCAAGACGCTTGTAGAAGTGCGGGAGCACTCTTGGGCAGCACTACTGCCTGGGCCTCCCAACATGGTATATTTTGAATTCAGAAAAGCAGGAGGGGCCTCTTTTTATTTTTGTCTCTGCTACCATTGACTGACTTCAACCTGGAGGAGCTGCTACATCACCACCTCGCTTGTGGCCTGCACATGTCTCTGCAGGACCACACAGCCCACGTGGGAGGCCTTTTGCTCTCAAGTGTCCAGTGCCTCAGGCCGGACAACATGGCGTCCGAGCAGCTGGGCTGATAGGCAGACCTGGGTTTGGAGATCCCATGTTAAAGCTGCTGTAATGTTCGTCAAGCTACGAGGCATTTCCTAGAGTGAATTTCTTCACAGGCAACAGTGCAAACAGCCTAAGCCCCGTGGTGTCGGGCAGAGACAGGACGAGGTGGTGTGGACGGGCCCCACCGTCTGCACGTTAGCCGTGAAGCGAGGGCTTTGGGGTGTCATGCCAGGCAGGCGTGAGTGACACACGTGAAGATGACCGTGACATCTTTGCCGTCAGGAACATCTTCCCTGTTGCCACCATCACTTATGTCACATTCGCCCACAGAGGTGCAGACTCTGGACAGAAAGGGCTTCAAGTCTATCGCCCGGAGCCACCAGGCGGGAAAAGAGAAGGACCCCACGAAGCAAAAGGACGAGGAAGAGGATCACTGAGAAAATACGAGCAATACAACAAGGAGAATGAGGCGGAGGAGGTTCCCAAGGCTGAGGCAGGTTTTCTGCCTTCTCATCCCAGTGAGTTTCTGGAGTTGCAGGGAACCTACGAGATCTGTCGCCCCGCCTGGGAGACCCCTTTCTCAGCTCTTGACACCGGCACCCCACGGTGCTGGGCCGCTCCCAGGCTGGACTGCCTGTCTTTCTCCCTCTCAAATGGAATTTTCTGGGACCTGTTGCTCAGTCCCGGGGCCAGGCAAATACACAAAGGGGTACATTTCCCAGGTGAATACTACAGGAGATTGTCTTCCCCCCTCCCCATTTCTAAAAACATAAACAACAGCCACAAGTGAGTGCGGGGGGGAGGGGGAGGAAGGGAAGAGACATTATTCACTTTTCTGTTGATTAAAAGGTAAAAGTAACAATGGACACCATCAATAATTTGTAAGCTTTGACATTTGAGAGACAAAAAGGGAGATGGGCAGAGAGCAGGGGAGAGAACTTAGTCCCCACCCCAACCTACCCCCCAATGTCCTGGAATTGAAAACCATAGTGGGTACTTAACACACAGAATTAGGACTTCCTCCCACCCAACCTGTGGAATCAGAACCCCTCAGCTCTGGCCTGGAAATTTGTGACCTTGCATGTTAACAAGTTCTGCAAGGGATAAGTAAAGTAAAAAAAAAAAAAAATTAAAATGTGAAAACCAACACTTTATTCCAGGTGCAGAATTAGAGCATTATTACCAGTTTCCCCCATATTAGCAAACTTTCCTGAGTGAGTCAAGATTTTCCAGAGTTTCTCTCGAATGCCTAAGAGTGCAAGTTGCTTCTGGCTTGCCAGGACTCCTGAAGTCTTTGTGAAGGCTGGTATTTCAGGCATTTCTCGGGCCTGAGTCTGCCTTGGCCGGGCCACCCCACAGCTGGCCCTGGAATCCCTGCCTGGCCATTCCTGGGCATCCCCAGGGTCCTCACACTTACTCATCATGCTCCGAGCTCACGATTTATACAAACTCCTCCACCCAACTACCGCTTCCTCTATACATTTCTCTAAAGGGATCACCACTATTATTTACCTAATATTATCTTGAAGCGACAACTGACATCATTGCTTACCTAATATTATCTTTAAATGACAATTGATGTCACTACGGAGAACAACTGGCCAGCATATTTGCATGAATGAAGACAGCAGAAAATGGAATCTCTGGTCTCAGTATTTCCCTCTGGACACTCTTACTTGCTGAAGACCCTGAAATGCTGTGGATTAACACACGCGAGAAAGGTGTGCAGGACAGGCCAAGGCCCCATGAGACATCCTCAATTGAGTCAGAGGGGTCACGGGACGTTGCTCCCACTTCGAGTGTGACGGGCTGCCACCTGGAGCCATCTGCTACCTGGGCACGAGGCTTGCCGTGGGCAACCTGGCTTTAAAAATGTCTGGGTGGGGGCCTGCTTTGCTCAGGGGCCTGGCTAGGCAGGCCTGGGCAGAGGAGATCATTGTTAGGGCCTGCAACTGGAGCTGAGGGTTCAGGTGAGGGTTCTCCGGTCTTCCCCCCCCCCCAAGAAATGCACCTGCAACTCATTTCAATTCCTAAGAACCACGTCCCTGTCACTTGTTCTTTCCAACAATATTATTAAGCAACTATTATACTCCAGTTTTGTGGACATAAAGCAAATGAGACACAAGGGTCTTTCTAGTTCACGAGCTCAGAGTCAAAGTGATGGTTATAGACATTTATAAATTAGACATTTATTGAGCGCCTGCTGTATACAAGGCACTGCTCGCAGCACTTTGCAGGTGCTCAGAAGTGGCTCGACCCTGCAACCATGAGGGAGTTTTGGTCATCCCCATTTTACCACTAAGGGCATCAAGGCATGAAGATGATTAAGTTGTTAATATAATGACCAAAACTTACTGACCAGTTACCACTGAGCTAAGCATGGAATCTGACCTATCTCAGTTAATCCCGGTGGAGCCCAATGAGGCACGTCCTTTTATTAAGCCCATTTTGCTAATGAGCAAATGGGAAGCTGGGAGGTCAAGGAGCCCAAAGCCACAGCGAGGACAGGACCTGGGCCGGAAATGGAGCGGCCCCTGTCTGCTTGACCCTGGGGTCTGCCCCTGCCCTGGGCTGTGTCATCTGATGGAGGGAGACGGGCTGAGGCCTGGCAGGCTCCAGGAAATGAGCTTGCAAGGAGCAGCAAGGGCCCTGGACCGGCAGTCCAGAGCAGTGAGTCCAGATCCAGACCCTTCCCCGTGCCGCCACTTTGGCTCAGAGAAGACAGACTGGGGGATAACAGAAAGAATTCGAGAACACGGCAGGGGTGGACAGGGTGCTCCTGTCCAGCCTTCGGGGCCACTTAGTGTTTATTTCTGCACCTGCAGCCTCGGCACACTCCCCTCTCGCCCACCTTGGTCTGAGCCACCCCGTTCTTCCACCCGCCTGGTCTGGGACTGAGCCCCAGGTGGCTGGCACACTTTCACAACATTGGTCCTGAGCAGTGAGACCCCGTCAGATCCCGTCTCCCAGCTCCCGCACCCGCCGAGTTTCTCGGCTTAGTGAGAACTGGCTCCTTCTGCCACGGCGCCACCCGGGAGCTCTGGCCTCTCTCTGTCCCTGTGTCCTTCCAGACCTGCCTGGGCTCTCCTGGCCCAGACAGCTGGGCTCTCCCGCCTGCATTTCCCTCAGGAGCCAGTTTCAACAGCACTTCCCAGGCCTCCAGTCCAGCGAGTCCACGGGCGGGCATGCTCTCCAGAGTCCCCTACGCCTGGCCCTCCAGCCACCGGCTTCCTTGCACAGGCCCCTCCCTGCCAGGAGGGGACCCCGTATCTGCCGGCTGGTGTGTGCCTGCCACACTAAACAAGCCTCAGGAAGTCAGGCCTCCTGGGACCAGGGCCGGAGGCTCTGTTTCCAGCAGCTTCCAGGACCTGGCACACAGCCGCCCTCCCATAATATTAGTTAAATCAACTCCAAAGGCGGACACCGAACAGCCCCGGCGCACCCAGCGTTCCCAAACTGCGCCCTGAGAGCAGCCTGCCACAGCACCAGCCAGCGTTTCTCCTGCTTTCTCCCAGCCATTTAGCTGAAGGTGACAATTAAAACACGAAGAAGGCGTTACCAGGAAACAGCCTGGCCTTCTCCTGCGAGCTTAACAACCCCTTGCTTGGCTGCCTTGGGCCTGAGGGGACCAGCACAGGTCTGCTGGCAGGGGAGGGCCGCTCTGGGGCCCTGGGGGACTGGGCGCGCCTGCAGGCTGCTGGCCTAGGATCCCAGCACCCCAGGGGAGCGCACAGGGAGCGCTGGCCAGCTCAGGAGTCAGAAAAGAGGGCCCCCTGTGGGGTCCCTCTATCTGGGGTGCTGCTCAGTCGAAGTCTACAGACTCTTACCCTCTACCAGCATTACCTAGAAGATGGGTAAATATTGCCAACTGTAAGCAGGTAAATCACAGTTCTCCAATGGAAGGCGGAGGGTATCTTGATAAACATGACACACATTTACAACAAAAATCGGGGTATTTTTGTCATCACTATTTCCTAAATGGATATATTCATATTCAAAGTGCAGCACTGAGGTCTACCGGAAAGAATTTTAGATGTGTAAAAGACAGCCTCTACTTGAAAGTAATTCATTACTATACAAAGTAACGCACTAATTAAAGTGTTTATTCATTCATTTATTTACAGCCTCATTTATTCATTCACCAGGAAATATTTATTTAGGGCTTAATAAGTATCAAGGACTCATTCAAGTGCCTAGATTTCTCCCGGAATTCCTCCAGGAAAAAAATAGCAGTCGGAAAGAGGAGGAAGCCTTTCTTGGAGGAGTTGGGGGTGCATCAGGCTGCCACAGGGCCTCGTGGTCACCCCTGTGACGAGGATGTTTTCATGAACCACTTGACAGATGGGGAAACTGAGTCAGAGCGAGGGGCAGGAACTGCTCTCGAAGCTCACGGCTGGGCCTCGCAACACGCCTCCCACAGTGTCTCGGAGGCCCCGGCCCCGTCAGCAGCCCCACAAAAGCTGGGCATGCGTCTGTGTCTTTACGCCGCCGCTCATGCTAAGCACCTCCTCACCTCCCTGGGGGGCCGGGGAAGTGAACTGGGTGGGCGAACACGCCCAGGTCTGCCTCTGCCTTGGAAACACAAACTGGTGTCCGAGCCGTTCTAAGAGCCCCCCAAGACTACCTGTGTCTCTTCCCTCCCATGGCACACCCCATTCTCACAGAGCGGCAAGCTGAGAGGCCACTTCTCGCCTGACCCCGGGGCCCCTGCCTCTGGGACCCCCTGGCCGTCCCCGCCCAGCTCTGCGCTGGTCACTCACCCTGTGGTTACCCCTCCTCCCACAGACCCCCTTACACAGCCCTGGAGCACACGTGCGTCCATCCTGGCCCCTGCGCCTCAGTGGCTGGGAGCCCAGGTTGGGACCTGGCTGGCTCCTCGCCATGGTTAGGTCTGGCTGGCCAGCCCTCCTGCTAATACTGCCCAGGCCCCAGGAAATACTGCCCAGGCTCCGCCACACAGAATGGCCGCCTCTTACCCCTCCTTATCCACGGACCCTCACTCCACACAGTCACTGTGTCTTTTCATTAGCTGTTAGGCCCCAACCGCAAGCATATGAGCTGTGTGAGGACAGGGCCTCTGCTCTCCCTGCTAGGGTGCCCGGGGACCCCCACAGAGCCTGGGGCCCCGGGCCAGCCTTGGTGAGTGAAGGCGAGAGCACACAGGCGTCTGAGCACCGGGGCCCTGTGATTCTGTCTGCCGGTGCCCGAGCCTCTGTCGGGGCCCTCGGCACCCCCACCCCCCAGCTTAGCCACACAGCAGGCACAGGGCAACCAGAGAGAGGGTCACGGTCTTTCCCGGGCAATCACAAGGGTTATTCTGCATAAACTATCACATGGGATTATGTGTGTGGGTCTTGGAAGCAGGGCGCTTAAAACCAGCTCAACAGAGTGAGTGAGCTGCTATACACGTTACTCATCAAGGGTGTGTGGAGGAACATTCTAAGGTGAAGGCTCAGCTCAGATGCCCCTTCTCTGGCAGGTCCCCCAGACCTTCACGCTTAAGTTGCCCAACTCCCGGCCATATCTTCTGGCGTTTGAAACAGAGATTTTGTTTCCAACATGAAAAATATTATTTTTTAAGTTTACTTCTATGTTCCCTAACTTACCCCCAACTGCAGGCTGAGCTCCCCGGAGACTATATAGCATCCTACCTGTCCTTTGGACCCAAGGGCACAGAACAGTCCCTGCTACATAGTAAGGAAAACAAAAACACAAACAACCCTGTGGCTTAAATGAATGGATGCAAAATACAGGAAGCACCCGGGGTAGAAGAAGCCTCATGGAGCTGTAGACACCGTGAGCACGTTTGCAGGTGTAGCTGCTGTGTAAATCCCCATTTCAGGGGGGGCAGACAGTGCTTTGGGGTGGGAATAGGGTCGTCCAGTCCAGCCTGAATTGTCCTCACTCAGCTACTGTATCTCAGTTTTAAAAATCAAGATGCACCAAGTCTGAGGTCTTCCAAGCCCTGGATGCTAATCCAGTGGCAGGTTAAGTGTCCCCTTCAAGTTACACTGTCATGGCCTGACTGTTCAGGGGAAAGACAGAAGCAGCTCAGCCAGCCCTAGTGCACGTTGTCACCTCTCAGTGCTCCTGGACTCCTCCTGGCAAACCTGGAGCCTATGAAGCATGACAGGTTAGAAAGTAGGGACAGAAATTTGAGCAGCCTACCCGGGTTTAGTTGGCCAAAAAGTAGACCCTGGGATTGAAGAGACTGACTCTCCAACTCACATTCTTATCCTCTGAGTAAGTTTCTCTCTGGAGCTCGCCCAGGTCCAAGTCAGTGCGGGCACAGCTGTGACCGGGACCCCAGACACTTCCTCCTGACGCACAGTTCCAGCTGCAGCCCAAGACCTGGCCTCCAGGGAGCACACAGACCAGACACAAAGTCAGGGACCCAACTTTCCAATAAAGAAAACAGCTAGTCACCTCTGATACAAGACACTGGAATTGCTTTTCATTTTGGCATTTCTTGGACCAAACAGTACCAAGCGCACAGAACAGACTGAGCTCTTCTCCGAGACATGCTATGCCCCAGAAGCCCTTCCTGTCTCCCTGGGGAGAGGTCGCTAAATACACAGAGAAAGGTAAGGTCTGATCCTCCTCAGCGCTTTAAAGGAGCCCGGGGCAGCTGGAATGGGGATACTCCCAAGCTGGCCTCTTCCTACCCAAGCACTCTCCTTGCGTGGGGTCCTTGACCCTGGGCTCCCTTTTGCACCCCATGTCCAGACCTTTCACAGCGCATACAGCATCAGGAAAGTTTCATTACAAACAGAAAGGCGCAGCCAGCTCTGTTTTTATCTCATTCCGCCCTTCGTAACTATTTTCATTAAAAACAGTAACTGTGCCGGTCTGCCTCGATCTCTAACGGTATAATTTCCATGGAAATGGCTTAGGTGTAGCTTTAAGAAGAAAGCTCAAGGGTGATTTCAGAGTATTCATTCGGTTCTGAAAGCACTCAACTAATTAAGACCAGTGATCTTAATTTTTGCACAGGCGGAAACAGTTTTTTTTTTTTTTTAACCCACCTAAGTGTCTAAGCTCTGTGAAAACATGAGGTCTTTCCTTCAGCATAAATGGACACTCCAGATTTTCAATTAAATTAGTCTTTGGAGAGAGATGCAAAAGAGCTAAAACACTCCTTAAAAAAATCTTCACTGCTTCCAGAGAGGTGTAGCTCAAATGCAAAACCTTTACCCCGCCCGAAGTTTTCGGTCTTGAACCTGATTATAGCTACGCACAGAGCGTGTCGAGCTTTTCTTTTGAGGCTGCCTGCCCACACTGGCTTTGTAAAACTATTTTTCAGAAAGAGATGAGCATTTTCGGGTGTTGCCTCTTGGGTCACCCCAGATCCTGTTTCAGTGGTAGGTTAGGGGCCCTGAGACTGTTCTTTAAAATACCGCACATGGAAAGGGAGCTCTCATTTAGATGAGCACAATTCAAGACAAATGTTTCCAAATATGATCCAGGTATTTTTGTTTCTCTGTCATTTCGCAAAGCTCATTATCTCTGTACCTTTCCCTGTTGTTAAGCATAGCTAAATAATACTGATATGTTAGTAATAGGATTACCGAGCAGTGCCTCCTGAATTTTAATTTCTAAAATTTGATACAATTTTAGGCCTTGCTTTGGCATCCCCGACTATCCGAGGATGCCCAGAGGATATCTTCGCCCTTAGAGGCAAGACAGAGGTTGGAGATAGGCAACAATTAGAAAATCCAAGTGGTTATTTGAATGACTTTCCAGTCCCTTTGAATTGTGAAATGATTTCACCCCTGGAGTTTGCTTTGGAAACAAATATATCAACAACAAATCAGACGCTCAGATGTCTGAGCGTGTGCGTGGGGATCAGAGAAGGACCCCAGCCCCATGTCCTCCAGAGGGGCCCCGTGTCACAATGACAGGGCCACACTGCTGGCGATGAAAGGCCCACCGCCCAGAGGAAAGAGCAAGTCAGACCTGAAACCATAAGTTTGCAGACAGCCCGGAAGTGGACGTGTGGGCTCGAGTCTCTCATTTTTATGATCATTTCATAAAAGACCCAGAGAATGCTCTGTCAGCCCACCCTAAAGGCTACCCCCCCTCATTTCTCTTGACACAGTTGCTAATGCCAATAACTGAGAGGTTGGGAGCAGGAAAAAATAAAAGAAATTGCAAAGCCAGTGAAAACCGGTAGAGGTCTGTAAATCTGGGGTGTCTTTTCTTACTACGATACCCAGGTAATCAAACCAACCCCCGAGACGAGGTTATTTCTTCAGTTAGCTCATTCATAATCGAAGAGCTGCCTGTCAAAGGTCACCTCAAGGAACTTGAAAATGTCTAACTTTAGCTGTAACTTATAAAATTTAAAATAATAAAAAAGCACACAGTGTCACAGATGACTGAGAAATGGATATAAAATCCCCTTCCAGGGTGAACTAGCTCTGTGAAGATGGAAGGATGAGATTTCCCTGATGCAGACTACAGGAAAAGACATTCTGTATTTATCACAACATTAGAAAATGAAAATAAATCTCTACCAAAGAATAACCTTACCACGGCGTTCTCAACTTGCAAAGCAATAAAATTATTTGTGTGCCAAGCTTCTTTTAATACCACGGTGACTTTCTTTTTTTATAAAAGTCGCTCAATTTGATTGTAATTAAATATGTAATGAAAAGCACTGCTTCAGGGAAGCCATGCAAGACATTCTCTAACTGTTAGTTTAATGTATTTCCAACTGACTTTGCAGCAAACGAAAATGATACTCTGTGTCTGCCTGGTCTTAATATAGGATTTGTTAGGCGATTCTGCATTTGATGAAGAGGACTTTGGGTGCAAGCAGGCATCACCTTCGAAATAGCGACTGTGCCACACCTATGTACGATTGGTAGTACCAATTCTCCAGGGATGGAAGGGAAGCTGGACCCTGGGCATGTACCTTGTGTCAGCTAATTGCAGCCTCGGCACACACATGAACAGTGTCTAGGTTTTCTTTCTGGCTGATTTTCCTAAGCTCAGCCGCAGTGGTGAGCAGAAATGCATCATTGTCATGTCCTTAAATCATGCCAGGCTCAGTGCCCCCTTTAAAACTTGCTCAGTTGAGAGTCCAATTCCCAAGCCATTGGGAAGATAAATAGATCAACCCAGGTATTATCCAGTTGGAGAAATTCTGTCAAATGAAAGCAAAATCAGCTGGGATGAAATGAAAGCATAAACCTCTCGCACAAACTGACAAAGTCCACGATGCTGCCGGGGACAGATGCTAAAGATGCCTGGAGGCACTAACGGGGAGGGAGGTATCCCAAACAGGAGCCACAGAGTCGAGGAGACCGGCTGAGACATACACGGCAGGCAGCAGGAAAATACACACATGGTAATCCGGAAGGAGGCGCCCCCCCCTCCCCAAAAGAGGGTTCCCTCAGGCTCCAGAAAATTTCCATTATCCAGAAGTTTCTTGGAGCCCCCTTTCCCATACGGAGCTTTCCCAGAGCTCCTTGTCACTTGCAATCTGCTGATTAGGGTTAATGTATTGTGTCCTGATATGGCAGATTAAAAATGAAATCAATAAATGCCTAAAACAAATGGGCTTTTGAGATGTCCCATTCAATCTGGATCTTTCAGGGTGAGCTGAGAGGTGGGAGAAGGAAATCTGGAAAGAAGGGAGTGGAAGAAGACCACTTAAGCGATCAATTTCCATCCAGAACGCTGTGCAGAGATGTGATTTCAAGGTGTCTGTCCCTCCTTTCTCAGGAGTCCGGCTTAATTAACAAGAGCAGCCTCAGCAGGGTGTGTTGAGAGCCCCTCTGGGTTATGTGTGTGTGTGTGTTTATTTTTTCTGTTCATCTGTTAAAATCATACGGTTTAGGTAAGTGAAGGGGTCTACAGCGTGCTTGATTTAAAGGTTCAAGATATGAACTTCTCCTTCTGAAGTATGCTTGAACAAAGTAAGAGTGCCAGCTGCCAACTCTGCCCAGTCCTCATTCTACTGAATCCAGTGCCACCTGCCAGTAAATAAAAGGTAAATGTCTCCCTGAGCTGCCCGCCCCGCTCACCCTGCTGACGGGGTGGGGATGGCTGAGCACCCCCTTCGCCCAGTCTCTGCCATCTCCAGACGGAACAGCTCACACAGGCCATGCCCACCCCATGGCGGCATCAGTGCTCCCTGCTGCAGCTCCCTGCTGGCTGTACCCCATGTAAATAACCTGTGCTATTAAGGTGCAAATTGCAACTTTTAAGTAATGATTGCTAATAGTCTCATGTTTACTGCCACAGAAGGACATTCATGAAAACAAAATCTGCATTATTCATCTCCATATTAAATAAACAAAATAAATGCAAGAAGCTGTTCTCCCTGCGAGACTTTCTCCAGTTCTGGATCATCAGCCCACTATGAGGCAGCTCTTGGTGGGCAGGAATAGAACCCTGTGACGCGAACATGTGATACAGTCACATGTATGTCACCCCAGCAGCTCTGAATTCCCTTACGTTGGCTGGCATGATATAAAAACGATAGTTCAGGATGCTAAAGGCAAATACGTATTACGTGTGTGTGAGTAGCGAGGTGCCACGGTGGGAGGAAAGTAAGCCGACAATTTTACATTTTTAACTACTCCGCATCCTGCAAAGTACAAACAAATCAAAACACTGCACTCTTTGATTTTCCCTTTCTGCCGTCTTTTCTTCCCTAAAGGGTTAGGGAGAAAGATGATGCCACAGAATCCTGCAATATTTTCAGGGACCAGGGGGTGCGTTTTAGTGGGGGGGGGTGACATGGACATCAAGGAGGCGAGGCGAGAGCATACTCACACGTGGACAGCCCCATTTAGAAAGCGGGGGCTGCTTTCTAAACTTTTCTCTTGCCTGAAGTAATAGTATGGTAGAGCAGCATAGCTTCAGAAAGCAGGAAGAATGACATTTGGGAGGGAAACGTTCTGACTTGGCTGTTTCCTTACAGAGAACTGCTTACCCCACCCCCCTTCCTTTCAAGGGGGGAGGAATATGACAAATAAAAGTTGCAGTGCTCCGTCACTTATGCTATGGTCTTGTCATTCTATCTGGATACCTGCTTTATTAGAAGGTTCTGTAATGGATTCCTTGAAACCTGGAACTTAAAACTAATAATGCAAAGGAATCAAATTGCCTCCAATAGTTCTTGGGAAAGACTCTCAGCTCTGATTCACTCACGGGCCTTTTCTATCTTACATTATTCATTAATCAAGCTCGAAATCAAGCTTTCAACATCAATCCATGGGAGTAATTACTTACAGTTGTGCAATGCTTAATTTTGAGCAGTGATAAAAGTTAGACGCGGATGTGATGGTCTCCATCCCACCTTCTTGCCCTTCATATAAACTGTGGAGTCACAAAGTGGCTAACTTCACTTGTAAATAACCATCTCAGCACACAGAGCCCGGCTCTGTGACCTCAGAGCAAAGAAGCATGGCCTGCGAAGATATCTGCTGGAATAATATCTGAGCAAAAACTGTGAGAGGGGCCTCATGTGCACGGGATGAATCATCCCTTTTCACTTTGAGAAGGATTTTTCACTTCTTCCAGTGAAAATAAGAGAAGTCATGAAAACAAACACATAAAGACACTAGGAATGTCACAGGCTAGAAAACTGAAAGTACAGCCCAACTTTCTCACACACACACACACACACACACACACACTACAGTAAATAAACAAGCCAGCTCCCATCAAGCCCCGCTAAGGCAAAGGATCTAATTTAAATAATGTGATACAGCATGATAGTACGTACACCTGGAGCCTCGTCGATCGGAGGGTAATTATAATCAAAGTAGAGTGATTCTGAGCAATGCACTTTTTGTAATGAGCTTACTATGGGAGACATGTCCAGTCATCCTGGTAATTTAAATTACTGCTAGTTGTTGATGGCCTTTACCGGAACAACAAGGGGGAAAAAAAAGAATAATTTTCAGGGTAGTATCACTTCTCGCTGGACTCCTGCCCAGGGAGCTCTTTTGGGACAACGATAAGAACGTTATCTGTAATAATCTAGCTACACTTAAACTCTGCTGCCAGAACTAGAGGGAGCAGAGCTTACTTTTCCTGAGTCTGGAAGGCCAGTGCTCACCCCAACACTGTCAGATTGCAAGGCAAGCTAAGTTTCAAAAAAAAAAAAAAAATAGTTAAATGTAGAAAGGGGTAGGGCAGGCAGGAGGAACTGTCTTCTAGAGGTACCTCTCGAGATGAAAAAGAGCACCTCCAGCCGAGGCAAGGTCTAAATAGACATGGGCCTAAATAGATTTTAATTATTTTCCTCCTAGGGAAACAATTGGAAAACACGCACATCAAAGCTTGTAAGTGGTATTTCCGCATGCAACTCGAACCAGTCTATACTTGGGGACCAGGCGTTGCTGTGTTCTGGGGGAAGAAACTGTGGCTGTTTCAAAGCACATGTACTGCGCACCGGCTGGAACCAGGCCACGGCGAAGGGTGAGCTTAGTGATCCAGGGTTCAGACACAAATACCCATGTTGCCAGCTTGGTAACTAACTTCAGATTTGTTCTAAGGGTGGCTTTGCAAAGTTTAGGAAAGTATTCCACTGAACTTCTCCCTCATGTTCCTGAAGGAACAGAAGGGAGCAGCGTGGTAAGTCTTCAGAAGACCAGCTTTAACTGGTCCAGATCCTGAAAGCCACAGGGAGAAGACAGAGAGAGGGAAAAGGGGAAAAAAACACACAACTTAAGCTTCTCGCTAAAGCCCTGATTCAACCAAAGGACACAAAGAAATAAAAAACGCCCACATTAAGAGGCAAACAAGATAATAATTGTACATGTCTGACTCTGAATCTGGAGGGCACGCTTGCGTCACTGGCACTCTGAGTTACCATGGTGAGTGATTTATTGATATATATCAAGAATGAATAGATCAAAGGCAGTGAGATGACAGGTGATCAATCAAATGTCAAATCAAAACTAGCAATCAAGTGGAAAGCTGATTTTTCAGTGGGTGGGTCTGGCAGGAGAAAAATGAACTTTCATATTACACTTCCGAGAAACAAAACCCCAGCATACTATTAAAAAAGCAATTAAGCAACCCAAAAGGAAAAAAAAAATCCCCTAGAAGGTCTATTGTACTGATCCATTAACCTGTTCCTCTCTCTCTCTTTTTTTTTTTT
>NW_004567123.1:32797014-32946242 GCF_000260355.1 Condylura cristata | reverse complement strand
CCAGCCCTGGGCTGGGGCATGCCTCCCACCCAGCGCCCCAAACCCCAGCGAGAGGAGACGCTGTCCCCGGAGCCCAGCGGCCACTGGCCCTCAGGCGCGAAGGGATGCGGGGGTGGATGGGCTGACTTCCTTACCGAGCACCCCAAATCCTCCACCAACTTTGGCCTGAGAGGCAAGAAATTGTCTGGGAGAAAGTTAGGGGTGGGGTAGAGGGTGGAGGAAAAAAGTTTAAGGAGGGAAGGCTTGGTGGGATAACTTCCCCCCCACCGACCTGCGCCTGGAAGGGATGGATCTGGGAGGTGGCGAACGCGCGCGAGAGGATGGGGCAATTCGCCGGGCAGAGAGGGGCACCCCAGCCAACTTCCCCAGCGCGTAGGGGGTGGCGTCCTGGGGACCCGGGGGCAAGGAGGGCGGCGCACAGCTCGCGGCGACCGGCACCCCGGCACCCCGGCCGGGCAGCCGCGAAGCGGAGCATTTTTCTCTTACCTGCCGCCCGCTTGGGTGCCTGCTGTTTCCTCCTTGGCATCGCTTGACTTCGCTCGAGTCCCACTTCTGGCGCCCCAGCCCCGAGCCGCGCGCGGGGGGCCCGCTGTCTCTCTCGCCTCTCTGGGTCTCCTCCGCCTCCTGCTCGGTGGCTCCTAGGGCGTCACTCGGCCTCTGCCCCCCTGCCGATCCCCCCTGCAACTCCTCCACCACGGGCCAGAGACCCCCCTCTCTGGGTGGCAGACACGGGTGGCTTGTGCCGGCTGGTTGGAAGGAGAGGTTGGTTCTGCCTGGTTTGTTTGTTTGTTTGTTTTGGATTTTTTTTTTCCTTTCTCTCTCTCTTTTTGTTTTTGCTTTTTGGAATTTTTTTGGTTTTTTTTTTTTTTTTGGTGACTGTTGAGACACTTGATTTCTTTATTAAACATCCAAGACCGGGTTCGGATGGCAGGGACGAGGGGCGCACGCACCGCACCACACGCACGCGCGCTGAGATTAGGGGGACAGCGATCCCGCGAAGGCAGTGGTTTCTTCTTCTTCTTCTTCTTCTTCCTTCTCTTTCCCTCCTCCTCCTCCTCCTCCTCCACCTCCTCCACCACCTCCTCCACCTCCTCCTTCTGCTCTTCCTCCTCCTCCTCCACCTCCTCTTCCTCCTCCTCCTCGCCGGTCTCTATGGCGGACTCGCGCTGGGGGAGAGAGATCACTCACTGTAGGTTTGTGGCTGCTGTCAGATCCCGTCTGTGAGTGATATGCAAGAGGACAGGCGCGGGTTTGGGAAAGACAGAAAATCTGGAATTCACTCACTCACACACACACACACACACACACACTCACACTCACACAGACACACTCACACACCACTCTCGCTTCCTCTCACACACGCACACCCCCACATATGCACACACACACACTCTCACACACACACAAGACAGGGCGAGGCGATGCCAGCAAACATCGATCCCGCTGAACAAACTGAACATTAACAAACTCCTCCTCCTCCTCCTCTCCCCGCGACCTGATGACAGGGAGAAATTTACTCCCCAGCCGCAGCGCCAGGCAGAGGGAGTCTATTAAAGGGACAGCGTCCCGCCGGGGGAGAGGGGCTGGGGGCGGGGCGCCCGGCCGCCGCGGGGTGCCGGGGAGCCCACCGCGCGCGGGGACGCCCCCGGGGGGAGGGGAGAGCGGGAAGGACGCGGGCGCAGAGGGCGCTGAGCGGTGGGCCAACTCCGCCACTGGGCAGGGCCCGAGGCGGGGGCGCGGCTGACCTGCAGACATCCTTAGCCTGGGGGTCGGGCGTGAGAACTCGGGCTCCACTGGGCCAGGAAGGCGCCCCACCCCTGTAAGGTGACCGCAGGGATGACCCTCCCCCACCTTAAATCCCACCCCCCCCACCTCTGGCTAATAGTGGGTGGGCATTGGGGGAGCTGCTCCGGCTGGTCTGCCGCCTGATAGCTTCATCATATAGTCTCCTTTTGTTTTGCTTAGGTGGGTGATGCTTATTAAGCACCTATTATGTGCCTGGCTGGTCACATAGCAGCTCCAGAGAAAAGGAAGATGCAGGTCCTCTTCCTGCTTTATTCTAATGGGGGGCAGGCAAGTTGCCCCCCCAGACATCCAGCATCCAGTCTTTGACTAAATGTCACCTTTTCCCAGAGGGCTGCCTTAGTTAAGACCTCACCTGCACACACAATGCACACACATGCACACACGCACACACATGCTCACACACACACACATGCTCACACACACACATGCTCACATATACACACGCAGACACATGCTCACACTCCCCATCCCTTACTTTTCTCCCCTGAGCTTATCAGTGTCACGCATGTGATAAACAGGTTTCTATTGATTATTATTATTAACCAAACCCCCTATCCAGAATATGATGGAAAGAGGGGCTTTGCTTCTTTTCTTCTCTCTTACATCCCGAATGATGGCAGAGGACAAGCCGCGTAGTAGGTGCCCAATAAAATCTACCCAGTGAGTGAAAAGTAACCAGACAAACTAATGCGATCATTTCAGAGGGAAAAACTCCACCGAGATGGTAAAGTGAGGCTCTGTGAAGGCGGCTGCAAGGGGCTGCCGGAGTTCATGGCGGGACCCCAGAGTCCTGCAAGCCGCCGTGGGACAGCTCAGCTCAGCTCAAGGCCAAGACGTGGGCCTGCAGCCCTGAAGGAGCCTGTTCCCCTGCAGGGAGTCCCAGTGGCCCTGCTGGGGCCATAGCGGGAGGGCTCAGAGGGGCAGAGAGCCTGGAGGGCAGGAAGGGAGGAGTGAGAGCAGGCAGGGCTTCCTGGGCAGTGTCACGCCAAAGCTGGCCCCACGTGGAGAAGGAGCTGTGCAAAAAGGGAACTATGGTGGGGCCGAGGCCCTGGAGGCTCTGGGGGCCCTGAGGGCCCTGGAGGCCCTGGAGGCCCTGGAGGCCCTGGAGGCAAGGGCCAGGTAAGCGCTTCCGCTTCCTGCATCAGCCCCCTCTGGCCAGCTCCCTTGTCTGCCCTGGGCCTTCCCTGGAGGACCGTCCAAGCCCAGCACGGAGGGCCTTCTGGACCATCACCCTTTGCTGTCCTGTGGGAGCAGGACCTCGGCTCACCTCCGTGGCCCATCCCCCGAATGGCCTCCACTCTTCTGTGGACCCTGGGGGGGGGGGCGGGCAAAATCACCCCTGGTTTAGGACCACTGCTGAGACTCATCAGAAATTTCTGGATGAGTTCTCAGGACAATGCATTTGGAGCAAGCCATCCGGCCCCCAACGCAGCCCCTGTACCCGACCCTTTGAGAACTTCTGACAGGCTTCCTTTCCTGGATTCCGTTGGAATCAGACTCACCAAAGCTTGCCATTAAGCCGCTCCGCTTAGATATTAAGGTCCCGGGGGCCCCTCCCACTGCCCCTCCATGCACCCACCCAGCACCGCTGAGGCTGGATCCCTGTGCTCCCCCAGGCCTCCCACTTGCCTCCTCCGCCCTCACCTGGGGATTTCCCCAGGTGACACTTTGACAAATATTTTTCTTAGCCACTCTCTTGGACTTCACTTTCCCCATTCTCCTGTCAGTCAGACAAGTTATTGTCAGGGTTGCAGAGTGCTGTTTAATCACAGACTCTGGGAGGCAAAGGAGCTATTGTCCTCTTCACCAATGTGGAGTCCCCAAAATCACCCCGGCGGCCTCGCCCAGGCCCAGTCTAGGCCTTAAGCAACTGACGCAGAGAAAACCTCATCTCTGCTGGCAAGGCCATGAGACAGTGTCCACTCTGGTTAATTCTAATTGCCCAGTTCACCTTTAGGGTGCATTGTGCTGGGGACCTTAGCTGGGTAAAGTCTTATAGTCAAGGAGTGGGACCAAGAGGTAGGGTCTTGGACAGAAAGAGGAGGAGGGTGGGAAGTGCCCCATGGCTCCCCAGAGCTGGCCTGGGCTGGCACTAATCACCCATTTAACACATTTTCCCTGGGCCAGTCAGTATCACCCAAACACAGGAGATGCTGGGGTACAGGAGATCCCTGACTTCAGGAAGCTTCTGCTAAAGGGTCATCTCAGGTACTGGAGACTCTGAGCAGGGAACTCAGAGCTGGAGCCAGCTTGGAGGGAGAACCAGGGTGACCGGCCAGCGTTGCTGGGTCTGGGCTACAAAATTCCCCCCAGAATCTGTCTTGGATTTTTCAAATTTTCTTCCCTTGCTCTACTCCCTTTTCTTGCTGAGTAGCTGGCTACACATCAGAGGAGGGTTGCTCAGAAGGAAGAGTGGGCTTCGGCCTGTGCTTTTACTGACATATCCGTGGTCCCATGCTTCTGGAGCAGTTTTTCCTTAATTTGTGTTGTTCTTCTGCCATCGCTGTAGGTGCTTAGTTTGGTTACCAACAAGGACTGTTGGGAGGTCCCAAAGAGGGGCACCACACAATAGTCCCCGGATGTACTCAGTGGTGTAGACATGCCATTGAAAAACTGAAAAGGTCAGGTCACTTTCAATCTGGGCAAGTCTTATGGTAGCGATTTAAAGCTTAAATTCCTCTCATTGCATTTAATATAAAATAAAATAAAAATAAATATTCAAGGAACCACGAGAATAAATACTGGTTCCAGTGGGATGCGGAGATGATAAAGAGTGAGAAATATGGTATAGGCATCCTGGACTTTGCAAATACTTTGCTACACCACAGACTGAAATTTTTGGAAACTTCACCCAGAATACCGCCATGGTAGGACCTCGGGGAACCTGGGCCCCAGGGTGCCATATTCAGACTTTGGGATGTGCTAAAGGCGTGAGAGGTTCACAACGACTCATTTTCTTTTCCTGGGCATGTATCTATGTATTGCCACCTGGCTTGGTGGTAACGTCTTTGGAGGGTTTCTTTCCCCCTTCCCTTCCTCCGGCCCTCCCTCCCTCCTTTTTTCCCTCCTTCTTTCCCCTTCTCCTTTCTTCCCTTCATCCCTTCTCTTTCATTTTACAGATAAACAAGCACAGGCCCTACCGGTGTTAGCAGACCACAGTTGGAAGATCTGGAATTTAAAGAGCTCCCAGGAGATCCTGATAAGACCCAGCCACGGGAGTCTCCTGGGATGAAAGTTGATCTACAGGTGAATCAAGTTAGTGGCATTTATCATTTGCCAAGAACAGCCCTGGAGTCTATTTGGGGGTTCACTCACAAGGGTGCACCCCAGAAGACATCTGTGAATACCTTCTTTATGTATTTGCCTATTTAACGTCTCCCCTATAAAATGCAAATTCTATCACCTCTATACAGCCCAAGCCAACAAAGCAATAGCTCATAGTCAGAATCCATGGAATGACCGACTATCAAGCTGAGCGTGCTTGTAAGGCAAGGTGGCTTCAATCATCTCTTAGACCCACCAAAAGTCTTCCATTCACCATGGGATACAGCTGTTCAGCCCCTGTGCCTCTTGCTGTGGTGCTGGCCAACCTGCCCCAGCATCTGACCCTTCCTCCCATTCCTCTCTCTGGTCTATTGCCTCCTTCAGAGCCTCCCTTAAATACTGCTTCTTTCAGGAAGTCTTCCAGGATGGATCCCACATGACTCAACTTTCTCTACTCTATGTCATCTCAAAACAAAAGACTGAATGGACAGTGTGATCCCAAAGAAATGCATTTACAGCAGGTGGAACTAATTGCTGCTTAAATAGGAAGGGCAGTGGGTGACCTTGAAAGTGGGAGACTTCTGGGGGTTGTGGTTCTTAGCTGGGTGCTAGTAACTCCAGTGTATTCAGTTGGTGAAAATTAATTCAGCTGCACGCTGACTGTTTGTGCAATTCTGTGAATATACATAGCGCTTCCATTAAAAAGAGCAGTTTTCTCAAATTTTGCTGCATTTCATAATCAACTGGGGTGATTTAAAAACTCCCAGTGCCCGGGTCTTACCCAGACTCATTACCTCGGTCTGCGGGGGTGGGATCCAGCCAGCAATACTTTTTAAAGCCCCCAGATGATTCCAATATGCAGCCAAGTTTGAGAGCCAGTGTACCATACGATTTTGCCCTTGAGGATATAATTCATTGCCTTCCTCTTATGGCATTTAACTCGTTCGTGATATCTCTCATCCCAGTAACTATTTTTTTTAATAAACTTTCAGAAAGCAATCTCTGACTGTTTTATCATCTTCAGAGATACCTGGCACCACTTCATGTTGGTGGGAGAATCAAACAAGAGGATATCTCAGATTGTAGAGCATGATAGGAAGAAAATGGAGAGCAGAGTTAGAAGAAGGGTGAAGTTGGGGCCAGGGCTGACTTTAGGGTGAGGTTAATGGCAGTCTTTCTGAGGAGGTGCCTTCTTAACTGCGATCTGGGAGACACCCACCCAGCAGTTAAGTGCTGACCTTGGAAGAAACTTCCATGGCTTCAGAACACAAAGGTTGCAGCTGGATTAAAGAGCCAGCCAAGGAAAGGGGTCTGGCCTGGGGAGGACGTTGTGGGCTACAATACCGAGTTTGAATTTTATTCTTTTAGCCCTTGATAAATGCAAATATATTGATTTACATCCTGGAAACAACAAGTCCATCGAGTGGGTTTGCTCAACCAACACAAAAGAGTGTATGTCTTGTGCTAGTTGGTTGAAATTTGCTCTCTGAAAACAGCTAAGGCGGGGGGTGGGGGGGACGATAAAGTTTGGGGATGTTTGGCCTTGGCAAGTTTGTTGCTAAGAATAAATCCGCCACCAGTTGTCTGGGTCTCCTTTTCCAAACTATTTTGATTTGGCTAGGTGTCAAATTTTGCGACAGCAATTAAACGTTAGGTCTGTTTTAAAGGGGATGGTTGCTGGTGGGCACACTGTGGCTACAAGAGTCGTTCTCTTTAACACGTTATCGCATTTCTCCCATGGAGTTGGCTACTTGCAGTTGGTGATAGTGTTTTACTGCTGAAGAAGAAGCCAGACCAGGTCGCTGGCCTAGTAATCCATTGCTCAGCTTCATTAGCTGCAGAAAGACAGTAAGTGACTGTAAGGGCCCTAGAACAGCCCGGAAATCATATGATGAGCAGCCTTTAAGCTCTGGACTCAGGGATATTTTATGCCACCTCAACTGTGAATCAAACTCTCCTCCCTATACTCATTAGAACCGTGGGCCCACAGGAGCTCCTCAACTTTCAGAAGCAAATAAAGAATGATACATTTGCTCTGAGAACACCTTTCTGTCTTATCTGGAACATGTCTTATCTATTATGATTAAGCATTAAGCATCCTATTGTTCTTAAAATTTCATGAGATTCTACCACTGTTTGCTAGGTTTATGTCAAAGTGGATGTCTGGGATGATATTTTTGCTCATCAATACAGCTTGTCTTTCCTCCCTAACCAAAGCTGGGAAGGCCAGTCAGGCCAAGACATGCACAGGCTTAAAATAATCCAATAGTCCAAAATGGTTGCAAACTCTTTCTAGAAAGCTACATGTCTTGCTTTTGATTTCTCAAGAAGCAGATTCCAAGATACAGATTTGAGAACCTGTGGTTTATTTGGGGTGTGGTGTGATCCTAGAAAATTCTAGTAGAGAAGAGGCAAAGTTAATAAGCCAGTGCCATGTGTATTAACAACTAGGCCTTCACTGTGGGCAAAAGGAGCTTAACCCTGTTGGCAACACTGGGGGGTCGATGTAAGTCTTGCGCTTCTGACATCTCCTCCTGATGGGAAGGAGCTGTGGTGTGTACCCACTGACTCCTGCCAGTTACAACACCAGGCCACGCCTGTCCTTTCCTCCGGAGAGAGCCATAGTGTAGGCCCTTAAATAAGGGTGTGAAGAGGTGGGCAAGGCACCAGGCAAGGTCTTCTAGATTGGAATCCCCCCTCCCCCCAGAATGTGAGCTTCATGATCTCCAGGACCAAGATTGTCATTGCCAAGTCTCCACTTCTCATAGTGCCAGTACCCAGCAGAACTCCAAAGTCTATTCAGGTAATGCAGTCAGCAGAGGCAAAATCTTAACACCACTCTCTTTCAAGTGCTCTGTCTTTTCTGGACATGTTGTGTACAATGCTGTAGCAGCACTTGCTTTTCAGTCCTCTTTATTCTCTGATTTTGCCTGTGTCTTTTCTCCCCACACATGTGCTTACCTGGGACAAGGATCTCTCTCTTCTTCCTTATTGTATCTTTAGTAGGGGTATAAACCAGAATTCTCAATATTATCATAAATTAGCTTTAAAGCAAAAGGAAAGACATGCATGTGATCAGACACAAATCTGAGAGTTGTTCTGGAAGATCTAGGCTATAGGAAACTTTGGGCACAGCAGGTGGTCACCAGGCAGGAAATGTATGTGTAGGTTTGGACTCAGACAGACCTGCATTGAAGAAGTACCTGCACTACCTTAGACGATGACCATGTCTAGCCTCTGTCCTATCTATCCTCAGTTCCCCTTGTGCAGAATGGGGCAGTTATATCACTGATTTCAGTAGGGATTCGACATGATGGTAATGAAGCGCTGTGCAATATTCCACACCGCATCTAATGCATAGAAAACACTCCCAGGTTTTCAGCTTTTTCATTCTTTTAAAAGCGCTGGTGACTGGACTATTGTTTGTAAAGAGCTTTCGGCTAAATCTGAGGTCCACCTAACCCATGCAGAGAGACCAAACTAACATCAGCTCACTTGCACCAATTTAAAGAAACCAACAGGGAAGCTTGGATTCTCGTGCAGAAAGTACAAAGGCAGCAGAGCGCACAAATCCCAGCCCCTTGTGATGGCGCAGCCCCCTCCCCCGCTCTCTCAGTGGGTGTCTCCTCGCCCCCCACTAATGTTCCATTAAACGCCTGTCCTGGCAGGCACTGGACTGGGAGCTGCGGAGGAGGCAGGAAATAAAGCACCTGCCGACTCTTAGGAAACTGAGAGAGAAAAAAAATCTAGGTAAAGTCAGGTAAATTAGAGTAATGATAATAATAGTAGTGAACATTTACAAAGCACTCAGTACCCAGCGTTGTCCCGAGCTCCGGAAATTAGGAAGTGCTTTGGTTGACCCGTTTCACATATGAGGAAACTGAGGCAAGAGGTCGGTACCTTATGCAAGGTTATGGCAACGGCTGTGCAGAGTCTGGCCGAGCCTCCGGGTCTGGCTCCGTCCATGCTCAGGCCTAATTCCTCCCTCATGCTGTGGCCACAGTGTGTCCAGTTGCCGTTACTTTTCCCTTGTGCAGACCTTGAGGTTCTACGACGCTCAGAAGTGAGCCTGTGTATCTTCACCAGGAGGACAACACGGGATTCCAGGCTCGGTAAGTCCAGGCTGTGGCCTGTGGACTGTGGACGTGTGTCTCTCGCCAGCTCCTGAAGGGATGTTTCCAGTCTGGAGACCACACTTTGACCAGCCAGGTTCTACAGGGACCCGCAGGGGCCCCGGACAAGGTCTGGAGGCACCTCGGCTTGTCACAACCGAGGGGCCCTCCTTGCATTTAGTAGGGGGCGGCGGGGGTGCATCCCCCCAGGTCAGGGCCTCCAAGCCAAGAGTGACCCAGCTCCAGACGCCAAAGGGGCAGAAGGTGGAAACCCGTGTGTGCTCCACAGTCCTTGCCACTCAGAGGAGACATGTGCCACTCGTGTTCAAACGCAGTGGCTGACTGAGTGGATCTGGCCTGGCGTCCGCGAGCGGGTGTCTCAGCCTGAGCAGATGATGTTGGCTTCACCACGCCTGGACCACAGGGCAGCAGCCAAAACTCCAACATAAGTTACCAGCCGCTCATGCCTCAGTGACCTCCTATGTGAAACCGGACGACCGAAGCGCTTCCCCTCCTCGAAATGTTTCAAGGACTAGCAAGTTCATATTTGCCAGTGCTTGGTCCCTGGCACCGTCCAGGGCGAAAATCAAGGCTTAGGATGCTGGGAGTGCCTAACTAGTAAAGCCCCAAGGCAACCTCGTTCATGACAAAAGTGACTCTGAGTTTCTTTCTTTTTCAACTCCCCGGTAGCAAGTTTTGCCTGAAGGAAGCACACTGGAAGGTGTTTGGTGGGCAAGAGGGCATGAAATGGACAAAGTGGGTCGGTGGTATGTGATGGTAGGTTTTGATCACCTTGTGGTGTATTCTGCTGTACAGCTGGATGTTTCTGGAATGTTCCAAAGCGATGCTACCAAGGTTTAAAAAACCAAGGTAACCTTCATAGCCGTGGTTGCAGCCTCTACAGATGCTGATTTATCATGATATACACCTGCAACTCCTATCCTGCCACCAGGCAATGTTACTTCGTTAAAGAATTATTAACAAAATAAAGAAGGAGGGGAGGAAAGAGAAGTGCATGGGGACAGGGGGAGGTACTCTCCACCCCAGGCCGAGAAGCAGTTAGGGGCCTGTTTGAAAGGAGGAAGGACGGAGCGCGGTCAGGGCTGACTTGCTGTCGTCCCACACTCAGCGGAGTCCATTGTTGCCTGGAATCGTGGCTTCTGTCCAAGAACCTCACGCGGACGATGAAAAAGTGGCTGTCTGTAAGATGGTCGCTCTCTGGGGAGAGAGGTATGGGAGAAAATGGACTCCTGCGTCCAGACCCCCAGAGACGGCACCCCAGCCCTGTGATAAATGGCAGCATTAACAAGGTTTGGTTGAGAGGGGACCTACAGATTTATGACTTCCTGTCTCCGCCAGCAGATGTCATTATGGCTGACAGAACAGAAGGCCTTTCAAGAGCTGGCGGGGTGGAGCTAAGAGAGGGGGAAAATAAAATAAAAGGCAGAAGCCAAAAGTCGGGTTTGCATGGCCTGGTGTCTGTTGCTGCTGTCACTCTCGGGACACCGTGAAGTCTTACATGGCACCGAGTATCTTGTCATATCTCTGAGGTACAGCTTCTAAGATTTAGGCAAACAGCTCTCCAGAAATTTTTCACTTCAATCAAATAAGAAAGTCTGCAAGGTTTTGTTCATGGGCTGTTTGTACCCTAAAACATACTCTGGGATGAAGCAAACACTTTATCCTACATATACCCATATATTAAATATATTCACATTGTACATAATGTATCATTTACCTTGGCCCATCGGTGAGCTCCCATTGATGGGTGTTTAAATATATTGATTTAATAAGTTCAGCAGCTCACTGTGCAATTCCTTTCATAGGCATTTCTTACCCCCTTTTAAATTGTTTGATAGGATGTCATTGGTATTTTATGTGCTGGAATTTTTTGTTGAACTGAAAAAAAAAAAGGTATAACTTTGGCATTCATCATGGGGCCCTCAAGCCCATATTAATAAGTACAACTTCTACCACATACTTAATGGTAATTACAGACTGCATTTCTACATTTCCTTTTTCTAATCCTTGCCTGAAGATTTACCTTCTTTACTCAAAGGAGGCGATATTTTTCTAGCTGATTCTCTTAGCTAATGGACACCTGATGGTATCCTTTAGGCCCAGGGAATCAGTGTCCCAAACCGCACCCCAGAAGCAACAGCTCTGGTGACAGAAACGGAGCTGTCTTTGCTGTTATCATCACCAAACTGACCCCTTCATGCCTGCCCAACCCCGGGCTTTAGCAGAAACTGAGCACCAGAGTGGACAGACCCAGGTTCTCTTCGCTCTGGCCTCTTATAAGACCTCAACTCACAAAGCCCGTTTCAGGCACAAATTTAACCAAGAGACATGGCACGAATCAACAGCCATGATGTGCATGCAGATGTTGCATCATGTACCTGATTCTGAGATCACACCGTGCGAAGTACCGGTGTATGAAAATGGAAACATGGTTGTGTGTGATGCTTAATAACCTGGACTTGGAGACACTCTGAATTCTTTTTCTGGCTCTTTCACTCACTACCTGTGTTATTCTGGGTGAGTTGCCTAAGCTGTTTTCTCACCTGTAAAAGGCAGACGGTAATAGCACCATTCTCTTAGCATTCTTTAAATGGGGATCAAATGCAATTTTCATGAAGGAATCAGCCAGTGTCTGCCCAGGGAAGGAAGACCCCAATAAAGGAGTTATTTTTATAACAATCGTGTTAAAGTACCTTCTTCTCCACATGCCAAGTCATAGACTAAGACACTGGCCACTCAGGAAGGAAATCCAACATTAATACTAATACTAGTGCTAATACCAATACTAACATGTACACTAACACTAATACTTAGAGTGATAATATAATTGCAACTGTCATATATTGAGTGTAACTAAGTGCCACTGTGCTAAAAGCTTCCCCTGCAAGATCTATTGAGCTTCATGCCTCCAACAACTTTATGTCACATATTTTGACTCCTGTTTTATACAGAAGGAAACTCAGATTAGGTAGTTTGAGCCAAGAGTTCACAAACTGTGCTGTGCATCAAACTGTAGGGAGTTTGTTAAAATGCAATTTGTGGCGTCCCTTCCTGTCTGATTCACTAGGCCTGGGATGAGCAATTCCAAGATTTTCATGTGAACAAGTTTCCAGGTGTAGTCGTTGCTGATCTGGGGACTGGTTTTGAGAAAGGGCGTACAGAGGGAGTTTTCAAATTTAAAAAATGTAAATAATTAGAAAAATGTAATTGTAACAAATGCCTACATAGAGGCTCATAGCATCAAGCTTTTGAATGGTTGATTAGTGGTTGAATTCACAGAGCATAAAGGTTTGGATGGCAACATGTTTGAATCAAATATCCTCTTTC
The DNA here is from genome assembly GCF_000260355.1 of Condylura cristata. NCBI lineage: Eukaryota > Metazoa > Chordata > Mammalia > Eulipotyphla > Talpidae > Condylura > Condylura cristata. Next base: position 32,933,712 of record NW_004567123.1, on the reverse strand, counting down.
TTGATGTTCTATGGCTCAAAGCAGCTCTGACTGCCAAGGAGAGGCCTCAGCAGCACCCAGGGAGGGCCCATCCCATACCTGTGGCGTCCCCACTAGGTCACTGCTGACAATGCTGCAGGAGGTTGCAAGGGCTGAGCCCCACTTCCACTGGAGGATTTACTAGGAGTGCTGGGAGGGACCCAGCTGGGCAAGGCACACGTGGGTGCCATCTGTGTCTTCAAGGCAGTGTCTGCTCAGGCCCCGCTGGGCAGGTCTAGTAAAACACAGCCCACCTGGAGGTGTCCAGTGAATGTCAAGATCACTGCCCAGGGGAGCCTCTTCCAGCTGGGCAGCCAAGGGGGTGATTGGCTGGAAGCCCAATAGGATGGGAGTGTTGGGGAGAGCTTTCCAGAAGTTCCTATTAAGAGATGGGAATGGAGACTGGGTTTGCAGGCACAGAGCCAGGAGAAAGCCCAAAGACCCTTCGTGGATAAAGGAATCCAATGAAGGGTCATTGGTAGCTTTCTCATGCAGCTGTAAATGAAAAGACCTGGAATGCAAACACAAAGGCAGGTGTCCTTCAAGAAATATAGACACTCAAGGACTTGAGGAAAATAGAAGAATTGAGGAAAATAAGTGTATCATTGATGGGGCAGCAGTTGGTTGGTGGAAGACAGGGAATTCCTATGATTGGGACAAAAATGGTGGACCAGAGCCATGCTAGATTGGCCTTCAGTTGTCTGGGATTCCAGTGTCATCTCTGTGACGAGAGGACCAACTGTTATCTGTGGAATGCCTAGCAGGTGGTGCTATTCATTCATCTATTCATTCACTTATTCAAAAATTAGTTACTGAACACATGTTATAGACTAAGTACCACTAAGAGACTTGGGAAGGGAAAACAGATTCCAACCCCTGCTGATGCTCTAATGAGAAGAGCAAGACAATACAGAACATATATCATGAGCTGTCTCATATATTGGGGAGTGAATGTGGTATGAAGACAAGTGAAGAGGAAAGTGAATATGTGTTGCTAGGTGATGTCTTTCAGACGTTTCAGAAATGGCCTATTTCCATTCTCAACTACAACATTTATCACCATCAGTAAATACCCTTTGGTTGCAAAGAATAGAAAATTATGTCAAACTAGCCTAAAGACAAAAGGAAAAATTTTGGCTGCACATAACTCAGAAGTCCAGGAGTTAATACTCGTAATGGGCACTGTTGTTTCCCCCCACAGCATTCACCCCATTCATCTTTCTGACATAACCCAGATTTCCACTCGAGTATCTAACGCTTCTGATTTGATTTGTGTACTTCCTGCTAAGCAGACCCCGCCCTCTGCACCAGGATAGCCAATCATCACCTGCCATTCTGCTTTGCTCACAGTGACTGGTTCTTGGCAGTGAAGAGGACTCTCAGCCGCCCAGCTTGGCCCTATCATCTCCTCACCCAGGAGAGAAGCAAGCATTCCTGACGACGACCGACCAGTGGGGAGGGCTGTAACACAATGAGGTGGTGGAAAGAAATGGAATAAACACACAAAAAGCCTAGGTTCTTCATGACTGCATCCATCCACTTTTGAGTAAATGTTCCCTTCATGTAGACTTAGACTTAAGAGCCAAGCACAGTTCCCTTTATGGCTTAGACTTAAGAGCCAAGAACAGTTCCCTTTTGAATGGGGGTTTCTGTTATTTTCAACAGATAAATCCTGGAGATAGAGTATCTGAAGCAGCTACCTCCGGGTGCACATCAACGACCTCACTGATCTGGCTTTTTGCATCTCAGTTTTTTCTGTGTGTGGACTTGCCTTCCAGACCTGCCGCCAGACACCTGAGACAATGAACCTTTCTCCTGGTAACACCTCGAAGCTTTCTACGCATCTGGTGTCCTGCCCTCCTCTCCAGACCCTTGCTGAGGCCCCGGGGCAGAATACCACTGACGCCGGGTCCATGCTCTACTCTTTGGAGCAGGCTGCCCACATCCCATTACAATCCCATTAGGATCAAATTGAATTGAGTTGTTACCAGAAAGGAGGGGGCATGAATGCTGGAAAATTAGAAACCATCATCATTTCTGTTTTGTGTCTCATTCTCCCCCTCTGTAAGAAGGTTGAGATAAAGTGATAGTCTATAACATTTTTACTATTAATAACATTCTGATTTGTTCTGTTACCTACCAAGGACCAAGTGAAAATAAATTTGAAATATTTGCTCCATTCACCCATTCATTCATTGAGACATCCATCTACCATTTGACACACTCTTATGGATTCTCTACTAGCTCCCCTTATCAGAGCTTTGGGACCAGACCAGTGAAAAATAGTGGAGGGCAAGTGATCCATTCATAGGAAATATAATGTGGTAGTTTTTGATGGAGGTCTAGAAAGCTAGAACGTTAGCTAGATGCTCCTATCTTTTCTATTCTGCTTGCAACATCCTATGAGGATGCAATTTCTGGAGCAAGAGTGAAAAACTGGCAATGAGGTGATCATGAGATGACTTGCATGGAGAGTTAGGGAGCTGAGCAGATGGTACAGAGCCAGACATAGCCTGGGCCGCGACCCAGGTCTTGCTACCAAACACACGCCCGGCTTCTCGTTAGGTGACATAGTGAGATCTTTGCTGTTTAAGTCATGGTTAAAAGTATCCTGTTACTTGCAGTTAGTTAAAATCATCGTTGCAGTCAAATCCAGTAGAGGTTTCCCAGCAGTTTATAGTGTGAAGATGTCCGGCAAATAGACAATTATTGATATCATAGTGTCTTGAAGAAGTCCAGGGTTTTAGATCAGGAGGAACAAATCATTCCAAACACGCATTTAACAGGCAATCGTATCTTTCCACCATGTCGGAGAATTAGATCAGAGGTTGGTAATATTTTTCTGAAAGCACCACAAGGCAGAGAGTTCAGTGTTGCAGGCTATATTAGATTTACAGCAGAGCTTTGCAGCTCTTCAAACAGGACAACAGGACAACAGGAATCATAGGCAATATGTAAATGAGTGGGTGTGGCTCTGTGCCCATAAAACTTTATTTACAAAAACAGATAGTTGGTCCATGGGCCACAGCTCTGACTCCCGAATTGGCGGCCACACTGAATATGTAATAAAAACAGGAGGCTGTGAGTAGCTAGCATGTATGTAATAAAAAAGGGAAGATTCTCAAAATTCTGCTTCACAGATTTCTCCAAAGCCAGATCTTTCAGTTCACACATTCTGTGACCCAGTGATTTTCCTATCATACCTTCCTTTTCCCTCACAGAAGTGAAGTGATGGGTGGGTTGACTAGAGAGCTGCTGAGGGTGTTAATCTGTAAGAAGCTTAGAAATATTATTTGAAGAAGTTGGGAAAATATACATTTAACCTCTGATTAAAAAAAAAAGAAAACCACTGTAAAGTGAAACAGGCAAAGATACAAAACCATAACATTCATTAGCCTGGGATATTTTTGCTGGGGATTTTTGTAACTCACATACACTATATTTGTAGGCAGTTCAAAGATGGCAGTTGTGGTTAGCAGACATTCCAGAACCATAGAATGCATAGTGTGCTGTGATTTACAAGGGATGTGATTTATATTGTGAATATTAAACCTCTTAATATACCTCCCAAGAAGTTGCTTGGTTCAGAAAAGTCACACAAAAGCTGCCAAAGAAAAATTAAGACTACAGGAAAGTCAAACATTGGTAAAGAACATGGACTGTTTCAATCAGTGGCATTAAATTGTAAGGATCTGTGATCTGAAAACAAAATCCTGAAAAGAAAATTGAACTCTCACCACCTTCACTGACTACACATTTTGGACAATCTTTCAAAGGACACTGGGGTTTAAAAGTCACCAGATTATTGGTCTGTGTGGCTTTTATCAACCAAAGTTCACAAACTGAACTGCCTGGAGTGTCCAGGAAGGAAACAAACAGACTGTGCTGGTTGACGCTGAGGCGAAGGAAAATGGTGACGACTGTGGCAGACGGACAAACTGGCTATAGGAGGCAACCGCTCTAAGACTCAATCCACTGTTTTCCCTCCTTAGGAATGATTTCCAGATTTTTTAAAAAGGTCATCTAACTCTCCAGCAGAAAGTTCCCTATTTTATGAATTATGAATTATGTGAAAACCAAGAAAAATGAATTTATGGAGTCAATAGTGCCACAGGCTGTAAGCTTTTCTTTCTCCTGTGTCTCCATCTTACACACACACACACACACACACACACACACACACAAGCTCCCTCTTCTAAACAAGAAACAAGAGACTTGCACTGTCGTTGATGCCGGACAGTGCTAAAGTACAGCTGTGTGTCTTAACTGATCAAGTTTCTGAAAACTGCTTTTTCCAGACAAGATAGATTGTTGTAGAACATGGCACCCTTCCTGTATCTCATGCGATGGATCTATTAGTGTCACTATTTATGGGAGAAAAGAAGACAGTGGTAATTTATACATACATTTGTTTAGTGAAAATTATACTCTTATTCTTTTATTGGTTTGAATCTCCCGGAATATCTCTTCTCTGAGATAAATAATATGGCTGGAAAGGGAAATGCTAAATCGTTTAAGAATTTGAAATTTTCATATTACCACTGGTATCAAACTGTGTCATCCAGTGAGCCATGCAGGTTTTCCCCTTTCCCAAAATGTTACAAGAGGAGCCGTGGTCACAGCAGTTTACACATGCCAAACACATTTGTCAGATAAACAACACGAATGCAATCGAAATCCCCCAGAAAGAACTGCAATGGAAAAACCACAGAAGGAATTGTGGTCGAATAAACAACACTTAAAGAATTGTGGTTGACGTACACGAAGTATTTAATCTGACTTTAATTGAAATGCTGCCTGTTGACACCTCCGGCTGTAGAAGGGGCCATGCTGGTAGAAAGTTGGGTAGTGACATAGGCCAGGTCAAGACATTTTGAAAGGTGGGACTTCCGAGGCACGATGGGGAGAAGAAAATCCCACATTTACGCATGTTCAAGAAATTGCACTTAACATAGAAAATGCTTCCAAGGCGGTAATGAATAAGGTGAGATTAGCAGTTGTGTGCTGCGCCAGTTGGCACTGCCGTGTGCTTCAGCAAAAGGCTTTGGTCACACGATAGTTAAACAGAGAAAAGGAAATGTTGGTGTTATGCATCCAGATGCTTCTATGAACTGTTCATGTTCCTCTTTTAGTTAACACCACTGATCAGAGTGTGCGCTTTGTGCTCTCAGTCCTCCCGTGTGATCAGCCATGCCATTTTGGTCATATCAACACTTGTGTCAGTTTTAGGGGTGGCTCCTGATTAAGCCAATAGCCTACACCATCCTGATCCTCTGCCCACCATGACTGATCAGTGGTGGACAGAGACCCAGTCAGAGTCAGTCAGCCTGTGCAGTTTTCTAGGTCTTCAGAGTGGGGGGAAAGAAGAGTCATACTGAAAGCAATTCCTTCTGTGGTCTGTGTGGAGTGAAGATGAAAATACTGGAACAGCTTCTTTATTGCTGAAACTGAAGGTCCTGGGAGCACCAAGGAGAACCCATTTGAAGCTTCAAGAAGTAACTGAAGCTGAGAAGGCAGAGGGGAAACTTAGCTCATCTTTGACGATGCTGGATTGAACTGTACCTGAAGCTGTTCCTGCCCTGGCCATTTTAGTGATGTGTTATTTAGCTCCATTATTCTTCAAGCCAGTTCAAGTTGGGCTTCCTATCAACATCCATGGAAAGATTTCTAAGTCACCGTTTAGTTTTGTCAAGTGGTTGATGCCATATTAATACCTTTCTAATGAGTTATACCGGGGAAAAAGGTACCACTGTGGGTTTCTGTTTGGCTGTTTTGGCTAGTAGGTGATTTTATCAGAATGAATAAATCATTCACTCTCTTACTAGTCCTTGTCCATACCATATTGCACAGTTCAAGTACCACCTTCACTCTGAATTTATTACCATACAAGAATGTAAAAGACTGGCGTTTAGATCGGTTGCAGTCCCTAAGCTGTGGCTAAGCGTGTCTGTGTTACATTAGATAAACGTGATTTGGAAACCCCACTCCAAAAATTTACTAAGTGCGTGACTTTAGACAATTACTTAAATGCTCTTAGACACCTCGTTCCACCTGCAAAAATACTGTTAATAACAGCATCTTATCTCAAACAACTTTCTGTGACGATAAAATGAGATCATTCCCATTCAGTGCTTATCATGGTGCTTGACACAGGATATATGCTCAATAAATGTGGATGCCATGGTTGTTAGTTTTATCACACTTATCAGGGAATCTACCATAGAGAAAGAGCTCAAGAAAGCTAAGCTGCAGTGATTAGCCCAATAAATATTTGCTATATGAGTAATTAAAAATTCATGAATAAATGGTTGAGTGAATACATGAGTAAATTAAAATATAATTCAATGAAAGTAATGAGTGAATGAATGGGGGCTGAAAACTGAGAGTTAGCAACGTGAGTAGGTGGGTTGGGCCACGGAGTAGGGAGGAGGTGGAAAGAGGAGACAATCTCTGTGCTTTATGGGAATGCCCTTCCCATGATCGGTGTCCCCATCAGGTGGACGGCTCCACTGTGGCCTCCCTTCCCGTGCTCATTACTGCAGGTCATCTGTCAGCAGCATTTTGATGGGCAGCTTTACAGACAGCCATAAAGCAGCCCTTATGGCCAAAGTCATCCCTCTGTGTTGAGCTCTGAGCGCTCCTCTGTCTGGGCCCTCGACACTCAGGTCACAGATGGAATCTGGGCATGATGGCTGGATGCCTGCCAGGGGCTCCCTGCAGACACCGAGTTGGAAGTCAAAGCAACTCGAGACCCAAAGGCCAGTGTGAATGAGCAGGGTATGGGTATTTGCTGAGCATTTGCCTTAGTTAGGCATAAAGACTCGTTCAGGCTCAGGAGTCTCCGGGTCTTGGATTGACCACCTTACCGAGCTTCATTCTTGTCATGGCAGTATCCTCGTTGGTTTCACTTTGCTGAGGTAGGAACTCTGAGCCCTAGCATTCGGCATGGCAGCAGGGGAGTGCCCGCTGACCTCTGTGAACCCAGGAGTCCTGTGGGAGCCTCTGCCCCAGGGGTTGTGGGTGTCAGCAGCCTCTACCCTGTGGCCTTCTTCTCCGTGTCACCTGTAAAGACGAACTCTACCGAAGTGAGTTTCTTGAAACAGGACGTAGACAGAGAGACAACTTGAGATGATTTTTTTTTTTTAAAGATTTATTTATTTATACATACAGAACTGGGATACAGGCCAGAGGTGCAGGGTGGTGAGAGGCTTCACCAGAGACAGAGTGGGGAGCAGAACAGGCAGATGGACGAAGCACACTGCTGAGGGGAGCAGCGGGCGGGTCAGGAGAGGTCTGCCACGCCATGTGGTCACCTCCGGGGCAGGCGGGGATCGAACTCATGCTGCAGTGGCTTTAGCTTCTTAGTGCTGTGCTTTAACCCGCTGCGCCACCAGGGAGGGCCCAACTTGAGATGATTTTTAAAGCTCCTATTTACGAATTTCTTTGAAGAAGAGTTTTAAATAATGGCCCTCTCTTAGTCCACTGGCCCATAAAGATCATTAGACAGATTCTCAACTCCTGTTTCACACTCTATACACTTCAAAGGAGCATACAGCACTCTTGGTTGTAGGCATCTTAACGTCTATCCCGGCTTGAGCTGAAATGCTATTTAAGTGCCATTTCATGACACGCTGGCCCAGTGCCATGCAATTGCAGGAGTCTAGCCTCAGCTTCACAAAGCAGAGTACAGGCTGAGAAACAGCAGCCCAATAACTCACACGCTGGTGACCCACAGAAGGTGTCTGGGCAGAGGCCATAGCCCAATGGCTGGGTTCTGGCAGCCATATTTGTGTTATCTGTATTCTCTCTGGGACTTAGCCAGAACACCAGAACCAATCACAGCCTGTTTCTGAGCAGCTCTTCCATGTTTCCCTGAACTGGTTCAGCACAGAGGAATCTCTTTAATGATCATCAAGTAAAGAAAGTGAGGTGGGAAGGAAAGGAAAAGGGAGAGAGAGAGAGGACATGGATGACTTCAAATGCCTGATCTGGCTGCTTTCTGTGTTCTCTGAGATACTCCTGGACTCTCAAAAAGAACTGGGCACTGGGCACCTGATAAATGGTTGGCTTTTGTTGGCAATACCCCAAAGCACAGGTTAATAAGACAACTAAATCTTTTTTTTTTTTTTTTTATGGCTCAGAGCAGATTTAAAGCCTTTTTTGAGACAACATAACTTACAGATAATGCAAATAATTTTATCGTTGAGAAAGATAGTTTCCTTGGGGAGGGAAAAGTAGGGTAGAGTGATTTGTTCAATGTTCTTAGTGAAAGCAACAATAAAAATTTCTAGATGATTTCTCAGCTTCAAATTTCCTTCAAAGATTACCTTACAACTTAGAGCTGTTAATTTTAGGAAAAATTATGGTAGTGGTCAAGGAAGTTAGAGGAGGAAGGATATTAAAAATGACCTGAAAAACCAACTGTAATTCAAGAAGACCTGTGACCATTTTGATGGAAAGTGTGTCCCTCAGACCTGGAGGAAATAACACCCCCAGCCAAGTCAGGAAAGCAAGGAGTTCGAGAAAAGGGGGTTCTCTGATAGTTGGAGAGAAGTGAAACTAAACTCTGGTAATCTCCAAGAGAAAAAACATGGTTGATTTCTTACAACTGGAGAAGGGCTTGGAGAGGACAAGTTGGGGCCTGACTCTGGGGCTTGGACATGAGGGTGCAAGTCTGTCTCCTGGGGCCTCGTGGTCCCACCCTAGCCAGCACTGGCTTTCTCTTCAGCAGTTTTCTCTAAAGTGTAGCCACATTCAGCAAGTGATCAAGATGTTCAGATGGTTTGAACTTTAGATAATCATGGGATTTTTTTTTCCAGTTTAAATATATCCCGTGGAATATTTGGAACACACTGATAGTAAAAAGTTTACTAATTGCTTAAATGAAAATCAGCTTTTGAGGGCATCCTACATTTTATATAAGCATGTTTACAAGGTGGCAAAGATGGCCATCTTCACTTTTAGGATTATAGTCTATTCATGGAGTGTCCTAGGTGGAAAGGAGGCCAAGTCTCTAAGATACTAAGCCACAGGAGTCCCAGAGATCTATCCCCCTGGGATGAATTGGGTCGTGTTCACATTTCGGTGGCTTAGGAATTAGAATAAACCGGTGGGTCCAACCCAACCTGTTGTATGATGGTACAGAAGACGTGACATAATATTATCTGTCCACAGCAAGCAACTACATATGATTTATAAATAGCGAGGATGAATAAAGGAATAATCTTGGTGTAAGCCAGTCCCTGGGAAGATGTGAAGGGGATACTAAGGAGCTTCTTTAACTTCTCCGCACAGATTCTCTGTGTGAATCTGGACACAGACCGCCTGCCACCTCCTTCCTACCTGGGCCTCCTCTGGGCAGCAACATAGCCAGTGGGGTCTGCTACCCGCTGTATGAATCAAGTTCTTGTGAGGAGTCTCCTCTCTCTCTGCTCTGTATACAAAATGAACAGGTGAAAAGGAAATGCTTGTCAAAACAAATCTCTCTTTGATTTTCTCCACCTATGGGACAATTTCCATAACATGTCAATCAATCACTTGGTTGCTAAATAGCCCCTCCAATACCTATCCACACTTTCCGATGACACTGCCCTCAGAGTCAGTCATTCCATCAAAGCCAAATTTCATGCCAAGCAAAGACCGGTTTGTCAATCACGTTGCCTGCAGCACATCTCGGCATCACCTGACAGTTACAACTTCCTCCTCTTAGACAGAGTGGGTCTGGTTCACCGTGTTTGTCTCCCCTAATTGAATTCCTTTTAAGACTGGTAGCTTAGCAACTAATAAGTTATTTTCTGTGACAACTGGCCTAAATTTCATAGCTTTCTTGACCATTGCCACTTGTTAGAAAATTGTTTCCTCTCAAGTGGCTAAATAGCAGGTGTGAGATTTATTGAACATGGGATTGTTCTATTGTTTCTGAGGATGACCACGCTACTGTTTGAAAGTAAACACTGGACGTGTTTTCAGACAGACATCGTTTAAAATCAACATATCTTGGATTGGGTTCTAAATTCTCACGTCCTCCATTATTGGTAGCACTGGATACTGGAAAACAGGACAATAAGAGAGCCCCTGGTGTTCATGAGGCTGTAGATGACTTCAGGAGCACAGGGGGACGGGCTCACCTGGAGGCAGAGCAGAACTTGGGCTCTCGCCCTGAAGCACTTAGCTGAGGGAAAGAGTTATCAGCAAAAACACAAGAACCAATGTGAACAAAGAGACTAGCAGGGAGGTCTGTTCCAGGTGATTTGGTAAAGTGTCGTGATGGTCCTGATCGGAAGAGGGGAGCCCTGCTTTTTCTTTGGTGACCCTGCCTCCCGGTTTGGTAGGACTCTCCCACTGCATGTGGAATGTGGGAGACGGGGCGTCCCACACCCCACCGTGGAAGTTGAAGGGCTAGACCCTCACTGCACCAATCCCCCCACAGCACAACGTGAAAGCCAGGGCAGTCGTGGGCACTTCTCTGCAGGTTTGCATCTACTGCAGTGGGAACACTTGAACAGCTCTCTGGGGCTGCTCTGTGCCATGGGAGAGACAGCAGAAGCCGCTGGTGGTGTTAGCTGTTAAAGAAGGACGCTAGGATTCTTGTCTCCGGGCTATTCTTGAGTTCCCAGGGTTCTAACCAGGTCCTCCAAGCACTTTTTAAAATGTTTGGTCTCCCTGATATACTTCGCATACATTTATTGTCGAAGCCAAAGACATTCAGAATTGATCTCTGCTGTGTGTAACCGATAGCCTGACATTTTAAATCAGGTTGGGTATGAGATCAGACGGGCTTTCTCCTCTCTGCGGTTGCAGCGATTTGGGAAGGCTCCCGGAGCAGAGGGTGTTTTGTCCTCTTTGAAAAGTTAGAGAGCAGAGAGCTTGTGTTTTGCACTAAACCCCTGGAATAAAAAAGTAGGGAAAGGCTAGTGCAGGGAAACACACTTTCAAGTGATAAAAGAAAGGCTCTGTTTTGCTTCCTCATCGGTTTACTTCAAAAAGCAACAGTGGCAAACAATAGCATTTAGTGGAAGTACTAAATGAGTGAATACATGAGTGAAAATGGAAGGAAAGTCTGCCGGTGAATTTAGCTAAACGGGAGACCAGTAGAAATGAGGCTTTAACTTTAGTTTGGGGAGTCACTGGAAAGAACCTAAATATTAGCAGCAACTCTAGTGTTCGTCTACCTTGGCGTCGTGTCATCATGCAGTGCAAACACCACAATACATATACAGACAAGTTCAATCACCACACCCAGCCTTCTGCAGACAGGGGGCAGGAGGGGGTCCGGTGGTGAGTCATTGTGAGTGTGCTCTTACCCAATGGGAGCTCTCAAGCTGGATGTGTCTTCACACTAAGGGACTCTGGCTTTCCAGCTCCCCTTGATGACCTAAGGAGAGGCAATTGAGCAGAGAGGAAGTACACCAGGAAAGGCTGAAAGATGATACTCTGGGCTAGCAAGGGAAGAGAAGACATTTGCGTATAATAAATAGCAGTGGTAAGCATTTTGCAGAGCTTGTCATGAGGTGTCTGCTTCTTTAGTTGCAGGGTTGACTTGAACTTTAATTTAAGGTGTGTCTTTTGAACAATCTAGTGAGGGAATTCCCTGATAGTAGTAATCGGTCTGTTGATATTGTAATGCAGATTGCTCTGGCCTGGAAGCAAGATGACTAGATAATGGAGAATTGAAGTGAAAGAACTGAGATGATTCCATTAGGTATACGGGGATAGTGCTGTCGTCCATTCCTTAGTGGGGAGGAACGGAAAGTTAATATCAGGACACGCTCTGTGTTTGTGCTATTGCCAAATGCTATTCCGCCATTTACTGTGCATTAGGCTTTGTTCTAAGAACCTTGCATGCATCACCTCATTAAATCCTTGCAACAACTTGCAAAGGTAGGTGTTGAAGGGGAGTTATCGATCTGAAGAAGAAATCTATTGTTTTGGAGAAGGTGTTAGGTCTTATTAGTAAATGAATGTCTGAAAGTGGAATGTCTGAAGTCACTAAGACCTTATGGAGAAAAAGACAAAAACAAGAGGGAGCAACTCTACAAGATTCACATTCCAATGATTGCAAAAATGGGTTTGAGCCAAGGATAAAGTATGATAGAATGGAGCCAGAGTTCAACTAAGGTTTCACTCCCTTGCTCCACTTTCAACATCAGGCCAGGTTAATAATATTGCAATAAGGCACACACACACACACACACACACAGAGAAAGAGATAAAGCAAACAGTAATACGAGAGGGATCCACAAAGATCTACTTATTAGTGAGGTTATTTCCTCATTAAACAAAAATACTCCAGGTGTTTGGCCAAGTTTTGGACATGAGAAAAAGGAAGGACATCACCAAGATGATGATATTACTTATGAAAACATGGAGACGGTCCTTAAGAAGTCTTTTCCATGACAGAAATGTTGCTCTCCCTGTTGACAATAGTTCAAATTGTTGTGGGTGGTGAAGTCACATTGTGTGGGCTGCTCTCATATCTGCATCACTGATTTGCATCAGTGATGGGCAGCTTTGAAAGCCTTCTCTTGGGTTCTGGGGGAGACTGGCATGGATTTGGAATGAGAGCTGTAGAAAGTTGTTTAGATTTTTCTCTCAAGTGAGAGTGACTAGGATATAGGCAGAAGTTGTACAATTGGGGAGTCAAGAGTGGATATTATTTTACAAATGAGGAAACTAAGGTTCAAATAGTTTAACCTCAAGTGATATACATCCATTAAGTAGTAGAGTCAGGTTTTGAAACAAGATTGGTTTTAACCCATGGCCCCAAAGTCTTTTTCATTCTGATGTATACAAAAGACCACAGATGTCAATGCAAGCTCTCCCATCTCTTCTTCTCTATGACATAGAATGACTAAGTTTCCATAGAGCACATGGTTGCCCAGCTTGAGACTACATTTCCCAACTCCCCTAGTGGCTTGGGGATCAGATGAGTGGGTTCTAGTCAATGGAATGTAAGTAAAAGCCATGTGCACCATTTTCACCTTCTTAGCACCCCCAATAATTAATTCAGTGTGACTTCCCATTGCTGCTTTTTCCTTTCTTAGTAACTGCAGATGGAAGATTTTGGTGCCGCCATCTTGGGTGAGCTAGAGATGAGGTCATGTATTGGGTGTGGTAAGAGAAAGACATAGACTTGTCTTTTGTGAAGCCACTATGATTTTAGGCTCATGGCAGTCACTTACATAAAATCCTAACTTAAACATGAAATGATGCCTTCTTAAATATTATACCATTTTCTCATGAGAAACTCCAGGTTCCTATCAAAGCTCATGTCATGCCTTTTATAGTTTGATATATAAATATATATATATATATTATGTGTAGTAACACTGAAATGAAGCGATTAGACATGGCTATATAATTTTAATTCTATTCTTGATTACTTCTTTGTGTTGTGTTTACAAAGATGAGATAAGAACCATTCCAAAATATCAATTTCCCTCTTCCTTAGATTGACTGAACCTGACACTTTGAAGGTGTGCAGTCTGACCCAAATACCAAGATGGTGAGCCAGGATTTGAGGTCACATTTTCCTCCAGTTCTCCTCCCTCTGGTTTTTTCTTCCCTGCAAACTAACTGTTCTCCCAGAGAGCTGTGAAAGATGAAATAAAAATATTTACATAAGTTATCATGTGAATAAAGATCACCTACTTAAAGAGGTTAACCCAGCATAGTGTTAGCTTTCTGCATCTCAGTGTCTAAGTTGTTTTTGAGAAGTTTGAGAAAGCATGAAAATAATCACCATTTTTGAGCAGTTATTCTATGTAAGCCACTACCAATCACACTAACTCTTCAGAAAAATACATCTATGGGGAACATATTGTTGCTCCACCTTTATGAATGTTATGGCTCAGAGGTTCAGCCACTTGCCAACTACCACCCAGCCCCAGCCAATTGCACAGTTCCCATGGGAGGCTCTAGCTGCTTCTCTCTAAAATTCACCCCCTTCTTTTTTCATATTCCAGAAGAAATCCCCATTGGCTGCCAGGGTGGGGAGACGACTGGAAAATATGGGAGACTCTTGTTGTCTCAGGGTGCTCTTCTTACTTCATCTGTGGGTTTTCCTGCTGTAAGTGCAGGCATGGTGGGTCTCCCATGGTAACACGGTGTGCCACAGTAGGCCTTAGAAATACTAGGGCTCCCAGGGGTCTCCCTGGTGGTGAAGAGGCTAAAGTCTGAGCACAATCAAGCTATCACCAGCCACTGCAGCATGAGTTTGATTCCTGGCCAGGGAGGTGACCCACAGGGCACAGCAGACCTCTCCTGTCCCAGCTACTGCTCCCCTCAGCAGTGTGTTTCAATAGATCTGCTTGTTCTGCTCCCCACTCTGCCGCTGGTGAAATCCTCTCACAACCCCACACCTCTGGCCTACACCCCAATTCTTGCATGCATAAATAAATAGAAACAAATCTTAAAAACAAATCTTAAAAAATCTTAAAAAAAAATAAATAGAAACAAATCTTAAAGTTTTTTTTTTTTTTAAAGTTAGACACATCCGGTTTTATTTACACAATGATAAAGAAATTTGAGTGTGATTTCCATTTTGTGGAATTTTATTATGGGGTCTGGCTTTGTTGTGTTACTGACACACATCAGTAATTAGAAAGGTCCGTTTCCTGGTTGAGGTGGCAGTAATAGCATGGAAAGCACTCCCCAGCCAAAGATAATAAAAGTTTGGGGGTAAAACTGGCTTCAGATGCTTTGAGTTTATTGCTTATTTAGATCAGAAATTTAATAAAATAGAACTGCACCTCCATAAGAGGGACCACTGAAAGAACATCATTACGTGTAAATAGGTAACTCAGAAGTAACCTGCTCATGCCTGGAAGGGGGGTCGGCAGGTGAGTCTTGGGGAAGCGTCGCTAGGTACTTGCAAGAGTCCTGTAGCCACGATCGTGCTGCCTGCTATTTCTGCAACTGGAAAATGAGCTCATTGGACCTAGAACGCAGGTTTTGGGGCCGTATGAGTCATTCCTTGATGGAGAAGGTTGTAAAGAGCAAGCCCAGGACACATCCTTCCATGGCGGACTGCGGCGGGCAGGTGGAGACGCTGTCTCTAGCTGAGTCTCTTCCAGCTCCCAAAACCAGAATCTGGGTAGAGGCCTGGAAGCCCACCAAGCGTCAGGCCCTGCAGGCTTCCTTGACTCCTCCCGCTCCCCCACCCCCCTGCAGACATTCTTTTGCCTGGGGTAGCTCGCTAGGCACTTGCTGAGCTGGACAAGTCTTGTTGGGGACAGGGGTGAGCTGCGCCTGGGGGTAGTTTACCAGCGCCCCAGACGTGCCTCACTAGATACATGACCATTTTCTAATAGAATCAAATGTCCCCGGGGGCAGTGTGGCCTCTGGTGGGGAACCACAGGCTGGGAGCCCCCGTCACCAGAAGTCAGGTCCGGCTGACTAAGGGGTAGGAGGCTGGGGACCTGGCTCAGCCCCGGCCCGCCCCGGGGCGCAGCTCGCCACCCCAACTCTCTGTGCGCCCTCGGCCTCCACAGGGCCTCGCCCAAGCAGCCGGACCTGTCTTCTGGAACGCGAGGGTAGCTTGGCTTCCGGAGTGCCCTAGAAAAACTCCTTCACGCGCCGACTGTATGAATTGTGGTTCTCACAGGCACCCCGGCCGACTGGTATGGGACCCCCCCTGCTAGCAAGTGCCGCTCGCTGCTGCCCTGAGCCTCCGGGGCTTTCCAGAAAGAAGCCTCGAGTCTCTCTCCCCCTCTCCCCAAGGCCAGACTGGACGCGGGGCAGTGGAGCCGGAGCGGCCAAGCCCCAGGACCGTCCCCTGCCCCCACCCTTTCATTGTAGGAGACTTGGAAAAAATTATTTTTTGAAAAATGACCTGAAACTTTCCTAAAACCCCCAGGAATGACACCTGAGGAGAACATCTGAAAGACTTCATGTTCCTGAGCAAACCCTCTTGTTAGGTTACGTTCCCTGAAATGCATCTGGCAGTTAATGAAGGAGAAAAGATGGCAGTCAGAGGAAAAGTACAATTCTGTCAGATTCTGGCACCTGAACAGGGAGGTAAAAACGCGGGAACCTGGGGAGGCCCGGAGCGATGCGCCCCGCACACCGGGCAGGTGCCGCCGCGAGAGGCCGGCGCCGGCTCGCGTTCAGTCCTGAGACCACGAGCCGGCGGCCCGAGAAGGTGCTTGTCAGGGCGAAAACAGCAGGGCCACGGGGTTGACTGGCAGCTATGTGAAACAGTGATCAGAGAAGAGAAAGAAAAAGGAAAGACGTGTTCAAAAATATTTGGACTACTTCAGACAACTCTCCTGCTTCAGCCGATTGCAGAGAAGCCCGAACCCCGTCGAGGGCTCGCGAGGCAGCACCGACCTGCTCAGCCAGGTGGGCAGACGCGGGCTTGCCTGCTCGCGGGGTATTCTGCGTTTCCGGTTCCTTCTCACCTGCCGCTGCTCTCCCCTGAGGTTCAGAAAAGGGGTGGGGGGGTAAGTAAGAAGGGAGGCAGCCTGGCAAAGCTCTGCAGCTGCCAAAAGTGGGGTTTGGTGAATTCAGCTTAGTGCAGTCTTCCTGGGCAAACCTATTTTCTTCCCTGTGATGTATCACTTAGAGACACCAACTGCAAGGATTTCTTCTGTTCTCACAGAATAGGGAAGGAAACAGCTGGTAAATGTTTCACAGATGGCAAAGCTCTTGGCATCTCTCTCAAGAGAGGGCCACCCGTGCAGATGGCTCATTATTTTAACATTTGGATTTTCATCTTATTAAAACATCTTTTTTTTCCCTGGTTTTATTTAGCATCATAAATTCTCTTACACTTTAGCAAGCGACTAAGCGATCTGAGGACGTGCATTCTGAGGAACATCCTTTGGCTAACACATAGATTGGTAACATCATTATCCCCAGCTTTGATCTCAACGTGATGGGTTTCAATCTGATTAAAAATTCCAATGAAAGGGAGGACGCAGTGCAGTGAATTTATCAAGCCAAAGTCCATGAAGTCCATGTAGTAGCTGAATTATTCAGCAGGACGATAAACCGAGTGAAATTGGGGGAAATAGTTTTATTCGATGCATAAAACCCCTATTACTATGCAATATGCATATATAAAAATAGACAAATGCACAGTGGGTGTAGATTCATAAACACACCCTTTCTACATTGGTAGAGCAGCTTCTGTACTATGAAGTACAACAAGCGACATTTAAACTAAGCGATGCCAATTTTTGGCAGACCAGCTAGGAAACAGCCAAGATCTCAAGGCTCTTTCCCCGCCTGCTCAGATTCTGACAAGATGACCACACAGAGCCAGGTGGAGAGACCGGAAGGCCCTGTGAGGCTGCAGGAAGGAGACCACGCGCTCTCGCTGCGCTGACTTTGCTGGGGAAGCAGGCCAAGCTGTCCCTTTCTGGCCACATCTTGCCAGGAGGACTTTGAAAACTTGTGGCCACCTCAGCAAGCCTAACTATTGTGCTGGGGTGTGGGGACTGTCGGAGTGGCAAATGCAAGTGACAAAGCAATGTAATAAGAACAAACCAATCTATTTAATGTGGGGAGATGTGGCCTAAATAGGACTCTGCGGCTGTGCTCTCGCAAATGGGCCTTATGGAGCAGGTCAGTGCGCGCAGCACGGTAAATGTTTATTACCAATGGATCCGGGGAGCTCAGAGCTGCCTGCCTTTGGGGGTCAAACGTAAACTCCAGAAATGCTGAATGCTAATAGTCGCCCCCACCAAGCATGCACGGGCCGCCAATGTAGTAAGTGGAGGCGCTGATCATCCGCGGAAGCACCTCTGGTAGCTCCTCCTGGAGCTAAGTCAGGTGAGGTGGTCTCTGCGCATGCGTGCGCTCTTCCTGCAGCTGGACAGCAAGACGCGACCGCAAGATAGAGGCGCGGACCATGCGGTTTCACTATGGGAAGTGGAAAGAGCGGCGCTGATGAGACATCATCACAGTTGTGCACAAATGAGAGCAAAAACAGTTGTCGACCTGCGTTGTCCCTGTGATTCTGTCCTTGTGCAGAATCACAGGGTGCGCAGTCTGGGGTAGAGCC
Organism: Condylura cristata; assembly: GCF_000260355.1. Classification (NCBI taxonomy): domain Eukaryota; kingdom Metazoa; phylum Chordata; class Mammalia; order Eulipotyphla; family Talpidae; genus Condylura; species Condylura cristata. The sequence continues at coordinate 32,915,687 of NW_004567123.1, read as the reverse complement.
TGATCTCCAGGTATGCCCTTTGACCTCTGGAAGGCGTGGCCCTCACAATGCAGCAGTGCAGCCCCCCAGGCTGGCTGAAGGCAGAACTACCTGTGGGAGGGGCTGGTGCCTGGGTTGTAACAAGCCCTGCAGGTGATTCTGACGCCAGCTCAAGTTGGAGACCCGTGCACTAAGGCGTAATAGTTTGTCACTCCACCAGTGCCCAAGAATCTTTTTGGTGACAGATATCAAGTATGATTCATGTAAAATCCTGGCAGCAGAATACACTTGTCTATTTAACTGCATGCAAAACGCTTGTCAAGAAGGATTCTGCGGACTTTTTGCGACGCGCATGGCACCCGTCTCTGTGGAGATGCCTCGCCTGCCACCCCAGCTCCAAAGTCACAAGTCATTTTCAAAGCGCCCCCAACCCCGCCCTTCCACCTAATATTGGCAAATAAGACAGGAACGCTGCACCTGGTTTTCGGAGTTGAGCTGAAAGACTGACAGATTTCATTACATTTGTCACAGGGTCTAAAACTCCACGTGGGAGAAAATAATCCCACTTAGTAAAAACATCTCACTGTACCTTTGAGTCAGAATGGAGGAGCATAAAAAGTATTGTTCTGAGGAAAATTACAAGGCATTTGGTGCGTTTTCCGAAGTGTGATGACTATTCACCAGACGGGTTTCGGTGGGCAAGAACGCACCTACATCCTGCGGAATGGCAGAAGAATCAAAGGAGAAAAGAATTTCCTGTGGTGCAGATGAGCTACTGAAAATCGCTCCCATCTGAGTCCCCTCCTTTTCCTCCTGTGCTCTGAAACCATTTGAATAATGCACACTTTTCAGTTGCATTGTGCACTCTGAAAGCCATTTAATGAAGGTAGACAGGCTTCCGGGAAGGTATGTTCTTTGACTAAGGTAGATACTCTTGGAAAAATCTTTCCTTACCTGGAAGGCAAGATTTAAGGAGGGAGCAGAAGCTGAAAGGCTGCTCTAATGTCGCGCTTCACCCCATCACGAGGAGTGGAAGCTGCCTTGGGTTAACCCTGATCTGTTCCCAGGGAAACTTAGTCTAAGCAGTGTGTATCCTGAAAAGCTACAAGTCAATCAAATTTTAGCAAATGAAACTGTCTCTCCATTGACTTCCATTATATTATTGAAGTTGCTTTATCTCTCACTGATTGATCACTAATTAGCAGTGACTCCCAGTTCCAGCCTCTGTTAAATAGCGAGTGATCTAGAAACTGACACATACGTGAAGATGGTGGATTCCTATCTACATACAAACCTCATGAATGGTTGGCAAAGTTTCGGGCACTAGTCTATGCAGGATAGCTAGATCCATTTGTTTATAAAGAGGTAAATATGTCTACTCAGATTGGCTCGTCATATGCAATTAATTTAGTTAATTGAGCCAAATTGACTGAAAGGTGCATTTGGGACAAGGGCTGTGTTCAGTTCCCTCCCCATGGAAGAGTGAATTGAGAGGCCAGGTGGTCCAGTGTGCGTCCAGACTCACGCCTGGACTCACCCTTCTTGTCTGCCTAGACCTTCAGTCTCCTTGTTCAATCAAGTAATTTGTTCCACAGGATCAGAGCAGGGAAAATCCACTTCAGGTGTTGTAGCATAGCACTGGTGCAGGGGGAAACCTGAGGAAATGGCAGCCTGGGTATTTTATGGGAAACGAAGTCACGGGACTGCGGCTGTGACCGAAGGGGAGGGCCTGGAAGGGCCCATCTGGGAAGCCATGATGGCATGGTGGCATTAAAAAAATTTTGGGGGGGGGCCTCCCTGGTGGCACAGGGGTTAAAGTCTCAGCACTATGAAGCTATCAGCAGTCACTAATCCCCAGCCAAGGAGGGACCCTCATGGTGCAGTAGACCTTGCCTGTCTCTCCACTGCTCCCCTCAGCAGGGTATTTCAGTTGATCCACCTGTGATGCCCTGGTGAATCTCTTACCCTCCACACCGCTGGCCCCAGTTTTTATATGCATAAATAAATGTCTTTTTTAAAAATTAAAAAAAATCACTTTGTTCTATCTCTGAAAAGAGTGCTCTGCTTAGGAATACTAGCACAATCCAAATGAAGGAATGTGTGGTTATTGTAACAGGTAGAGTGGTTCCCATTTTCAAATGGAATAATTTATGAAATAATAATAGTTTGCATGATCATAATCATCACCATTTCCACATATTCCTTATGCTGGACATTGATATAAATGCATTATATGAATTAATTCATTTAAATGTCACTGCTACCCAACGAAGGAGATGCTATTGTTATTTCCACCTTACAGAAAGAGAAAGTAAGATATGGAAGATAAATTATTTCCCCAAGATCCCGCAGCTAGCGGTAGTAGAGCAGGGCTCTACGAAGTATAGGGTTACATCCTCTGGAAGAAGTAGGAAGGCGCAGGCATTGCAGAGTCATCTAGTCCCATGATACAGTTGTCCAGGTGAAGAAACTGAGGTCAATACTTCGTAATCTAACTGTGAATCTGATACCGTAGATTGGGTGGTTTTAGCAGTAGAGATTAGTCTCACAAATCTAGAAGCTGGAAGTTTCGTTTCAGGGTGCCAGCATGGTGGAGTCCTGATGAAAGGCCTCTTTCTCACTTAGAAATGACCACACCCTTACACAGCAAAGAGAGAGAGAGAAAGAGAGAGAGAGGAGAGACTTCCTTTTCTTTTAAGGCCTCAAACCTATCGGGTGGGGCCCCACCCCATCCTTTCATTTAACCAAATTATCTCTGATACTTTTTCCAAAAACAGTCATATTAGACACTAGGTCTTCAACAGATTAATTTTGGGGGAATGCTTTTCAGTCCCTAGCCATGCTCAATAAGTAGTAATTGAATAATGATGGTGCCCACAGATGCACATGTCCTAAGACCTCATCACCAGCGCAGCCAGGAGAGCAGCAAGTTCATTCCAATGTCTGTTCTCTGGTGACTAATAGTCGTATGGTTGGGACTTCCCAAGAAAACCCATTTGCAATCATCCTCCCTATAGTCCTCGTAAAAGTACATGAACTTATGCTTCCAGACATGACTGTGTGCACTTGTGGTATTATGATATTCTTACACTGGCACATTCTCTTGAAGGGAGAGTATCAAAATATCCCCGGGCTGAAGAATCTCATGTCTGTTTTCCTTTAGACTTCTTTTATTACCGGTGTTTGCTTCTCCTTTGCTGGATGTTCACCCTCCTGTACATGTTCTTGCTTTTCTGAGTTAATCCATACAGCAGTGAGTAGGCATCAAAGCTCAAGAATGTCTTCTTGACTAACAGCTCTTTATAGAGGAATTTAGGACAAAAGAAAAAGAGGATAATGGAGTCTGAATCAGAAGGGGATCTCAGGTTGCCAGGAATAAGAATCTTGTCATGACATATATGAATAATAACTAGCAAAAGGAACATATTCCCTCCTGGAACTGAAATTCCAGGGCTTCAGGATGAGCTTGATCCAGAGTTTTGCGTCTCTTCCTGCTCTTCACCTCCACATTCTCAGGCAAACGCTCCTCACAGTGATGAAAGGCTTATCAATGGGAGTCTGGCAATTGCTTTTCTTATCCAGCAGAGATTTGTCTCCTTTAAGACAAATTACCAAGGTAAACAAAGCCCCAGTTCTGAATTTTATTGGCTTCACTAGCCGGTCATACCTGTGTCTGAACCAGTCCCTACAGAGAGGCAGGTGGCTTGGGATTTAACTCAGGGTCACCAGATTTATTCTGCAAAGGGCCAGACAGTTAATAGTTAGGCTGTATGGGTCACACTATCTCTGCACAATGACTCAGGGAAGCCCTTGAAACCTGAATGCCTCCAAAAAGAAGGAGAAAATGAATGTGTGTGTCCAGATCTGGGCTGCAGGCCAGCGCTTGCAATCATGACTTCAACAAATCAGGGCCTGACACTGGAACATATCTTTTGCATTCTTTAAGTACCCTCTGCCAATGGCATAGCTAATGTAACCCTAGTAAATCTGGGGTTCCAGATGGCCTACTGGCTTCATAGAAGCCTACTAAAGGAAACACGGTTTTAAAACTTCAGTCTTTTCTCAGGGTTCTCCACAAACGTTGAAGGCCATTCAAGACATAGAACAAAACTTCTCAAAATCTATTTCTTTACTCTGATTCTTTCATACTTCATAATTTTCCACATGAAAAACTTCAGACTGTTGTCTATAGCAGCACAGCTTTCCTCCCCTTTCTCAGGACTTTATTTCTTAGCAGATTTGTAACACACAACCAGCGTCACCTCTGCCTCTATCTCTGTAGTCCACTCTTACTCTCTCTAGACATGGGGCCTCCTCCCCTTCAGAACCCGTCTCAGTTCTGACTCACAACGTGTTTTGAACTTGACTGTCTGAGGTCCAGAGGACTGGATGGTGGGCAAGGGAGAAGCTATACAACTCTCATGTGTGACTGTGTCTTGTCCTTGTTAGACTCGTGAGAATGGAATTCATGCGCTGGAACAAATGCATCTCAGGACAGTGATGATCTCTGGGGAAGGATGGGATGAGGAAGGGTGGAATGCCACTAGAATCTGAATATTTTCATTTCTTTTGATGAGGAAAATAACACCTGAGGAAGACAACATGATAAGTCCACCATATTTAGGAAGTGGGTGCACGTTGGAGTCTCATTTTTGTATATTAGAAATATTTCATATTTAAAGATGGAAATAGTTGGATCAAAAAGTTGAAGTCACTAGTACCTGTGACAATACTTGATTTGCTTAAAGTCCACCAGGGCTCAGACTCTTAACAGCCCCCGAATTGTCTGGAAACCTTTTAAATCACAGAGACTGAATGGCATCACAGAATTTTTCGTTCAGTACATCTGGGGTGGGACATGAGAACTTGCACTCTTGGTAAGTTCCCGAGTCATGCTGTTGCTGGTCCAGGTGACACAGTTTGCAGATCTCGGTGGAAGAGTTTAAGCTGTGGGAGCAAGGGGCAGGTGTACCCTGTCACACTTAGCATCTGCAGGGATCACCTACACACGGCATCCACTCAGCAAATACTTGTGCAGATGAGTCACACCCCTGGGCCACTGTGTATGGACACTGTGCACAGTTTCATCTGCTCCCTTTAGCCCTGGGCAGTAGAAAGAGCCTCTTCCTTACTCTCAGATTTAACTCAGAAAAACAGTGGCTCTGGGCCGTGAGATTCGGGGAAAATGAAGGAAGAAGGTTGGAGGTCTTCTCTGAGGTCGAGAAGGGAATGAAGAAGACGGCACGGAGGGCCCTCCCTGGTGGCACGATGGGCTAAAAGCACAGCACTGCGAACTATCCACAGCCACTTCCATACTAGTTCAAGCCCCGGTCAGGGAGCTGACCCACATGGCACGGCGACCGCTCCTCATCAGCCCCCTGCTCTCCTCAGCAGTGTATTTCACACAATCTGCCTGTTCTGCTCCTCACTGTCTCTGGTAAATCCTCTCACTGCCCCCATACCCCAATTCTGTATGCATAAATAAATAAATAAATATTAAAAAAAGAAGCAGGCGGCATGGAGAAAGCACAGCTAGTGGACACCACCAGGCCCCCTGCAGTGGCAGCGGGTGTTCAAGCCAGACGCCATATTCCAAGAAGCGGCCTGCTGTGGCACCCTGCCCCCACCTCCCTGTGTTCAGCAGCCCCTGCCTTCTTTCAGTCCAGGGCAACAGGTGCTCACAGGACCCCCACATTTGGTGCTTTCTTTGCTTTTGTTTTCTTACCCCCCATTTCGCCATCATACCTCAACTCAAATGGCATTTCCTACAGACACCCACGAAGGGTCCATGGGGCGAAATCCACACTTTTCTTCATTTTTAAAAAATAGATTTATTTATTGATGCATACAGAATTGGGGTACAGGCCAGAGGTGCAGGGGTGGTGAGAGGATGCAGCAGAGACAGAGTGGGGAGCAGAACAGGCAGTTGACGAAGCACACTGCTGAGGGGAGCAGAGGGGAGACAGGAGTGGTCTGCTGTGCCGTGTGGGTCACCTCCCGGGCGGGGCTCGAACTCGCACCTAAGTGGCTGCGGCTCCCTTGCACTGCACTCAGCTTTCCTTTGTTGCGGGTGATGCCTCCCCACCCCGTTTGACTATAAGCTCACTGACAGCCTGTCTGTTGCTTTGCTGCTGTGTCCCAGCTGACAGCCTAGTATCTGACCTCGCCCTGGGCGCTGAGATACTCACTTCCTCACTGAGCGTGAAGCGGGGTGCTTTCCCCGCTGCATGTTCACGACTGACAGAAGTAGCCGCACGGACACCATCTCCATTTCGGGTCCTTTTGCTCTCCTCCCCAGTCCCTCTTGGGGAGGGGGTGCATTTCTCACGTGAAGAGTCCTCTCCCTCGCTGGGTTTCCGGGCGCCTAACCTCTGCTGCCCCAACTTCAGAAGCAGGAAATGAAACACTGAACGAGAGTCAGCACCCCACAGGAACGGGAGAGGTGAGCAGGGATGATCACCTGAGTCTGAAGGACAACTAGAGGAGGGTGCTCCTGGAATCTGCCAGAACAGAGTGGGGAAGTGAACAGAGTGGGGAAGTGAACCCCCAGTATTAGTGAGGCACAGAGACCCGTGGTGGAGAGCATTGAGCGAGAGCAGCTTTCTTTTTCTTTCTTTCTTTTTTTTTTTTTTAAAGGTTTATTTATTTGTGCATACAGAACTGGGGTACAGGCCAGAGGCTCAGGGGTGGTGAGAGGCTTCACCAGAGACAGAGTGGGGAGCAGAACAGGCAGATCAACGAAGTACACTGCTGAGGGGAGCAGCGAGCGGGTCTGCCACGCCTTGTGGTCACCTCCAGGGCAGGCAGGAATCAAACTCAAGCAGAAGTGGCTTTAGCTTCTTAGTGTTGTGCTTTAACCCACTGCACCACCAGGGAGGGCCAGGAGAGTGGCTTTCTTGATTGCTAAAATCGTGGTTGCTGAGTTTCCTTCTGGAAGGCGAAGCTGAGCACTGGCCTGAGAAAGCCCTTCTTCAGGGTTCCATGAGCTGTCACTGGAGCAAAGTGGGGGTGCGGAGTGCTGGACACCTGTCACCCTTCAGCCTGTGTGCATGTTTTTAAATCATTGTCCAGTTTATGAATCACTGTTTCTACCTGTTTCCAAATAGTTGTTCCCTGCTTCCCCTTCTCCAGACTGAACTTGTGCTGGCTTTTCCTATATCCCTTTAGTGTTTTTTATCTTCTTAATGAAAAGAATACATGTCCATTTCAAATGACTATAAACATATGAAGTGGAAAATAAAAATGTTTCTATTATTCAACTTTTCAGGGATAATGTGTCACAGGGAGCCATGGAGGATTTATACCGGGCGTGCAGAAATTACTGTATGTTCTAGAAATGCTCACTGTGACTAGTATCCAGCGAAGAGCATCTCCAGCAGAACAGAAGGCCCAGAGGTGCCCAGGCGCAGGCTGTACAGTTCTGAGTCTCAGGAATAAACATCCAGGGGACTCAAAGGGCCAGTAGGTAGAATGCTTTGGTTAAATCAGCCAGGTAACCACTGAACCAGAGACCAAGACAAAGACAACACTAAAGAGCCAAGAGCTGACATCAAATCCATCAGAAGAGGACGGGACCCTCCAGGCGGCAGAGTGATTTAAGGGTCTCAGTACCAAAGAGTGCACCAAGGAGGATATTGACTTAACAGAGGTCTCTGACCTTCACAGTCTTTCATCTCTGGGCAGCAAAGACCCTTGAGGTCGGCTCCACCCCTCTGGAGCTTAAAGAAACAAACTGGAGTTTCACAGTGATCTCTGGCTTCTTTGAAAGGGGAAACAATATTCATAAATCTGTGATATCTATGCTTTCTGGCCAGACTGAAGGTCAGTGTTGGGGTTATGTCTTACTGAGTCGACCCACCATGTGTGGCATCCGGGCTCTGAGCTACCCTGGCTGAGCTAACGTGGCACTTACACTGTGAACCCAGCGCCTGGACATTTGAATCAATGACTCAAGGAGAACAAAAGTGTGATGAGTGCTATTCTCTAAGGGGAAATATATGACTTAACCTTCCAATTCTGGATATTCAACCTCCAGAGATAGTAAACAAACACAGAGATAGTAATGCCCAAGAGGTGTTTTGAGTATGATTTCCTGGTCTTGTAGAGAACACAATATAAATTATGCATGTGTGCAATACATAATTTTACACTGTCCATGTGTGCACACGTAGGTGTGTGCAGAGCAAAGTTCTAGAAGCGCACATTTCCTGACAGTGGATTCAGGGAGGAGGAATGCCATATATTGGTTTTTATATGAGTGTAGTAGGTTGAGTCAGAAAATTGGTGGTTTTGGTAGGTTGAGAATATTTCAGGCTCAGCCATTTTGTAGGGTTCGTTCCAGAGAAAGCTGAGGTTTTGGAGAGTGAGGTGGTGAGGTGGTTGGGATAAGTGGCTCTGTAGCCAGGAGGATGATCTCAGGGACCAGGCTGCTTCTTCCTCTCTTGTTAGCTTTGGGTAAGTCGCACCATATCGCTGTGCCTTGACTTTTTTTTTTTTCTCTCAAAAAATGGGAACAATAACAATGCTGGGTTCAGAGTGCTGCAATGTGAATTAAATGAGTTACAAGTAAGTACTTACTTGTAACTATGCCAGTTCGAGCCTTCAATAAAGTAGCTATTACTTTTTCAAAGCACCTACTACCTTTGAAATAGAAATAACTCTTTTTTAAGAAAAGGATTTGTCTAGAGTATCCTTAAAAAAACCTTTTCCTTCTAGTTAGGAGAGAACATTCCAGGTAAGCCCTTGTCCGATAATTGCCTGCCGTTTGGGTAATGCACCTTGAAACCTTGACAGTGCTTGCAGGCAGAATGGGGCTCGCTGGCACTCTTGTTCCCAGCAAAGTCTTACACTTCCTACATTCCCTCACTCTTTTCTCAGGAGACTTACTCCTCCCTTGCTATTTATTTACATGGCATCTTTCTGCTCTTTTAATTATATCACTAACATTTTGGTAAATCTATTCACTCCTCCCCCCTCCTTCTTTGAGCACTGCTCTAAATATAACCACAGAAACAAAACAATGCCCTTCCACAAACAAAGGCCACCACCGGGTGCGCAGAGCCCTTCAGTAGGTCTTGAGTCAACTGCTATTTCTTGTCTTCATGTTTTATAAAACAGCCCAAGGCTCTCACAATAGAAAGGGAGGGAACCCTGATTAAATGGTGTGCATTACTGTAAAATGGAATTAAAACGATGCAAAGGTTTGCACTAAGCCGCATTAGGCAAGGATATTCAAGAACGAAGTTGCCTGGGTGGTTTCCAGTCTGAATGCACAGGTTCTGAAGCTGGGATGACTCACTTGCTCAAGAAAGGATTGTTCTGCTGGCTAATTGCTTAATTAGGCAGCCATTTGCCTAATAGAACAACTCTACGTCTTCAGAGTTGGGGATGGGGTGAGATGGAAAAGTAATTTGAGGCATTTGGAAAAAGTGAAAAATGGAAATGGATAAAGATGCTTGAAGCCCTGAAACTTGGGTGATTTTTAATTTTTTGGCAAATCCCTGAAAACAATAACAGCAACAATATTTTATTTAGAATGGTGAAACACAATAACAATAACTACAGAGTGCCAGTAAATGTTGTCGGGGGCAAGAGTGTACAGGGGTGAACAAGATGAGACAGCCAGAGTCTGGCCCACAAGCTCCAGGAGTGGGAAGAGGAATAATTGTGAGGTAAAGTCAACTTCTGGAAATCCTATATAGGAAATAACGGGGCGGGGAGCACAGTAGAGGTTGACTTGAGGTCAGGGACATCTCTCCAGGAGGTGATATTTGAGCTGACACCCGAGGTGGGAGCCACAGCAGCAAGCTTGCCAAATCCCTGTGCTGCCCACGACTTGTCCTGGGAAACGGGAAGGAGGCGGGTGGCTAACATGGGCTGGCTGCGAGCTTACTGGTTCTCTGGCTCAGAGTGAGTTTGTGAGAAAAGCAAGGCTGAAAAGGAAAACCGCTTGTCCCAGATCACCTGACTGGTGCGAGCAGAGGCCCGGGGAGAGCCCAGTGCTCTAAATCACTGGCAGAGGGCATGCATGTGTGCGAACATGTGTGTGTTTGTGTATTTGTGTGTGCACGTGTGTGTGTGTTGTTGGGTAAGTGTGTTTGCACGCGTGCGCGTCTTATCTATGTTCTATCCACATTAGCAGTTTGTCTTCAGTTGTGTTTGCACAGCTTTTCCAGCACATTGGCACTGAAATAATTTTGGGTTCAAGACCTGACTCCAAGTCTACACGCCTTTGGCCCTTAGTGTGTCCTTAGCTTTTTGTGGCTTCACTTATCAAATCCCACCGAGGTTTCTGTGGCAGTGACACAGGTCAGCAGGCGGTATTTAGGCCAGTCCCCAGCAGCGAGAAAACATGCAAATTGTTGCCTATCATCACTGCACTGATGATTATGATTTTGTCGATGCCTCTCTCTTTCCTGGCCAGGCTACATCACACAGGTTGCTTGGTTCATCACGTTCCATTTCACCTACCAAGGCAGAGGGGGCTGGAACACAGCAAGCAGCTTTATGATCCAAGCATTCACTCTTCTGTCATAGCCCCAGCTATGTATCTAGTCTGGTACTAGATTTGGGGAAAATCGAACATTGAATGCGATGACTGATCTATCTGGTTGACTGGCCAGGGTAATCTCATTGTCAGAGTCAAGGGTCTGAGTCCTGGCTCTGTGACATAGGAAGTGTGTAATACCAGCAAGTTACTGAACCTCCCTGGCTCTCAAGAGTCCCGTCTGAATGGGGGTAATCAGTGTTTGCTTGGCACTGCCTTGGTATATGTAAGTGGCGTGATGCCTGCAGCCAAGACCTCCAGAGGTAGTCAGTGGGTCTCAGTCTCCAGGAAGGATTTGAGGAAGCCGATACGACAGGGCAACTCTAAGTTAAGCATAGTAGGTGTGCAAATTTCCATCTCTCCCACCTGAAAGACATCACGGGGATTCTGGGATTAGTTCGGAAAGATTAGGAACTTTCTACATAGATGGGGGTGACGGGGTGGGAGGTACAGAGAGCGAAACAGCAGCATGTGCAAAGGCATGAAAGCTTGAAACAAAACGGCTTATTAGGGAGAAGCTAAGTAACCTGAAACAGCTGTTTTGTGCATTGGAGGATGGGATAATGGATATTGAGAAGTAAGGCGGAAAAGGTTGCAATTCTTTCCTAAAGAATGTGTTCTCATTACGCTCATGAGCCCCAAGTCACCCTGCAGAAGCATTCAGATCACTGTCCAAAGTTTTTCTCTCAATCTTGAGCAAGCTCTTTTTCTTCCCATCAGTTAGGATCGAAACAAAAACCTTGTGCTGAGAGCTGTGTGGACGTGCTGGTGTGTATCAGATGGTAGATGCCAAAGCACCATGTGGGACTGCATTTCATGCCCACTCAGGGAGCCCCAGCTTTGCCCAGAATCCCCATTGCCATTAGTAACACGGTGGCATTCAAGTGCATTAAGCAACGTTTCATGACCGAAATGCTATTTTGAGAAATCCCAAGAAATTCAACTGTGTTTGTAGCCAAAGCAGAAGGTACATGATGCTTTAGGAAAGGAAATTGGAAGAAGTTTATCCACAAGTCTAGAAAGGAAGGGTCATGGAGGTTACCACAATTACCCCAGTGTGTCAGAAAAAAATCGGGGCAAAACCCCTCCTCCGATCGGTAGCAGATAAGTAATACATCCTCACCTTGACATCGACAGCGTTCAGCTGACCTTACCAGGACTTACAGATGACACCCTTCTTGAATTTAATGATCTTATGTAAGGGCTGACAAACACATTCCTTTTGCAAGGGGCTGGGAATGGCCCTCCCTTTTCTTCAACCAAAGTCATTATTCCACAACTTGAAGCAAGAGTAGTGAAAGCGCTTTTTGTTTCTCCAATCCTCCAGTCAAACCCCCAGGCTAAGATTTTTTTTTTTTGGTAAAGCATTGTTCATGCACAGTGGCGTAGAATTTCATTTGCTGGGTTTCAAGCATTAAGAGCACAACACAAAATCTAAGCAATTTTAGACATGTGTCAATCTCGCATGAAAAAGGCTTTGTCCCAGCACCAGATGTCAATGCTTGAATTAAAGAGATGGAGAATTTCCCTGAGTGAGAGCAGTACATGCTGACATAATAAATTGTTAAGGCTCTGTGTTACAATACAACCAATATGTTTTAATAATTTATTGGTATTTATTTAACACATAATACTGTCATACCAAATCCAAACCAGGAGGTCTAGGTTCCTCATTGATTTATGTACTTGGTTCTTATCAGTGTCATTAGATGCTTCCTGTGGAATGCCTCTCCCCTGGGATGAAATTGTAGAAGGGTGTTTCTGAACTTCAATGGGATAGCATTCTATACCACCTCCTGGGGGCCTTTAAAGGGCCTTTATTTCTGTCTTTATTTCTTGGTCTTTATGTCTTAATGAAATTCACTGTTATAAGAGTTTATCTTATGTGAACAATTAGTCAAAATCTAGCCAGTTAAGACGAGAGTATCAAAGGCAGACAAGAAAACCTGCTGGATACAGAATAGCTTGAATTCTTCTGGACTGCCTTAATCATTAATTCATCTGCAGGATGATGCATTCATCTTTATTGTACCATTACCTAATGAGGAGGATGGAGAACATCAAACTCTAAAGGCTTTTTTAAAGTGAATATTTGATAATTATTAATTAATAATAATGTCAACAATAACTTCAATTTTCCAGGTATTTCTCCTAGAGATTTACACCTTAATTATCCTTCCTATACAGACAAATTAACTCTTCCAGAATTAATCTTTGGTTTACAGTTTTCAAATCACAAGAGCCAGAAGAAACTATCTTCATGTAAAAATAATCAGACTTTTTTTCTTGAAGAACCTCACACAGCAGAGATGAAGCGAGAATAAATACAGCTGATGAGATTGAGCATGACATCAGTAATTCTCAAAGGGACACCACACCATAGAGTGTACCGATGTGGATGCTCATTGCTTTTATGGAGGTGACAGGTTTGACCTGTCAGGTACTAGTAATACCCAGAACAGAGTAGAAATGTCACAAAGTACTAACAGTTACTACATAAGATATAAAAGCACCTGTCTAAAAAGAGGTGAGTCTTTAAAACTGGCTGGAACCTGTTCTGAAGTTCCTTTTCTTTAACAAGCCCATCCTCTTTTCTGATGGAACACAGAATACACTGACAAAAAATTTTTAAAGGTTAAATGACTTAATATTTTATTTTACTCAAGACTATATTGTTTTCATGTGATAGAAATCCTACTCAAACTTGCTTCAGCTTAAAATGGTGGGGAAGTAATTGACTTATGTATCTGGAAAATTCAGGGGACAAGCTTCAGGCATAGCTGGATCTAGGTGCTCATATGATAATATTGAAAACCTGTATCTCTTTCTCTCAACTCTTCAGTCCTCTGAACAGGCATAATCCCTACCAGGGTTACTTTTCCCCTATTTGAAAACCCCAGAAACTGTACACATACCTATTATTAACTTGAAATCTAGTAGAATTAGCATTAAGTTGAATGATGCCGCGCCCCCTCCCCCATGTTTAACCCTCAGTACCACAGAATGTAACCTTATTTGGAGAAAAAGTCCCTGAGTATGTAATCAGGTTAAAGAGTGCTCGACAGCAGCAGGCAGACCCTAATCCTATATGATTGGTATCTCTAGAAGGAAGGAAAACATAGACACAGCTGTAAAAGGAAGGACTTCACCAGATAAAATCGAGCTTCAATGGCACAAGCCATGGAGCGACCAGAAGCTAGCAGCAAGCCAGGACCAGAACTCCCCTAGTACTCACACCTTAAATTTCTCCCCAGCACTCTTTAAAAGAGGATGGTCCTTACTCATACCTTCAATTTTGACATCTAGCTTCAAGAACTTTTTGTGTTGTTTTAACTGCTGAATTGCTGTCACTCTTTTCCAGCAGCCTTAGGAGAGTCACACACGCTCCTTTCCAGAAAAGGTGCTGATCTTCATTCCAGTCAGTGTGATTTGAATCTACATGCCAGGGCATTATTTGGGCAGATAGGATTCATATGCACCCTTCAGGAGCTGGGGTAGATTCAGTTGGGCCCTACATGTATATCCTAAAAGTCTTCCAAAAACTGATCCAAGTGTTACCACCACTGGATAGAAGGCAGACCCCCCCCCCCCAAAAAAAAAAAAGTCAACTACAGATGAGTTCATCACAGAAGACAAAGATGAGGATATTGAGCTCAAATTGCTCTTTGCCAGCATAAACACAACTGGTCAGTCACGTGTGCCAGCGTGTGCCCTGTGAAGTCCTTCCCAAGGGCCCTGATGGGACAGGACAGAGCATTGCTCTGCATTGAGGTTTGGTGTGTTACGATAGTAACAACAGCAGTGGAAATTTGTGTTGTATTTATGATGGGCTTACCATGGTTATCAGCTATTTAACTCATTTAGCGCTGCTAATAACCCAAAGAGGGGAATACTGTATGAGGCCCATTTACAGGTGAGGAAATTGAGGATCAGTGAGGTTAAGTCACTTTCTTGAGGCTAATTTCCTTAGCTAATAGGTGCTAAGTGCCACAAATAAGATTTAATCAAATCAATTTAGCTCCAGAGTCCGTGTTTCCATCGGCTCATTATGCTGGATCAAAGAGCAGTGCATTTTCTCTGTTTCTCCTCATAGTCTGGTAAAGTGTAATGCATAAGCATGTGAACGTGGAGAAGGTAATTAACTCTCATGTGCTTCCTTTACTTTCTGTAAAGTGTGGATTACAATGTATTTGTTGAAAGAGTAAATTGAGTTAATGTGTCCCAAACATGGGTTACTGTAGTTGCTGGGATTCACATTGACATTAGATTCCAAATACATGATTCTTAAAAACTATTATTATTGCTTATATATTTTCCATGGGCACCTTTTTTTTTGACAAAAGACACATTTTTTTCAGAGAGGTTATCACTTTCCGTAAGTGAATTTGAGTAAAAGAAGCTGCATGAAAGCATGGCAGGAAGATATAGCACAGAGAGTAGGCAAATGTCAACAATTTTGCAAGTATCATGGACATGATTGCTACCTGAGACCCACGTAATTTGACCATAAGCTCCTTGAGGGTCAAATCACGTCTGCTGTATTCTTAGTGGTGCTGTTCATTTGGTGCTCAGCATATAGTACATGTTCACAAAAATCCTGCCTGAATCATTTTGTATTGATTTGGTTCCTGACAGCATAAAATACAGGACCCACCGGCCTCAGCGGCATTCAGTACATTCAGTTATGCGAAATAGCAGGAATATTGATCTTCTCCTCATTACTGAAATTCAGCCAAGCACAGTCATGAATGATGGCCAAACATCTGCCAGCTGTGATCTGGACCAAACGCCATGGAAGTTGGGGTCTGTCTTCAATGCCAAGACACTCGACAACTTTATTTCTCAGAAGTACTCTATGGCCAGGCAGTGTATATTTTCCAAGGATGAGGACTTTTATGGACATGGTTATTTGTCACCTAATTCTTTAAATTATTTGCTCTTCTTCCTTTTTAATAATAACTCCAGATGAAATTTTTCAATGAATATAAGCAGTTCAAACACAAAGGCAGAGAATCCTTGCAATGTTAAAAGATTCAAATTTTAGGCTGACAGGACCTAAAGGACACCAGGATTATTCTTAAACTTCTCTTACAAATATGTCTCTTTTCCAGCCAGATTCCAAACAGTCTGGTAAAGTGTAATGGATAAGCATGTGAACGTGGAGAAGGTAATTAACTCCCATGTGCTTCCTTTACTTTTCTGTAAATTGTGGATTATAGTGGATTTGTTGAAAGAATAAATTGAGTTAATGTATATAAAGCACTTATTTTACTATTAGGTAAGCACTTAGTTATAATAGGTGTTGTTATTATTGCCATTACTAATACTGTGGATTGAAATTCCTGTTTTCTTAGATATGTTAGTTGATCAAAAACACCTATAACGAGACCTTTTTAAATGTTGGACACTTAAGGGACATCATTTCATTTATCAAGCTTCGAGTCAGGTTCTTCACGAAGCATATGCTCTAACTGAGATTAGTATGCAGGTTTATTGTGGGGTGATCTTGGTTTTCACATCTTTGGGACAAGAGATCCAAGCAAGATCGGCTAGACAGGATAGAGCTGGTTGCAGTCACTGCAACCACCTCAGCTAATATCACAGAAAACTCTGAGAATGATAGTCTTTTTCAGTTGTCTCACTTAGAAAAAGTAGCTGTGCTGTCCAATGTCACCCATTTGACTACTGTTTAATGAATGCCTGCTATGTGCTAGACATTATGATAAAGCAAGAAGTAAATACAGGGCGACTCTTCCCTGAGCCAGTGACAGTAGGTTTCAGCCAATGTTTACATGACTGAGCATAGAATTCTATTATCTCAATAGTTAACTCAAGTTCTGAACTGGTCAAGTCTTAAAATATGATGTAGGGGCCCTCCGTGGTGGCGCAGCGGGTTAAAGCACAGCACTGAGAATCTAAAAAGCCGCTTCCGCATGAGTTCGATTCCCGCCTGCCCCGGAGGTGACCACATGGCGCGGCAGACCTCTCCTGACCCCCCGCTGCTCCCCTCAGCAGTGTATTTCATCGATCTGCCTGTTCTGCTCCCCACTCTGTCCCTGGTGAAGCCTCTCACCACCCCTGAGCCTCTGGCTTGTACCCCAGTTCTGTATGCACAAATAAATAAATCTTTTAAAAAAAAATAGGATGTAGGGGAGAGGAAGAAATTGGATCAAAACAGGGGTAGGAAGAACACAAGGGACAGTGGTGACGGTGCATGGGTGAGTTGGGGGTGGACATTCCTCTGGGACCATACACGAGATAATAAAGCCTACATTGTACAAAAATGATCTCATCATTATTTCACATTGAGTTCTATTTTCCAGCTACATCATGTTCTGTTGAGAATCATGGTATTTAAGAAGCCAACTAATCACACCTATCTTCCATCAAGCCCACAATTAAGAAACTGACATCAATTTAGGTATGAAAGTAAAAGTATGATGGAATGGACTCAAGAATTTGGCGTGAACCTGCAATGATAATTTGCTCAACTGATATTTTACTAGGCACTAGCCATGTTCTAGATCTTAAGACTACAGGGGTGAAAAGAAGAACAAAATCCCTGCCTCATGCAGCTTACATTGCAATGTAATTTGGACTGTCTCCCTAAGAATGCAGTTTATAAATCACTTAAAGGTTTTTTTTTCTTTTTAATGTGCTTTTAGGGTATTCATTCAGCTGTCAGAAAGAAAGGCTGTCTTGCTTCTAGACCTGACACTAGAAAGCAAATTTAACTTTTTACCTGTGTAGCCAAAAACTACACGGAAGGAGAATAGGTAAGAGGATGCACTCATTGTAAGGGCTAGAACAGAGGGGATGGAGTCAAAGCCATGCTTATAAAGGCCCCAATTTTATCAATGATCAACTTAGATATTTATATATAATTCAAGACATAAAAGAAGATTCTAGCAACATTACTCTAACAAGTAACAAAAATTTCCCCATGGAGACATGAAGACTAGTTTTTAAATTTTCTATGCAGTGGCAGGAAACATGTCTAGTTCCACTGAATAGCTTTATTATTGCTAAAGATTTATTTATGCACACAGAACTGGCGTACAGGCCGGAGGTGTGGGGGTGAAAGTATTCATCAGAGACAGAATGGGGAGCAGAACAGGCAGACTGACTAAAACACACTGCTGAGGGAGCAGCGGGGAGACAGCAGCTGTTGTGCCACCAGCGAGGGCCCCCAACTGAACGGCTTTCAATGGCTTAGCGCACAGTAGGTACTCAAGAAAAATTTACGGTTGCTTAATTCCAATGTTCAGAGTTAAACTTTGATAGACGTAAGGACCAAAGAATCATCGTAAAGGTTGATCAAGCATCTCTGTCCTGGGCCAATCATCAGTTTTAGACTTTGCTTTGGATAATTATAGTATCAATAGTCACTAAATCATTGAGGCAACTGCTTAGTACTTGGCAGTAAGGGATACTTACTGTATCCCTTGTTAAAATTACACGGTTTATTTCTGGATAGAAAACACTCTGTTTATAAAATGTCCTATTATCATGTTTCATGATGAATGAACTGTGTTTATTTGTTTCTTTCCCAGCTGTCTTTAGAAGATGATCTAAGGTTAATGGTGGAAACGCTACCAAAATAAATGGTTTCTTGTAGTCCAATATTTCATCTGAGCTCTCTGTTTCAGGAAACTTAGGAAGAAAACAAATGAATATTTTTGGAGTGTTTGAATTCACTCCTTAACTTTGGTGCCGCTAAGGTTTCCAAGATACATTAAAAATATGTATTTTTCAAGTTACCCACAAAGTCTACAAAGTTTCCACCAACATGTCAATTAGAATATCACACATATTTTCTTCTGGAAAATCATCAAAAGGATGGAGACGATGATTTCAGATGGCTGCATAAAATTGGCCTTTTTCCACATGAAATGGCTTCACAGAATCATTATCTTTCATGGGAGTGATATTCACCAGACCTGGTTTAAAACATTTCCTTAAATTGACATCTGATTCTGAAGATAAGCAGATGTAATATTTACTGCTAATCCTTACAAGTTTAGATGCTTTAGGGAAAAAAAGTGTTTTTTTGGGTAAAACGCAGAACTTTCCTTCGGTGTCACTGAGGATGAGTCAGGTCAGGCTTAGCTGAGAATTGCTCTAGGCTTTCACGAGGGTCTCGCTCACGTTTGGTCAAAGTTCTACAATAAATCGCTGCTGCTAAGTGACATTACCAGGATGAAGCCATTATCATTTATTCCCCTGGGGTGCGGGAATTTTTCTAAGAATCTCTCTTAGGTCCAGCTAAGTACAAAGGACTATTTATCAGAGATCTTTCCTGAAAGGATTTACCTACCTAGAAATATTGCAAATGCCACTGTCCCAGTCAATATTACTTTGGAGGTAAACAGAGATTTAAACTTCAACAATGGACTTAAAATGACAAGGGGTCTCTACTGGAAGACATTGCTTTAAGATCAAGTTTTTTTTTAGTTAAAAAAAAAAAAAGATTAATACACAGCAAGCCCTGGCAAAGCTCAGAGGATGAATTTTCCTTCTAAGTCCTTCTGGTGAACTCCAGCATGAGAAGTTTTGCATCTGACTCTTGTAAAGTTTATTGTCTTTTCTCAATGTTGAGTTAAAATAGTCTTAGGGGAAGGTCCCAAATGGTGCTTCTCTAGGTACTGGGAATAACGGTGTAAGATGCCGCCTTCATGGAGTTTATGTTCTGGTGAGAACGGCCAAGTGTAAACAATGTACTACATTGATCATACACTAAAGACAGGGCGTGCTGAGGGCCATTTCAAGACCTTGGTTCACAGGCTGGGGAACCACAGTGGAGGCTGCCTTCAGTCGCCCACGGACTCTGAATAGGGAACATTTGACCACAGCTGAGTAGCTGTCCGGCCCACAGAGCTCCAGATATCTAGCAGCTGGTCTAGAAAACACTCTAGACCATGTTTTAGATCTCACTGCTTTTCAAACTTCAAGGTGCGAATGACTCACTTGGCAATCTTGTCAGAGGTCTGTGGGTGGAGTTCCAGAGGATATTTTTCATGATGACTCCTAGGTTGTGTCTAGGTTGCAGGTTCGTGGGTGGGAAGCAGGAAGCTGGAAGGTTCTAGAACAGTGCTGTCCTAAAGGGCTTTCTGGAGTGATGACTGTGTTCTGCAGCAGCACCCTTGGGTATGGCTGCCACCAGCTCCATGGCATGGAGCTCCTGAAAAGCAGCCAGTGTAGCTCAGGGACAGAATGCCACTTAATTTCAAGTATTTCACATGCCGATAGTCATGTGAGCCCCTGGGTCCCTTATTGGTGGAGAACTATCATTACAGAGAATACACCCAGATTTGCTGGCTTGTTTATAAGAAAGAGCCAAGCCTCGCCTGGCTGGCTGAGGCTTCCTTTCATTTAAAAAAAAAAAAAAAAAAAAAAGATAGGTATTAGCATTACAGACAAGTTTAGAGGATATTAAGTCCTGACTTGCTCACGGGGGAGGGGGCCTCAAAGATACTGCAATCTGGCCTGAGTATAATAAACCCCTTTGTTACATTTAAATACCATCATACTATCTTATACACAGCAAAGCATTTGGGGTGTTTTATAGTAACAATGCAGCAGCCCAAAACCCCCAGACAACTCTAAAAAGGCGCTAATTATTATTATTAGTGTTTTGCACTAACAATAAATGTCAAACGGAACCCTGAAAACAAATAACTACCTGTCACCAAGTGAATGAAAGGCAATTTTAGTAAAGTGAATTAAAACCCCAAACATCACCAAGCCCTGCTGGCGTGCCATGCCAGGCAGCTTAGCGGGTGCTGATGCCGCCCCCGGAGCTGCGGGGTTGGGGGGTCCCAGGGCTATGCCCCCGGGGCTGAGCCGCGTCAACTCCCTGGGCTCTTGGGTCAGCAGAGGTGGCCAGAGCTGCAGTGCGCACCGACAGCCGCCTGGGGAACAGGCCCTCCATCACAGCGGAGGGAATCGGAGACCTTAAGGATGGAGAATCTTTATTTATTGGCTGGGCTGCAGCCGCCAGTGTTATCAGTGAAAAATTAAAGTTGGACAGCAGAGCCTGGATTTGTTTTCATGACATATTTCCCTTAGATTTTTCAAAGTGCATTCTGGGTGTCTCCCAAAGACTATTTTTTAAAAATAAATCGCACATTTTATTTTTTCAAACTTCATTTATCTTTGATATCTGATTGACATATTCAGGACAGTCTAATCCTTTCTGCTGAAGTGAGCAGTGACAGGAGCTGCACCAGCAATGAACATCAGACCCCCGTCCCCCCAGCTCGAGGGGTGGCTCTCTCCAGGAAAGGGGTGGCTGCAGAATCTTTGTGGATGTCTGTGCAGGTTTCTGGGGTTGGGGGGCCATCTCCTGGGTCACCAGGGAGATGGGGCAAGGGCCTTTCTGGTGGCACAGTGGTTTAAAGCGCAGCACTGCCAGCCAGCCGCAACTGATTCAGCGTGAGTTCCATCCCCAGCCCCAGAGGTGACCCACAGGGCACGGCAGACCTCTCCTGTCTCCCCACTGCTCCCCTCAGCCGTGTGCTTCGTCCATCTGCCTGTTCTGCTCCCCGCTCTGTCTCTGGTGAAGCCTCTCACCGTCTCTGTGCCCTGGCCTGTACCCCAGTTTTGTGTGCATAATAAATAAACCTTAAAAAAGAAAAAGATGGGCACAGAGGCTGGCATCGGCTCTCTCTAATCACTGCAGAGTCGGTGATGCTGGCTGGGTGTCCCTGCACGCCAGGGAAGAAGCCACAGCAGTGGACATACTTAGCTTGTTGCTGTTCCTGGGCCAGGTCTGTCCCCTCCCCCTTCCTTCGTTGTCCCTGGACTACTTTCCCGTGCATGAACGGATAATATAGTCACAAAGTGGTTCTGAACTCAAGATTATTATACATGACTCAGACTGTAAAGCCTCCCTCCCCTGGTTCAGGCATCCTGAAACCCTTCCCTCCAGCCTCTTACTAATTAGGTGTTTTTTGCTTATACAAATAAATGCACATCTAAGCATCCGCGTGGACACGCACACACACCACTCTTTTTTTCTCTTTTTCTACACAAATGGTAATATATTGTATACATCATTTCTGGCCTTGCCTTTTTTTTTTTTAACCTAAAGTCTTTTATCTTGGAGACCATTTCCTATCAGTTAGTAAAGAACTTTGTCTTTTTTTAAGCAAATGTAATCTACTCCAATATATGACTTGAGCATAAATTATTCACCAGTTCTCCGAGTGGGGAGGCATTAGGGGGTTTCCAAAGTTTTGCTCTTACCAACATTTCTGCAGCAATAACCTTAGTGCAAGTCACCGCGCACACACAGGGGAGTGTCAGCAGAGTAAAGGCCTGCCGGTGGGTGGGTGGGTGGGGCAAAGGGCAAGTGCATGTGGAATTTTGATAAACTTTGCTAAGTTGCCTCACACGGAGGCTTTCAGAGCGGCATGGCCATCATTCACAAGTGAGAGTCTGATTCGCATACTCTCGCTCACACAGGGGGTATTAGCAAACTTTCTGAGTTTTACAAATTGGGTAAGGAAAAATGGCCTCCCAGCACAATTTTAAACCCCATTTTATAGCAATATAGTTATTGACAAAATCCATTTATTCTTTGCAAACAGTCTATGCAAAGATGGCCCTCTTTTTTTCCTTTTTTTTCTTTTTCTTTTTCCAATAGAAAGAATTGACATCTTGGGAAAACTGGCTTATCTTCTGTTTAATGATTAACTCATATTTTGTTGTGTGTTCACAGAGCTGGGATATTTGATGGTTATAAGATAAAAAGCTATGCATATTCATCCACTGGTTTCAAAACACTTTACCAACAAAGGGCCTACTCCGTGTAGGACCCATGATGGGTGTTGCTGCCATTTCTAATGGGGGAGACAGTTAAGCAGGTGAGGATCCCCAGAGAGATTTGTAGGGCCCAGGGCCCCCAGGAAGGGAAAGCAGTCTAGTGGGTTTAATTTAGAAGCTTCACCCTAAAGGTCAAGTACGAGGTTGTCAAGCAAGAAATCAGGGGAAGCATGGGCAGGATGAGGAGAGCCTTAGGCCAAGCCAGGGCTGTGGAGGAAAGTCAAAGAGGTCTGTGCACCAAGGAAGTGACAAGGATTCAATGCGTGTCATTCTGGCCATTACACGGATGAGGTGGTGGCCCCAGGTGAAGGGCCGTAGCTGATCAGCCGCTGATCTTGAACCAAGAGCCCTGTTCATTGATCTTAGCCAGACCCAGGGGTCGCACCTGGAGATGCCAGCAATTCCACTAGGCCCAACTGGGTGGGGAGCACCCAACTTCCGGTGAGACTTGCAGAACTTATTTCTACTAGTCCAGGGGCCCACGAACTCTGCAGAGGTGTTAATAACAAGTGTTTTCTATTTTGCGGGACCCAAGGTCTTTGTCCCAACTACTCTGTTCTACTGTTTTAGGACAAAAGCTGCTACAAGAATGTGTAAATAAGTGGGCGTGACTCTGTCCAACAAGACTTTATGGACCATATAATTTAAATCTTAGTTCATTTCCTGTATCACAGTCTGTTATTGTTATTTTTTATCAACCGTTTTAAACTGTAAATACTATTCTTATGGCATGAGTGGAACAAAAGCAGGGGTGAGTTTGGGGGCCCAGGGGCTGGGTGGGTTGATCCCGCCATAGTCTGGCAGTGGTGGGAGCCAGAGCAACTGTTCAACCAGCAGAGTCACTGCCACAGCCCTGGAGGGAGGGAGAAGGGGAGGAGGATGGAGAATCCAGGGCAGCAAACAAACAGGCCAATCGCATTAACTTAGAGCTTCGATCATAGGGGACTCCGTCCAACCTGCCAGCACAACAACAGGTCTAAAATTCAAACGATGTAACAATAGGTCTAAAATTCTTTAATAGTGTCTCATTTTTCTTAAAAAATCCACATTGAGAAGGACATCCAAAACCTCTAGCAAACGAGTATCTGAAGACAGATACGTAAGGATGTTCTCGGATTATTATTTACAGTAAGAAAATATACAACTCTTACCATCCAGTGAATAGTGGATTATTGTATGTTATCACCATGGAAAATTATGAGTAAAATCCATTAAAATGATTATGCAAATGTCTTCTCATTAGCCCATAAAGATACTGAAGCTATGGGCAAGGGAAACTGTAGGTCCCAAAATAGTAGATGTCCTGTGAGCCCACTTTCGTGATAGATGTAGTTACACATATTTTACACTTGAAGAAAATACGTAACAAAATGTTTACATTTGATGAAACAATAGGGTGTTTCATACTTTTGCTATATTTGTCAAGATTTGTATTATTAGAAGATGTTACTTTTATCAGCACATAAATAGAGGTTATAAAAATAGAATTAACAAGGATAACTTGGGAGAGCTCAGCGTTGTGCCATGCACAAAAGATTTCATCTAAAAATATCTCAAAAATACGATTCCCTTCAGATTCTTGGAGGGTCTGGAAGCTTCCTTTCATCTTCTCCCGAACTACATATTGAATCTGTTTTCTTCTCATTGGATGGCTAAGTCATGCCCACCTGCCCCCCTGCTTGCTTAACGTGCCATCTGTCTTATCTCTGTCCTGTTGGGGACTCACAAAACATCAGTTCTTTCAAAAGCAGGGCACTCGGGAGCAGCACTGGGAGAGGCATGAACATCTGATTGCTTTGTTTCTGTTTTGCTTCCTCCGGGTCCTTTTCTCTTTGCCTTTACACCTGCAGGCCAGTGCATGAATGGCCTCCCACACTCTGTCAGCCTGCCCCACCACCGCCTCACTGTGACAGTGACGCCTGCCATCCTGGTTGTGATTTATTGTCACATGTTGCCAAATCACTCTTGGTAGCATGTCTGTGCTTGGTGAATAATGAGCAAGACCTACCATCGATCTAAGGGCAAAACAATGAAAGCAGTAACATTTACATTTGACTGTCCCCCACCCCCACTTAGTTCTTATTTTCTGATGGAAAAGGCCCACTTAAAGGCCCTTGTGGTAAATACCCAAATAATTGTGTGGCAAACACAGAGGATGCTTTTTTACCAGAGTTGATGATTGTTCTGGATCAGCTACCAGTCCGAAGTTGCAAACTCTGCTCAAACTCTGGTAGCCTAATAGCAATTTCTCTGGACCTTCAACAGGGACCCATTTCAGAGCCCACCTATTAACTACAGAGGGACAGGTTATTGCATCTGCAAAGTAGTTTGCAAATTGCAAGAAGACACGACTTCTATAGAAGGCAACATCTGGGATCTGGATATGTCTCCCAGATAAACAATGAAGGCAGGATGAAGCGCAGGTGCAATCTCCACCTGGTGTGATAGCAGTGACGTGTGGGGAAAGGAAGCTTTGGGGACAAACAGCCCTGAGTTTGAATCCTTGCTCAGCTGCTGCCTGTCTGGTTACGTCAGAGCAACGTTTATGCCCCCAGCCCCTGCTCTGTTAGCATACTCATTTGCAAGACTGTCATGGAGGGTGTGTCAGTTTCTGTTTTCCAAAGTCAGCTGTGAAAAGCAGTCCTATCTAGTACTTCATCACCAGTTGAGTTGAATTTTCCTTCTCTTGAATCTGGACAGATATATGGTTCACTTCTCACTCCTCAGACATGGTGGGGTGGTTCTTTATCTTTGGAATCCATGATGTTAAAGGTGGATACGTTCTGCCTTGGGAGAGCAGGCATCCACACCTGATACTGAGGGAGAAGCCCAAGCCCGGAGGCGGCCATGTGCAGAGGAAACACAAGCAGTCCTGAGGAGCCACAGATGTGCAACTATCAACACGGTGGCGGCCCCAGCCACGACCAGCCTTCAGCCAGGCAGCGAAGGCACTCCAGATCATCTCAGCTAGCAGCCAGCAAGTCCCTCCTCATGCTCCCACCTCCCCTCCTAAAGCCCAGGACACTGGGAGCGCAGACTGGCCATGTTTTCTGTGCTGCAAAACTTCCTTACCCACACTCCATGAACTGTTGCTTTAAGCCATTAAGGTTTGGGGTGATTTTTATGCAGCAAGAGGAAAAGAACACTTGGAAAATAAGATCCTATAAAGCAGGTGGTATGGAGTACACCCTCAAAAAGGGCAATTTCTAACTATGTGAATTATTTTCTTTTCTGAATTACATTTCAGGGATGACAAGGAGGTGGTAACATATCAAAACAGGGACTTCTGCCTCAAAGGTCTGGAAGAAAATGAGTCTTTTCAACTTTCATTCATTCGTCTATGCACATGGGGGTTATTATTGGATGCCAGTTAGATGTTTGGACTTTTTTTGGCATGCCATTGAGCCAGGTGTTTGCAGCCCCTGCAGCATGAGTTCAATCCCCAGCCAGGGACCTGACCCCACAGGGCACAGCAGACCTCTCCTGCCCCCAACCCCACTGCCCTCTGCAGTTTATCTCAGTCAATCTGCCTGTTCTGCCTCCCGGCTCTGTCTCTGGTAAATCTTCCAACCCCGCACCTCTGACCTCTACTCCAGTTCTTGTGTGCATAAATACATAAAGAAATCTTTAAAAAAAAAAAACAAAAAAAACCAGTGAATGAACCTTCCCTGGTGGCGCAGCGGGTTAAAGCACAGAACTGAGAATCTAAGGCTGCTTCCGCATGAGTTCGATTCCCGCCTGCCCCGGAGGTGACCACATGGCGCGGCAGACCTCTCCTGACCCGCCCGCTGCTCCCCTCAGCAGTGTACTTTGTCGATCTGCCTGTTCTGCTCCCCGCTCTGCTCTGTCTCTGGTGAATCCTCTCACCCTCCTCACCCTCCGCATCTCTGGCCTGTACCCCAGTTCTGTATGAATAAATAAATAAATCTAAAAAAAAAAAAGAACAGTGAATGAATGAGAAGGACGTTGGAAGCTCTAAAACACAGAATGTGTGTGACTCCTGGCATTTATTCTTTCTCATTCAAATTTTATTGACGTCATATATTTGCAAAACTATATACTTCCGGGAGCTCAGCTTCGCTCCCCAATATGTGCACAGCTGCACTGACCCCCGAAGTTCTATGGCCATCCCCATGGCCACTCTGCCTGTCCCCTCAGCCGCCTCCTCCCCTGCGGGCGGGGCTGCGCGACATTTGCTGGTGCCTGCCAGTGTGTTTGCTTCAGGTTTTTAGTCCGCAGGGTGGGCTCAGCGGGTCAGCAGCCTTCACTTGTCTCACGTAGGGTGGGGGTAGGGGAGCTCTCAGCTCTCCTCACTGGAGGTCTTTACCCCAGAAGACAGAAGCTCTGTTGGGGGAGACCCTGCTCTGTCTGTCCACAGCTGCCCAAGCGCTGCTGATGGGCGGCCGGGGACAGTGACACCCCCCTTGTCCCGGCAGGTAAGCTGGCCAGTGACCTGGGTGGGGTGGGGTGAGTGGGGGTGTGACCAGAAGGATTTCTGGGCCCCAGTGGGCTCCGGCTGCCCTGAGCTGGCTGGAAGCAGGAGGGCTGGGCAGGGCGTGGCGCGGGAAACAGGATTATTTCCTAATGAAACATCGCTCAGGATTTTCTGCGAGGCCCTGTCAGCAGCTCTTCCAGCACCACGGCTTATTTTAAATTTTATTTAAATCAACAAATTGTACACACTTGAACACGGAATCAGAACACAGGGAAAACACAAGCTGCCCTAACAGAGGAACGTCTAATAAACATTATGCCGCTCGGAGATATTTGTTGTTTAATCACCCCGTGAGAGGACGCCTTCAGCCAAAAGATGTCAGATAGCATCTTGCTGAGGCGGGATGACAGCTTTGCTGGCTTTGGAGTTCAGGCAGTTAATTTTTTCCCTCTCTCCCCCGTTTGCTTTTTCTTCTTCTTTTCCTTTTCTTTTTTAATATCAGACTCTGCGATGCTCATCTCCGGACCCTTCTGAGGATAGGGTGTGCTCTGAGCCGTGACAATATCCACTGATGGAAACACTGTCGAGACTGGCTGAATACCTTGTGTATGGGGGGGGGGAAAGGGGGGGGGTTTGGGGGTCTGAGGTGTGGGGGCAGCAATCCCAGTGAGCTGGTGGGCTCCTTATGACTCCAAGATTGAAGGCGGAGCATGAGGGCGGAGCATGAAGCCGGGCTGGGGCCATCTGAATGCCAGCCCCGCACGGTGGCCCGGGCCGCACACTCAGCAAGCTGCCCTGACTCGGGATGTCATTTTCCCACAGCAGAATCCTCCCCACCACCCTGCTCCAAGGAAAGTCTAAGCGGTAAGTTGGTGAGATTCAAGGATCTTCTGGATTTTTTCTCTCCGTCACTTTCTAAGGCCACACCTATAACCTTTAGCTTTTGTTTGGTTGGCTGTTAACCCAGCTGGGAGCTATATAACTAGGGAAAAATGTGAAATATTAAGAAGAAGGATTAAGGATGATAGGCCAGAAGGAAAAACAAAGAGAACTAGAAAACCACAGTGGCCGAGTAGAGCACTGAGGAAAAACAGACCATATTTGCGCAGTAATGTGGTAAATGATGTTTGCTGTGATGTGTGATCTGAGCCTTCTTCCTTCTCTTTCAAAATGTTCAGTAAAATCCACTTTAGTCACAAAGCAATGAGGAAGACCGTGATAAGCTGGTGTGTGGTTTCCAAGAGGGAGAAAGGAGTGATCTGGGGGTGCCAATTAGATAATCGCGGGGTGTGTGTTACACAGAAATGATCCCTTGTAATTCTCCCTACACACCCATAGGAGCTTCACCAGAGAACGAAATGCGCTAATTTTCTATTAAATGGTCGGTATTTTAAAGAATACTGGTTTGCAGAAATTCTTGTGCAAGAAACTAGTCCTTTGTGACACAAGTCTCAAATATTTTTCTAATTTGTTTTGGGTGTATTTTTACCTATGCACATTATTTTTGTACATTTGTTATTTGTTTTTTAGGGCTGTTGTGCCAAATTGCCATACACTGGACAGCTTATAAAACAGATTTATTCTCTTAGATTCCTGCGTGCTAGAAG
The DNA here is from genome assembly GCF_000260355.1 of Condylura cristata. NCBI lineage: Eukaryota > Metazoa > Chordata > Mammalia > Eulipotyphla > Talpidae > Condylura > Condylura cristata. Next base: position 32,887,294 of record NW_004567123.1, on the reverse strand, counting down.
TTCAAAATTGGGGTGCTGGCATGCCATATGTCCTTCACAAGATTGAAAGAAAATCCTTCTAGTTTCTGGTGGTGGCCACAATCCTGGGTGTCCACTTCTGTCTAGTCTCGGCCTTCATCTTCCCATGGCTTCCTCCAGGAGTGTCTGTGTCCACACTTCTACCCTCAGAGGGGCTCGAGTCCTTGGGTTAATATCCATCCCCATCCAGTGTAAACTCACCCCAACTTGATTATGTCTGCTAGGATCCACTTTCCAAGCAGTCACATTCGATCTTACGAGAGCAGATATGCTGGGGTACACACGATTCAACCCAGCACACGTCTAGAGTCAAATGCACCCGATGTGTCCTTTATGGCATTTGGATTTGGGTCAATCCTCCAGAAGAACCTTTTTGCGCTGTTAGTGTGAAAGAAGTTCTTCCTCGTTTTTACATCCATTTTAACAGGCTGCCTTGCAATGCTGAATCTCAGGCCAGCCGCAGTTTAGTGCGGTGGGTGAGGTGGGATTCCATTTTTTTTTTTTTGATAGCTATTCATGCACTTTAGTATCACATTGAATGATCAATTTTCCACACTGATTTGCATTTCACTCTTATCATAAAACACATTCCACCTTTATGTGTGCTTATTTCTAACTCTATTTGGTTTCACAGATGCATTCACTTTGCATCAGTACCACCATATTTTAATCATTGTAGTAGGAGAATATCTTCCAACATTTTCCTGATGGTGTTATTTAGATTATTATTTTTTTAAGATTTATTTATTTGTGCATACAGAGCTGGGGTACAGGCCAGAGGCCCAGGGGCAGTGAGAGGCTTCACCAGAGACAGAGTGGGGAGCAGAACAGGCAGATCGAGGAAGTACACTGCTGAGGGGAGCAGCGGGCGGGTCAGGAGAGGTCTGCCGCGCCATGTGGTCTCCTCCGGGGCAGGTGGGAATCGAACTCATGCGGAAGTGGCTTTAGCTTCTCAGTGCTGTGCTTTAACTCGCTGCGCCACCAGGGAGGGCCCTATTTAGATATTTTAATTGAAATTTAGCATTAGATCTTAGAGGTCAATGGAAGCATTAGTGATCTACTGAAACCATGTTCAATCCATAGATTTACTTGTGAGAAAAGTAATCCTGCCAATGTCCATTTTTAAATCTTCTTCTCAGTTCCTTAGCAGCAATTTCAAGTCATCTTCTTAAAAATATCTCCTATTGCTTTTTCAGTGTAATGCTAGATGAGATGATCTATCATGAAAGAATACTGACTTATCAAAAACCTTTCTGCATCTGTGATGGCACTGTCATTTTTCTTTTGATCTATGAATATGGGTTTCCTTAACACTGAATTGCTCCTGAATGTTAAGAAGTCAGAGTTTGGGTTCTTAGTCCTGCACTTACTAGCTTTGTCACCTTGTGACCATGACGTCATCACAGTCAGACAAGTTCTGTCCATGGGGAATCACTGTTGCACTGGCTCTTCTACCACTCTACTATCCTTCTTGGTGAGACAGCATCCTCATTCTCCTCAGGGAGTCAGCACTCCCCACTGCCAGTGCAGGTGGTGTGGGAGTGGGCCATCCCCCAGGGGCAGGGCTGGACACAGTCCTGTCCTTCTCCTACCTGGTGACATTGATTTCTTTAAGGATGACACCAGTTGGACCAGAGGCTTCTGGCTCTGGTTTTGTCCTATGCCTGACTGCTTTTGCTATGAATATGAATAGAGTGTTCATGCCTATATTGTCAACATATGGGAAAGGGCTTCCCATGAAAACAGGGGAAGGAAGCGGGAGGGGAGGGAAGAGGGAGAGAGCAAGAGAAGGACAAAGAGTTGATGAAATATTTAGGACACTTGGGACTAACACTTCTATTCACCATGCAGGTATTTATTCAGATGAGGAGGAAAAGGAAGAGGAGAATCAAGAGGAGGAAAAGAAGAGCAATGGCAGAACAATTAATAGCACTTACAGTAACATCTACTGAGACTTATGTGGACCAGACTCTGTCCTTTTTTTTCTTTTTAAAGATTTAATTATGTATGCATGCAAGAACTGGGGTACAGGCAGGGGGTGTGTGTGGGGTGGGGTGAGAGGCTTACCAGAGACAGAGTGGGGAGCAGAATAGGCAGACTGATTGAAACACACTGCTGAGGGGAGCAGCGGGGAGACAGGAGAGGTCTGCTGCGCCCTGTGGGTCACCTCGTTGGCCAGGGATCAAACTCATACTGCAGTGGCTGCAGAGAGCTTCATAGTGCTGTGTCTTAACCCCTTGTGCCACCAGGGAACCCCCAGGCACTGTTTTGAAGACTTTTCATGCACTAACTCTTTCAGTCTTCATAATAGTCCAGTGAGGTGGGTGATGTTACTTAACCTTTTATCAGTTGAGAAAACGGAAGCTCAAAGATTTTTAATGACTTGCTCAGTGTCACAGGTCTAGTTAGTGGCAGAGCCAGGATTCAAACCCTTGCACTCTTGCTTCAGCATCTAAACTTTATGCCAATAAAAGTGTTTTCTGCCCAATGGCTGTTTGAGAAAAATCTTGTCATTAGCATAACATTGTTTTAATTCCATCATCATCATACCTACCTTGAAAGTTATTGAGGCCCTTACACGAGTTTATATGTGTACATTCGAGTGTGTCCACTGGCACATGGCAGGTGTTCCAGTGTCAGATGCTACTGCAGCTGGCTCATGAGTCTGATCTGAGAAGCATGGAGGAGTAAAGACAATAGCCTTCTGGAACTAATTCCTAATCTTGCCCTGTTAGAGAAATGGCTGCAAACTCATTCTTGGAGGAACCAGGAAGTTGGTATAAATCAGGGTTTCTGAACCTCTGTCTTCTTGACATCTTGGATGAGTAATTCATAGCCATGAAGAGCTGTCCTTTACACTGTAGGATGTTTAGTAGCAGCCCTGGCCTCCACCCACTAGATGGCAGTAGTGGTCACCACCACCCTGCCCCCTGGAGGGAATACAAAGCAGCTCCATTGTCTCCTGCCCCCTGAAGTGTGAAACTGTCTTTAGTTGGGACTTCTGGTGTAAGCAAAGGGAACTCTGAGGTTTGTCTGTTTCACACTGGTGGTATTGCCTGTCCAAAGACAGCAGTCATTCCTCAACCCAGCTAATTGTGGCTAAAGGGGAATATGGACTAAATATGAGATTTTCCAAATTTTCAAGTGATGTCCAGAATCTAGTTTTACATGTTTCTGCTTTCTCCAGATTTTTAAATGTTGGCTTCGATTTTTCTGTAACTTGTGTACCAATGAAAGACATGTGTGGGCCTGGTTCGGCCTTCTGGCATAGGCCGAGAGATGTCCCCAGGTGACACTCCAGGTGTCTGTGGGCCTGGTAGGTCATCCATCTGTCAAATACATCTCTACTAGGGAATCTGCCTCTCAAAACAATTGACTGGTCAATGCAGTGAGCAATCCTCTTAATTGATCGGGTTCCTGTTGCCTCCTGGAGCTGAATTTTTTATTTTTAACTTGTCTCTTGGTAACAGGTAAATTCCAGGTCTGATAAAATGGAAAAGGTCAGTTAGAAGATTCTCTCTGTGGAGATTTCAACAAGTTCTCTCTTTTTTGAAACCTATCTCAATGTTTTCTATGCATATTTTCTTTGCTCGTAAATGCTGGCTCACCAAACAGTGGGCAATTTATTATCAAGATACAGGGAATCTCTTGGGCCCTAGAGACAAGTCTTCTACAGCCTCAGAAGGAATCAGAACAGTTGCCTGGAGTCTGGTGATACCGTTGTTTTGAGTTCTTCGATGTAGCCTTCAGTCCTCTCTCTCCCCTCCAGAATGCCTTCATTTCATCATAACCATGTAGCTGCCTAGTCATAGAGTTCTATGTTTCTTGGGCTTCATTTTGAAATTTCTGGAGAGAGAGTGATTGAGCCACATGGAGCCAGTCATCCAGCCCCATGTCAAGCCGCCTGTGTTGAAATTACAACGCCAGGTGATCTTTTCCTGGAGAGCAGGTGCTATTAGATTGTTGGCAATATCACTTTAAAATTTAGGGTAATGAAGAACAGAAGAGCATCCTATGTGCCCACATGTAGCTCATGGGGGCAGATTTTGTGATTTCTGCATTAACAAAACATTGTGTGGCTTTCTAGCTGACAGTCACCGTTGGTGCCACATCACGGATCCTTGTCCTGTGTAGACACCACTCACGTCCTGTATTGGTTCAAATACAGTTGCGTCCTAATAGAACATCTTTTTCCTTGGTCATTTCTTTCAAGCAGCTAAACAGCGTGTCAAGAGAAAATACAGAAGATGACGCCAAACAAGTCGGCTTCCAGCAAAAACATCCCACCCTGGCCCCAATACACGTTAAGTTCATGGGCATCCACTACATGCAGTAAAATGATCCTTCTGAAGTTCGAAGAGTTTCCAGGAATATATGTGCCTGGGAAACTTACACAACAATGAGATAGAGAACACTTCCATCTGCCCAAGAAATTCCTTGTGTCTCTTTATAGTTGATTTCCTTCTCTTGCAGTGCCTCAGAAACTCCATGCAGGCATGCACCAGCTCTCTTCCACTGTCATTTTCCTGTATTGCAATTTAATTTAAGCGAATCATTCTGTATTTGTATGTATCTGGCTTTTTCATTTAGCATAATGTTTCTGAGATTCATCCATTTTTCATAAGTTTCTTCCTTTTTAATGTGGCGCAGTATGGATTTATTCGCTGTATGGATATACCACATTTTAAAAATCCATTCCTCTCAGGAGAGACATTTGGATTTTTTCCAGCTTGTAAGTTATGAAGAAAGCTGCTAGGGGCAGATCTTCGTGTGGACACACATTTTCATTGCTCTTAGGTAAATACTTGCAAGTAGAATTACTGGATCACATGCTAAGTATCTATTTAACTTTACGAGAAATTACCAAGAATTTTCCCAAAGTGGTCATACCATTTTAAACTCTCAGCATAAAACTTCCTGCAGCACCCCCTTAGAACCTGTTGTTGTCAGTCTCTGTGATTTAACATTCTAGGAGTAGGGTGATTGCGTAATTGCGGTTGTCTATTGTATTTAAGGGTATGAGCCATTGCAAGTTAATGCTGTGTTTGGTGTGAGTTAGGGGTCAAGGTTCATCATCTAGCCCAGATGAATAGCAAGTGAATTCAGCACAACTTAATTGAAAAGTCTGTTTACTCCCCCACTGAGTTATCTTGGTACTTCCGTCAAAAATGGGTTCACCATGTATGTGTGATTCTATTTCTGGACTTTCTAATCCATTCCACTGATCTGGATGTGTATTCTTAGATGAATATCATGCTGTCTCAATTATGGTAGATTTATAGTCAGTGCTGAAAGCAGGTAATGGAAGACTTCCAAGTCTTTTCTTCATTTTCAAATGTGTTTTGGCTACTCTAGGTCCTCTTTACTTTCATATAAACTTTAAATTGGCTAGTCAATTTTCATGAAAGTCTGATGAGATTTTGGATGGGATTGTATTCAATTTATAGAGCAGAAATTACAGAGCAAATAATCTTAGGGAGAAATTGACACCTTTACAATATTGAGTCTTCAAATCCATCACCACACATTCCTTGCCATTTAGTAGGTCTTCTTTCATCTCCCTCGCTAATAGTTTATACTTTCAATGCACTGTTCTTGCACACATTGTATTAAATTTATTATTATAGATTTCATATTTCATGAGCTTTGATGTTATTATAAATCACATTTTCAAATATTACTCATTATTTGTTTGTTTATAGCCTCTAGGAATGACACTGATTTTTTTACATTAACTTTGTTGCCTGTGATATTGATAGAGTCACTTATCAATTCTTATAGCTGCATTAAAGAGTTCTTAGGACTTTTTATGCCCATGACCATACCATCTACGAAGAAAGAAAATTCAAACACTGCCCTATCCAGCACACTTCCTTCAATAGTGGTACCATCTAGGATGCCAGGGTAGTTGGAACACTGCAGCTAGGCCAGACATCACCAATTTAATCTTGACTTCAGAGGGAAAGTATTCAAGACTTCACCAATAAACATGAATTCTGTAAGTTCTGGATTGCTTTTCCGTGCCCCTTTTCAACTTGAGAAATTTCTTTCTATTCCTATGCTGCTGAGAGTTATCACAAATGGGTACTGATTTGAGTCAAATGCTTTCTCCACCTGTTGGATAGTATTTTTTTCCCTCTCTCTCATAGTGAATTGTATTATTAATTTTCAAATATTAAGCCCACATTTTATTTGGGATTAAATTCCACTTGACATGATGCTTTATTTCTTTTGTAAATTTAAATGGATTCCACTTGAAAATATTTGTTGAGAATTGGGGCACCTATGTTCACAAACAGCTGTAAAGCTATTTTTCTTGTGTTGTATCACTTTTCTGCTGTCGGTATTATGGGATTGATGGCTTCAAAAAATGACTAAGAAAGTGTTCTTTTATTTCTATTTTCTGAGTGTGTGTAAGTTTAGTAATATTTATTTCCTATGAATTTCACAGAATGAACTAACCTGGGACTGTAATGAACTTTTTGAGAAGTCGTGGCCATCAACAGCAGTGGAGAGCTAACAGGTTTGCTCAGGGATTTGGGGCCTTTCATTACACATTCTTCCCACTCTCTCTGAAATGATGGCTGAGCTTGTGATTCGGTGTTTGTGCTCACTGCCTCTGTTCCTGTTTCATCTTAATTTTGTAACTTCTTCCTAACTTGTCTTTTGCCTTGCCTTCCTCTACTTCCCTACCTCCCCTTCTTTCTCTGCCCACTTCATTGTGCAAATGGCATAGACTTTAAGAAACAAAAATAAGACAGTGTAAAAATTAAGTTGAAAGAACTTAGAGTAGGAAAACTAAATATTCCATCGACTGTGTAAAATGAGAACACAGATAAATAAACCTAAGGTGTATATAGCTTGGTCTTTCTTTCCAGGATGGTAGATTTTCACAGTCATTGACTTTGACCATGACTTCCTTGTCCTGAGTCTCCTTGAAATTATAGGAAGGTGTTGTGTTGTGTACATTTTCCTTCAGAGAATAACCTTTGCTCATCTCAGGTACCTGAAGTGTTCATGACCAAAAAGAAATATGAAATGCTACTTTGGCTACCATTTTCTTGTCTCTCTTGACAACAATCACTGGGGTTAATTTTACATCTTCCTAATCACACTAAAAGTAGAATTTATACCCAAAATGCAGAAACGTCAAGAAAGAATTGACAAACACAGTATTAGATTCAGTACACACTACTAGTGAAACAGAAATCGGTGAGGACTTTGTACATACTTTTGTTTTATTGGCAATGTTTTAATGAAAGCGTAATACTAAGGAAATGCCCATAGTAGATTTAAGCCACACAAATGTTGATGGCTGCATTATTTATAACAGTGAAAAACTTGAAATCGGGGATGTGAATTAGCCTAAAAACTTAGAGTATGCCAATGCAGTGGTTTACTATGATATCTTCAATATTGGTATTAAAAAATATGATTGACATATAAAAAAGAACATCATCTACACTAGGAGGTGGCGAACAAGTATTGGAGTCCAATCCTACCCCATCTCCTGCTTTTGTAAAAGTTGTGAGCACATAACCACACCCTTTCATTTTCTAATTCTCTCCAGCTCATTTTGATTTTGTCCTCAAACCTCAGAGCTGAGTACTAGTCACAGACATCTTGTGGCCAGCAGAGCCAAAAATTCTGTGACCCTTTACAGAAAAGGCTTGCCAACCCATGTGGGGTGTGTGTGTGTGTGTGTGTGTGAGAGAGAGAGAGAGAGAGAGAGAGAGAGGGAGGGAGAGAGAGAGAAAGCTGAAATTTTAAAATGGTAACTGGTAATCCTGGGTGATAGAATAAAGGTCATTTTTATTTTTAGCCTATGCTTTTCAGTATTTTCCAAAATTTGTACAATAACTACTACTTCATTTTTTTTCCTTGTAAAGGCCTTGGTCAAAAGGAACTTCTGTCTATAGCGGGCCCCCGGAACTATCCATCCATTCCTGAACTAAGGAAGTTCAGGATAGTACCCTCTTGGGCTCGGTAAAATGCCCCCAAGGACAGGAAGCTCATCCCCTAGAAGAAACAACTACACAAAGCATCTTTTAAAGCTGTAATTCCATTGACACCCCCCTCCTGCTGAGACCCCTGTTCTATTTCCTGCCATCTCCCAATCTCTTCTCATGGGTCAGATGACAGCAGTCTCATATTATTTTGTTGAGTGGCTCTGGAGTCACCAACTGCCTGGTAGCCAGCTCTCGTCAGCACTGTCCCTGAGAGGATGCCAGCACAGGGAAAGAGGAGCAGGGCCATGGGCTGGCAGGAAATGAAGATCTGCAGACGTGACATTTCCTAGAAATCAGCCTGTCTTCGTTGCTGCTGTAATTATTCACCATTTTGTTTACAAATGGGAAATAGCATTCTACTGTTCAGTGTCTTCCAAGAGACTGAAGTTAATTTGAAATAATCCTCCAGCAAAAGCACCAATAAAAGCATCTTGAACGCCCTGACGCCATACCCTCTGGCTGCTGACATGCTGTTATTGATACACAAATCAAGGCTGACTGCTCGGGTACCACTGGGTCCCCTGGCAACAGGAGCTTTTGACAGAGAAGGTGTTCCTTTCTTCAGACAGGACCAACTTAATACGATATCACACGATAACAGGCTTAGTGAAGATCTGAAAGGATCCCGAACAGAAATGTTCACTCTCCTTCCTTTTTTATTTCTCTTAGATGGAAGGAGCCTCCCTAAGAAAATAATCATAAATAAATAAAAAGAGAAGAGATTCAAGTTATGTTTAAGAAGAGACGCATGAGCCATCAAGGAGGATATGAACATGATATGATTTGAAAGCTGTCATGAAATTTCACCTGCCAGACACTGCAACTTCTGCCTGTCTCAGGTTTCTACCATTAGACTCAACTCTTTGAGACACAGTGAATTTTAAAGGCTCTGCTCAGATAGAACTTCTGGATATAGAGGATCCCAGAAGCCATCCTTCACTCCTGAACTGACAAGTGACCCCACATTCCAGTGTCCCCTTCAAGACATTGCTTAGTCTCAGTAAAAATCCTCCTAGGACAAGGGGCTCATTCCCTGAAAGAAGCAACTATTTTAATTTGTGGGGGTTTAATTGCATCAAGGGATTCCTCATGTGAGTTGAACTCTACCTCCTTGAAATTTTCATCCTTTCATCATTAACTTTGTCTCATTCTTCCAAAAACAAAAATATTGAACTTACACCTTTTCTAGCTCAGTGGACATGTGTTCCCAACAATAAGCCTCTACCCTTGTGGAGCTCACGTTCAGTGAGGGAGCTGGCCAGTTCACAAGGCCATGGACCTCGGAGCAAGACTGTTTCCGTTGCAGTTAAGAGGAGGTGGGTAGAAATGACCAGAGAGAGTGAGGGGGGCAACTTTAGAGGGAGGGCATTTGTGCTGAGTTGTCCACCCTATAAATGAGCCAAAGTCCCACCCCCCGTACCTGCAAATATGACTTTCTTTTGGAAATAGGAACTTAGTGTTCAAGTCAATCAATTCAAGTTCAATCAAGTGACAGTGACGTCACTGGAATAGACCAGTGATGAGTGTCCTTTTAAGAAGAGAATAGACTCGCACCGAGGGGACAGTGTGAGATGTGCAGGGTGGACGCACTTGAGGACAGCAGCAGAGGCTGGAGGAGGCACTGGCGGGGAGGAGCACCACAGTCTGGAGCCACCGGGAGCTGGAGGGCGATGAGCAAAGGGCGTTCCTGAGAGCTTTTGAGAGAGCACGGCCCTGCCAGCGCCTTGGTTTTGGATTTCCAGATTCCAGAGCAGCAAGAGACTACACTTCTGTTGTTTTATGCGCCTGTTTGGGGTTATGATTAACTTAGGAAATAATGCAGAGGGTCAGGGAAGGTCTCACCCAGAGGTGACCTTCTTCACTTCCCACCAGGAAGATGATATCTAAGCACAGGATCCAGGAAGGGCAAACGCTCTAAAGCTGGAGTGACTTGGAATGTTCCAGGAGCAGAAAGGAGAAATCTTGGTCTTCATCAAATTATAAGAAAAGGCTATGGCAGTTTTGCTATTTCAAATAAAAATTGGCTTACAATTTACTTTCATTGATCCTAGCTGTGAATGGGGATCATAGACCCAAAGCTACCTCGTCTCTGGAACTTCAGGGAGTAAACGCTGTTGACCAAAAGAACCTGACGTGTAGCACCGAGCTTGCTCTGCTCCCCTTGCAGCAGCCACCTGAGGGGCAGGAGTGACAGTGGAGGAAATAATACTCATGGGCCTATTAGCATCTGGATCCAGACCTTTCCTAAGATCCAGTTACCTTTCTGCCTCTGCGCCCCACGAAGCACTGAGTATCTTTAAAATAAATCCCTTTTATTCGGCTTAAGTCACATCAGACAGAGTTTTATCACTTGCAACTAAATAGAATCCTTATTTACACACTCCTGATGATCAACAGAAAAGGAGAAAGACACAAGAGTTGCAGTCATTCATTTTACAGGGCCATAAGAGCTTCCTGAATTATTTAGTTGACCGCCCACCAATACTTATGGCCAGGTACCTCTCACATGTAACCCAGAAACGTTAGTTATTAAGGGGATGCTTTATAATCTTTACATTGGGCACTAACATGGCAAAAATATTGATATTGTGCATTTTAGGTAAGACTGGGGAGTGTGTAGTGTGTTGATGGGTCATAAGTAACATACACTCTAACTCTTTTTAAGAGAGGGCAGGACATCACACACCTGAGACAACCCAACTGCCTCATCTATTATTCACAAGCAGCTCCAAAGATGCAGGTGATCAACAGACCATCCAAAGATGCAGCCACGTGCGTGCAGATGCCTGGGCAGGGGAGCCGGTGCTGCTGCTTCTGCTGTACCCTGTATGTTATTGCATTTGCTGTCCCCCCTCCCCCTCTTCTCCCCACTCCCACCCCCTCCAGTGTCACCTTGGCTGGCTTGCCTACCAGTCTTCCTTGGAGGTGACAATAACTGTAATTGTTTGATAGATGTGCAGAGAAGACAGTGGGCTCATGCTATCTGTAATGACACAGCAGATCGATAAACACCTCCATGCAAGCCTGTCCCAGTGAGTGGATAAATGAGTCCTGGTTTTAATTATTAAACAAGACTTGGCAAGCATCCACAGATAGCCACTTCACAAGACACAAAATATTCCCACTACTAAGTTGAACTGGATGCAGCTCTTTCTCTGACGCCATCGTTTTCATCATCTCACTCATCAATACACGAGAGCTGACAGCCTCTTCCCTACCCTGTATGGACGATTTAGCTTGCAGAGCTGCTGGCGTGCAGAGAAACTCGGCGAGCCATCCATGGCGCCATGCTTTGGCCGTTTTGCTCTGGTTTCTACCATTGTTCATCCTCTGAAGAACTTCATGGTCCTTTTGCTAAGAGTACCTCAGAGTTCAGGGAATCCTTTCTGCAGACTACTCAGTGGTGAAAACGCATCTATTTCCCAAAGACCGTGCTCCATAGAATGCTCACTTTTGCTGCACTAATTTTAATAAATCCAAGAGCGAGGACTGGGTGATGTGGATGGACCCAGCCCGCTTCATGTAATGGGGCCTTCATGCTGCCCTTGCTCCATTAGGACCCACCACACACGTCTCTCTCAATCAACATGCTTACTGCTCAAGTAATAAAGTCGTTTATAGAGACAAGTCAACCCAGGGCTGGGGCTCAGGAGAGGTTCTTAGACAGGAATTGTACCGAGTTAGATTGTAAAAGAATCTTATAGATTCAAACCCAGAGAGCTGCTTTCGACAGGAACCCAGCTTCCCAGGGCACCATTCCCTAGCCTCTTCACGGCTCTGAGAAAGAAAGCTCGTCTGCACTGTCCCAAGGAAGGAAAGAGACTCTGGAAAGCCAGTTGGGACCCTTCTGAGGACTGGAATCATTTGCACTGCTTTTTGCAAACACCTAAGAATTTCTGATCAAAAAGGAACTTTCCTACTTTTAATTAGCCCCTTGTGTTCTGAGAAACAAGGACATGACTTACAAAAAGTCTTTAATTAGACACCAGCAATACAAGATTTTAAACTTTTTATTTCTACTGTGGTGAAAAGGTGTCATAAGAGAGCGGGCATCTTCTCTCTGGATGCCTGTATGTACTGTGTGTATAGTCTGCATGTTACCTAAGACCTGGCAGTTCCAGGAAATGAAAGGAGGGTGATGACCGGGACAGGGGTGCATGGGAGATGGAAGAGAAGGCTGCTTTTAGATCAGCTACCTGAGAAGGAGGTTAGAAGCCCCTGATGTGTTCTGCTGAACTCACAATGTAGCATCTTCTCTTACAGGGTTCGGTACATGCTATGTCGCATCCCTGTGTATATGCACACACGGGATCTAGGATGTAGGATATGTACGGAAGAATTTGCATATATGTATCTGTATATATTTAGGTATCTAAATTAGAGTGTAAAAGGTATATATTTATTGAGCAATTTTATACCTTTTTCTCTTTTATTGGGGCATCAGACACATATCATAAAGTGAATGACACTTCAGCTGCACAGAATAAGAAATCTTTGCATATACCATTTATACGCTTGGCTAACCCTCAAGTAGATGAAGAACAGAACACTCACAAGAGCTGAGATTTAAACCCAAGTCTTCCAGCTTACAACTTTGCTTTTGTCTGTGTGTCCCAGAGTAGAGGAGAGTTCCCATTAGCGCTGACCAGCACCTAACTAGAGGCGAGGGTCCCCGTCCTTATACTTCCTGGGGTTGGAGTCACTATAAAAGTCTTAGGGAGGTAGAAAATTCACAAGTAGCAGACGCTAGGAGATGCTGACCCAGCAGCCAATCCCACACCCCTGGGGTCTCAATGGGGAAGGACCCCCTGATATACCAGAGATGGGCAAATACCAGCTGGGACCTTTCCCAGCTTCCCTTGCAGCTAGTCTGTGCAGCCATGGTCCAGCCAACAGAAACTGGGGAGTGTCTTTTGGGACAGATCTCTTGTCTGCTCAAAGAGAGATGCGAGTGAAATGTTCTTCAGTCAGGCATGTGTGATGCTGTACTTAGAGCTTGGGAAGATCCTGGCCACACCAGTACACAGAGGGGACTGAGTCCCTGACCATGGGGTTGAATCTCTGAATCCCGGGTCAGGAAACTTCTGCTGTGAAGGTTCAGGAGGTAAACGGTACGTAGCTAGCGGTCCTTGTGCAAACTTCTGCCTCTCCTCCTACCCTCCTCCTTCTTCTCCTTTTTCCCTCTCCTGATTCTGCAGAGAACAAGCGCTGAAACTTTTGAGGATCCCTACATGCCAAAAGCTTTGATGGGCCTCATGGCAAAAATACACATTGGCTAAACTTAACTTAGACATGAGTGAGTGCAGTTGACTGTGGGTCTGATGCCAGTGAATCAACATTAAATACTAAATAAAATGTCTCAAACAAACATACATTAAAAAGGGCTATGTAGGACCCTCCCTGGTGATACAACAGGTTGAAGCACAGCTACGAAGCTAGCAGCAGCCACTTCAGCACAAGTTCAATCCCAGGCTGGGGGGCATGACCCACATGGCATAGCAGACCTCTCCTGACCCACCCGCTGCTCTCCTCAGCAGAGTACTTCGTCAGTGGGCCTGTTCTGTTCCCCATTGTCTCTGGTGAAGCCTCTCACCACCCCTGAACCTCTGGCCTGTACCCTAGTTCTGTATGCACAAATATTTTTTAAGGGCAATATATTGATGCACTGATGAAAATGCAGTGATCAGAAGCTCACAGGAACAATCTTGCTAATTCAGCTTCTTGATAGAACACCACTGTTGCAAATAAGGAGACACTGAAAGTGAATGTCTATGCATGTGGTTCCAGTTAAGTCTTTCCGACTTGGCCATGCTTTGAAATGATACCCATTTGGGACAAACTGTGGTAGGGCGCTCCTTCGTGATGCTGGAAGTCGAGCAAGTTGCGGCTCCCAGTCATCACTTTGGATGGGAATGCTTTTAAATTACAATAGTTTTTTTTTTTTTCTAAAGATTTATTTATGCTTACAGAATTGGGGTATAGGCTAGAGGTTTAGTGGGGGAGAGGATTCACCAAAGACAGAGTGAGGAGCAGAGCAGGCCGATGGACAAAGTCCACTGCTGAGGGGAGCAGCGGGCGGTCAGAAGAGGTCTGCCACACCATATGGGTCAGCTTCCTGGCTGGGGATCGAACTCGTGCTGCAGTGTACTCGGAGAGCTTCATAATGCAGTGCTTTAACCTGTTGCACCACTGGGGAGAGCCCTAATTTACAATAGTTTTAGCAGAAAACAACACCATGCTAAACTGAGGATGATCTGCATTTATAAGATCTGTAGCAATGCCTAAGACACAGAGGATGTATAGGTTCTATTTCTCGGTGCAGCACACGTGGGTGGGTGAGCACACCCACACACAGACCCATGCACACAGGATACACAGGTCCTCTTTCTGGGGACAAGCCTGATGCCACACCAGCTCAGAAAGTGCAGGCTCTCAAAGGGCATGCCCATCAGAACACCGTACAGTGGCCCTGTTACCCTCTCAAGGCCACACTTCCCATTGCAGACCACTGAGCTCGTTCTGCAGCCCTCTGAGTGCTAGACCCATGAACATCCCCTTTCCTCCCTTGCAGGCGGGGTCTGGTCTTCAGTCACATTCCACAACATTCAGTCTCCAATGCACCACCTCATTTTTCTCTTCCATGCTTTATGCACCTGCTCTCTGACTGCTCTGTTGGTCCAGTGCCCACTGCTTCAGTCACATTTCACCACTCTCTTTCTCCTCTCTTACCCAGCACCAGCACCTCTGCAACCATCCTGGTACCACATGCATTGCACACACATGCTTCTCTGCATCAGTATCCCCCTGCCAACACCCCTGTGCCAATAGCCTCTATCAGCATGTCTGCATCGACATCACCGTGCCAGCATCACTGCACCTGCACGCCTGGTTTCTGTATCCCAGCCCATCTCAAGGCATGCTGGCACAGGGTGTTTCCTTTCTGTAGAACGTTCTTTCACTTCATCTCTGTTGGTTCCAACTTACTTGTTCTCCATAACTAGCTCACACACCAGTTCCTCAGGGAAGACTTCCTTTGCTTCCGCATACGTTCTGCTTACAAGGCCTACCTCTCTCTACAGTTCTTGGCACAAGGGTGCTTTTTACCAGTTTCATTTATTATTTAATCAGTGTAGGGGTTCTTGATAATTGCGTTCCATGGATCCCCATGACTGTCAGAATAATCAGAATAATGTTATCAAATGCATGATATGATATACACATACATTGAAAAGAAACTTGCATTTCAATATAATTGGTTATCAAAATATTTTCTTCAATGTAGCCTAGTAATAAATGTGATTCTTTATTAAGACTTTAAATAACAAGGTCTAGAGGAAGGTCTAATAACTACTGTAATTTTGAAGTGGTGTTAAGTACAAGTGATATTTTACAGTATTTGTAATAACTGTAACAGTATAAAATATGGAATTTATATTGGTGAACAAAGTCACAGATACTGCTAATTCTAGCAGATCTTCTGCTGAATAGAAGGGAATACTAGAAGGGATAGTTAAACATCAGTTACAGGTCTCTGAAAATAAAGATGTCATTTTTTTGGTAATAATGTGTCTTCTTTTATTACTGATTTTTTTATAAGTTTATTTTACATTTTTACATTTTTTTCCCATCTCAATTGTAGTCCCCACGGGTTTCCCATCACCAAGTCACCCGTGTGACATCACCATAATCCCATGCACTTCCCTCCCCACCCCCCATTTTTGATCCCACTCCCCACTCCACCCCCACAAAATGTCTCTGGTATATGGCTGTTCATTATTCTTGTTCTTTTCTCGTCTGGTCCATTATACTCCTGCTATGAGTGAAACCATCCGGTATTTTTCTTTCTCTTTCTGGCTTATCTCACTAAGCACGATCTTTTCCAGCTCCATCCAAGTTGCTGCAAAAGACATGTGTTTCTCTTTTTTGGTTGCTGAGTAATATTCCATTGTATCTATGTACCAAAGATGTCATTTTTTTAATCCAGGTTCAGAGATACCCACTGACTCTTGATTTTCATCTGTAGTCTTTAAAATCTAGATCATGTCTGAGTTCCTCATTTGACTGTGAACTCTGAAAAGACAATCATGCCTTTAAGGTTAAGGAAAAGTGTGGCTATGCAACAGCTGAAGAGTCCCTTTCTATGTGACTTAAGTGATTTCCAAATTGCTACCTTTGTGCTGGGGTGAGAGCATCTGAGCTCTTGCCCTTTAGGAAATTTTCTCTCTCTCTCCACCTCCTCTTGGGATAATACTAAAAGAAAGTTAGTATCAACTTAAAATAGAATGATATATTCAGCGACTCTTACATGTGAACTTTATGGTAACTACAAAGCAAAAGAATTATAGCAGGAACACAGGAAAAAATGAGAAAGAACTCTAAACATGGCACGAAAGAAAGTTATCAAACCACAGGGCAGAGAGCAAGAAAGGAACAAAGGAACAGAGCAGACTACCGACATGTCAGGAAGAAGTCAACAAAGGGGCAATATGTGCACTTAAAATATAAATGGATTAAATTCTCCAAATGAAAGATATAGAGCGGTTAAGAGAATAAAACATTGCTTATAAGAGAGAAACTTCAGATAGAAACACAAATACATACTGAAAGTGAAGGAATAAAAAAAGATATTCCAAGCAAACAGAAATTTTCTGTTATCCCACTTACATCTATAGACAGATCATCTAGACAGATACTCAATAAAGGAACATCAGCATAGATGACAAATTAGATCAGATGGACTCAATGGATATATGCAGCACATACCAGCCCAAAGAAGCTGAGCACACTTTTCTCAAGTGTGCGTAGAGGATATTCCAGAATTGACCAGGATTTATTTCTCAATAATAATTTTAATAAATTTAAGAATATTGACATGCCAGCAAGTATCTTTTTTGACCACAATGGAATACAACAGAAATCAATTACAAGAAAAAAAATGAAAAAAAAAAAGTATATGTGGAGATAAAACAAAATGCTACAAACAAACTACTATATCAATGAAGAAATAAAAAAAATACTTTGGGATTAAAAAAATAGAAATCTGACATACCAAAATCTATAAGATGTAGCAAAAATGGTTCTCAGGAGGGACTTTAGAGTTATATATAAACTACCACAAGAAACAAGAAAAATCTCAACTAAACAGCAGTGTTATACCTAGAACTAAAAAAGTAACAAGAAGAGGAAAAAATGAAGCCCAAAGTACGTAGAAGGAAATTTCAGAGTGAAAATAAATTGGAGACAAAATTGATGTAGAAAAGATCATTGAGATGAAACAATGCTTCTTTGAAAATGATAAAATTAACAAAACTTTAGCTAGACTCTCCAGAAATAGAACAGGAGGAATTTTGAATTATCCAACCTAAGTACAAAGGGTCTAAGTGACTGCCATAACCATTTTTTATACAAGCTTGGACAAGCTAGAATCATGTGACCTTCTAAGATTGAATTAGAAAGTAATGGACAATCTCTATAGACCAATTGCCTATGAGAGATCGAATCAGTAATCACAAACCTCTCCATGCATAAATATTCAGGACCAGAGAGCAATACTGGAGAATTATGCCAAATACTGAAGAAGAATTACTACCCACACTTCTCAAGCTCTTCCAGAAGTTTGAAGAGGAGGGAACACTCTCAAACTTGTCTTATGCAGTTAGCAGCACTGTCATAACAAAGCCAGGAAAGCACTCTACAAAAAAGTTCAGTTTTATGTCCCTGATGAACACAGACATACAATTTCACCAAAATATTGGCAAACCAAATTCAACAATACTTTAAAAGGATCACAGCATGATTAAGTGGGATTCATTTCAAGAATGCAAGGATGGCTCAACATTCACAAAACAACCTGATACATTACGTCAACAAAATGAAGAATTAAAATCATATGGTCATCTCAGTAAATGTAGATAAAGCGTTTGACAAAGTTCAACATCCATTTCTGGAAAAAAAAAAAAAACACTTCAACACAGTGGATACAGAAAGAGTATAACTCAACATGGTAAACTCACAGCTAGCATTCTCAATGGTGAAAAGCTGAACAACTTTTCTCTAAAATCAGGAACAAGACAAGGATGCCCAGTCTTGCTACTTTT
This sequence comes from Condylura cristata, assembly GCF_000260355.1. Classification (NCBI taxonomy): domain Eukaryota; kingdom Metazoa; phylum Chordata; class Mammalia; order Eulipotyphla; family Talpidae; genus Condylura; species Condylura cristata. The sequence continues at coordinate 32,869,170 of NW_004567123.1, read as the reverse complement.
ATTCAACAGAGTACTGGAAACTCTAGTCAGTCAAATAAACAAGAAAAAGAAATAAGGCATCCAATTTGGAAAAGAAGAAGTAAAACTGTCACCTTTTTTACAGAGGACATGACTGTACATATTTAGAATGCTAAAGACTCCAACCTAAAATTGTTAAGACCAATAAGTGAGTTCAGAAAAGTTGAGGATGCAAAACCAATAGACAAAAATCAGTTGTATTTTTATACACCAACAACGAACTATCAGGAAAAAAGTTAAAAAAAAAATAAAAAAGACCCTGTACAATCACATCAAAAGGAATAAAAAATACAAGAACTTAACCAATGATTTGTACAATGAAAACAGTCAGACAATACTGAAGGAAATGGGACAAAGGTAATGGAAAGTTATCCCATACTAAAGATTGTTAAAATGTCTGCAAGTCCAGGGCCACCTATAGATTCAGAGCAATCTCTATAAATAACCCAGTTTTTCACAGGAATAGACAAATAACACGGAAACCTTTATAGCACTACAAAAGATCCCAACTAAGCAAGCCAAACTAAACTAAAATCACAGAGAAGAAAAGATACTGGTGGTTGTCGGAAAGGAGGTGAGATGGGGTGGGGGTGGGGGAGTGGAGTGAGTGGCTCGAATCCAGACGGAGAGTTACTCCTGAGGGGTCAGGAGCGGGGATGCCCAGCATGAACTCCATCGTCATCACACGGTGCAACAATCGCTGAGATAAGATGTTGAACCGAATCATTATGATGATGCACTCACAATGTATACACATGTGCAATCGTTATCTTGAACACTTGAAGTGAAAATAATATAGATCAGTTGTACAGCAATTAAAAAACTGAAGTGAATTTAACTTTCTCCTTTCCTGCAAAGGAACAACCACCTCTGTTCTTTCTCTCGCTCTCATGGCTGCTCGAGCTGTTCTGTGAGCTGCTCCCTTTGCCGTTCATCCTCCGGCAACCCCTTTACCTGGTCCATGGGGCAGATTCACACAAGAGGCATGTGGACTAACTCTCAAACACACCCAGATGGGTACGATGGTGCACATGTCAGAAGCTGTAAAAGTGGCTGTCTTTTCATCAGTCACTGAGAAAATAGGGGCACATGTGAATATGTGCTTAAATAATCCAAAAGACACAATGTCCCCTGGCATTTGTCCCCCACCCCCACCCCCCACCCTGCCCCTCTTGGAAGAGAACCAAGGTTCAGGGCCCTGCAGACACACTCAGCTTTACTGCCTGGATCAGAGAAGTGGAGCCTCTGACTTCCTGCTCTCCATGGCCTGTGGAGCTGGCCAGAAGGACAGCCAGTGGCTGACAGCGATGCATGCTTGTTCTATCTGTCCATGGATTTGTTTGACAACGGCCTTTGTTGGAGGGAGGAAGAGCAGTGAACTTGGAATGTGGTTGCTTTGAAGGATGAGTTGTTTAAAGACCAAATATTTCCCAATCTTATTAGATGCCACCCTGGCCCAATCGTTATTACATCAGAGCATAACCTGTATCTTTGTTAGCTAATTATTTCACTTTCACACAACTTCCTCATTTATTTCGTACAAGTCACACATTTAAAACATTTTCTAATACTCAGAAAGTAGCAGCCTCCATGCACCAACCCAACTCTCTTTGCACACGACCGGTGCCTGCCAGCCTACAGACGATGGGCCAGGATCTACCTACGCTCCCCATTCTTTTAGCTCAGTATCCAGAGTGGACTCTTCTGTCCAAAATTCACGTGAAGTGTCTTCATTGTTCTATATACAAAATATGAGTTTATTTCACCCATGTTAAACATTTTTTAAAGGGTGCCACACTCTACAGCTCAGAGATGTAGCCACATTGAGAAATGCCACCTGGACCCCCCACTTTTGATGCTCGTTGCTTGTATCTTTCGTTAACTCGGCTCTCTGTGGCCATGCGGGAGCTCGGTTTCCTCAGTATTACAGGCAAAGCACAGCCATGTCCGCATAGATCTCCTTGGGCACACGTCTGAGAATTTCTCTAATGAATGCACGCTACAGTGGCGTTTCTAGGCTATAGAAAATGTGCATCTTAAACTGCATCTGATAAAGCCAAATTCTGCCCAAAATGCTTGCGGCGTTGACACACCCCCGCAACATGGAAGAAGCGCTACTATAGCACAATCGCCCCTATTTGATATGACCAGACTTTTTAAATGTTGCCAGTGTTCAGGGTGTGAAATGTAGACCACTGTAGTTTTCAGTTTCAGACTTCTGAGTGCAACCCCCTGAGAACTGCAGTTCCACTAAGTGCTTCGGATGCATTAAGGATATGGTGGTAATCAATCTGTCCAACAGCCTCATCAGGTAAGTGTGACTGCCATATTTTATAACTTCGCTTTCAACCCCACAGATAGCATTCAAATCCAGGCTATTTTCAAGTTACTCCAAACCACTCTGCATCATAGCCGTGACCTTGGCTGCATGCTGAAACCAGGGGAGCAAGAGAACAAAGCCACCCGACACAGCCACTCAGCTTGGTCCCCACCCCGTGAACCCCTCCTTGTGTCTTGTTAAGGAAGCCCAGTTCATGACTTTATGGCATGCTGGGAGTTGTGAGAACTTGGGCACGGGCATGGAGCCTGGAGCTTTACAGGGCACCCCTGCCTGCAGGCAGGACCCGGCTACCCTAACGTAACAGCACCCATAATGGCTGTAGCAAACTCTAGAGCATTCCACCTGGATCCCAAGGTCATGCAGCCTTCTCTCCTCAAGGCCTGCAGCCCGGCACAGGCAGAGTCTGGTGAGCACAATCAATCATTCACCTTCTCCTGAGCCTCTCTTGCAAGCCTGAAGTTCCTCTCTGCCCCGCCTCTTCCTCCTCCTCCCTGTCTGATGAAACTTGAGGGCTTTTGTTCGTTTGTTTTTTTTTTTCTTTCTTTTGTAACCTTCAGGGCTGAATCTGTTTGGGGTGTTACTTGGGAGAGGACAGAAGCAGCAAGAGGAGACTGTTTCTCAGAGTTAGGCAGTGACCAGAGTTCCTTGGGGGGTGGATGATTTTGCCAACTGTACTGACTCATTTTTATTTTAAACTGAACATACCTGCCCAGGGCCCCGTGAGGGGGAGGCCTCTTTATTTTTCAAGAGGGTCTTGCATAGCAAGAGCTTGGCTCCACTTAGGCCGTGTCCAGTTGCATGAATGAGGCCTGGGGAATCGGACTCTTCATAATGCACCCTGGATTAGTCATTCTGGGAGCAGGTGAGTATTTGCTTTTGCAATTGTGCCTCACTAAATAATCTGGATAGATACAAAAACAGTGAATTCAACGGCTCGTGAATAGTAAGGATAGTTGAGCTTTTGTGCAGTCCCATCCCTAGCAATGTTTTTTTTTTGTATTAAATACTATGAATCCACTTCACCTGTCAGCACTATTCAAAACACGAAATGCCGTATGAATAGAAAGGATGTTCTGGGATCTTTGGGATGATTACTGTTGCTAGGAAAACCACTTCCTGATATCTTTGTGCTTGTTCTCTTTGTGTACAGCTTACGGTGACAAGCAAATTCATAGCAAGGTATTGGGGAGGAATTGGGAAAGTTTAGAAATGTTTAAAGAACACTGCTTAAAGTTAAAAAGGGGATGTCATCGAAAATAATAGTTAAGAGTTATGCCTGCTTTCATGTGGAGAATTATAGCTCTCAGAGGAGAGTGATGAGGCTGTGTGTGAGTTACAGCGGGTGCAGGCTTTTTCTGGGAACCTCAGAACTGGGTTATGCTTTTTTGGTGCCTGAGGAAATGACCGTCTTTTGCTCCTTGCGAATATTATGCCAATTATTGTTTCTATAGTGTCAGCTCTGCTTAAAGTTGCAATTCTCCAAGACTGATGGGAAGAAACTGCGTGAACTCTCTCTGGGACAGAGCTAGGAAGGAAATCGAAGCCCTGTAAGATGAGCTCATTCATTCGCTCAGGACCAGAAGCGCATCCCACTTCTGCACCAGCGGGGAGGCAGAGATCACGCACCCTGGAAGCAGGAGCCTCCGGGGAGTCAAAAGTGAGTCTGGTCTCAATTCCGGGGGTGGCACAAAGCCTTTGTGCCAGGGTGTGAGGGGTGCCCTGTGTGGTGCGGGGGACACACGTCATCTCCACAGACCAGTCGCCTCCTGGGGGGACCCAGGTCAAGTCTGCCACCTCAGAGCCTCTGTCCTACCTGTAAAACGGGGAGAAGGAGCTTGCCTGCCTTATTGGGCTGCTGAGAGGCTCAATGGCTTAATGAAGGAATAACTCATGAGCACCTCCGATGTGAGATTTCCTTAAAGGTCACTTAAAGGCCTGGGGAGACAGCCTGTCCCGACGTTCATCTCACCTTGAGGTGGTTCTCACTCGTCTACACTTCCTGCAGCTCCCTGGGTCCTCACAGAATTAAGTCCTCCATGCTGATTCGCCAACATGGTCTTGATGTAGGAGCAGGGGGCAAAAATCTGAAGGTTGGGTCAAGGCAGCTTCAGATGTTTATGCACAAATGTCCTTGCAGTGCGCTCTACTGCAGGAAGGCCAAGCCCTCTTATCTTCCTTTCTGTTTTTCCCAGTTGTCTCTCTGACTGACTCACTTTCTCTCCCCGACCTCCCTCCTTTAGCCCAGCTGTTTAAGATGCCATCCAAAGAAACACGGCGAGTTCCTCAGTCATGCTGACCCTCTTCCCTATACTCAGGGGTTATGGGCCCCGACCCAGGAGAGTGGGTCCTTTGGCCTCTGGGAAAGAACTCACTGGAGAGTGTAGGTGTAGTTGAACCAGGCAAGGCTTAATTAGAGATGCATGCGTGAGGGGACAAGTGCTGGAAAGGGCTTAGTCTGGCTCCTCAAGGCGGGTTAGGAGGAGAGAGTTATTTATTTTTGGAAAAATATATTTTTATTTATTTATGCATACAAGAGGTGGGGCATAAGCCAGAGGTGCAGGGGGTGAGAGGATCCCCCAGAGACAGAGCGGGGAGCAGAACAGGCAGATGGACGAAGGACGCTGCTGAGGGGGGCAGAGGGGAGACAGGAGAGGTCTGCTGCGCCATGTGGGTCACCTCCCTGGCCGGGGATTGAACTGGTGCTGCAGTGGCTGTGGACAGCTTCAGAGTGCTTAGACTGAGCCCCTGCGGCCCCAGGGAGGCGCAGGAGGAGATATTAGAGGGCCATTCCGTGAGGTGGCGGAGGTGAGCAGCATCACGGTCTCTTCTGGGCTGGGCTCTGCTCAGGCCACATCCCGTGGGTATCATCCCACTGTGCACGCAGCTCTCAGACACACCGCTCAGAAACCGGGAGATAGTCAGAGGTTAGAATCCTGCACCTTTTGTCTCCAAGGTGCCTCTGGCCAGGTGGTGGCCAGGTTGTTTGGACAGAGCTCACCACCCATGCCCCACGGTGGCTCGGCCTTGGGGCAACTGACCCCAGCAGCTCTCAACTTCTTTTACGCAGGCTGCCCACAGGAGGATCCATGTTTTATTACGTTTTTACATTTCTTTTATCTTTCCCCATCCTGTCTGATGCTTGTTGGATTATTTGATAGCCTAGAGGAACCTGGAGGATAGCACAGGGGGATTTCCTTGAGCTCTGACATTGGCCAAACGTAATCTCACTGGTATGGGAATCAATAATACAACAATAATACCGAGAATGATAAAATGATGACATTGCAATCATTTTATGCTAACCACGCTACTTCACATTCATTTTCTCCTGCGAGCTCCCCCCATCAGTGACCAAACAAATCTAGAAAAAAGGAAACCGAGGCTCAGATATACTTTGGAAGGATTTGCCGAAGGCTCCCAGTCAACAGCTCAGCGCTGTGGTCCAGCCTCACTGTCCTCCCCTACTCGGCCACCTGCCTGTGCCCATCACACGGACCAGAGAGCTGGCACAGGTGCGTAAGACGTATCTCCATGACTGACGCTCACCCCCCTTCTCTGGACACCACCCTGAGTTCATCGGGACATTATTTTTTTATGTTGATTCCAGGACAGATGAGATAACCTTTGCCTGACATTATAGCAGGAACAGAATATTAACAAGGACCTTCGCACCTGAGAGGATTTGGAAAGCTCTCGACCAGGGTCACTGACTGGGGGGATAAAGGATGATGGGAGGTACACTGTGGGAGGTAAGGGGTACTCAGGTCTGTTTCTTATCTGAAATTTGCCTTCCGCCAGTCCTTCCAGACAGATGAATGTCCCCTCGCTAAGGGACTAGCAGAACAAGTAAGTACCTCTTTTCTGGGAAGGGCGACCCCATCAAACCACTGTTGGCTCCTAAGACCAGATCTTGGGGTAATTCGTCAGCATGCAGCTCATTCAAATGAACACAGGGCTGTTGCATTTGGGGCTGAAGGGTTGCAGAATCTAAAGTCTGGGCTGCAGGTGCTGTTGTAGCTCCGGTCCATAGACAGAAAGCCCAAGGGGAGGCGAAGGACTCAGAGATACCGGTCTTCCTGTCTGGCTCGGGCAAGAGTTGACTGTTCTCTCTGGATCTGAAATAATGGGGTAGAAAAACCTAGAGAAGAGAAGAGTCTTGGATGGCCTGTGAGAGGCCGTGACATCCTGAGGGCTGTGTTTGGTGCATTTCCTTGGTGACTGCTGGGAAAATCAAGCTGGATCCATCTCAGGCTTGCCACCCACACACCCCGCCCCCGCACCCACAGATGTAAGCCCAGGGCCTCTCATCCAGCCCTGGGCCCTCGCTGCTGCTGCTGCTGTGGGACATTAAAGATAAACTCTGCCAGGCGTTTGATGGATGCCCCTGCTTGGGGATGGGTGGGTATCCCGCACCAACAGCCCCTGGGCAGGGTGGGGCTGTGATGGATGGGATCCCGTTTATCTCTGGCTTCCGCTGAGCCAGGCTGCCTGGTGAGTCCTCCCCCAGAGTTAATTTGCAGTAAAGAGAACAAGGAGTTCCATCACATTCTGACAATCACTCGTTTGTATTTACAACTAACATTTTTCGAGTGCTTCCTATATGCCAGGCGGCCAGTGATTGCATTTTGTGTTTTCTCCGGTGGGGGAACTGGGAACGGGTTTCTCAGTCAGTGTAAACATCAGGATAGAAACATTTTAAGCAAGGGTGTGTGGTTTATCTCTTCTGAGCTACACAAAGGTAGAGATTGAATTTTTTTTATTAAAATTAATAAAATGCAACCTTGTGATTCTATGACCAGGAACTTTGCCTAAAGGAATAATCAAACAACTGTAAAAAGAGATGTTTACAGGATGCATATTGTGGCAAAGTTTGTAACAGAAATAGTCTATATGCCTGTCAGGTGGGTGTGTGTGTTCGTTTATGCAAGGACTCTCCTGCTTATGCACGTGTGTCTGTGGATAACACGTGTCCACATATGTGTATGCTCTCACACATGTATAGATATTCTATAGGAGGCATACTTCAGATTCATTTTAAAAGAATGGAGAGAGCATATGAAGATTCTGGTGCCATATCCAGCAGGTATTAATAACCGTCGAGAAGAATATCGATAAGTAACGGTCACAGTTTGTTTTGTTTTCTTTTTTTCAGAAAGGGTCGGGAAGGCAACTGAGAGACCAAGATGTTATTATTCTACCCCATATATTTCTGTATTTTTAAAAGACAATAAGCAGGTCGATGGAGCATATCTATATTTGTATCAGCAGCTTCCCCTGTGTAGACATTTGCTCCTTGGGGGCAGGGGGCAAGAGCATTTGCTCTACACAGCTTGCAGGCCAGATCCCCCAAAGTGACGAAATTAGCCTGTTTCATGGGTATCAACACTTCTGCTCTTTAGCTCATTTTACTTTCTTCATTTGACTGTTTTCATTCAGGGCATTTAACATATCAACATGCCGATTAAATACATCAAAGGAGTCATGGTAGTAAGAGAGCAAGGAACACCAGTAAAAAACAATTAAGTGGCCCTCCCTGGTGGCGCAGAGGGTTAAAACACAGCAGTAAGAAGCTAAAGCCACTTTCGCATGAGTTCGATCCCCGCCTGCCCCAGAGGAGATCCACATGGCGCGGCAGACCTCTCCTGACCCGCCCGCTGCTCCCCTCAGCAGTGCACTTCGTTGATCTGCCTGTTCTGCTCCCCGCTCTGTCTCTGGTGAATCCTCTCACCCTCCGCATCTCTGGCCTGTACCCCAGTTCTGTATGAATAAATAAATCTTTAAAAAAAAAACAAGCATTTTGTGAGAGCCACACCTTTGGGTAGACGCATGGTTCATGTCTTTGGGTAAATTTATGATCCATTTGGATAAAAACAGGTGTCAACAAAGACCCTGCCGCAGAGGGGTCAGGTTTTGTGATTCTACCTGTGGTCATTTCCTCCTGAAAACACTCAATTACCTGCGGGGCACAGGGGAGCACACCGCCCTCAGAAGGCTAGTATGACTGCCCTATGCCAAACCCAGGGAAGTTCGAGGTACAGTGGAAATACAGCGGTCAGGCCGGGACGGGGGTCCAGTTCATCTCCTTAAACACAAGTCTGAAAACAGAGAGCGAGTGTAGGAACCTCCCAACATCCTGGTCTCCTTATCTTTAAATGGGGACAGCACTCCCCTCTCTCCGGTTCTGATTCAGGAGAGAATCTCCCCTCATCGACCTCAGTGAATGACACAACTTCTGGAATGATTTTCGGTGTAATAAGCATGGGTGAAGAAGCTGCGTTGTGCCATGGACTCTAGTTGGCTCGGGGAAAGAATAAGTGATAAAAATCCACTTCAGGCTTCAAGGCCTTCATAACCTAGGAAGAGTTATTTCTTGTCTTTCCTCCTTTTTTTATAGGCTTCTACTTTCTGAGGCACAGCCTTATAAGGTCTGTTGCAAATAATGCACGATTGTTACGAGATACTAGAGTCTGTTTATGGCATCAATTCTTTGAATTTGAGGGGGGTTAAATGTTCCGCATGTGATACTATGTGATACTATCACCCATCCTTCCTTTCCTTCTTCGTCTCAGCTTTATTGAGGCTATCGTATGCAGGTATCTCTCATTAGCCTGATCTACATTCTCCAGAGGCAGGAAAGGTGAGCAGTCAGAGTCAGCACAGGCAGCAGGGTACAACCCAAAGAGTCTCCTGGTGTCGAATCCTAACTGGTTCCAACACTCTTTTCTGATGAGCATGTTCAAAAGTCCTTGGGCTGTATTTTTCAGCTATGGATGTTCTCTTGTGTGAGGTGGGGAGGGATTGGCATGCAAAGGCAGAGAACAGCACTGCAAATGTACAAACTCCCTCAGGAGTGTGCGGACAAGAGAAACCACGTGTGCTCCGCTCACTGAGGGGCCTGCTCCACCGAGCACCTGAGGGCCGGTCCTCTCTGGGAGCGTTCATCGTGTGCAAGGGACAAATCCAAGGACCTAATGTATTTGGTAGATAAGAGAAGTGAGTGCTGTGTTTTCTACCACAAATTCAAGCAGGAGCAGAATGGGCCTGCTGGGTTGCTCTGCCCCGAGACTGGAGGACTTCCTGGAGGAGGAGAGAACTTGAGAAGATGATGGCTGGCAGAAGGGAAGCCTGTGCCAAGTCCAGCATCACAGAACCCGGGGCGGGGTGCGTGGGAGGAGGCCCTTTTCCTGCCGCGCTAATGTGGCTCCTTGCTGAAAGACAGGCTCCCATGGCGGCCGGGAGGGGCAGCCCGGGAACCCCAGGAATCCAGCTCAGAAGCATCAAAACACTCATGCACACATCTCCTTCCCTTGCCCCTTGTCTTTCTCCCTTTCCTGGAAGAGTGACTCATGGCAGACAATTACTCTCTGTCTCAGATGCCTCGTAAGGGGAAGAGCCAATGAAAGGGAGATTAAAATGCAGAAAGAGGAAGACAACAGTTAAGTCGGGGAGCCAGATCCCTCCGGGCACCTGGTGTGGTGAGCTGGGACTCCAGGCCGGAGCTTGAGGGTGGATGAAGCCTCGGGCTGTGCCCAGGGGTGACCCGTCCTTCATGACCCCTCCTCAGCCTCCCAACCAGATTTCCTGGCTGGTGTGAAGCCTGCTGCAGCAGTAAGAAGCCTGCTGCGGAGGGATAAAGCTCCAGATCATTCTTGGAAGGAAGCAGGGCTTTATCTTAAGGTGCTGCAGAAGATTCGCATCCACATGTGAAAATTCTTTTTCTTTTCTTTTCTTTTCTTTTCTTTTTTTTTGAGATAATGGACTTTTTAAATTATTCTTATTACATTTATTTATTTATTTATTTTACGTCGTTCTTCATTTTGTGCATTTTTCCATCTCAGTTGTAACCCCTGTGGGCTGCCCAGCACCAACTCACCCGTGCGCCATCGCCATAATCCCGTGTGTTCTTCCCGCCCAGTTTTGATCCTTTTCCATCTTCATGCCCGTAAAATGTCCCTGGTTTATAATTGCTTGTTGTTTTTCATTTTCACTGTATTATAATTGCCTTTTTTTTTTTCCCCTGATCCCTTACACTTCTGCTCTAAGTGAAACAATCCCATATTTTTCTTTTTCTTTCTGGCTTATTTCACTGGCTGTGGTCATAGTGGTTAGTACTCTGTGTTGTGAAAACTTATTTTTCAAACCAAATGCATTTCTCTCTTTTGTTTTTCTGTTAACTGGAAGCAACAATTTCAGTCAATTCATGGTTCCTTTGTCAACTCATCATTCTGTGTCTAAAATTTGGAGCTAGATGTAGAATGAAGACATCTGGGTGGGGAGTTTGGGTTAGAACAGCACCACCCAAGATGGTAGCCGTGAGCTAAAATGGAAGCTACGGCCCCTCAGAGCCACCAGCCCCATCTCGACCACCAGTAGGCACAGTTAGTCAGCTGCTCTGGGCCATGTAGCGGTCATGTTCTCCACCACTGCAGTGTCGCTGTTGAACACAGCTGGTCCCATTGCCAACAGGGAGCATCTTGAGAATTATCAGAGTTGCCCTCATGTTCTGCTTTTCAGCCAACTGTGACTTCGAGAGCTTATGTCACCTGCTACTGTCATACACATTCTGGGGCACCAGATTGGGACTTGAACTTCTTCCTGGAGCCCTGGAGTCCCTTCCTACTTCCTTATCTTCACCATCACTAGACTGGGGGACCTAAAATAGCCAGAGATGGAGCTAACCGAGCCCTTCCTCCATCACTCCCAATAAATCAGTTATAACATAACCACTGTGTCCTCTCTTTCTGGGCTTTAGACACGTGTCTAGTGTGTTGAAATTCAAAAAAGCTTAGTCTCCACATTTTTATGATTACAACTCTTCTCCGAGGAGTGATGGCCTCTCAGTCTAGCTTGGATGAGGATAAAAAGGAAAGTCCTCGAACAAAAGGCACATCAATTAATATAACAAAATATTATCCGGCCTCAATAGGTCTAACTGAGAAGGTCGAGATAGATGAAGACACAGTCAGAGTCGACCTAATTGCCTCAAATGAGTTCAGTCCTTCCAGAGGAGATAAATGACTGTCTCCAGATCTCAGTGGCTTAGTCTGCAAAGTTCATTTCTCACTCACATGAAGTTTTCTGAAGGTCGAACAACTCTCCAGGGGCTCTCCATGGACCTGACTCTGTGGCCACTGAGCCGGTGGCCTTGACACTCACCACAAATGGATAACAGAGTATGGAGAACCCCACCTGGGCCTCACATCCCTGAACCCACATGTGATCCATGTTCCATCCCCACGGCTGCACCAGTTACCCTTCCCACCTCACTGCAAAGGGCCTGGGTGTGACCAAGGATGGTATGGACTAAGGATGGGCATTCTGGTCTTTGCCACACTGGCACATTCAAGAAATTGATGACTACAAACATAGCAACATATTGTGATTGAAAGCTTTACGTGTAATATCTCACTGAACACTACAATAACCTTCAGAGACATGTTGTTACTTGCTCTATTTCTTAAAGATCAGCACAGTGGAGGTTAGGTAGATTAAGAGAGATGATTATGGTCTGTTGGATAAGAGACAGCAAAACCACGACTTGAACTCAGGGCTGATCAGCAGCAAAGCCTGGGACCTTAACCTCTACAGGGCCCTGCCTCCTTGCTGTAAATAGTATCCCCCAATACAGAAGACATTAGCCCTTGGAAGATTCACCAACAATTTTAGGAAAGCATTGGGTATCCACTAGAATTGGATGTTTTAAAACAAGTTATAAGGCAAGAAAGTCTACCTTTCACATCTGGGTCACAAATATTTCTTCACACTGGACTCAAGGAGAAAGAGAAAGAAAGGATGCATTTTGCTAAATGCTGGCATGGAAGGTGAGACTCGTGATACCTTGGAGTTTGGTGGGTGCCATAACCAAAGAGGAGACAATGAGTCCTCTGCTTGAGAGAGAAGAGGGTGCCGAGGCCCCCAGGATGATGGGGAAAGGAACAGAAAGGCCTGGTGCTCATGTTTTCAGCTTGCCCTGCAGACTGGTCTTTGTCATACTCAGTGAAGTCTCTTTCTGGCAACCCTGACATCATCTTTCTTGAGTAAACCTTCCTCCATCAGAAGCAGGTGACTGATATCAAAGATCAATTGCTTTTATTCAAGTCGGTCAGTATTTGCAAAAGAGCTATTTTTGTTGCTCCTAGATCCAAGCATCTCACCGCAATGTTAAAGACCTGTCAAGCCTGCATGTCCATAGAACATATTCCAGACCTTCATACATTCCCCCTCTTGGCTCATATCCCTTCTTCTCTGAGAAATTTCTCCACCCATCAACTAGAGAGTCAAACCCCCCCCCACACACACACACTCTCCAGTCCCCTACCCTGACATATCTCCATTCGCAGCACTGAGCACTTCCTGACATTTGATAACACATTTATTTCTCTGCATGCCTTTCTGGAATGTTAGCTTCAAAGGAGGAGTGACTGTGTTCATTTATCAGCATACCCAGTGGCAGGCCGGTTAATGTTTAGCAACCCATTTTCTAGTAAAAACAAAAAGGGGAAAAAGCCATGAGTGGTAGTTGTCATTTGCCATGGTGTAAACACTCCCACCAGCCGAGTGGGAAGTCACGACCAAGTCACCAATTACAGAGTTGGAAAGAGGCACAGTAAACTTGCCCTTGTAGGCTGGCACAAGCCAGCCGCACTTATTCAACCTTGAGAATATTGCTTCCTTCTTAGTTTGTACTCAACATAAGAGTTACAACATAAGACTTGGAGCAGCTCCGAATCATGTGGCAACTGGCAAGTGGAAGCTGACTCCAGGGACATGGGCAGGTAGCAAACTGTGAAGACAATCTCATATGCTGACTGACTAATCTCATATACTGACTGACTTGGTCATTCAGAGTGCTCCTAGCTCCAAACTGCCAGAGCAAGACTTCAAAAAATTGTATGGGGGGGGGGGGCTTCCTCATTTTCATCTGGAACTCTCCGTGTGTATATGTACACACACATACATGTTTCTTCTTCTGCAGAAGATTTAATTGCTCTAAGAAAATGGAATGAATAGTATTTTATTTAAAGATTTATTTATTTGTGCTTACAGAACTGGGGTACAGGCCAGAAGTGCAGGGGTGGTGAGAGGATTCACCAGAGACAGAATGGGGAGCAGAGAAGGCAGATGGACAAAGTACACTGCTGAGGGGAGCAGCAGGCGGGTCAGAAGAGGTCTGATGCACCCTGTGGGTCACCTCCAGGGCAGGCGGGATCGAACTCATGCTGAAGTGTCTTTAGCTTCTTGGTGCTGTGTTTTAACCTGCTGCACCACCAGGGAGGGCCCGGAATGAATAGTATTATAATTTAAGTTTCTAGGTGTGTATGTTCCTTCATCAAAAACAGAGAAAAGGTCTTTGAGGTCAGCGATCACAATTTACTCATCTTTGGATATTCTTTAGCATAGAAAGTGTTAGCAGATAAAAATCACTTGGTACCTACTTATAAAGTATCATTTGACACTAAACCATGGAAGGACTTCCTGGCTTATTCTGAATGAGGATTCACTGTGGCCAGTTGTACTTGCCTGAATTGAAACTTCTATTCAACCAGCAACTTCTCTCTTATTTTCATTCTCCCTTCAAGATCGAGACTCCATAATGAGACATGTTTTGGTATTTTCAGAAGCTGTCTCCAAGGTTTAAAAAAAAATGACTGCTTTTTTTGGGGGGGAAGTGCCAACTCCCCTATTTTCCATACTGATATTTTAAACGGAAAATGAAGATCTAGTTTAAAGTGCTTTCACACCATACAGGAGCAGAGTGAAATGGAGAAACCTAATGGATCTCTTTCGGTGAATAAAATGACAGATAAAATATCTATGTTGCTCACATATTTTTCATTCACAGACAGTTCATTTCAGTAAATATCTTACCACCTGCACTTGTCTATTTTCCAAGGTTTTTGGGAAATTTCCAATAAGTTCAGTTGGACTCTATAGTTGGTATTTATGAGACTGTGTTTAAAGGGAAATTGCATCAAGGATATCATCAGCTCAATTTTTTCTCTGTTTTTCTTGAACGTGCAGTTGGCAAGCTCTCAAAACCCTTATCTGGTAATAACTCAAAGATACATGTGGCCTCCACAGCTGGGTTAATATTTACAAAGCACGCTTCTGCCCCCAGCCTTTTCTTATATGTCTCTCTCCTGTGGTTCCTATCTTTGTGAGCCTGATAATGCTGAAGATTAGAAGAAGCCAATCTACACAGGCCAGAAATGACTTCTGAGGTCTCCGCTTTGAGGTTTTCCTCCAAAATAGCCTCTCTTGGGCACCAGAAGGAAGTTTTCTGGAGAGGTGCTCTAAATCCTCTGCACCAGTTTCCAAGGCCAGCACCATTTGAATTTCAGGCCCATCGGTGTCACTTCTGGGGATCGCCCTGTGCTTTATAGGATCGTTAGCGGCCTCCCTGGTTCCTACCTACAAGATGCCCACAACACCCCCACCCTGTGATGATGAGCAACTCAGAGGTTTGCAGACACTGTCACCTGTCCTCCTGGAGGTGACACTCTCCCTGCCTCTAGGTGACTCATCTTTATGCTCCAGTGCTCAATTCAAGCATCATTGCCAGGGCACTGGCGGGGGTCAGGGCCTGGCTTCACTGGCTCAGGACCTTGCAAGCCCTACCTCTCCATTGTTCACACTGACCATCGCTGTTGCCCTGGGCGGTGGCTGTGATGCACCTGGCACAGTGAAGGTTGTCCCCTGAGTCATTCTCTCAGGGCTTAGAAAGGCTGATTGCTTTTCCCTCCCTGTCACACACACCGACGCACTATTTTCCTACAGTCCACGTGCCCCTGGTATGAAGTTGTTAATAGTGAGGCTTGGCATTGAGATGACCAGAAATGGATGTATGTGAGGGAGGAATTCATTTTCAGTGAGAATTACTTTGCAAATCACTTTTCTAATAGAAGAACAAGACAGCAATGTCCCCCAGTAAACAATGGTGCCCAAGTGGTCTGGATAAAACCTTGGCTTCCCTGTTGATTTATTCCTTTCACAGACATTTCATATTTGTTGACTGGATAAACAAGCATCTGCTCTGTGCCCAGTTCTCTGCTAAAGCTGGAAAAATCCTAATGAGCAAATATTAGCCTGGTGCCTGCCATCTTGGAACACAGTCTGGTGGGAAGATGCATGATGATAGTGGGGATGGGGGGGGGCCACAGCCGAGGTGATGCTACGCTGTGAAGGTCCTCAGAGAGTGGGAACTGTGGAAGAAGGCACCTGAGCAGGGCACTGAAGCAGCAAATGAATCAGCTGGGGGTGGGGGAGAGTATTCCAGAAAAACAGCGGATACAAAAGCCTAGTGGGGAAGAGGAATATAAAGTGGGGGAGGGGGGCGGCGCGAGCATGACAGTGGGTCCGGAGCACCGAAAATAAGGGACAGGCATGCGCAGGAGACACCAAGTTCTCCAACAGCCCAGTTACCCACGTTCACACAAGTCAGTTGCGGCTGATCTATCCGCGGACACTCATGGACGGACTTCAGGGGGCCAGGACCGAGCTCACGTCTGCACTGTGCAGAAGTCCCCGCCGGCGTGACAGAGACTGAGCGGGCGCTCTGTGGGTGCAAGGGGGCGACAGCAGCCTCGCGCTGCCCAGGGGCGAGAGGGCGGCGCTCGGCTCAGCGGCTCCGGCGAGGAAGGGGAGAGCCGGGGTGAGTGCGACACGGAAGGGAACCAACGGGGTGGTGTGGCGCCCCGGCCAGGAGGGCACAGTGCCCGGTGGGTGGGTGTCCCTGCTGGCGCAGCGTTCAGTGACCGCGTGGAACCACTGGACAGGCCAGAGAGGTGGGGGCTCCGGGGCAGGCTCTGCTCAGGGTCGCCCCAAGATGCCGGGGGGTGCTGTGTCATCTGCTCAGCAGAGAGCAAAACTTAGAGGTGGTTGTGCTAGAAAATCGTCCGCTTGATAGCGCACGCGTGGCGTCCGAGAGGCCTTGAGGACGCGCAGAAGAGAAGGGGCTGCCCGTCAAGGATGCGGACAAGGAGAATTAACTAGGGCTGGCCGTTTTGCAAGACGTCCACTAGCCATTTAGTACCTAATGAGAAGTGTGAACGGCGGTTAAGCGGAGGTTGAGTACTTGCAGCAAACAACAACAGAATGGTAGAAGGAGAAAGCGCCCACTCCCTTCCATCGCTGGGCGCGCCCCGCGCGGCTCCCCGCGGGTGTCCGGGAGAGGCCACCTGCTCACCTGCAGGCGGCCTCGGCGAGGGCCTGCGTTCCCCGGACGTCAGTGGGAGACCTTCCCCCCTCTCACCTTGCTTCTCCTCAGCATCGTGATCCCAAACTGTGGGAGTGGAGCTCCGGCAACCTTTAAGATCTGATTTGCTTCCTGTTGCATTATTTCTTACCCCACCGGAGAGACCGAGTGTTTGTCATTTACGAGTGTCATGTCATTACATTCCATATTGCAGTGTAATGATGTGAAATGATTAAATGACAAAATGCCAGCTCACTGCCAAAAATTTAAAGTGGCATACTTTTATTTGTAGATCGGAAAGCTATTATTAATTCTTATATTGACTTTGCCAGATGAAGTAATAGAAGTGGACGTGTGCACACAGAAATGGGGCGGCAGCAGCTGAGGCCGGAACCCCAATTCTGACACTCACAGAGGAGTCCTCGGTTCGCACACATTCTTCAGGAGACACATCCGGAGCGAAACTTATTAGCTTAGAACAGTCTTGTCACCTGATGAATGTGGAGTGACAGGCATCAAAATACAACCTGACTGGAGTTTTTATTGAGAAGAAAAATGGAAGCTGAGATCAGGTGGCTGAGAAAATAAAATGGCCTCGTCGCCTTTTGCTTCCTCCTTTGCCACTTATTTTTCCTCCAGCACTTGTAGGGAGGCTGAATGACGCTCATTTTTTTCTTTCAAGGGAAAAAGAGGGCCTACAAAGAGTGTTTCGTTTACACTGCCAAATGGCCAGAGACTCTGTGGTGGGTAAAACAGTGACTTCCCCGTTTCCCCCCCAGGCTGTAAAATCTCACGTGGAGATCTTTGAAAGAGTTTCAAAGGACATTCTTGGAACTTTATGATTTTTAAGCTTTTAAGGTTCAAATCTGTCTGACCTTAAGTGTTGGTGGATTTGTGAAGAAACCTGTTCTCACCGACACTGGTGGCCTCCCATTTAAGCATTCCTGTTCTGGCAAATTCCCTGCCCATTTCCAGAAGAATCCTCTTGCAATGATATTCCACTGACTTTCTTTTGTTTCCCTTTGCTTTTTCTCCTTCAGCAATTGTTTTGACTTTGCATTGTGGAGACAGAAAGACCCGGGTGTAGGGGGGAGACCTCCCCCATCACGCTCTTGCTGAAGACACTCTCGTTCCAGGAATTCTCTGCCCTGACTCTTGGCTTTTGCCTAACTTCCCTTTGAATCCCTGTCCCGGATTGCAAGCTAACCGCTTACATTCACACCAGTAGGTTCATTTTTATGACATGCTCTTATCACTTTGGTTTAGAACCTTCTTTTGTTATAAAGTGCTCTTGGGAAGAAGTTGACTGATGGAATAGGGGGTAGAAAATAGCATTGAGGTACACAGTGCTTTTTTTTATTACAGGGGGACGCTCACCGGAACTCACCTGTGCCTGAATCATTGTAAAGCAGGAAGGCAGTAGATACTAACCGGCAACTCTATGCCTGCCGAGGGGACCGACAGTTGGCATCTGCTCCAGCACAAGATTCTGACGCATCAGCCTGGGTCAAGAGAACATGCTCTTCATAGAAAAAGACTCACCCGTGGACAACCAGAGGTAACAATGCTGTCAGGAGCTCACCTGGTTTATGGGAAAGGCTCAGAAGTTTCGTGATTGGGAAGGTATTGTTTTCAGACAGTGGGCTCCAGGCGCATCTAATTTGCCTTTTCAATCCCTCCTGGCTTTGTTCAGCCCCTGTGTTGTCTAGAGAAAAGCACAAAGTGGCCTGTGACTTGGGTCTGTTCCACTGTGATCAGGAAATGTGGCTCCATTCTAATCCTCTTTTCTATTACTTCTTTTGAGACTTTTATTTCTACCGTTGGCACTAGCTCTTGGTTGGCAGGTAGTGGGTACTGAGGGTTCTCTTGGAAGACAATATACTGACGAGCTTGGGAGCATTTTTCTCTTCTTCACAGACAGATGGCTTTGTCATTCTGTCCTAAGTCGTGAACGCATAAAATCGCTGCCAAGTTCACACGGCGGCATCAAGGACGCTGACATAATAGCTTCGCTACACCCACGCCTGCCAAAGACATCACACGATGCATGTTCTGACGGGCACACGTAGGATAGAGGGGCACCCTTAGACCTCTGTTACTTGCGACGGCCTGTGGGTACCAGTTTCCCCCCAAGGAATTCTGCTCTCTGACACGTCATCCACCTTTGCTGAAATGAGTGTTTGTTCATTTTCTCATGGTCCAGAGAAACATCTGTTTCGGTGAGCAGTGAAGTCAGACACTGTGCCTGTGCTGTGTGCCCTTTGGAATGGCCCCAGGAAAACAAGCAAGGAGACAAGACACTTTTGGATGGTGAAGCTTGCTATGAAGAGATGATCAGAGCAGTGTTGCGCAGAGTGAGTTGGGGGTGGGCAAACAGACGGTGTAGTCATGGAAGACTCCCAAGAGGAGGTGACACTTGAGCTGAGCATGAAGGCTGCGGTGCGTGTCATGTCACTGTCTGTGGAGGGACATTTTGAGCAATGGAAGGAGAGGTAGGAAGATGACACATTCAAAAACAGCTTGAACAGGAAGGTGTCTATGTGGCAAGGCGGCGTTGACTTACAGGGAAGATCAGAATTGTCAACAGGGACTCCCTGGTGCAAAGACTTTCAGGCTCAGGATGCAAACCCAGGCTTGCCTGGCCTTCCTGTCTCTCGCTGGCTTTTCTCTGGGCTGAGTCACGTACGCCACTCCAACTTCAGAACAATAAGGAAAATCTCTACATCATAAACAGTGGTTTTCAGCCATGTTCTGGGGCATGAACAGTTTGCTAAGTGTTGAGTGACATAGCACATTTACCTTGTCTGCATCAAGAAACACATTTATGGCAGAATCTGTTGGCTACAACAAGGGAACAGATTGAAGGGGAGCGCCGAGTCCTGGGCAAAGTGTACCTCGCGGTGAGGACAGTGAAGAGCAACCCTGGCTCCTTCTCAGTACCTTGCCTGAGGACGAGTGGCCCCAAATGCAGCACTGTCCTCGGGTGACCCCCGCAAGAGCAGGGAAACCCAGAGATCTGACCCCAGCCCCAGGTGCGCCTGAACAGCTCCCTGGGACCAGCAACCTCCATCTCCAGACTTCCTGGGGGGTGGGGAAGGAACCTGCTTGTTTAAAAATAGTGTGGGAAGTAAGAACCCAGAAAAGGGTTTATCTAGCCACAGGCAGAGCAAATATTTACTGAAAATGTGAGAAACTTATCTCATGCTTTATACAGCGTGGCTTTGCATTTTCTATTCTTCCCAAGAATACAGGCCATCTCCCAGTAACCAAGTTTGGCATTTTTTTTAAGCGTGAGCCAGATGAGGTAGCCACATTAGCAGAGAGGAAAGAAACTTCTCAAATAGCAAAGTTTTAACCTCTGTCCAGTATAAGTGTGTATGTTATTCTCGGGGCCCTGCCATCTGGAATTGTGATCTGGACGAGAAGCAGAACTGGCTCTGCTTCTCCCTCCATCCTGGGGCCGATGACATCAGCTGCTGGTCCTGGTTCAAGTCCCCGGCCGCATCAGGGGCGTGGCCTCCTGCTTGCCAAACCTGCCTGCTTTCCTAGTGACCGCTACAACTTCACACCCGTGTTGAGTGACAAAGAGGGTGGACTGAACATTATGACTTTCAGCTATGTCTGTGCATGAGGTAATAAGCAACTGATGACTTCCTTCAAGTTAAATTTGGTGTAGAAACCCGCAGGATGAGAGGGATGAAGGTGGGGGAGGGGGACTCACAACGAAGGCAGGAGGTTCCTGAGGACCTGTGTGTGGGCTAGGGACCCACCTGACCCTCCTCCCAGCCCAGAGGGCTTGCAGGGAGAAGACCCCTGTGCAGATAACATGGCAGGGGAGGACAGAGCAGACACCCACGGCCCTGGAAACGCCACATGGCCCAGGCATCCGGGCTCCATGGGGTCATTACTTGCTGAGTGTTGGGCCATTAGTTTCCATCATCCCCACTTCATTCTCATTAGAGACAGAGATTACACCATGGGATTTCGGGCCAGAGGACCGTGTGAAAAGTCAAGCTGTGCTGCATACCAGCCACGCCCGTTCAGTGATTTCCTTTACCTGTCAATAGGGCTTCCGAATCTGCAAGAAGGGGGGAGGGATCGCCAAAGACACATGATTGTTTAAATGACTTGAACAGGATCTTTCATAAGAATGGGCTTTGAGTTCAACAGCCAAGGCTTCTGACTCTAAGGTCAGAGCACTTTTTTCTTGCTACAAGAAGACCTTACTGCAGATTCGCAAATGGTAGAGAAGGAGGGAGGGGGGAGAGGGAGGAGGGGGAAAGGAGGGAGGGGCTGAGAGAAGGAAAGGGGGAGAACGATCATTTTATAACTGTAGATGTGTAGACATTTTCCAAGGAAAATAATCTGGAATTGGTTTGAAATTTCTACCATTAGTCACTCATGGTATTACGACAACTGCTCCTTTCCTCTTCCTGATGGGATGATTTTTCTGATTTTGTCAAAGTTGTGTGATTACCCAGCAGTAGATGCTGCGACATCGAGCAACTTACAACAAAATGAACATGGCAGCAACACACAGCTTCCCACTTCATGAATAAGTGGCGGAGGTGATATGCTAGTAGCTCTGCCCTTGCCTGGATTCAACTAGGGCAGTCCCTCCCCCTGCTGGGGAGAGGGTGGCTAGATGGCTTCCAATCACTGGCCACAGACCTGTGGGTGCCTGGTCGGATGTGTGGGGTTGCCAGTAAAGCTGATGATAACAACCTGGTCATTAATCACTGGATCCTCAGATCAACTGCATCAAACAGAAGTCTTAACAAAATAGGCCAAAGATACATACAGAACGGACACGGGGTAGGGACCCAAGGCAAGAATCTCAAGAAGCAGTGAGCCACAGAAAGCCATGGAACATGGAATTAGATTGTGTTGTGTTCACAACAAAGGAGAAATCTTTGTTTCCCTTCTGAAGCTAGAATGATGATCCTGAACCGCATTCAGACCATCCACCCCGGTCTCCTCTCTGAGGTGAAGCTGCCAGTGACAGCCACATAAGCCTATTCATTACCAAGAGTCCACCTACAGGAAAGAGCCTAAGTGGAATGGGGAGACTCACAGCCCCCCCCCCCACTTCACCAGGAAAACAGCCAGAAGTTAGTGCCTTAATGAAACACCAACGGATGAAGCCAATGAGGAGTGTTTTGCCTCTTCAAGGTTTGTTCCACAGGGGCATGATGCACTTCACTCTTGAAAATAATTCCAATGAATTCTCTCCAAAATTATCAGAGATTGACTTCCCCAAATTTATTTTGGAGGAAGAAAGATAGACCTCCAACAAGTAATTTTCAACGTTATTAACATTATCATGTTCATATAAATCTGATAACCATAGAAGCACTTATTTTTTTTTTTTGTTATGAGGCAAAAATCTCACATTAAAACTGGAGCTCATGTTTGGCTGCCTTTGGTGAGTTGACCAAAAATAGAAATTGGCTTACTTATTTTTCCATTTTTAGGGAAGGTGAGGATATAGATTTAGACACTTGATTTTCTTAGCTCAGGGAACACTGTAGGCTAAACTGCTTTGGCCCTGAGGGACTCTTTGCTATTGTAGCCCTGGGCAGGGTGAAGTTTTTAAAATTCATATCTGATATCCCGTTGACATGGATTTTTTTTAAGTGCTTAAAATTGTACTGGTCGCCACTGCAACCCTCAAAGAAGTCTGCCTGTGCCAGCTCCTGGTTCCTGCTCCTTCTCCTCATGTTTCCCCAGCTCCACACTGAGAGCCAACTCCCAGCTGGATGTTTGCCTGTAAGCCTAATGAGGAAAGAAACGTATGAAAATCTGGGCAAGGAGAGGCAAGGGGCACCCACTTGGCGACGCGCGGACACCCTGGCCCCTGCATCTCAGTGGGACGAGAAGGAAAAGCACCATGACCCCCTATGAGTGGGGGTCATGAACTGAACAGGCCAGGACGGAGGCAATGTTTTGTTTCTCATTTGCAGCTTCATTTTGGCACTGGCCTCACAAGAGGAAGGACGTGCAAACGATTGCTTCTCCCAACCTATGCCTTTGAGTCTTCAATCTAGCAAAGAGGACTAGAGAGCTTCTAGAAGCTACGCTCCCCCACTCCATTAGGAAAAGCGCTTGGGTTTAGAAGTGCTGCTTGACTAACAAATAAGCTACTAGGGTCATCATTTGAAAAATAATAAGCCCTTGGCTGAAACAAAAACCACTCTGAAGAATACAGTGAGAACGTTGCTGGACAAGGAGCTGACAGATGGCTGAGTCTGTTGAATTGTAATAGTGAGGATGCAGAGACAGCCCTCAATGCCCACCGACAGATGACCAGACCAAGAAGATGTGGTCTGTCCACTCTGCTCAGCCAGAAGGAAAGAGGAGCGGCAGCCCTCTTCAGCAAAACGGGGGGCGTTCGAAGGGATCGTGACTTGTAAAGTGCATCAGAATGACAGACACAAATATAAAGCATTCACAGAGCAGACGACTTGGTACAGAACGATCCCTCAAAAAACGAGTGGACGTTACAAACTGTGTGAGGGCTCTGAGGTCAAGAGACAAGGGCTACAGGGAAGTGTGGTGGGGAGAAAAGAAGCAGAACTGTTCTTGGCCCCTCTAACTGTGTGACCTTACACAAATTGCTTGGGTTCTCTGAATGTCCCTTAGTCATCTATAACGGGAATTTCATTGTTGTCCTGCTCACATCACATGGCTTTAATGAGGGGCAAATGAATTTCCATGTAGGTAAATGCCTTGTGAGAAATTCAGCTGTTTCATTTACTTTCTCAGCCTGATTTCAGGAAAGACGGAGCAAAGTTAACCCAGCAATGTTCTCTAGTCATCCTTCCTGCTCCTAGAGTTACCTGCTGCAGAAACTGGCAGGTAGGGGCGGGCACCGCTCCAGGGCCACTGAATGCAAGGTGCTCAGAAAACGGGGAGTCCGGGCCCTCCCTGGTGGCGCAGCGGATTAAAGCACAGCACAGAGAAGCTCAAGCCACTGCAGCTCGAGTTCGATCCCCAGCCAGGGAGCCGACTCACAGGGCGCAGCAGACCTCTCCTGTCCCGTCCACTGTGCCCCTCAGCAGTGTGTTTCGGTCACTGCTCCCCACTCTGTCTCTGGTGAATCTTCTCACCGCCCCTGCACCTCTGGCCTGTACCCCAGCTCTGTGTGCATAAATAAGTAAATCTTAAAAAAAAAAGAAAGAAAATGGGGAGTCCACCACCCCTGAAGTGAGTGGCAGTAGGTGGCAACCTTAGCGTCAAGCATAAATTATTTGGCACACGAGATATTTATGATGTAGAACTATAAGTAACGATGAGAGAATGTGAGCAAAATCTATGTGGGACTCTTACCAATTTCTATACACAGAAGAGGAATCCTTTGTGAGGTTGGAAACAGAAGATACAGATTTGTGAATAGCTGGTATGTATATGCTCATGTGTGTGTGTACAATTACACATCTCTATGCAGTATAATTATGTGTAGTTACTGCATAGGAAATGCATACACAGATACACCTGTGTATACAGATACATGTATATGCCAATGTGTATCCAACATAAGCCAGATGAAGATTGTATAATACTTATGCTACCTACATGTATATATTTGAATTGACATTTCCCAAATGAGGAATAAATGGTAATAAGTAAGATATCCAATTTCTGGGGAGGGAGATTCAGTACAAATATTTCAATGAAGAAATTACTAACAATTAAAGCCTGGTATTTCAGTTAATCGGGTCTGACTCCTACCTAATTACCCAATCAAATCAAATCTACTCCAATCCAATGATGAATTTTGCTAAGCTCACTTAAAAAATTCTTTTTAGTTGGTACCCAAATAACGAACATTCAAATATTAGTAAATATCCCTGAATAACTGAATTTTTAATGATGACAAGAGAGAAAGAGAAGGAGCCACATGTCAAGGAAGTGTCTGCTTAACTAAATAAAACCACGAGACTTAATTGTGGAATTCCTACACATTTCAACTGTGTAACCATGTTGCTGTCCTAGTAGCAAATAGAAGCCTACAGAACAGTGGGTGTGACAGGAAGATGAAATTCTTAATGCCAGCTCTCTCAAAGAGCATTTGTACGTTATCATCCTGGAATCCACTGACTTCAGTTCCTTCAGAGAGACACAGTGTCATCTAAAGTCATGGACACCAGCTCTCCACAATAGGATTTCTCCTACTCCAAGAAATAGTATCTTCTTTCTATTTGATTACGTTTCTTTGACCCTCATAGACAGGGCTGAGTATCCGGCAAACAGTTGCTCGTTCAACACATACCTCACCCGCGACATCCAGACTCAGCTCTGGGCACCTGGATATGGCAACGAGCAAGACAAACCCAGGTCTCTGTCCTCACAGAGTTGATTTCCTCTCGGGGCTCGTGAAGATCAGAGAAACAGGCAGAGAGAGGAGGAAGGGAAAGTAACATAGACTACTGTGCGCTTTGGTTTGGGACGGAACATTGTCCCTGGGCGCAAACACTCAGATCTCACTGGGGGAAAGCCAGTCACATGACCAGACCACTACCGGGGGTGATGCTTGGGTTTCCCAAGGCTCTAAAATCATGGCAGGCAACGGAAAAGCAGCCATAAAAGGCTTTAGGAAAGCCAGCTCCCAGCACCTGCCTCAGCTTACCCTAGTGGCTTGAGGAGGACTCAACAAAAGGCCAGTGCCTCTCTCTCAAGGGTGGATAAATGGAGAATGAGGCTCTCAGAAAGCAAAAAGCCCAACTTAAAGTAATGCATTATATTTTGAACACTGAATGTTTGACAATACATTTCACGGCTCATTTCCTGCTACTTGTGAACGCTACTAAACACTCAGAGAGTGAATTCACATTTTTCATGCCAAATCTCCTTCCGTTTCACCCCTCCTCCAGCTTGTCACCAGTTAAACGGACCCTACGAGGACAGTCTGTTCACACACTATCATCTCTTGAGACACTAAGCCTTAATCTGTCTTGCAATTTCTATTGTTTTTCACTAAAAGGTTATTCCAGAAATATTTTATAGTGCACATTCATTTTCTTGGCTGAGAATAAATGGCATAATCAAAGGCACTCAAACCAGTGCTGAATCTCTCTTCCCAATCCAAATTTAAGAATTCCGTGCGGATTACTCATTGCCATCTATCTAGCTAATTCGATGTCATTACTTTTCTCTGGCCTAGGCAGAATTTACCCTTCCCTGAAATGAACTTCTCTTAGAATAAGATCTTGGAGGAGGAAGCACAGCACTCGTGGGCCCATCTCTGAACTCCACACATCTGCTCCCGGGTCTGAAAGGAAGGGATGGTCTAAATCCTGCACGAGGAAGGAAAATCATCTTTATAAAGAAAGATCGCTACATGTACTTAATTTTTTACTTAAATCACAGAAGAGCCTGACTTTGCAAATCTCTCAGTTTAGTCTTACATCAACCACATCTCCCCACCCTATGCCTGGCCTGAATCTCAGTCACTATCCAGGTCACAGTTTACATGTCACTGTTGCTCATGGACTCTCTGTCTCCAAGACAGAGTGAGGGGCTCTATCTAGTCATCTGCTCTCATCCCCAACATCATATCAAGTGTGTGACCCAGTCGCAGGCCTCGCTCGGTCAAAGAAACACGTAGAGGCCACCCATGGAATCTGAATATTTTTCAGTGGCCATGTGTTTAAAAAATGGCACAAAGAAACAGGCAAAATTCATTTGAATACTATCTTTTTATTCAACTGAATATGTCCAAAGGCATGTTGGCCTGCAAATCAATATAAAAATATGAATGAGGTGTTATGCACCCTTGATGCAAGTTGTTTCTCCCTTGTAGCCCCTCACACCCCGGGCACCCGCATGCCAGGGGCTCCACGGTGACCTGTGGTGAGTGACTTCCCCATGGCATGGCGCGATCTATAGTGTGTGCCTGTCCGCTGTTTCTGCCCCATTGCACGCAAGAGCAGAGATAACATTTATCCCCTCTGGTGCGCCCTCTGCACCCAGCACACGGTGGAAACTTAATAAATGTTTGATGAAAAAATAATTGAACATTCCCATCTCTGCCACTATTTAACCATGTGACTTTGGTTTAGTTGATTTCTCTGGAGCTCCTACCTTATTAAAGGAGAGGATGTCATATTAATGATTGCCAAGGTCCCCATAAATGTAAACATTCTAGGTCACTTAATTCAGTTCTCGCTCACCGCCACTCACTCTCCTTCTCTCTCACCTGAAGCATCTAAATGATGCCCTTGATTTTCATCCAGAGTTTGAAGGCCCAGTTACGCCTACATTTGCCCTGCTACACTTTTTCACATCTTTCCAGTTGGTCTGTGGGTCTTGGAAACCTTTAGGATTATGTCCCTGTTCCTTTCATTTGTTTCCTTCGAATACATACAAAATAGATTCACAACAGGAAGTTGAATACAGAAAAGTGCTGACTGAATAAATTGTTTACACAGAGATGAACACAGGTAACAGGTGTGTGCTATTCTTCCGGCCCGTTTTCTCTACTTACTAGGATTATTAAGTGGATAAATGCACCTTTGGTTCTCCCTTGGTAAAATAGGGATCATCTCACAAATACTTATTTCAAACCATCCCTTGTTACTTAAATGGATTTCAAGAAAACCCACCCAAAGCTCCAAATGTTATTTGAAGGCACAGACACAGCAGACCCAACTGGTACCTGTGTGGAGGGCTGCCTTCCAGAGAGGAAGGTGGAACCGAACACATATCTGGGGAGAACTTTCAAAATGAAGCCTAGAGCGTTGAGATTGCCTTTATTTGGTCTCCGAGCCATGAATGTCTTTTGAACTATATGGGTAAGAATATAACGTTCTTTGAACTGTATGATTAAGAACATCGTGAGGCTTATTTTATATCTGTAAAAGATGCTCGTCAGAGAGCACAGGATGTTCTCAAGGAAGGCAGTCCTCGGAGAGGCTGGACTCTTTCCATACAGGTCAAGAGAACTTATCCCTCACTTTCCCAATTGTTATTGATAACATGATAGTCAGAAATCCTTGGTGTCCTCCTTCCATCCAGTCCTCACGGGGTCCTGTGGTCACGCTCTTTTATTCCCCCCATTTTGCAGATAAAGAAAGTGAGGTTTAGACAAACAAAACAACACACTCAGGGACCACTGGGCAGAAAATCACAAATGGGGGGAGGAGGGCAGGACCTCAGAGACTGTCTGTCCTCGGCACCATCCACCTTACAACCCAGCCAACCGAGCCCCCAGGAGTCTCACTCTAGGGGCACATGGCCATGGATGCCATGGCCATACAAGCAGCCAGAAGCGATCGCTGGAGTGAAGCTCAAATTGGGTGCCTGGGGAACCTACAGGCAGCGCCATACCGACGGCCACAGAAGGCAGGGAAGACGGCCGTGACAGCTGGAGGCGGGGGGAAGGGGATCACCAAGGACCGAGACGGTTCCTGCAGCATTTCCCAGAGCTGGTTCCGTGACTGGCTCCTGGGGCTGGAGTCATGTTCAGAGCAAGTGTTCAGAGGTGGCGAAGAGGTGGACAGCACCAGCGCCCCAGCCCTTGATGCAGGCCATGTCTCGGGGACTCAGGGCCTGCACTAGCCCCTCACACATCACTGACCCGCGTGTCCCTGTCTTCAGAGAGCTGAGGTGGGACCAGCGTTCCAGAGAATGCCCGTGTCAGAAAAGCTGCTGCGAGGGGCAGTTTTAAAGGAAGCTCTGAAACGCGGCGTGAGAGATGATGAGAGTCACTTAAAGAAATCGAATTTGGCATACACATCTGATTTTGTCAGCATTTTCCCTCTTTTTCTGGTTTGCTGTACTGTTTCACACCTGCTATTTGCAGGAGGTGTCTGATACGAGGCTGTGTGAAGCGAGGGGGTAGGCGGGACAGAAGTCCCTGGGAGGCGGCGGGGCCGAGTCTGTCTGTCTGTTTCCCCAAATATGGAGTTGCCAAGTAGACTTGAGCTCCGTGCTGTCATGGCGGCAGCCCCAGAGTGCACCTTCACTCTACGGTCACGGTGCCGGGACGGCAGGAGGGACACGGTGGCCGGGGTCCACGGGAGGGCACAGACACATTTCCACGTTGACTCGCCATGCCCCATGGTCCTGAGACCACTTTTGACATCCTTCTTTGCCTCCTCAGACCCCAACTTTGGCTAAACGTCTGGACCTCCTGGCCGAGGCCTCTGCGGGGACGGTGACTCCACCTCTCTCTACACGAGGTGTCCGGCAAGTGGGCTGCCACGTGGCCATGACTTCATTTATTCCATGGCTATTTTTGCTTTTATTTTTGTTTGTTTGTTAAAACGTGTTGCTGTTTTCATGAGGTTGAATTGACATGCAAAACGGTAACACATTTTAACCAGGGATGCCCTGAAGAGTTGTTCTCTCATTTTTTTAAATGAAGATATTCTTTTCAGTTTCTTTTTACATCTATTTAAATCTACCTCATTTCGTTGGATGTGACAATGTGTGTGACCCTGCAAGGTCTGACAGAGAAACCAAATTATTACCCAATTATCTCATCACAATTATGGAGGTGGGGGGGGGTAAAGCGGGTTGAGCCAGACAGGCCAGCAGCCTGCAAGTGTTGGCGTACTGGGGGGGAAGGAGGGGGGCGGGATGCTGACACAGAACACAGGGAGCTGCAGTTGGGGACCAGGACAGAGGCCCAACTGATCTCCCTCTGCTATAAAGCAGATTTTAGTAGTAACTCCCCAATAGACTTGTTTTGAGAATTAAATGTGAGACATTTCCAGAAAAGTTCTGACTAAGCATTCAAGAAATGTTAACTATTAATATTGACCTTTTTATTGTCATTTTAATACTTGCTGAAAGAATTGGGAAAAGCTGGGAAAGTTCCAAGGAAGTCTTTAAAGCCCACGGTTCACCCGATCTGACTGCCATCCTCCTGTCCTAATACTCAAAGTCTACACAGTGCCGAAAAAATGAATGAAGTGATAGAGTAAGAAGTTATTCACAAATACTTTCCATAAAGTAGGGATAAGAGCGAATGAGAGAAAAACTTTACCAGAGCCCTCTCCCAACAAGTGACAGGGAATAACTCTGCTTTCGCTGACTCAAGTCCAGCCATCAGAACCGTGACAAATTGAGCAACAAAATGAATAAGGTAACACTGTGTGGTAGCCAAAGGCTTAAAATAAACATTCATACTTATCAATTAATGATTGATGGCTAAGTAGATAAGCGCCCACTCACACACAAACGTACACACAAGGAATAGGTCAGAATCGACTGAGATCCCTTGCAGATGACATTTGCAGGGAGATGGGCAAAGTTCTTCGCTCCTTGACAGGAGCGCCATAGAATGATGACTTTCCAAAGAATACGGTAGAGAAGGTGGGAGAGAGAGTAACTTTACAATCGAGAAAACTGACAAACACTGCCTCAGCTGAGTGTTCAAGATTAACGTCAACAGCGATAAGTCGGTTTGATAGCATGTCCTCTTGATTTGATGTGATGGAAACAGTACTTCATCTCTGTAGTCTCTTCCTGCACAGAACACACAGCCTCAGTCTCATTGTGAGAAAAACTTTAAACACAACCCAGCTGGAAAACAGTCTTCAAAATAGCTGACCAGTTTCCTCAAAATTGTTAAGGTTATAAAAAAAAAAAAAAAAAACAAGGGAAGACTGAGAAACTGTCGCTGTCAAAATGAACCTGAGGACATGTGACAACCAGGTGTAACATGGTGCCTTGGATGAGATCCTGGATCAGAAGGAGAGCATTAGGTGAAAACGAAGGCATCTGGATATGCTCCGGACTTTGGCTCGAAGTAATGTGATAATGTATTGACACTGGTCACAAATTGAAATGATAGTATATCTCATAAAGTAGAAGATGAAAAGTAGGACAAGCTGGATGCAAAACAGTACTAGTTTTATGACTTTTCTGTAAATGCTGATTTTTCTCCCTCAAATTACAAGCACATTTATATTGGGGGATGAAATTCTTAGTTCCTCTCCAGAATCAGATTCTGATAAAAGAGCAAGTGTCTAGTCCTGTACCAGCAACTCTTTGTGCTCATACCCAGCATCACCTCCCCTTTCCTGATTCTTTCTGGAGCCCCAAGTCCAGACCCCACCAGTCTTTTGCTTAAACAAAGAAGTAGGCACCTCGGACAAGAGAGAGTCTGCTCATGTATGTCTTGGGACATGGGATTTGCTATATATGGTCTCCCACGTGACATGACAAAAACCTGCACGAAAAAAAAAATCCATTTTAAATGAAACTAGCACAGTACAGAATATCTGGTAATCAAGGCTTCAGGTTTGGTGATTCCTCCAAATGTACCTTACCCCATCAAAGCTGGACACAGTAAGCATGGCTACTACAGGGTCCAGTGTCCAGTCCCCAAGAGCACAGTTGAGAAGTTGTTGACAAAGAGAGGCAGAGGGAGAGAGAAGGACGGAGGCAAAGGATGGAGAGGAGAAGGGAGCAGAAGAAGCCAGTTTCTCGTAAGACAAAGTCAACCATCTTCTGTGGTAGTGTCCTGCAGTCACTTATATTTAGGAAAATCTAGACTTGCTCCTTTAGGGCAAGCTTCTCTTTGGACGTGCTAATCTATAAAGGGCATCCAAAGTGGAAAAATGGAGAAAGCAGCAGTCCCTAAATGTAGTTAAGTGTGGGTTTTCGTTCACCACTGTGTATTTGAACATCAGTCACCTGTAGTCACAGCACAGACGGGCTCAGAGCTCACCCCCCACCCCCCAGCTTGCTCAGTTTCTTCTATGGTGATGTGCAATCTAAGACTCAGACAAAGCAGATGTGCAAATTATTTAGTTTATTTCCTTCATCAGCTGGAGATGCTGGAAGTGGAATTAAATACTCGGTAGAACCTGCCTTTACACTGTTGTAGATAATTTCTCCTACCTCTTCTTGGAACTTGCTTGTCCAACCTGACACTAAGCCTTTCCCAATATGTTGCAGTTCTTCTACTTATTTCATTTATGTACAAGTAGATGTACTAATTTTTCTAAAATATTTATTTATTTATTTATGCACACAAGAACTGGGGTGCATGCAGGCCAGAGTTACGGGGTGTGGGTAAGAGGATTCACTAGAGACAGAGTGGGGAGCAGAACAGGCAGACTCAGGAGAGCAGTGGGGAGACAGGAGAGGTCTGCTGCGCCATGTGGGTCACTCCCCTGGCCGGGGATCAACTCATGCTGCAGTGGCTGCGATAAATTCATAGTGCTGTTGTTTAGCTGTTTGCACCACCAGGGAGGGCCCAAGATGTTTGAATATTCATGGCCTAACTTAAAGAGGGGCCCACTGCACACAAAGCCAGGTTTGGGTGTCTGGGGTCCCACTTAGATGAGCCCCTTGCCCTCTGCTTCATAGCAGCCAGCTGGATGCTGTGTCCCCTCAGGGTCTTCCCCTCTTTTCAAGAATTCATTTTCCTTGCATTAACTAATTCACTTTAGGCTTTTTACTCAACATTGGTAACTTTCTCTAACAAAAGCAATTTCCTTTGAAGCTACATGGCTTTGCCAAGCCAATCGAGTTGGGGAGAAAGCATCAAAATACACCTATATATGAGTTACACAGAACCCATATAGTGCAGAATCTGCACATTGACTGATTGCTACTTTATTGCCTCTTCTTGTGCTTCAAAATAAGTTGGATTTGAATCGCATCTGTGAAGCAATAGTTCATATTTTCCCTCTTGTGCAGAAGGCAGTGAGGCTATAAGAAGAGACGAGTGTCCTCCAGTTGTATTAGACTTAGGTCACTGGACACCAGAAACAGCTGCCTCCCTCTAGCTGCTCCTGGAGGGCCTCTGGGGACTTGAGCAGACAACATGCTTGGGAGAGCAGAACCTTTCTCACCGGATGGGGCAATTAATACATGCTAATGTTGTAAAAAGAAATACATAAATACCTAAACATTGACAACATAACCACTGTATTACCCATGATTTCCAGTGTCCTCAAAACATGCAGCTGCATCTCAGTGTTGATTTATAAGTGACACAGAAGTGACTAGTGCAGAACTACAGTGATTCCCTGCTTTATGAAAACACAGTAAGAGGATAGCTGGTGTTATTCCGTACGCATGTCTGACCTCCCCTCTACCACGCCTCATTCTTTGGTCCATGGCGTGTTGTGGAATTATTCACCAGGCAGCCTATTCTGGAGTTCTGATTTCATTCAAATCAGAAGGATCAGGTCTATTAAATAAGCACATTGATGAATTCCCATGTCATCTGAAATGGGCTCATCATGCTGACCTAATTGCAGTGTCTGTGTGTCAAGAAGAACAGCTTAGTCTTCCAGAGATGATTTTAAGGATTAATTATTTAAGTTTCCTATTTCCCCTCAATAATCTCTACAGATTAGTGCATTACAATGATCCCTTTATGATTTGCAAATGTGTCTAATTATTGTTCTTAGTAACATCACGCATGATATTCTTAAATATGTTCATGCCAGTCTATGTGGAGGGTTGCTGAGCCAGGACATAGGTAGGTAAGAAGAAACTTTGTAGAACCAATTTACTAATAAAACCTGGCACGATGCTGGCTGCAAAGATGCTGCCTGTCAGAAACTTAATCAAGGAGAATAATCTCGCCCACTGTTGCATTTGGGAAAGTCACTATTTATGACTTCAGGGAGGACTGTCTTGTTAATTCATCAAATAAGCCAAAAAAGAACCCTTCTAGAAAGGTATAGCAAGTGTTAGGGATGAGAGGCGCTCTTTAAACTTAACTCACATCTCTGAAACTTAGAAAAGCATGATAGACTGTGAAGTTTTAGGAGGGCTAGCTGATGACTCTCTACCAGTGACACTTTGCCTTGACAAGTTAAAACTCAATTTGCACTGGTTTTAGGCCCATTATGGAGAAGTTGCCTGTATCTGCTCACTGTGTAAAACGTGGTCAGGTGTGTTATAGAGAAGCTACATAGAATGTGGTGTTCAAAAGTATCAGAGTCACCTGGGAGTTTGTTAGAAAAATCAGAATTTCAAAACTTCCCCACCCCATCCCCCATTTCAACCCAACAGAATCAGAATCTATATTTAAACAAGACCCCCAGCTTATGCGCACGTATCTGAACCTTTGGAAAGCACTAGCTAGCTGGGAGCCTGCACTTTCAAAGTGGGTGCATTTAGCCCCAGGAGACCTACCAGGGAATGTAAACGATGACAAGAATTTATTTGTCTTTATATATTGTATGCTTTCTACGTTGTGAATTTTAACATTGCATATCATATTGCATAGAAGTACATGAATAAACCTCATAAATAACACATATTAGTTGTGCATACTCAACATTTTCTATCTTTATCAAAATATTTACGTAGCTCTGGTCTTTTTCAGCATGGTCTGCAGACCGCCTTCCTTCACTGCGATCATTTGCAGGGTCTGGCGGTCCACTCTGTACCCCCCAAAATGATCTGAAAACCCTTTGAACCATTCTGCCACATGCTGAATCTGAGCACTCCAGCACCAGAACACCTCCAGGTTTGGAGTATAATATTAGATCACTTTTATTTGCTCCCCAAACTTCATTACTATAACCATTGTTTTCCCCTTGGCCCAATATCCAACCATCAAGATTTTAATGATATCATTTTATGGCATATATATCAGGTGTATGTCTTTATGTCATTTTATTAAATCATTGAATGTAATACTGCTATTATGATTTTGGAATATGTTTCAGGCTCTTTGGATATGTCAAAGAAACAAGAATGTTTTTATTTGCCTTCCCTCCTGAGTATTGGCGGATACCTTGGCTTGGGAACAGTCTCCGAGACCAGAAGGTAACAACGCAAAGCAAACCCACCATGGTTGGAAGGCCAGTAGCGTCCATCACTCATCTCTCTCCAATGCAGCGATGGGAACAGGTGTGGACTTCCAGCTATCTTCAATTTGAAAGAAATCCAACTCCATCTTTCTCTTTCAGGGAAACCCAAGGTCAGAAAACCTCAATCACCTCCTATTTCCTCTCCCACTTCCCACCTGGTTTTAAGAGCATGTGCACAAGCAAACTCTTCATGTGACCCCAATGTGCCTGGTAGGCACAGAGCTATCTGAGATACAGCTGGACACCTGAGTAGAACAGGGCGATACATGATGAACTAGATACACAACCAGTTAAAAACATTATAACATGAAAATGAAATAAGCTGAATTGGGGGTGAAATCGGTGGGGATACCCAATAAGAGAACATTTGCCTGTGCAGACTCAACATTTTCTATCTTTATCAAAATGTGTACCTTGCTCTTGTCCTTCTCAGCACGGCCTGCAGACCACCTTCTTCACCAGGGTCATCTGGAGGGGGCCGGGTTCACACAGCAGAGATTCCCACCTGTGAAACTCAGCCTTGAAGGATGAGTGACATTTGACAGTAGAGATGAGAAAGAGAGTGAAACAAAAGAAAATTCATTCCTGCTCGACTTCTGTCATCTGTTTTAGATAGAAACGCTGTAGGACAAGGCAGCAGGGTTCCTTCCAGCATCAGCAACAAGACAATCTGTCCCTTCCTACGTGTCTTGCCCAGGTTCTCTTTCCCAAACACAGGAATGACATCCTCACGTGCTAGCAGTACCTCTATCTTATGGGTGGGGAGCCAGAGGAACACAGGTGCAAGTGACCTGGCCGAGGCCAAGGGAAACCTGTGATGAGCTACAGACCTAGAGCACTGGATTCAAGCTGTCTCTCAAGATGACTTGTTCTTCCTCGGTCACAGAGCCAAACGCCATGGCCAGACCCAGTTGCTGAATTAACTCTTCAGGTGATGTGAAGTCCACAAGCTGTTGCTCCCGCTTGACCAAACTAAATTGCTCTTCAGAAAGCCAGCTTGTGCTCTATCACTTTTGTTCCCGAACAAGGTGATTTGTGGTAATGCTGCCGATCGCCCAGCCATCACTTGGCAGCTCTGGAAATAAACCCTGCTGCTGTTCAGTGAGCAGTAAGGGGGAGCCCTTGACGGCTGACGTTGGCAGGGACAGGGGTCCCACTGCCACCTAAATCCAACCCATGGGAGTGAATTGTGGCGCTCCCATCCATGCCACTATCTTGGCTGCAAATTTGACCCCATCCAATGCACTCTTTGGGTTATGGATCCACGTTCCCAGCACCATGAATATGGTCCTTTTTCCCAGTACTAAATTTCTCCTAAAATTTATTTTCCAAAACATTATTTTTAATGTTAAACAACCCCAAAACGCATTTTTCATGTTTATTGCTGGTGCATAAAATTACAATGCTGTGAACATTTTTAGCAGCATACCAATATCGTGATCCATAATTTAAAAGGTGACTTTAGCATGGCAATAAATTTCATGAGACACTGAAACCTCTGCAGAAAGTATACAAATTAGGGGCCAGCCATTCAGCCACCATTTGGGGGGATGCGGTTAATTACGATGTTTCTACAACTGGGAGGAGGGTGAGAGAGACTTGAGATTGCTCCACAGTGCGGTTGTTGGGGGGACCAGATCGGCTCTCCCCCAGGAAAATCGGGGGACATTTCATCCAGGGAGTGAGAGTGATGCAATCAGAGGAGGAGACCTCTGCCTTCCCAGACATTCCCCATTGAAAACAAACATCAGCACCCCCACTCCAGCCACCCCCAAGCTCTGCTGTGTTTACCAGAAGGTGAATACCCAGCTATTAGCTCTCGCGGGCTGAGTTTCACAGTTGGAAATTAATTTTTTCCCTGTATTTTCGCCCTCCTGAGGTCCTGACCAATTGGCACTTGGTTGGTGAGCTTTTTTAATTTTCAGGGAAGGTAGGTGGTGTGTGAAACAAATCAATTGCTTCTTCAGCAACCACATCTGTACGGCTTCTCACTTTAGCTTCTGCCAATTCTGTGAGCCATCACGGAATTGGGTTCCTGTCCGAACGGTACGAAACCCAATGAGCTCGCCAAGTGAAGATGGAAACTGTTTCATCGGGCAGAACCACCTGAAGGATCGTTCTCACAGGTGGCCACAAACGGGCCAGAAGTCCAGGATCCGAGCACCACGCGGACCAGGCAGGCCACGGAGCTCGCCCCCTCCCTCTCTGCTGACTGGTGGTGGCAGGACAATAACCAAGTGTCCGGCGCTAATGAAGCCCTGGAGAGGAGTCCACCCTGCCAGTTGCGGCCGAGCCTAGCGATCTGCGCGTGCCCGTTCACGCGTCTAAGAGGACCGCCACATTGGCGTCGTTAGTCTATTTAGGCTAATGATGCCTCCGACAGTCCAAGCTATCGCTGCTCGGAAAATGATAAGTGCCCTATAGAAAGGCCCCCCGGGGAAATTTGGCCTGTTAAGGCTTTTCAGGTCTGATGGATTTTTTTAATCTCTCTGCCAGACTGCTTTGAAAGCTAATAGATGCCCACAAACAGGCTGTCTGTCAATGGTCAACAACTTCGCATATTTTGCTTGTGTTGATATTTTTGTTTCAACCTAACGGGTTGTTTGGCAGATGGTGGCTGTCCTCATTAGGGACGCTTAGCACATCAAGTGAGTATTCTTGGGGCTGCTTGATGTACAAGGTGGGGTGGCACTTGACTTTGAACTTTGCTTTGAAAGTTTTGAATTCATGCACGGCTGCCTTTGGAGGGCAGTCCGTGACTGTCCCAGATGTACATGTACCAGCCTGCATGGGCATGAGAGGATACTTCCTCCTGACCTGCGGGGCTGGGGGTAGAGGAAGTGCCTCATGACAGGAAAATGCTTTTAGGAAGGCCGTCAGTTAGGAAATGAACGGATGGCAAAGAGCTGGCCACTTTCTGAGTACAGAGGGACCCCAAATGCTTCCCCTCCCCCACCCTACCTTCCAAAATGAGTCCCTTGTCTTTGTTCATGACCTTCAAGGTTGAAGGATTAAGAGTGAAAGATGCACTTTCAGGTAAGCACAGCATAGAGTAAAAAGTGGCAAGAGGAGTAAGCGCCAGGGTGGGAGACCCAGAAGCGGCCCCACAGTCTGCAGGTCTAAGAGGCCACCTCAGAAGAGGGGTCGATCCTGGTCTGCCTGCTACACAGGTAATGCTTGTTCATCACACCCAACACACCACAGCATCGTCCAGAAAGCTGGACGATGAATGCGGATTTATGGCCCTCCCTCGTGGCACAGCGGGTTAAAGCACAGCACAAAGAAGCTAAAGCCACTTCCACATGAGTTCGATTCCCGCCTGCCCTGGAGGTGACCCCATGGCGCGGCAGACCTCTCCTGACCCGCCCGCTGCTCCCCTCAGCAGTGTACTTCGTCGATCTGCCTGTTCTGCTCCCCACTCTGTCTCTGGTGAAGCCTCTCGCCCTCCGCAACTCTGACCTGTACCTCAGTTCTGTACGAATAAATAAATCTTTAAAAAAAAATGTGGATTTACAATCCCTTCCCAGATCCAGAAGCAAGTGGTCAGTGAATCGCTAGAGAAACTGTCCCGGGTGAGTAAGAGGTGCTTTGGAGGTAGACACTTCTGTGCCTGAATCTTGGATCTACTCACACACTGGCTGTGAGTTCCCTTCCCTTTCTGGCCTCAGGCCCTGATTTCCCAACATGACACAAAGAGGATAAATAATACCTAATAATACGAGTCTCACCTGCTGTTGCAAAGACAAAGACAATGACGGTGAGACGTGAGCACTCGGCCTGGCACAGACACTCAGCTGTAGCAGGTGCCACTGTCTTGACCAACATGACTGTGGGCTTCCCTGAGCCAAGCAAGTGAGACAAACAGAAGAAACGGAAGGTGCAAAGTCAGAAGGCCTGTGAGAAAAGGCACCGGGATGATGGCTGGAATGATCTACCTCAGATACAAAGAATCTTCACCACAGTCGAAGTGTAATGGAGACTGGACCAAGGGTGGGCACTCCCACCTGCTTTCTTTCTGTAAATAAAGTGGCTGGCACACAGCCTCCCCTGTCACTGCCACATTTCTCAGCTGCTATTCCTGTAATGGCAGGTGTAGCTGTACAACAGAATGAGGAATTATGACAGAATTTTATGGTCTGCAAAGACTGAAATATTTACTACCTGGCCCTTTATAGAAGAAGAGTGTCAATCCTTAGTCAAAGAGAGGTTAGGAACATGGGTAACAGAGCCAGAACCACTGCTTTGAACTGCAGCTTGGACAGTTCCTAGCAGTGAGAACTTGGGTCTCCCTTGTCCTCCATTTCTTCTAGATAAGGGTGGTCACCCCCTGGAGTGTGAGGCTTTTCATCGGCCAACACATATAGAGCCCTTTGGTGAGATCTTGGTGGAGAGGCTTTCCATGGGTTTGGCCACTGTTAGTACTAAGAATGGTTCATCACTGTTGATTGTATTTGAAAGGTTTATGAAAACCGGCTCAGACAGAGGAGGATCTGTTGTACCTGCACATTAAGTCAAGAAGGTGAAAGCGGGACAGAACTGCGGGTCAGAAACAGGGATAGTCACTGAGACTTCCCTCTTGTGCCTTCGAGCCTCTGCGTCTCCATGTCAGTGCATGGAAGAACCACCAGACTGCACAAAGGGATGGCAGACATCCAACCTGCCTGCATATCTGCTATTTCTCTGGGAAGACATCCTCCATCTTTGTCACACTGAGATTTCTGTCTCTGTGGTCAGGCCACCACACTGACGGCTCACTGTGGTGGTGTCCTCTCAATAAACAAGGTGTAAACTCGTTTATCTATTTGGGTTCCATCTTCAACACCTTCCCCTCTTAGGAATCATTGTCTCACCTCTGTCAGAAGGTGTTGCAAACAGACCTGCTGTGTAAATTGTGAATGTAAA
Source organism: Condylura cristata (assembly GCF_000260355.1). Lineage (NCBI taxonomy): Eukaryota > Metazoa > Chordata > Mammalia > Eulipotyphla > Talpidae > Condylura > Condylura cristata. The sequence continues at coordinate 32,829,923 of NW_004567123.1, read as the reverse complement.
TGCAGTGTGAAAGTCAGGAAGACAAACCTGAGTTTGAATAGTTACTGCCCCTCACTTGCAAGATGGATGAATTCCCTTGGCCTCAGTTTACTCATCTGCCAAATGGGAATTACAGTGATCCCTACCTCTTAGGCGAGACATGGGGAATCGGTCAGATAGCAGAAGTACTGTAAATACCATATGTCAGCTGTATAAAATTTCCCATTACGTGCAAACTATGTCTGTTTTTATTAGTAAACTAGAAAATATTAGAGATTCTTGGTTGGTATTATTTGAGTAACACTGAGATGAACTGCCTCGTTCCAAATTTTCAGCAAGTGAATAGATTCTGTCCTCCCAGGAACACCATATTTTTTCCTCAAGAACATTTAGGCACTTTCTGACTGTTATTAAATTAAAATGTTTATCCCTCAGGAGAGAAAACAATCAACTCCCACACCAATTCTATTTATGAAACAAAATGCTTTAGTTTTTCCTTGACTCAAATCCTCCTTTATGTAGAACGTCTTTGAAATAGCAGGGTGTTTGGGATAATTTTCACAGTGTGTGTGTATTTCACAGTGTGTGTTTGTGTGTGTGCTCACATGTACGTGTGCACGCATGTATATGTGTGTACATGTTTATATCTGTTTCAGGGCTCACACAATATTTGGGGCTTCTCTGGAGAGCCATGCTTCATCTGCTCTTGGAGGGAAGCCAAGACTGGGGGTTCTTGGCAGCAGGAGAGCTTCTGGGTCCTTATGGTGTGGGTGCTATGGTGCTATGTTGGTGGAGAGAGGTGGGAGGCTCAACAAAAGACAGATAGGGCCCAGATTTGTGAAGACATTTGTCTTAGCTGGGGAAGATCATCTAGAGCCACCTACCAGTTTTCATAAATTCCAATGGAAACGCTTATTTCTATGGGGTTGTGTCCACATCTGTCCCATTCCTCATTCCTACTGCATATTTTAAGCTGTTAGTTAAGAGGAGGTCCTTCCTGGATAGACCCGTGTATTTCTGTGTTTCTATTGATTTTCATAGTCCATGTTAAAGACCATTGACTTGGAGTCAGGAATCACAGGTGTGATCTTACTTCTTCAAAACTGACCTCAGTGGTTACCTCCATGGGACTATCCTTAGGCTCTCACACACCACCCCTTCAGAGTCAGGTCACTTTTCACCATGATTACTTATGAGATGGATACTGTGCATTACAACTCCTGGTGTTTTATTATTGTCTCTCTGCATCTCTTCAGCAGAAGAGACTCTTGTCTGTGAGCCCAGTGCCTGGCTTAATTCAGGGCTGTAGAAAGTATACAGCAAAAGCCTGGGGCCAGAGAGTCAGAGAAAGAAGAGACATTGCCAAAGGCAAGCTCATGCTGCTTCACTCTGGACTTGCCTCGTTTTGAAAATGAAAATGCTTCAGCAAGCTCAGTTGATGGTCCTATTACTAGACAGAGAATTTTGCCCACGTGGTGTGGTGGGTTACTCCCACTCACTTCTCCTTCATCCTCAGAACCAGCAACAGCAGAGAGCACATTTAGCAAAGCAGATGGAGGGTTTGTCTGCCAACTGTGTCCACCAGCAATCCTATTTCCCCTCTGCATGTGAGTTCTATCCTGGGCCATTCTTTTCCCAACCTCAATCCCAGTAAGCGAATGTGACCTTTCACCAAGCTTTGGCACAGGGCCCAAGGAGGCGGATCAGAGGGCTCCATCCCCTTGGAAGCCATGATTAGTCTAGGATGATCCTTTGACCTGAGCCAGCCCAAGGGACACCATTCTGAGACTCATCATGGGAATATGCTTTGTCCTACAGGGCTCGTAGGCTGTGGGTCTGATGTTGTAGAGGACAGCACATAAGGAAATGGTGGTGTGGAAGGGAAGCAAACCCAGAGGACAGCAGCCCTGAGCAAGAAAGACGCACCCTGCCCAAGTCGAGACACTGGACCGGCCCCTGCCATATGGGCCCTGGCTGTTCAGTGATAGGAATATGCCCTTGTGCTTCATTTGTGTGATGTGGATCCAAACCAAAGAATGCTAACACAGTAAGTACAATTTAGAGTTTATATATTTCACATTCCAATTTCTGAATCTGCCTTAAATTTCCAATAGTAAAAGATCTTTCTTTCTACCCTTGACTATTTCATTTTGCATTTTTCATACTCCAGAATCAAATGTAGCTTGCGCAAAGGCCAGTGGGTAACCACCATTCCCAGTGTCAGCCACCCCCCATACACACCGAGGCCTTCCTGTGAGACCCTGAACACTTCATCACTTCACTCAAGTCCAGTAACAACCCGCAGGCGCTGCTCATTTGCCCCCATGTAACAGATGAAAACACGGCAGCTCACGAAGGCCAGGTGACTTGGTCACCAGGACGTGGCCAGGCAGGCCGGGGCAGTCAGTGGACAGGAATTATAGGAATAATAAAAATGTATTCTTTTATTTATGTATTAAACCAGTGTTCGTGTCTGCTCTGTGTCAGGAACAGTTATAAAGTGCTGAGAATACTGAGGTGAACGAGAGTCACGGGGATTTGCATTCTAATGGGGTGACATAACCCTCAAGAAACCACAGGAATATGATTTCTGGCAGCTCCAAGAGCAAGCAGGAAAATGAAGGGGGCACAAGAGCAACTGGGGTGGGGGCGGACAGGCCTTCCACGAGAGCGAGTCAGGATGGGCTCTCTGAGGAGGGAGGAGGCACCTTGGAGAGGAGCCCTGAGGAGGACGGGGCAGGGCGAGGAAGTTAGGGGAGGGGCAGTGCACCTGGTGGGCTCTAGGGCTCTGTGAAAGGCCGTGTAGGAATGCACGAATGCATGCAGCTCGTGAGACATGGTCCTCGGAGGCTCACTTAGACCGTCGTCATTTTGCAGTGAGCCCCTCCTCAGGCTCCACCTGGCCATGAGGTTCAGGAATGGGGCTGTCGTTGTGGTGAGGCCTTCTGACACCAACCTATCTCCTGCTTGTGACATTTTACCTCAGAGAAGCCAATTGGCTCATCTGCAAAACACACAGGTGAGTGCTTCTGACGGGCCTGAATGCAGACAGCACTTAGCAGGTGACTCTTCACCTTTCTGTTAAGTTTGGGGGATGGGTGAGAATGTATGAGAAGAATTGTGGTGGGGACATGTCCCTCTGTTTTTTAAACACTTGTGCATCGCGATAGGTATATTTGCAAGATTCTTTGGCTAACAATGGTGAGCGACTTTGGCTAAGGAGGGAGAGCGAGGGGGCATGAGAGAGCAAGAGAGTATGTACAGGATAGAGAAACGATTGAAAGACTGCAACAGGTCACAAAAAGCAAACAGCAGTCACAGGATCAGGTCTCAAAGTACAGAAATGCCACCCGCAGACCTGCAGGAGAGGTGATGGGCGGGGCCGGGAGAAACAGCCTGCGTCACCTCTCAAGATTCAACTTGCAAGAGCAAGGCGGTGGGTGCATTTGGTTTAGCTTGGCTCACGTGCCCATCCACTGGCCCAGGGGCGGGTAGCAGTCCTTCTAGCCTGCCATCAAGGCAAAGGAATGGCACTCCCGGTGTAGAACAGAGCAGACATCAAGGTTTGCAGTCACCGCATCAAGTAGATTTGACTCTCAAATGAATGTGAACGTCTACTACAAGGAGGGAAACTGCCTACTGTTTCAAATCATAACTATGTGCAGGCAGAAATGAGAAACTAGACGACCAGTTAGTTTTTAGCGTCCTCTGCAGAGGTCGTGGAGTGCGACCCTTTGGAAGCTGGGAGCTGGTCTCCCACCAGTGGAGCTGGGACCCGGCCTTCTGCCTGCCAGCTGTGCGAGTTGAGCAGGGTGCAGCCGACCAGCCCACAGGTGCTCGTCTAACAAGTGACTCTGCCTCAAAAGGTTGATTATAGAATTCATTGTGTTAATATATAGAATGTTCTGATAAGCATGATGCATGTGTATTAAGTGATCAACACACTGTATTTACTGTTACACTCTGACATTACTGACACACATACATGTAACATACATGGGGATATCATACAATAGGGCTCAAGGTGTTGCCAGACTCCAACGCGGTTCTGAAGGACCTGGGTGTGCAGTAATGTCTAAGTGTTCTGAGTCACATTTGCTGCCTTCACTGAATGTGCTTTCCTGGTTTTCCAATCTTGTAAAGTGCTTAAACCTTTGTTTCTTTATAAGAAGGATCTCAAGAGTGCAAACTCTGGAGGAACATGCCGCTGGTTAGGAGCCAGGCTGCCGTCGTGAAGCACTTTGCTGTTGGTGGAAGGTCATCGGGGGAAGAAGCCACGGGTGGGAACAAACACTTCCAACTTTGAGACGCGCTGTCTGTCTTCAACAGCATAGATTTTGGCCCGCTTCCAAACAGTGACTCCTATAGGGTATTGAGGAGTGGCAGGATGACTGTCAGCAGAACCAGGAAGTGATCAAAGGAAAAGCCCAGCAAAGAAAAGTCCTCTCCTCTTCTCTAATTGTTTGAGTTTTCCTGTCTTCGGTGCCAATTCTTCCCCATCTTACGGCTTTTGCAGACTTTCTTCTCACCGGCTTTTCCAAATCCAAAAGAGTCTTCTGCTGATTTGACTGCACATTCAGAGCAGAGAGGTGGATCCAGATAAGACTGTCACGTCCTAGGGGTGGAAATGCGCCTTCTTTTCCCTGGAATCCTTCATGGTGCCAATATAAATACAGCATTGAACTTCTCAGGGTTGGTCAGCAAATGAGCCCGTGCTGCGGTCAGGAGCTACCTGGGGAACAAAGAACCAGACTCCATATTGCTGCGCTCCCGCCTCTCCTTATCTCTCTTTGTCTACATTTCCTTTTAACATGCTGGTGGTCAACGTGAATAATGATGTATTTTTGTTGTTGTTTAAGAGAAGCCCTGGAAAGCCATTCTGAGACTGGGGTCCAGAAATCTAATCTTTGTTTGATTCTGTGTTTAGTGGGGATTCAAATCCCAACTTAATTTAATCTTTTGACTTATCCTGCCGGACTGGCTGATTATATTCCACAGCCACCAGTAATAGGATCGCAGGGACAGAATCTTGCTCTTGGCACTTTAAGAAACAAAAGCAGAACAGAAACTGTCGCTGGTGTTAGTCAGTGAGACCTGCTGTGAATGGCTGGCCAGCTCCCCACTACTGTTCCCACTGCCTGCTTGTAACCAGCTATTGCAAAGATACACACACACTAAGTTTCAGATCCCATTGAGCTCCAGAAAACCTGAATTTCAACTGAAATGTGGAACCTGAAATCCTTTGCCGATAGATTAAAACAACGACATCCCGCAACAGAGTGGCCGTGTTAGTAATTTTGACGACCTCCTAGCAGCTCATTTTTCCTAGGATTTTATGATAATTGGTCATTTTTAATCAGTAGAGAAATAATGTATAACCCAGTGAAGGGGGTTATACAGATTTCCACCTCTGCCCGGGGGTTTCCTGCACTGCACCCCACATTTCCTCGGGGGAGGTCAGTAACATACAGCGAGCCAGTCAGTAGCTTCTCTACTGCTCAGTCATTTCATTCTTGAAACAGGAAGCATGAGACTATGTCATGGAAGTGGGGCTTTCAAGAATCAAATACATGGGGCATCCTTAGAAAAATGTGCCACCCTGTAGAAATTATACAAATAGTATTACCTAGTCTTACTATAACAGACAATAGAAAAGCATTAAAAATAGTAACATTTCCCACCAAAGACCCATGACCTGTCATTGTGTGTGTTCTTTCTTGGTTGAGATGCTCTAATTTATCTACCAAGGGGCCTGGGTTGGGGTGTGGGAGGATGGAGGATAGTCTATGGGGAGAAATAGAGTACAAAGTCCAGTTGACCAGAAAACAAGAGAAAAGCTTCTAAAACTTAATTGTGATCGATCATTAAAAGAAAGAAGTATCAATAGAATATGACTGGGATAGAAAATAAGTGGAAATGAAAATGCTTGGTGTACATGTACTCAGTGCCGAGGATGAACGGTAAGACTGTGTGTGTGTATCAAGTACCGTAACCTCTCTGGGCTGGTTTTCCCAAAAAGCAATTCTCTCACCATGTTATTGGGTCAAGGGTTTTGATTCAGCACTAGGTGTGGCTGGCTGGTCTGCCCACACCCCAGCTGTGGACCTGGGGTGCTGCCTGAGTCCCCTCCGAGGAACACACCCAGGAACATAACTGGGAGCTCAGAACTCTGCAGTGCCAGGGAGATTTCCCTCCATCCTTGGCTTCTTTCACCACCAAAGGCCATTCTAATACAGGCAGACCTGGGCACCTCAGCGGAAGAGCTTTATAACATCTGAACTTATAAGTGGCATTGCAAGCCAGCAGAAGACCTTGTCGCAGCTTTTGGGGAGAGCAGGCTTTTCCTACCGGCAAGGATACTCCCTAAACATAGAAGCGCTTTTATGGTAGAAGGGAGAAAAAGACCAAGACAGGTTGCAGGGCTGCAGGATAGCGTCTTCTATTACCTGTGAGAATACAGGATGATTCTCTCTGAAAGCAATTTCAGAGTGAGCTGCAGAAAGCTTAACACCATGCCAGTGCTTTGACTTTACACTAATCCTACTTCTGGAAATTTAGCCAAAGGAAGTTATCAGAGAAACAAACACTCTTCTATAAGGATGCTAACCAAAGTCTTATATATGGGTTGAGAACAAAAGTTGACAGGACTCTAAATTTTTCACCAATTAAAAGACAGTTGAATCACTTGAGGTCAGCTATTTTCAACGTTTTTGGAATCACATCCTTAAGAAAAGCAGGAAGTGTGAAAACTCACGTGTGCAAAGCAGTTGGGAGCAATTACTTGTCTGAAAAGCGTTCCGTGGATTGTCTCACGGGTCCTCAACACCCCCGTGAGCCCAGGAAGGAAGGTGCTGTTCTTAAATGGAATTTAAGCACACTGCCTCCAGGGACCATGAGGAGGAGAAGGAAGCCTGGGGTTAGCAGGCTCTGGTTGGCAGCCTGGGCGGGAAGGTTTCAGGGGTAAGAGCATTTCCTTGTGCAGGAAAGACTTCTCAGAGGCACCGGCTTCAGCACCAGAGGGAGAGCTGTCTGTGGCCTGAAACATCAGCTCGGGGGTCTCCCTGCAGGGACAGAGCTCCCCTTGCCTCACGCTAAACAGGTCATACTTGTATTAATCCTGAGCCTCTCTCCCTACTGATCACCCTCCAGGACGACTTAGTATTGTTTGCTCCTTTAAAAATGCACGCAAGCGTTTGGTTAGAACAGTTCAAGATTTACAGAAAAAGCTCAAAGACAACTGGGTGGTGTCCCGGACACTCCAGACCCATTTTCACATCTCGCATTCATAAGGCACGTTTGGCACAATTAAAAAACCAATTATTATTCATTAACACCCCATCATGTCTTTTCGGGTGCCCTTGGCGGTGGCAGTTGCTCCCTTCTTTTTGATGACCTTGGCAGTTTTGAGGAGCGCTGGTCAAGTGTTCCGGAGGATGGTTCCCAATCGGGATTTATCTGATTTTTTTTTTTTTTCTTTCATGAACAGATGGAAGTTATGGGTTTAAGGGAGGGACAGGGAAATGTCATTTTCATCACCTATGGAGGCAACATACCAGAGACACAATTTGTCACAGTTCCTGTTGGCATTGGTCACCTGGCTGAGGTACCACGGGTCAGTGTTTCCACTCTATTTTCCCCTTTTCTTTATTGTACTCTTTGGAAAACCTCGCTGTCCACACTGCAATTAAGGAGTGGGAATTATGCTTGAGTATGGGTTATCTATGGGAGTGGGTTTTAATTCCTTTGCATAGGATGGATGTGTTTCCTCCTCCCCATTTATATCAGTGAGGACTTGAGGGAATTTGTACTTGGGGTCAATTCTACTTGGTAAGTATATTGTTGCTTATATTGTTTGCTCCTGGATCACAACGGAGATGATGAATAAACCATCTGTCCAACCGAAGACAGAGACACTTGAAGACCATTAAGCGTAAACACCCAACAGATATTTAGCGAATAGCTACTGTGTACCACAACAAAGTAGTTTCTTTAGCAGAAAATAATGCAATTGCCCATTAACCATTTTGTTCATTATCCTTTGTCCAAGATTCAACCTTTGGCATCCCCATGGGGGCCCAGTCATGCCCTAGTCTGTGCCTGTGACCGACCACAGTTTCATCACCCTTCCTGTGGCCTCCTTGAAGTTACCTTCATCCACTGACTTGTTAGTGAGATCACAAAGCTTCCTTAACCTGCTACTCAGTTCTCTGGCCCAGTTTCCATTCTCCTTCACACACACGCATTTCTCATTGTCTGTCTCATTCCTAAATGTCTGCTCAACTAGCACTAACTTTGCTATAAGTCGTCTGACTAACACACCATTGGAAGGAAGACTCTAACGCATGGGTTCATTTACCTTTTGTCTTCAGTTTTAAGTGCTCGTATCCCCAGATTCTACCACTCTTCCCACGCTACCTCCTGTAGTCTCACCCGTTTGCTGGCCTCCATTTTAATACCCTCTGTATCGCTTAAATTCATTACCTGTCCAATTTCTCTTGTTACTTTAGACTTTTGTCATTTTCAACCTGGAAACAAATGCAGCTCGGTCCTTGCTATCAATGACGAAGCTTTTTAAATACTTTATGTGCCAGATATTGTAAAGCATTTCATGTTTCATTTAATCCGGACATCAACTCTATAATGTAGGTGCTGTAATTAGCCCCATTTAACAAAACAGGTAATAGGTTCTGAGAGATCAAGTCACTTGATCAAGATCATCTTGCTCGATGGTGGCAAAGCCAGTACGGATGTGACACAAAGGTGCTGTGGAAAGTCCCTGACCTTCCCGCCGGCTTGCAGGATCGCTTTCCCTGCCTCTTGCTCACTTTGTTCTGAGCAAAATCCGAGAGCGGCTTCATTGAATTCTCCCTTCCATCCTGCGCCAAACATACTGCATCCTGCTTCTCCTTCAGAAAGTCAGCATTCAAGTCAAATTAAAAATAGCCATATTAAATCTCAATCCCCTCCAGAGGGGATGGTAGTGGAGCCAGCAGGAACAAACAAACCCCACAAACAAAAATGTGGATTAGCCATAGTCCCTAGGCAGGCAGCGTTAAGCCAGGCAGCCGGGAGGGGAGGCGGCCATGTGCTCACTCCTCACACAGTGCAAATAACTCAACAAAGGGCATCCTTAGGGGTAGGAGTGTGAAAGGCAGGGAGGAGACAAATAGATGTTTGGTTCCCAGTTGGAGTGCAAAATTAAGAAAACGGGCCTTTGATTCTGGCCTCAAATGTTCTTGATTTGTTTTCTTTCTTTCTTTCTTTTTTTTTTTTTTCCCCAAAAGAAGCCTTCTCACCGGCAAGGTAAATAGTTCATGGGTTATTTATTTTATCTCTATTTCTGGTTAAATTGAGTTCAAAATAATTAGATAACCCTGGAAAATCTGTGGCTGCTGGTGCTAATTCCACCTAATGATTTTCCCGCGTAGTAGCCTAGTGAAAGGGGTTATCTTTTAAGACAAGCTTTAAACTATTAATAGAGTGAAATTACATCTTCAGCAGCTAACCCCAGGTAAAGCGGTTCTGTTAGGGGATTAAGACTCAGGGTTGGCGCCAAGTTCCTCACTTCCCCCAGATGACCTTTCTTTCTCTCACGAAGTTGACCGTTCCATCCCAGACCTACGAGTTAACTTGCTCTCGACACCTCACACTATTTGTGGCCTTAATTGAGGGACCTAAACAAACAAATTAATCACCCTGGCCCATAAAAATGACAGAATTCATATGGTAGCATTCTTCATTCTCTCCAATTTGTTTTCCTGAAATCCCCGCAGCGATTTATTTGCTGAATATGCGAGTTTTCCCCCCTTATGAAAATTACAAATTGTTGTCAAGGTTAACGAGTTAATATTCTCATTCAATATTTATTTTATGGGGAGACGGAGGAAGCGCGACTGTTCCTGTACTTCCTTCCACAGCAAAGTCTGGTTTCTTAATCAAAATGACAAGGACACTGTCCTTTGTATGATACTCAGAATCATCGAGACTAAAAAATGAGCTTTATTAATCAACAGACCCTGATTAATTATTATAAAGTGCGGCGCCTACATTTCTGTACATTTTAATAATTCCTGCAGAAGGCTAACAATGTCTCTGGGGATTTGGAGTCTTTGGGGTTTGAATGTTTCTAAGCTGTGTCACAATAAATAGTCAAGATAGCAGTGTTCTTTCTCTAATCTACTTTGCTTCAAACTGGCAAACCAGGGAAAACCTTCTTTTTCCTACATCCCATCTATAATTCATCATTTGCATACAAAGTAAGGGGCCCAGAATCAGCCGTTTCATCAGTTTTCAAAATACCAAGGGACAATGAGAGGGTTTTATCACAGGTCACGTGATCTGGTACACAGACCCAGAATACTTCTTTGGACAAAAGCCTGACATCATTTCTCGCTCATAGTGACCACGGCAAGATGACGGGAGGAAGGTCAGGGAGCAGAGAACCTTCTCCCCCACGAGACTGGCTCCCTTCCCCGGCATGCCCAGCTTGCTGGGTGCCAGCAGGGCGCCCCTCCCACAGCGTTGCTGGGCCCGCGCCCTCTGAAGGCATCTGAACGTCTTCAGGATATTACCGAGAAATTGTCCAGAGGGGGGCGGGGAGAAAAAAAAAAAAAATTGGGCCCTCCCTGGTGGCGCAGCGGGTTAAAGCACAGCACTAAGAAGATTAAGCCACTTCCCCATGAGTTCGATCCCTGCCTGCCCCGGAGGTGATCCCCATGGCGTGGCAGACCTCTCCTGACCCGCCCACTGCTCCCCTCAGCAGTGTACTTTGTCGATCTGTCTGTTCTGCTCCCCACTCTGTCTCTGGTGAATCCTGTCACCCTCCGCATCTCTGGCCTGTACCCCAGCTCTGTATGAATAAATAAATCTTTAAAAAAAAAGATTTATGACATGAAGACATGAAGACATTGTCTATCTTTCTGGGGGCCACCAGGGGACACAAGGGAACAACACACAGGATTATACCTTTAAGATCTGTGTGTCCCAAGGGATTTTAATGTTTGAGAAAAGAGCTTATGAGAGATGGGATGAGAACTGAAACAGCAACGTATATAAGTGTACAAGGTAATAATGATAATAAGATATCTGTGTATATAATTATACATATAATCATACATACAATGTATATGTGCCAGGATAAACACATATATGCATATACCAAATTTATATCCCCTATGTAAATATGTATATAAAATGTGTATTATACATAATAAACAGGTATAAGTTATATACATAGTTATTTATATAGTATGTTTATAAATATATGTAAATACGTACTTATATGTAAATATACATACATGCCTATATATACACATGTGTGTGTATAACCTCTTTACACTTAAAGACAGTTCTGAGAGAGAGGAAAGGACCCTGAATTGAAACATCTTCTTTCTAAAAGTTGATTTAACCACAATTTGTATCTGTTATAAATTAAGCCTAGAAGTATAGAACAGAAAATCTCAACAATAGTGACTATTGAGATAAAAAAGTATTTCTCCCCCATGTAAACAAAGCCTGTCAGTAGATAATTATGAGGCTGGTGTGATAGATCCAATACAATCAAGCTCCCTCTTTCTGGTCTTTCATCCTGTGGATGAGATCCCAACTTCAAACTGTCTCTGGAGTCCAACGTAGTTGCAAGAATTCCAGCCATTGCATCAACATTCCAGGGGGTAAAAGGAAAGAATGACAAAGAACACTTAGAGATCCCATTTCTGACTTGTCCTCTCACATCATTGGTCAGAATGTGTTACATGTCCCGGGCTGGCTCCACGTTTGCCTGGGAAATGTCTTTTAGCTGAGATACCGTCATTCTGAATAAAACTGTATTTTTGCTCAGAAGGGGAAAAAGAAGATAGATATTGGGAAAGCAGTTTCCAATCACAGTCCCCGTCATCACCTCACAATAGAAATTAAGTTCCTGCAGAGACCTCCTGAAAGGTTGTGCTTCTTCGTTAAGGTTGTCTGTGCCTGTGAAGCACCCCAGCTCCCCCTTGATAACGCCTTTCCTTGAGTAGGAAAGGAAAGAATGACATCAGAGCATGGAATCAGGACCAGCCCCCATCTTTCTCCTACAGGAGGGATCTCCAAGGGGCCGCTCGCTCTTGCCACGTGCGACTACTAATTACAGCAGTGATGAGTTGCTTTCAAGCTTTACTTCCCAGTACAATTTTTCTCAAAATATCCTCGAAATCATATTCACCCCAGGAAGTCCTGTAGAAGACTCATCAGCCAAATGACGTACCATCGTGGGAAACAACAGCCAGGACACCTGGTCTGCATGTCCCAGAGAAATACAGCAGGCTTCCAAGGTGGCCCCTCTGGCTTCTCACATCAGGTGTCTGTAAGACCTACAGTTGAGTCCTTACGAAGTGAAGGTCAGAACCTGGGGACAAAGGGAACGCCCAAGTCCAAGTTCCACTTTTGCATAGATGCTCAGCAGTACCAGCTCGGGGCTCTGGAACCCTGGGCTTCTTCACCAGACTTGCATTTTACCCCGTAGAAGTACAAGTTCGAATCACAGATAACAAGTAAATGAGATTATGATGTTAGCTCTCTCCAGAGATAGCAGCAGTCCAGGTCATAAAACTACCATATGGCAGATTTGGCAGGCTCTCCTGAGCGCCATGGATTAATTATCACATAGACAGACTCCGGTCCCCATTTGCAAGCGCCTCGGGCCCCCTGTGGCAGGGATTGGCAACCCCGTGACGGCGAGAGCTTGTATTATGTTTGGCAGGGACACAATGTGACCTTACTGTGGCCAGTTCTGTCATCTCTTAACATTTCGCTCATGATTAAGTTTATCATTTCAAATAAACACAAAATGTCAGGTCTCTGGGTCTACTTAACATGGAGCGCCAAAATAGACCTCTCTTTGATTTAAAAGGGTCCAGGCCAAAAGAACGAACTGATTAGCTCTCCCATCTGATTTTTATTAGAGCCATCAGATAATAGAGTGAGGACAATATATTCGTTCCAATTGGCCACTGGCCACAAACCAAACCCACAGGGTATCCGCCATTGTTTCCTTGATGCCTCCAGGTCACTAACTCGAAGCAAAGTGGTGTTTACTGGGTTGATCCTCCTGGAATTTTTCACCTTTCAGCCTGGCACCTACTAACCCTGAGTCAATTCCGTTCACATTAATCCCGAGTCTCCATCAGCAGAGGATGCCTGTGCCTCCAGGCCTTCCCTTCTGTTCCCCAAGGCTTGCTGATAAAGAGGGGTCAGAGTGCTTATCAACCTCTCCCTTCCTGGGGCTCCAGTCAATACTCGGCTCACTCAACAGATACCTTGCTACCAGTTGGGACTGGACGTGGCATGCTGAGGGGCTCACCTCTGGAGCACTTCCTCACTGCCTTGGAAACTGCTGGGTGGAAGGGATAAGGAGAAATGCTCTGTGACCATGTAGCTCTGGAAACTTCGCAGTAGGTGAGATGCAACCAGTGGAGGTTTCCAGGTAAGGTGCTGGACACTTCTAAGAGGCAGGTTTGAGCCTGAGCCCTCTGGTTGGTTTTGTGATTACTCTATGTGCGATTTCATTAGTCAGTGTCACACACCTCGACTCCAGACAGCTGCCTTTCTACCCAGAGTAGAAGTCAAGGTTTTTGCCTGCTCAGAGATCGTCCGTCCACTCCACCCAGTTATTCGGCACATGTGAAAATGCCTGTGCTGACCCTTCTCCTCGAATCGGCTCCTTGTACAGATCGCTGCTCTTTCTGCAACCAAATGTCTCTTCTCAGTGCTCTGGACCATGGAGGTCCTCCCACCTACACGGTCTCCTTCCCCATCCTACTAGACCTTACATTGATGCCTACTTTTTAACTCATCTTTCACATCTCTACTCAAAGAGTCCATCATCAGCCAACAAGCCCAGAAACTCTGTGTCTGACTTCAGAACTGAAGGAAAAAACAACGATCAAGTTAACAATGAACACGTTCCCTGTGTTCTGATTTGCTAAAAACCCGCCTGCCTTGCCTTGTGTGAGCTTCAGGACAGTCGGGCTCTGCTCTATTAGTGCAATCCTTGATGCCTAGTGCAGCATCTCACATAGGACAGTGTTCAATACACAGTTGGTTATCAATAAATTGGGCACTTCACGTGTTGCCAAGAGGCTCGCTCTTGAGATGCAGGGAGAAATGTCCATGGAGTGGCCCACAGGTAGGGGTGAGGGTGAAGAGAGGAAAGCAGCACTGATGATGACAGTCACTGTACACTGCAGGTCTCAGGTCGGCACCATGATGATGATGAAATATGTGGGTTCCAGCAACTTTACCACATTTCTAACCTCCCAAAATACCTTCACGGGGAAGGTAGATTCAGACAAGGATTTTTTTTAAAAGCAAATTCATAATCCATTGAACTTGTCTAATAAATATCATGGAAGTCAAATGTTTTTAATGTCCAATAGCCAGGTTTTGTTCAGAAGAGAAAAAGGCATAACCAGAGTCCCAAATAGCATTGCTAGTGCTCAGAATACTGGGTAAATACTGTTTCATAAATAAACCAAAAACTAGAGGTAGATCTACAATGATGCAACTTATTCCCACTGAATAAGGAAACTACTACTACTACTACTACTAATAATAATAATAATACATTGGGTGGGAGAAGCGTCTTGGACAACAGTATAACCAACGCTGGGTTCCCAGACAACTCTTGTCCTCAGAAAGAACTTTTGATGAGAGTTGAGTTTGAGCAAGTCCTGGGTCTAAAGGACTTTTAAGTAATTTCTTCTTGCACAGCCCAGCTGACTCTAGCCCCTTAGAGTAGGCCCTCCCCCATTGGGCACAGGGCCACAGCTCCTACAGGGACAATCTTTACATGTGCGGTTCTGAGGACAGAGCTGTAGAGTACCAGTCCTGCCAGCGTGGCATGGGGAAGCCAGCTGGCATTCCTGAGCAACCAAGGGGCAGAGGGTGTATGCTGGAGGCAGAGGATGGTGAACAGAAGGCCAGCCACAAGAAGATCGCCCAGTACCAGATGGGATGGCCCATCTTAGTGGAGGCTGGTGGGGCCAGAGCTTGGTGTGGACCCTGGCTGTAGCTCCCTGTTGTCAATATGACAATATATTTCAGTGCTTTGGCAATCACAGAGCCACTGGGTCAGAGGATCTTGAATGATTGAGATTTAATTTAAAACTGATCAGGTGGAGGTCTCCCTGGTGGCACAAGAAGTTAAAGTGCAGCCCTGTGAAGCTGTCCGCAGATACTGCAGTATGAGTTCAATCCCCAGCAGAGAATGACCCACATGGTGCAGCAGACCTCTCCTGTCTCCTCGCTGCCCCTCCTCAGCATTGTGTTTCTGTGGATCTGCCTGTTCTGCTCCCTGCTCTGTCTCTAGGGAGTCCTCTCACTTCACCTGCCCCTGTACCTCTGGCCTGTGCCCCAGTTCTTGAGTGCATAGATAGAGGAATTTTTAAAACAAACAAACAAGAACAACAACAACAAACTAGCTCATGCTCTCCTTTGAAGGGGCGGGGGATGATGGAGGTGATGAAATCAACGGTTTCAGCTATCCGTGGAGATAAGGACCTTTGAACTAAGTCTTTCTTTTAGTTGTGTGATTCTGCTGCCAAGGGAGTGACGGTCAACATTCAAACCAATTACAATGCAAGTAGTTTTGAGAGGGCAAGACAGAGAAAGAGTGGGCCAGCTGAAGAAGGTGAAAGCAGATACTAGGAATGGGGAACAAGATGGACTCAGAAGAACCCTGAAATCGGGAGGAGAGTGGGGCCAGAATAAAAGCCACAGGGCTTTCCACAGGAAGAAGGCCAGAAAATCAGGGCAACACTAACGTGGGGGAAATGCACCAAATCCTTTAGCCTTTGAAAATGGAAATCTTTAAGATATATAATGAAGCTTTCAGTCTTCTGAAAAGTGGGGGGAGACAAACAATTTTATAAAGGATAAATTTTGACTTTATCTTTCAAGGCCAAAAGGTTGAATTTAGAATCAGAAATGTTTGCTTTCCTGTGTACACAAACCTATACATACCTAAATACTGTTACTGCAACAGTGTTTAAAGTAAGAAAAAAAAATAAAGACCTTGTTCACTGTAGGGGCCTAAAATATCAATAGTGAGTAGTGAAATATTACGCAGGTGTTAAAAAGGAATGTGATTCATCACCCATTCCTGAAATTGAAAGGTGTCCAAGGTTGATGTGACTTCAGCTTTGCCCCTTTAATCATGTGTGTCCTTGTACAATGTGTTTAACCTCTGTGTGTCTGTGTTTGCTCTTGTGTAAAACAGATAACAATATTCATATGAGGATTAAGTGAGTTAATACATCTAAAGGGCTTAAAACAAACATAAAGGGCTGATGTGTACAAACCATAATGCTTACACACTATTCTTTTATGTGTTTTCACTTAGAAAAATAACAGCACAGTACACACAGTGTCACCTCATTTCTGTTACAAAAAATCTTACATGAAATGTCTATGACTGACATAGCTAAAATACCTTTCTGAAAGAAGACAAGAAATGTTGGCAGGTGATCTAGCTGAGTTGGAATGTGGCAGAAGACAGGCAGGGGAAAGGTCCATGTTCTATTATTCCACTCTGTACCAATTTTAATTAAAATGAATAATGTGCCTGCATTACTGGTAAAATGACAAAAAAGAAAGCAATGAACTTAATGATAAGGTTCTCAACATATTTACTTGCTAAATCACTTTGAGGTTCATCTACTTAAGATGATTTCAGCAAATAAATGTTTCATGGAAAGTGTAGCATGCAACAGAGTAGGCCAGCCAGTGTGATGCTGTGAGTGTTTTGGGAATTCTCAGGCTCAGAGAAAATGACCATGATCAGGTGTCCTGTTCAGATTGCCACCTTTGGATGGAATGGCTTCCAATTATTCTATTATCATCATTATCAGATTCCATTAATATATTACTACATAGCTACTATATAAGATATATATAATTACTGTCATTATATACTGTATCTAATTATTGTTTTAGCTTTATAACTTGGCAGGATTTTTAGTTTCTTTTGGTCCCCTTTCACTTGAGTATAATAATTGTCTTTACCTATGAAAACCAGCGAGGATTAAGTAAGGAAATGCCTGAAGAACACGTTGCATGCTACCCGCCATATTGGATGGGCTCAAAAGTCCGTAGTAACCATCACCATGTTATCATGAGTCATCCTGCGCCTCAGTGTCCTCCTGAACCCCCGGTAAGGAAGCACTAAGTCAAAGAAAAGCCTCTGAGAAATTTGATCTTCCTTCTTCCGGACACCATTCTCTCCACCTACATAGTAAATTTCGCAGGTAATGGGCAGTGAAGAAACTTGATTTAAGAAGAACTAGTCACTAAGAATCTTGGACCTATTATGTTCCAGGCATTTTGAAGTTTGAAAACTCTGGCAAATGAATGTATTTGGATAAAACATTTCCCAACGACTCACAAAATCCAAACCAAACAAATGCAATCACTGTGCCGTGTCCCTGTCTTTTGCTGAGATACCATTAAGAAGCCATCACTCGGTGCCCACTGGTGAGAAGCACACTGCAAAGGAGCATGAAGCCATGTGGGGCTGGAGACCAGGGGTATAATTAACACTGATGGGCGCTTGGATTTTTAAAAGCAACATGAGGAAAAGCACATAAAACTACAATGGAATGTAAAACATTCTCCTGAGCTGGCAGGGAAGTGGACTGTGCGACCCACAGGGTCTCCGTTCCAACTCTAATTGCTATTATTCTCCAGGATGTGATATCTTAATCAGAAACAATAGCTTGTCTAATTGACTAAGGGAGGGAGAGCTGCTACCTCTCACCCATATCTGAGCAGCAAGCACAGTAACTGAGTAATGCTATGGAATTAAGAAAGGGCGATTCAGATGGTGAGATCAATCAGATTGTGAGCAGGCATGCTAGCAGAGGTCCAGAAGCTTCTTCGCATCAAGTATTTAAGACTAGAAAGGGACATGGAGAGTGTTGTCTGTGGAACTCGATTTTATTTGTGAGTTTGGGTGGTCTAATTTAAAAAAAAAACAAAAAACACAGTGCTGAACAATTTCTTGCATTTATAAGTTGTCTTCCATCAAGGAGTTTAAAAATATTCACGTGTTAGGTCCAAAACTCTGGTCACTATCCCAAAATTGTTGTAATTCCAAACGTTTACATGTGGATCTTAAACCAAAATGCTCTATTATCTCCAATATGCCAGAGCGATTGTATAAGAAAATATGGGGCGGCATCTATAAGAAATAATCATCCTAGTGAAAACCCCTAGTGTTGTCAAATACATCTTCTAACTAAACAATACAGCCTAGCTCCTTTTATTCAAGTCTTTTGCTGGCACAAGGACAAGTGGAAACATCAAGTCTCTGAAAGTCATTCTGCTAGAGAGTATTTGCTTATGCAGTTGGAATATACCTCTTCCAGACATTTGACTTTAAAGTCAGAGTCAGTGTGAAAGCAAAATATATTGGCCTGAGTGCCCAGATCACTTCCTAGTGAAGCCTGGGACTTTGGAAACAGGTTACTCAGTGTCCCTGAAGGGCCATTTCTTAGGGTTCCTACTGCTGCAGGCTTTTCCCCCTCCCCTACCCTTCTCTCCCACCCCAAGAGATCCATGCTGATCCGTCACCTTCAAAGCAATACGATTGAGCTACTGCTCCTAACCCTTTGTTTTATTATTACTGCCATTGGCTTCCACCTGCCAATCAGAACTTCTAGTTAGGAGAGAACCATTGCTGAGTTGGGATTATTATTACTGAACCAGCAACGTGATTTGATGATTGGCCCATTAGTACTCTAAAGTAGTAACATTGCCACCCATCTGTGACCCTCCCTAACCATTTCCACAAGAGTCTGGAAATGGGAACCAGCGGACTAGATGTCTCAAACTTGAATGTAAAAGAGCAGAGTTGGGTCAGGTGGATGTGAGGGCCTGTCTCTTTCAAAAACTGGGAGCTTCTTTGTCCGACAGCCAGTGCCCCGTGGGACCCGGGCTTAGAGATGGCAGATCTGCCACGGTCTAGACTGAAACTGGACATCCCAGCCCCGTTTGACAGCTGGCCACGTCTACAGCTGGTCACTCCTGTTCATCCAGGCTAAGAGACTGTCACGTAAAATGCATCTTAATATCTGAGAAATCAAATGTCAAAGAAGTATTTTCTAGAATCAGTAATGTAGTTCTTTTCTTTTTAAAATACTGTTATTAGATTTATAATTTTTAAATAAAACAAAACTTTACATTTACATGGATCATAAGACAGTATGACCTGTGTGTTTTTGTTTTTTTTTTTAATAACTTCCATTTAGCATAATGTTCTCTGATTTCCTTTCTGAGTCTAATTGATTATTTTACTCAACAACATAGAGAGGATAATAAACCAGACAGACTTTTAAGATATAATCCTTCCGGGGGAAATATGTATTTGAAACACATACAGTGAGAACTTTAAAACTCCTAGATTGGGGTATCAACACATCCTACTTTAAATGAACTTACAGAGAAGGAATAAGAATTGGTTACAATTTGATACATTCGCATGTCACCTTGCTTCATATAAAATGGAAGAAGGAGATTGAGTTTCACTTTACATTTGGAAACTGAGGCTTGTATTTTCAGAGTTCAAAAAATTCACAAAACTTCATGGGCCCAACCTCTTGGCTCATGTTGTCTCACAGAGAAAACAGCCCCGTACAAAGCCTTAGTTTATTTCTTCCTTCATGTGAGGACCTACTATGTGCCAATGTTATTTCCTTTCATCCTCACATAACACTGAGGTAGGTGTCCTGCAACTCTCTTGCTGAGGAGCAAACAGTCAGAGAAGATAGAAGTTTCCAGAGTCACAACCATTTGCTTTGGTCCAACCCCAACCCTCTCTCCGTTGCAACATGCCGGCTGCCTGGGAGCTAAGCTGTACACACCACCACAAATGTTCTTCTTCCCGAAGTTTCTAGCTGGGTTGGCCGATGGGGAAGTCCACCTGGAAACTAGAGGACGCCAGAGAGAGTGACCTCAGCCTACCCCTCCCCCAATGGCACCCCCCATCAGGGGTCTCAACAGCTGACCAGCTCCCTCTGGTATGTGGCCTCTCCATATAGCCTCTGTCCCTTAGTGTCGCCACCCCTCACCTATCTGGCCTCCTCAGGCACAGGATTATAAATGATGGTTTCCTGTACCCCCTCCATAGCCTGGTAAAAAGCCCCCTTTGCTCCCACTCTTTCAAAAACAGGCATAGTTGGACCTCCCTGGTGGTGCAGGGGTTAAAGCGCAGCACTAAGAAACTGTCAGCAGCCACTAAAGCAGGAGTCCCACACAGAAGGCCAAGCAGACCTCTCCCTGGCCCGCCCGCTGCTCCACTGGGCAGTGGACTTCCGTGGATCTGCCTGTTCTGCTCCCCGCTCTGTCTCTGGTGAGTCCTCTTACCCCTCTGCACCTCTGGCCTACACTCAAGTCTTGTTCCAGAAACAAATAAAATAAATCTTTAACATTAAAAAACAAAACAAAACAAAACAAAAACAGGCATAGTGTAGGGAGCAGCCCAGACAGACAGCTTCAGACAACAACCAGAGAGCACCAAACATAGACCTCATCTGGGAAGCAAAAATACTTTTCTCCAAACCACAGCGTTCCCCAAATCCCCCCTTAGAAACTGAGCCTGCAGTATTAACGCGGTTTGTTTGGAACAGGGGCAGCATTCAGAAAATAGAGCCTTCTTTCCTGTGCCATCCCATCGTCACGAGTCTCAAATATCATTTCTTTGAGAACCTTTGAACTGTTCAGAAGGAAAGTGCTATGTAAATCCACGGTATTAATATCATATCATTTTTGCCTGATGATAAAAGCCGTAGTGACACGAGGCTCCAACTGGATAAAGCCGTTTCTGCAGAAGCAAATCTGTAGGAAACAGATTCTGCTACAAAGGAATTTGCTTGGTACAAAAAGTGTAGGTTTGTTGAATTCACAAAGGCGTTAGAGGATTTGCTAATGCCGACGAACAAGATGACCGGGACCTGGAAATGGACTGTCCTGGGGCTGAGGCCACCGACACCCTCACTAATGGCACAGGTGGGCACCTGGGACTGTTTTGGGCACCCCTCGATTGGGGGGTCCCAAGAAGCATTATAAAAGAACTTTTCTTAAGGCCAGTGGCACGCCCCTTTTCCTGCTCCCCCCCAAGTTTCTATTTATATATAATAGACTTAAATATATTTCTATTCAGTATATACATAGTAGTGGTGCAAAGGTGACGTCTACATTTTAACTTTGTAGAACAAGCGCAGGCTCTGGGCCCACCCTAATCCATTCGGCTGCGTTGCAACATTCACATTGTAGTTCACTGAGTCTCTGCAATGATACAGAATTCTGCTAGCAGATTTTTGTTAATCCCCAAGTTACGGCTGAGACAGCTGTGACTCCGCTGGTTTATTTTCTTACCCAAGGTCAGGCAGCTGGGCGGCACTAGAACTCGGCGCTACAGTAAAATGTGAATAGACTGCAAAGTCAAGGATCTTAGAGTACTATCAAGAGCTACGCGATCAAATGCACACTGAGGCCCGATTAGGCCTCAATGAATGGATCCAGCTGAGGCACTGATGGAAGGGGCAAGAGTGGAGG
The DNA here is from genome assembly GCF_000260355.1 of Condylura cristata. Classification (NCBI taxonomy): domain Eukaryota; kingdom Metazoa; phylum Chordata; class Mammalia; order Eulipotyphla; family Talpidae; genus Condylura; species Condylura cristata. The sequence continues at coordinate 32,808,356 of NW_004567123.1, read as the reverse complement.
GGACCCCATGGGTGATGGCAAGGACCATGGGTGCTGGGCGCTGGGTGTGACGTGGGCACAAAGACCTGAAGTGCTGGGAGCCGACACGCGGTGTTGTGAGCGGGTGTTGGCTACCTCCATGAAAAACCCAAGTAGATACCCCACGGGAGGGGGGGTTACGACTGGATGGTAAATGTCCCACCTAAGGTGACAGTCCCTGTCCTGATCCTGTTGAGCACCCACTTCTGTAAGGACTGGGGACATGCCTTTGGCTTTTCTAGAAAAGAGGAATCCGGAATCCTGAGGTCTGAGTCTTCTGCATGGAGGCTTAAATACAGGCCACGGGGTGACGCAGGGAGTGTGGTGTCTCGGCTGAGCTCGTGGACATGTGTCTGTGGGCCACACTCCTGTCTCAGCGCCGGGGTGAACACAGAGAAGCCACCCCACCTCCACGCCCCAGGCTTCGGGCCTTTCTAGACTTCCTGTTCTGTCCAGGGCCAGAGCACCAGGCCAGTGCTGGAGCTGGTCACAGGATGGGGGTGGACTTGTCCTCTTTGCCCTGAAACCTTCCTGATGTCAAAGTCACTAAGTCTGGAGCCCCCAGAGACAAGCTGGGGCCTAGCTGGCATCTCAGTCACGGGGTCAAACAGAAAACAGGTGTCTGGCACCGGCAGCCCTGCCGGTGAGCTGACCTTAGCACCTGCTTTCCGGGAGTCCTGCGCTCCATGGAGCTGCTGGGAGGCTCATGTGTCTCCAGTGGTAACTCCAAGCCAGGGTAGAAATCTCCCCAGGGCGGCCCCCAAAACAGTGAGGAGAGGAGGCCCCGCAGGCCGGCCGACGTCCAGGGAAAGCTCTAGCTGTTACTTGTCAGAGAATCCGAATTCAGTTCCAAAGGGGAGCCATTGTCCGGGACTCACACAGCTCCAGGTAAACAGCTAATGAGCAGACTGCCAGTTCCATTTTTATCAAGAGCCCCCCGAGACTCCACCGTGCCATTCCATAAAATATGCAGATGATAGTGCGGGAGAAGAGCAGAGGCTTTGAAAATGATTCACACAACCTAAAAATGATGTTGAAAAGGGAGGAATTAAATATTCACAAAGTGAGAGAAATTAAGGCATATTAACTGTTAGAATGTGGAAATGAAATGACTAACAGGCACGGGTGGATGAGGACCGCATGATTACACATCTGTCAAAAGTTTCTAATTCTGACACCGGCGAGGAGGTGCGAGTTGACTGGTAAGGGCAAAAAATTAGGTATGGGACAAGCCGCGCGCTGCTGACATATCAGAGCAAAGGGGGAAGACACAGCCGTGATTAACATCAGGCTCCGTTCTGTGCTGAGGGTGAACTCCACGCTCACAAAATGAATACTGATTACCCGCGCGACGCGGACTCACGCTGGCCAGGGGCCGGCCGCGGAACGGGCCGGAAGGCGCGGGAGAATCTCTGGCTGGGGCAGGGGACGCGACGCCAGGGAGGTCACCCTCCCCTCCTCTCACAGGGGCTGGAGAGCCAAACTGTGGCCCATCCAAAGTCGAATTAGCGGTAATTATTATATAATATGTAATGATGGGATTTAAATGGCTAACACATTTTCTCTGCTGAGATCATTCAGACATGATTCATACAAATGATTAAATTAATAGATCTTCCTCTTTTCAGGCTGCCAGGCAGCCTAAACTAGATTTTTCAACAGAGACGGATCCTCGTGAAATCACATGAATAGAGAGATTTACGGAAATTGCAGGAGGAATTGCTTCAGAGTAGGAGAGCGCACCAGGGTTTAGAGAAATTCACAGAGTCACCTCAAAGGTGAGGACACAGCTCGTGGCATGTAGTTGCTTTTTAAAACATCTAGGTACAATTTTCAAAGGGCTGGTAGAAGGTAAACATGGAGCGCGAACCTCCTCGAATAAAGGTCAACACTGAAGTTGTGAACTAAAATCTAAACAAAAATGTAGAGGTGCTTTTTTGCATCCAAAAGGAAGCTCTTTTCATAGGGAAACAATGGATTTATGTAAAAATGATCTTAAATAATAACACGCTGGTCAGACATTAAAAGGGAAGAGCCAGACAACATGCGAAAGGCTAGAGCCTGCCTGTGTCCCCGGGAAGGGTGAGGGTGCAGCAGCTGTTTTCCAAAGGAATTTAGGCAGAAGAAAAATAGGGACAAACAAAAGCGAATCTCAGAGCCCCCTTTGAAGAAGCATCTCTCTACTGGCATTTCTGCTGAGCCCCCCTCCTTGTGTTTGGCTTTGGGATGTTCATTTGGGCTTTCCTCCCGCAGAAAGAGCGAGCAGTTATTAGGGAATTGCTCAACTGCCAGGGTGCACTGTGCTTCTGAGCGGAGAGTGGTCTAGTCCCATCAGCTGCTCTGTATCTGAGCAAATTAACAGGCACTCGGGGAGGAAGTCGGCGGCGTGGCGCAGGTATGCAATAATTAACAGCGCCTTGCTACCTACATCGCATCTTGGGATGAAAATATTAATCATTCACAGCTGCGATCGCCTCAAAAATCTCCTATTTTATGGCTTTGACACATCTATGAATAATGCCATTTACTGTAATGTGCTTCATATCAGAAAGAATACTTTTACGGTACGGGTGCTCCTGCAGACAGCTCGTAGACCTGTGAGGCTTGGTCCCCTCTCCCCGCCTTTATGGACATGTTGCAATCCTTCCCTCCGAGTTTACTGAGCACCTACTGTGTGCATGTACTTTTTGTTTAAGCCTTATGCCTACGCCACAAAGGGAGCCCTGTTCTCTCTTTTGTAAATGAAGCTGTGGAAGGTTGAGAGGTCAAGGACAGGCTGTCAAAGTAACAGGCTGGATCTGAGCTTCAGTCAGCTCTGCCCCAACTCCGCCTGCAGCAAGGAGTTCTAAGGGAGCTCTCAAAACGACCTTGACATTGATCTCCCAGTGACCTGGCCCCGCCCCTGCCCTGTCTCCAGGGTCTCACCTTGGCAACTAATTCATTTAGAGAAGCTGGCTGGTCTTTTCCCCCTGCTCTGTCACTTTTATCACTCTGCTTTTTCATGTTTTATACCCTTGAACTTCAGTTTTCTGTTCAAATCTATGCCCTAGCCAAGTCTTTCTCCCTCTGCAGAGAGTGGGTGTCTCAATGCACAAGTCAGGGAACCCCCTGCCCAAAACTTTTACTTTTATTTTCTTATCACATTTAGGCTAAAGATGGACAATTCTTGCCTACAAAGTCCCCCGCAACCTTGACTATCCTCTGCCCCCAGCTTCATCTCCTGCATCCAGCTTTCTAAGTATTTCACTAACATCCAACAGAGTGGATCCTCGAGGATCCAGCTCATGTACCCCAATTTTCCTGACAGGTGAGTCCCCTGCTTTCCTCCACCACCACCCCCAGTTGCAAATTCTTGGCAAATTCTTCCTCATTGTACCTTCCACCATCCCTTGCATTTTCGCTTTTCGTAGTTAATCCCCTTAGCTTCCCCCTTTAAGCTTTCCAGAAGCTTCCGTGCTCTCTGCAGCGATCACAATTGTAATTACATTGTTCTTCAGCTGAGTTTCTCACCAGGGCAGCTGGTCTCCACAAGAGACTTTCAAGTCCACTCTGGCAGACTACGTGTTCTCATGTAGGTACATGATAAATATGCGCTGAAGGAAGGAAACACTAGATGACGCATCTGCATCTTCCCACCTGCCTTTTCTCCTCTACGGAAGGCAGAAGCCTTTCCCTAATGATAGCCACCCACCGAGCAACAAGTGGGAGCCATTGCCTCAGGAGCCTGGCTTGCTGGGAAAGCAGGGAAACTGGGTTTGCCCCTTGGAGAATCTTCTGACAGCAGGAGCTTGCATTCCCCCAGGCAAAGGGAATCTCCTCCCCTCGCAGGTTCCCCAAACACCTGCATCACCCTCTCTTAGGCAGCCATATCCTGTGCCTTGGTTGTTAGCAGGCTGGCTCCCCCTCGGACAGCCAGCTCCCGAGGCCAGACTCCCCTGCAGATGTTTGCAGCCACCAGCTCTTCCCAGACTCTGAGCGCACAAGGACCCCTGGAAGTGGCTGCTGGGAAACAATTTCATTCCTGGTGGCTCAGGATGAAATTGAGTGAATAACTAGAGGAATCAGTAAGGGAGTAAGTTAATAAGTTAATATTAATTAATATTAGTTAATTAGTAATATAGGTGACAGTATTTTCCTAGTAAATATGAAGTTAACAGCAAAGTAAGTTGACAGTGAATGTGCAAATTATTCACGCCAACTTTCCTAAAGTGGAGAACGCCCTCCACCGTGATACATGAGCTCATTTTCAGGAATCCATGAACTTTGAAATTTCCATTGCTAAGGAATGGTGAACTAGTTACTTGAAAAGATTAACTTGCACCTTAAATCCCTTTTATCCTCGTACTAATTAGAGCAATGGGGGTTAAATAAAAATAGCAAGCAAGAACAGAACCAGAACAGAAGCTATATGGATTTGACAAAAATTGGTATGGAAAGGAGGGAGGTTTGGGAGTGCAGGATTTGAAAGAAGAATGGCAAAGACCTCGAAGCGTCCCACGACTGCATGGAAACCGTAGTCACCCACGATGGTGCTTCTAGAAGAAACCACAGAAGGAGCAGGAGGATGGCTCTACCCCCACCACCTCCTGCTCCCTGGAGAAGTACAAGGTGCGAGTGCCGGGAAGGAAGAAAGAGCCAGCAGGCGGCTCACTAGGGGCCCTAGGGTGCCTGGAGCCTTAGGCCTGGCTGGCCCTGCACAAACTCTGGTCCTACACGTTTTGTGATGCAAGTGATGCAAGCCCTTTCCAGTGCCGGGGTTCTGGATGGCCTCTTCACACCTGGGGTGTTACCACCCCCTCACAGGTAAGGAAGTGAGGGTGACATGGAAGAAGGGCCCAAGGTCACATGGTTGCAGGGAGAGATTCAGGCTTTGTTAATCCTAAAACTTTCTGAGCCTGGATTCTCCTTTTAAGAAAGGAATCCAGAGTACTGATATTAGATAAGCAAGTGAAAGCATCTGGATGAGGGAATAAATGAAGACAAATTATAAACTTTTGACAGCACCAAACATCACCCCGTCTAGAATAATATTAAGTTATTTTATTAACTGTCTGACATCTCCAAAATATTATTCTGACATATTTTGTTTCATGCTCTGTCTCATCATAACAGAGATTTTATAAAATAGTAGTTTCCCCCACTACTATGTTTGATCAAAGACTTTTCTAGAACTAGTACTTTACAAGTATTTCATGAGCATTATAACTCATCTATATGTCATGTGACTTTTTAGGATAATTGTCAAAATGAAGAAAGTTGCTACCCCACATGAGCTGCAGAATTTCAGGGAAATTTCAAGGTTTTTCTGTAGTGACTACTCTTAAAATGTCTTGAAATTAAGAATGACCAGTTCCAGTTAGGGATGGATGCTATTTTTGAATGTGCATTCTGAGTTTTAGGTTATATTTATCTAGATTAATATCTCCTGTCATAGTAGCAAAATAGTGCAACCAGTGAATCCTAATCATTTTTAAAATTTCAATCAAAACAGAAAGCCAGGTCTGGTACAGCCTCCATGGTATGTACTGCAAGGGTGAGTCTTCAGAGGGATGGGAACTTCCGGTGTGGCCAAGCATTGATGAGAATGAAGTCAGCCGCACCTTAGTATGCATGAGAATTCCCCAGGGCCAGCTCCCAACTCCCCCCTCCAAGTCCTGTTTGTCTTTGGCTCCCCATGGGCAGAGCAGACACCGTGGGGTAGACGCACAGGGGTCCCATTGGCAATGAGCCCACCAAGGCATTGGGTTCGCTCCCCCCTGGGGTGTAGGAACGTCCCTAGCGGTCATTGCCACCACAGGACGCATGTTAGCAGCCGCACGTTAACTCTGGAGGCAGGCAGGAGCCCTACGCATCAGTCAGTCCTCCACTCCCACGCCCATCCCATAGCCAGACCTTAAAATGCCTTTGGCCAGCTAATACCCCAAGTCCAAAGGTAAATATGGAAGAGGAGGGGGAGTAGATGTGGAAAAAAGACAGCATCTTAACCAATTATGCTTAAAACAGTTGACATTCACAGGCAGGCTAGATATACGTCACCATGGCAACGCACTGGCCAGGCCCTTCCCAACGCTGAAATAGAAGAGTCTCTGAAGCTTCAGATGCTGGGCTGGAGAGCCATCAGCACAGCCAGAAACCCGGCCATGGAGCTTCTAACTCGACACTGGGGCCTCTTTCCACTCGGCCTGAGGACTCCCCATTCCAAGAAGAGGCTGCAGAGCCTGGGGACATCTCCTGGCTCTATATTAGCCACAATTAATAATCAGAAGCACAGACACAGCCACTTAACGTATATCAGCCACTCTTCTGGGAGCGAGCTGTCGCCTCCAGTTCCTTTTCCCAAGATAGGGAAATTGATAGGTCATGAGTGTCTGTGAATAGCACTCAGAAGGTATCATATTTATTTTAGCTGCAGCTTCAAATCAGTGGCTATCTGCATTCTGGAGAACATCATTCTATAAAACACATTTGCTCTTCATTTTTCAAATGCTCCTGAAGAGAGCATATGGTAATCTGTTTAAGGCTATTCCACAGAGATACTTAAACACCATCCTCCAAACTTTCCTGCTATTTTGATTATGAAATTCAGGTCCTTTTTTCTACCCTAAATACCCATTTCTGCTTAGTGGGCGAAAGCTACTCAAGGCTGCAAGACTGTCCTGTTTACCATCAAGTGCAGGAGTCACACCCTGTGCTCATTAAATAGCATAGAACTATTTTTCACTAGGGGATCGGCAAGACCCTGTTGGCCGAGTCCATTCCCTGCTCGGCTGCGGACATCAGTTCTTGGGAGGCTGTTTGTTGTTCCCAGAATCCCAGCTAACACAGGCTGCCACTTGATCTCCTGAATGATGTGTCTCCTGCTAGAAGCTAACGTCTCACATTCCCCTCACCGACCCTCCTCCCCATCCAGTGTGGAGGCTGAACTTCAGAGTCTGATTATTTTCCCAGATCCAAATATCGCTTCTCCTGGTGTCTGTTCTCCCCATGGGTAGTGTCCTTTAAAACGCTGATTTCACGTCTTAAATATCCCTAAGCTCACCGCCCTTCCTTCCTCCCAACGAGAGCTCAGTGTGGAATGTGAGGATGGGAACTCCAGGCGTCCAGCCGAGGTGGGGTTAGGGGTGATGTCGGAACCACAAAGCAGAGCTGGCGTTTCAAGGGAAGTGGCTTCAGACACAAGGAAGGGAGTGCCGTAGCCAAGATTCTGGTGTGGGAGAGCAAGTTTCTCTGAAAACCAGAGCGGTTCTCTTTCCCAAGGAAGATATAAGCCTGAGCCGTGCCCTGCCTCTCCCAAAGCGCATCAGCATTTGCCAGAGATGGTCTTCCCACAGGCGAGTTTTTTGACCAAACATATTAGAAGACACTGTATTGTAAATCACTCCTTAGGTTTTCATAATGCACAGTAGCCTACTTGAGGTTCTAGAAGTTCCCGAGAACAAATGAAATCCAGCTTTAAAATTTCCCAATTGTATTTGTTCATGTGATCTGTTTTCCTCGAACATCCAGCAAAATTAGCATTTCTTGGGCCACTAATAATGATATTAGTGGGGTGCTTATGGGGGAATGTGGCCATAATTAATATTTTTCTGACTTTAAATGTCATATTGTACTTTTAATGAATAGATTTTGCACTACGAAGGACTGTCTCGATAGGTTTTAGATCATTCAGTTAAGCTCACATTTTGAAGATTGAAGGAAAATAATAGAAATTGCATGAAATAAACATCAGAAAGCAGAGTTTGAGTTCTGAGGAACTGCAGTAGCCCCAAAACATATTTAATGGGGTTGGGCGATTGCCTAGACAAGTTTTCATTTGTTCATTCATCATTTGCTTATTTATTGAGCAATTACTCTGTGCCAAGCACTCTTGTAGACATGGAGACACCATGATAACTTGCCCAAAGGGACTCCAGTGGAAAAATGAACATTCATAAGTTACAACACAAATACATGTGCAGTACTAATTGATGCAAATTTCAGAGGCCAGAAGAAACTGTTGCCGTAATGATAAGAGAAAGGAGAACATGGCACAGCTTTGGAAGAAGAGGGACGTCAGTGAGGGCTTCCTGGAAGAGGCAACGTCAGACTATCACTGAATAGATCAACTGAAGCAGGAAGAAACAATATCCCAGCCCCCCAAAATGGAAGATGCAGGAAAAAACCGCACTGGTTGAAAGAAACAGTAGAAGGTTCTGGAGAGAAGCGAGGAGTGTGCAGAAACAACAGACGGAGACGGGGTTAGATCTTCTGAGACCTGGAAAGCCAGTAGTTATCTGTGAATATTTTAACTCCAATGCCACTGCCAAGCAGAGTTGATCGAATCTTCCAGCTTCAAGGTGAGATGAGAGTTCTTGATTTGGAAAATAAAATGGAATCTCTCCTGATCCACCTAAGAGTTATTTAATGTTTGTAAAAGCACAGAGACATACATGACAAGAACTAAACAGTCCCGGATAAAAGAGTTTTCGTTATTCAAGATGAACCAAGCCAGCTTTCAATCCAAGCAGTCAGCCATCGGGCAGTGGAATGCACTGTTGGTAAACTAACAGTGGGGTCCCACAGAAAGCCCCCAAGTCCCACCCCCGATCTGTGTGGCCCACAGGGGGGCTGGACCCCAAATCCACTTTACCTCTTGTACTTTCCTGACAGAGCTGAAATATCCTGCTCCTAATCACAGCTTGTGAATGAGGAGAGAAGGTGGGATTTCCATCTCCTTAGCATAATAATCTTCTCAGAGCAAACCATCTTTATAAATAATTCCATATTATCCCAGTCATACTGTCTGGCTATCTGGGACTTATTTAATGAAATGATTGGTGTTAAATATTTCCGGAAGAGGGCTTTTAAAATTCAGAGCATATGTCTCCAAGACTAGAGGTCCGGCTCTGTGATCAAATATCACGCCCTCGGACTTGAAATGCCATATGTGACCTAGGTCTAACGGAGGGAACTGTGTGGCTGGTTCTGGAGAGGAAATTATTTATGATGAACAATAATAATAAAATCGCCTTCATTCTCCAACAGGTCCTGTCTGCTTTAACTCTGCAAAGTGTCATTTCCAGGACACTAGGCACTCCCCAAGAAGCTTCCTTTTCCTTTCCCCAGCAGCCATATCCAGGCAATCTTACTGGATCTATCCCGTAAGGTCGCCCTGCTCCCCTCCCCGTCAAGCCCCCCAAATGCAGCCCAGTTTCCATGACCGCTTCTTAGAGAAGTCCTTATTTTAGACGTCTCTATGAGAGGGACATTTCTCCTTGCCCGGTAAGGTGGATTTGGGGGTGCAGCTGCTACCTGAGAGTCAGGAAAACCATGGTCCATTAGAAACAGCGTGAGCATGTTTGTGAGCGTGCATGAGTGTCCGTGTGTCACTGTGTGTGCACGGTATGTGTCCGGCACATGTATGTGAGTACATGTGTACATGTGTGTGAGCATGAGTGTGTGGTGGCTGTCTGTGAGCCTATATGGGGGTGTCAGTGTAGGTGGCTCCAGGAGCTTCAGATAAGGGGGCCCAGAGCGCTCCTGCTCTGCATGGGAGCAAGGCCTGGACTACACAGGAGAGACCATCGGAGCCTGCGCCACAGCGACTCCTGGCACAACGAGGTGGGTAGAAAGCTACAAGGGACGGTTTTTGTGAGTGTCCTTGGGAAGGTGGTATTTAAGCTGAGGCTTAATACAGCAAAGAAATTGTTGTGCAGAAAGCCAGGACAAGAGAACACGCAGCCCCAGGGGGAAATAGGAGGTGCCGGCATTTATCTATATTTATTTATATTTAGTAATTCTTGCTAATGTAGCCCAGGGAGCTGGAAATGCAGCTCCTGGGATCACCCGGGCCCGTAGCTGTTTTTATAAAAAAAGTTTTATTGGGACCCCTTTTGTCTAGGGCGGCCTGGGCTGCCTCCCCCATGCGGCAGGGCTGAGTGACTGTGACAGCAGCCGGGGAGGCCTACAGTGGGAGTACTTACTGCTTGAGTATTTTTTTTAAGATTTATTTATTCATGCATACAAGAACTGGGGTGCGCTTCATCCTGTTGTGCCACCAGGGAAGGCCCAGCCTGACTGTTTTACAGGGAAGTTTTCAGACCCTGGGCCTGGCAGCACCTTGGACAGAAGTGCATGGGTGGCCTCCTCCTTTCACCTGTTGCCTCTTAAAAAGCTGGAGGCACTGGACGTTTGTGCCTGTCCCATTATAATTATCTTTAACAAGATTTAGTTATGTATGCTACAAGAACTGGGGTGTAGGACAGAGGAGTAGGGGTGAGAGGACTCACCAGAGACAGAGCAGGGAGCAGAACAGGCCAATTTACTGAGATACACTGCTGAGGGGAGCAGCGGGGAGACAGGAGCGGTCTGCTGCGCCCTGTGGGTCACTCCCTGGCCGGGGACTGAACTCGTGCTGCAGTGGCTGTGGCCAGCCTCATAGTGCCGGTGTACCCCACTGAGCCTCCAGGGAGGACGCGGTGACCACTATTTTAAATGCAAACTTTTGAAATGGTTCATGGAGGACACAGCGTTCCTGCAAGAGCCAGGCCGCCCTTGGAGGGGAGCAGCAGGGCCACCAAACAGGGCCCGGAAAGAGCCGCAGTCTCCCCATGGGAGTTTTCTGAGAGACCAGCAGACCCAGGCTGAGGGTGGACTGAAAACGGCCGCCATGTTGCGGGGCAGCGGATGTGAACGGGAAGGAGGTACGTGGCACCGCCCGGTTCTCCAGCATTGCAGGTGGCCGCTGGGTGAAGCGCCAGCCCTCAGTTTGGCACTGTCAACGTTTGGGGCCGAGGGGCTTTTGCTGGGGGTGAGGGTGGGTGGAGAGGGGGAGCTGCCCTGTGCACTGCAGGATGTCCAGCGGCAGCTCTGACCCCTCCCCCACCCCCAGAGCGCGGTAGCTTCTCTCCTCCAGAATGACCCTCAGAAATGTACGTGACTGTGCCAAATGGTTCTGGGGTGTGGCGAGGGAGCTGTGGGGGCAAAAGCACCCCTAGTGAGAAGGGGAGTGCTGGCGCACACCCCAAAATCCCTTCTTCCCAAAAGTTCTCACAGAGGAGCTGAAAGAGCGTCATTTCCAGCCGCCTCCTTTCCCTCCCAGTCGCCCTCTGTCCTCCGCTCGCCCAGCGAGCTGGACGGGAGCGAACGTGTTGGAGATATCCGCCGTGTGGAGCCCCCCGCCGTGTGGAGACTCCCACCATGTGGGGACCCCCGCCGTGTGGGGGCCCCCGCCGTGTGGAGACTCCCACCATGTGGGGACCCCCGCCGTGTGGGGGCCCCCGCCGTGTGGAGACTCCCGCCGTGTGGGGGCCCCCGCCGTGTGGAGACTCCCACCATGTGGGGAC
>NW_004567123.1:32754532-32796634 GCF_000260355.1 Condylura cristata | reverse complement strand
TCGCCAGCTGCCCGGCGGGAGCCGACGCCCGCGGAGGGTGTTCTCTGCAGAAGGGATCCAAGAGGTGGCGCAGAGCGAGACACGGGAACCGGCGCGTGGCAGGCGTCTGCCACAGGGCTTGACTCAAAAACAAAAAAGGCAGCTAGCTGTAAGACGACGTCCTTGGAGAGGAAATTCGGAACACAGCCATCTTGACCTGGTTGGATATTGACGTTAAATACTCATAGTTACGCAGAATGCTTTATACTCACCTTCACTCCCCGAATTTGGATATGGGACACCTATATTATACTTGTTATGTGTCAAGTGGCCTAAGAAGGCTGGGTCGTGGCTATGAACTAGCAACCCATGCACATCTGTGGAGACACATACCTGCACATGGTTTATGTGGGCCATACAGACACCCACAGAACAGTTACTTGGCTCACAGTTTGACTTAATTTTGAATGAACAGCATTCAAGAGAGACTATTTTATGAAAAAGTTCGGATCTTTGATTTCTCTTCAAAACCCAAGAGGTCAGATGGGCTGTGACCAGCACACCCTCCTTCAATGAGATGGCTCCTGGACAGGAGCCACAGGCCACCTGCTTCTCACCTGGCCACTCCCGCCACCCCAGCACCTGTCCTTTGCCTGTTTCACCCGTTCTGGAAGCTGCAGGCATTTCTGCTGGCTGCTGCTTGTGGATTCATTTTTATCATTGCCTTTGGTCTTTCCCTGCAGTCAAGTTCCTTTTCACTGTCAAATAACCACGTCCCGAATGCACTGCTTCTGTGAAAGTTTGATGACTAATCTTACCAAATTTCTTCCTCTGCTATCCTCTATGCTCAGTATATTACAACAGCGTCTTCCCGCATGCACACTGAGGGACAGACATATTACCATGGGGAGAAAATGCAAGAGAATCATATATTCATCATTGCCAATACTTTCCTGAACTGTTTTCTTTTATTCAGTGTCTTTTTTTTTTTTTTAATGTGAAGCACTGGGTTGCAGGCCACAGGTTCAGTGGGGTGAGAAGGTTCATCAGAAACAGTGGAAACAGGATAGATGTGCTGAAGTCCACTGCTGAGGGGAGCAGCGAGGAGACAGGAGAGGTCTGCTGCGCCTTATGGGTCACCTTCCTGGGTGGGGATCGAACTCGTGCCGCAGTGGCTACAGACAGCTTCATAGTGCTGAGATTTAACTTGTTTGCACAACCAGGGAGGCCCTGTGAGCTGTTTACTTTTTAAAATGTGTTTATTTATATATACTTTACATCAATGTTCATCCTAAAACAATGTTTACTTCCCCCCTCAGGTGTAGACCCATAGAATTCCCTCCCCCAACTCATGCACTGCCCCCACCCTCTCCTGTGTTCCCCACTCCCTCCCCTACAGGAAGTCTCTGGTTTACAACTGTCCATTTGTTTTTGTTTTGTTGTGTTGTGTTTCATATTCTTTTCCCCCTCTATGTCTTACTGGGTTCCCCTACGTTTCTATTTTCAACCACAGGTATGTTTCAGAATAAGGAGGGGTAGACCATCAAGGGGGTCATTTTTCACTCTGCAAAGTAAGATACTTAACATGTAAAATGTAATCAGCATCAACAGGAGCACCTCTGCCCAGGAAGGGCATTTTCAACGCCTCATAGGAAAAGCTCTCTCAATAAAAGACCATGCCCACCCTTTATACTGAACACGTGACGCACAGGCTATGTCTCCACCACCTTCATTTTACAGATGCGTAAAGTTTGTCACAGACTGTCACCAACGTGTGAGGCTGAGTTGGGTACTATTAATCTAGTTGGCAAGAAGAACTCAAAGCCACTGTAAAGAGTTCACACGTTAAGAGAAGAGACTTGAGTTTCCAGGGCAGGGTTTTCTGTCAAACGCCGAACCAATGAGACAAGACCGGGAAGAGATAAAAGGGACTCTCCCTTCCAATGGCCTGCCCAGAGGCCTTTCTGCACCCCAACTCCATGCTAGGACCCCACCAGGAGTTGTCACAATCTCGCGGGGGTGCAGGCTCCAGGGCTGGCACTGTCCAGGAACAGGGCCAGGAAGAAAGCGAATGCCCGTGACAGCAGGTCAGAGTAGAGAAGGAAGCACCTGGCCAGCACTGCCAAACCCTGCAGAGACATCACTGAGCCACTAGCAGGCAAAGCTAGGCGACCGCCCTTGCGGGACTTTGAGGAGCTAGAAAGCAAACTACCAACATGTCCTGATCATACTCTGTAGGGATGGTTTGGGGCCCACACAGACGATGGGATTATTTATCACTGGAACAAACTTCTTGAGTTGTATTGGATAGAACTTTATGAAAATGCCAAGTATTTTATGAACCTCTGTCTCGGCCATTCGACCCTTAACACCTGTCCAGTAGCGCAAAACAATATGGCGCCTCCAAAGAACCCACTTTCATCCTGAGGTGGACTGTTTTCTCCTTTCCTTGTTTTACATGTTGCCCTCCCCTCCACAAGGTTAGGAAGTCCCGGAGGGGAGGCAGGAACAACATGTTTCAGGAAGCGGCTGCCTGTGGTGAGCCAACACAACGCTTTCCTGGGGAAGTAAATGAGTGTGGACTAGGACATGAAGACCTACTAAAATTAAACCTCTTATAAGCGGCGGTGGGGAGAGCATGCAGCTGTAAGAAATGAGGGAGGCTCCCAGGTCCCTCGCCCAGGTTCTCCTGAGATGGCGCCGGATCCACCTGCAGTCAGTGCCACACCTGGTGGGCACCCACGGATGCTGTCACAGGCCCACCGCGCGTCCCTGGGACACTTCCTGCCCACTCCCGCGCAAGTCCAGGTTCCCGCTCAACCTCGAGGACGCTGGGAAGAGCGGGCTGGGACCCCTCACTGCCAATGGGTGGGCACCCAGCTGTCCTGGCACCCCAGGAGGCAGAGCAGAGTCTGGCTCTCCTGGGACCAGGGCCGGGTCCTCCGACACCAAGAACTTTGGGCTGGTTGAGGGGCTTTGGAGCCGTTCCCTGCCACGAGGGGTGCTCCACTTGCCATGGCCTGGTGGGCATGGGCAGGGGCTGGGGAACCCATTTCCCTCAGCAGTTGTTGTTCACATTTACTTACTAGGCTTGTTCCCTTTGTGGCCCGTTGACCGCAGGACAGGCTTCAGATAGAGCCTTTTTATCCCTGCCCTGGGCATTTCTGGGTTTCTGGCCTCTTCAGGTCCAAGTCTGGGGTGTGTGAAGTTAAAAGAAACACCCAGGAAGTCCCCATCACCTCTCTCCTCTGGTCCCTAGGTCGCTACCTGATTTTCCCTCTGTGCTGCCCAGTGTTACCGTTGCCCCGTCACGCACATCAGCTTTTGCGGAGTCTGCCCTGCCATCTGCCTGTCTCGAGACCTACAGCTCTGCTCGTTCCACACAGGGGGAAGACGTGGGGCTCTAGCTGTACTGGGTGGGATGGTTAAGTGCACGTACTTTCTTTTTCCAGAAATGCAAGTCCTCAGTTTACATTTATAAGCAGGAACTTGAAAAAAATCCTGATGTATAATCCTGCCAGTGTCCCGGGAGATTGTGCTTTTTATCCAAACGCACACTTATTCAAGTGGTGTTTTAATGCTCCACCGTCTACAAGCAACACCCATCCATCTAACTGTTGAGCCGTGCGAACCCCCCGTCTGTTCTGTACATCTTAATGCTTCGATCTCATAAACAAAGTCCCACTCATCCTGACTTTCTTACTTGTGCACATAAAATGCGAACATAGATGTTTTCACTTTAATGTCTGACTCCTCCCTCCTCCCAGAGGCCAATGGTTTACCTTGAATGAACTTTTCAGAACATAGAAGAAAAATAATCAAAATCTGTAGTTGGAGTACTAGTCTTGACTTGACTTCCACCCTAGTGTTAAAACAAAAACACCCCAGAATGTATTTTCTCTAATTTCTCCTGTGAATACATGATTTGTTCATTTATCTTAAAAACATTCAGAAAGGTGAGACATCACGAAGTCCTTTTAAAACTCTGAAAGTTTGCTAAACACAGATTGGATATTCTTTCCTTTAGGGAATAGTTTTATTTCAGCACATGGGGGGTTTGGCCCATGTGATGCTTTTGATTTGCTCTGGGGTCAGAAGCCTCAATCTGAAGACATTTTGATCTTTCCCCTTCTTGGCCATGACTTGACCACTCCTTCTACCCACAGTCCCCAAGAACGGGCAGAAAACAGACCTCACCATCCAAGGAGTAAAAGTTGCTAGTGAAGAGAAACTAACGACTAGTCACAGTCAGAAAGCCTGATACCAAAAGTGAGACCCAGAGTTACCACAGAAAGTTTGGTACTGAAAACTAAAACTGACTTTTACAAACCACAGTTAATCAGGTGCTAAAAACCTAACTCATGGTCACTAGATTAAGCAGAGGAACATATCCTGCCCTCTTAAGTCTGCACATGTGTCATATATTGCCATGTTTCAATTGCCAGGACATACCCAGGTCAATTTAACTTCCAAGTCATTCCTTTCATCCAGTGGGGAAACTTAGCGCTACCTACAGGTAAGCAGACATCATCACGTATAAAATCGCGTTCTCCTCCTCCGACCATCTTTACCAAAGCTGAAGGGGAAAGACTTATTCTTCGTCAAGGACAATTCCTGAGCCGTGAACCCAGTTGTTCCCCTTTGTGCAGGGGACTCTTACTCTCCATCTCTACTGCCTGGGACAGATGCGCTACTATGTGCCATCAGAGTCCCTCTAGAAACTCAGTATTCACTGCGTGAGCGGCTGAGGGCAGGGCGCCATCTTGCTTGCTGTGATGGTCCCAATACCTGGCACGATATTGTTTTGTTCATCATTGAAAGAGTGAATGTCTCTTCTAGCAACTGGCCAGTGTGAAAGAGAAAAAAAAAAAAAAAACAAGGATGGGAAACCTTTACAAGACCATGGCTGACACCAAATGACCAAAGCAAAGAGGCCCAGGAGGCCACCATGTTTTTTTCCTAAATCAAGGCTAATTGCTGCACACTCCCTACCTTGCAAAGTCCTATGCCACAGGGCGCAGAATAATGCCGTGTAGGATACCTGGCGCAAGCAAGATGCCTGTGTGTCAACACTGGGGCAAGAAGCCAGGAAAGAAACAGCAGGGTCAGAGGGCGGGTACGAATGGAAACTTACATGTATATGTGACAGGACTCCCAAGCAATTCTGTGTGTTCACAAAAATTACAAAGCAATTACATGTATTTTCTCAATAAACGTAACACAGATGCAATTCATTTGAAAAACAAACTGAAAGAAATCAGAAGGCTGTATTTCCGACTCAGGCCCGTTGCTTCCTTAGGACTGGGGAGGCAGACCTACGAGGATGGGGTGGAAGGGGTTGCTTGTCCCTTGCTTGCTCTTCATTTTCTTTGGGAGGAGGGAACTTTAATTACATTGATTTTTGAATCTATAAACACCTTTTTCTCCTGGACACTGAGAAGTGTACATTCTTAGACTTGACACATTTGCAAATTTTGACCCCAGTGATTCAGAGTATCTTGGTAGGATATGTGGAATTTTTTCCCCTTCTCTTTCTTCATTAAAAGCTGAGAAAAACATTTGTGAAGGATCTTGCTTAGGCCAATCCTCCTCATTTTGGAACAATCTCATTGTTTGTCAACTGCCAGCTTTGACATTCTCTCTCACTTCCCACGGTCTGGCAGCCGAGAAGGGATCTGGAGCCAATTTGATTCTCCCCCTCTGAAGAAACAGCTTAGCAGCCTGCACTGTGTTTGGAGAGAACTAGTAAAATGTGCAATTTTTTCCCTCTATTCCAAATGCCCGAGAGTGTGTGTTAAGATGGGGAAAATCTGCCTCATGGCAGAAATGTGCTATCAGCATCCTCCTTAAGGAGAACTAATTTTTGATATGTCTTGGTATTTGATGGAAGGCTTGATAGTACAACAGAAAAAGCTTCCAGATTCCACTCCTCCTGACTTCCAAAAGTTTGCAATCAAAACCAGACAATATGGACACAAATATTTCAAAATTAGGACAAATATTGATTAAGTGCTCTCATCACTGCAACCTTATGAACACGGGCTTACTATTATCATACCCATTTTATGGAGGCATCAACTGAGGTTAAGACTTACAGACCCACTGTGGCAGACAGAATCAGGACACACCTAGGACACCTCTAACTGTATTTCCACACGGCCTCAAGGCAGAGTCTCAGTACTTACCGAATAGAAGGTCTTTGATAAAGCCTTTGTTTTGCAACCCCGCCAGGCTAGGTAGGTTCCCCATCCATTCTAGTGATTTTATGGAGTCTGGAGCCTTTGGCATCATTTGCACAGCTTTTAATGGCAAGCAGGGGAAATAGGCCAGCAGGGAGACAGCGGCTTGAGCCCCTCCCCCAGGTGATGCCGCCTCTTGAGCCCCGCCCCTATGCTCAGGTGTGCACACTTGCACATGCGCACACACCCATGCCTGCAGGTGTCAGTGATCAGGCACCGTGCCCCACGCCCACGCCGTCCACGTCAATGAGGTCAGGCCACAGGTGAGTCACTGAGGCCAATGCATGCAAAGCCTGATCAACTTCCTTTAGCCCACACCTTCTTGAGTGGGTCGGTGACTATTGTGTGTCTGACCGACTCATGCTCAGAGGCCGTTGTGCAAGCATGAGGGCGCCGAGCGTGTGACCTTCCTGGGAAGTAGTGGGATTGGAGTCCTAAAGGCACAAGTAGAACGCTTGACTTCTCTCCTTAAAGCCCCAATAAGTTCCTTGGTCTTTCTGAGGCTCGACCTCCATATTTGGAAAGGAAGTGAGTGGAGTGGGCAGGGTTCTGGGACACCGCCACGACTCTGGTGTTCCCCACCCTGGACGATCCCTTCCCTGGGACTGTGGTGGGCTGTTACTCCGTTACTGGGTTTCTAGTAAGTTCACGTGGTGGCGATCAAATGGAGACCATCCTGGCTGGGACTGATGTGATCAGGGGAGTACTTACAGAGGAAGCCGCTTCTGTGAGATGAGATTCCCGCTGGCCTGGAAGGGAACTGCATGGTGTGAGCTGCCTCTGGGGCCACCTGGCTGGGAACTACCGGCTGCTCTAGGAGGCGGCGAGAGCAGTGTCTGGGCTACAACCAGCAAAAGCAGGGGGTTCTCGGCTACTGGGCCAGGGGAAATGCTCTGATGACAAGCGGAGAGTTGGGAAGCGCACCCGAAGACTTGGAGAACAGCCTCCCCCTCGGCGGAGCACAGCGCCCACCCCGGATTTCTGAGCCACGGACTTGACATAATATTTTGTTTACGCTATGAAGTCTGTGTCCATCTTTAATATAGAAGAGTGATACAGACAGTGAGTGCCACCTCACACAGCACCATATACTATGCACAATGACACGTCAGGCATCAACACAGAAGCTTACGATATCGATGAACCACCTCGTCCATGTGTGTCCAGGAGGCGTGAAGCTGCCCTCTCACTCTCTGAAAGCACGGTGACATCGGTGGTTCCAGCAGTCCTCTTGGCCTGCAGGTGAAGCTGGCCGGGGACATGGGAGGGCGCCACGCCAGCCAGCCTGCGTGCGCAAGGCCACGTCTCGAGGCGAGGTCGACCCGTGGTAGCCTCCCCTTCGCCCCCAGCCCAGCCGTCTGTCACCAAGCTCCCATCGGTGAGGTGGGCAGCCCAGTCTACTGACTCACAGCCAGGATCTCAGGCGCAAAAATGTTGGTTGTGCTGACTCTGTTCAAAGCGGGAGACCCTGGGTTTTCTCCAACAGAGGAAAACACGCGATACTAACACAGGGTCATTCCACCTGTTGACCAAGGATTCTGGAGAAAAGCGGTGGGGCTTCAGCTTGGATTGGAGGTGGGAGTAATAATGAAAAGTGGGAGGAGAGGCAAGGAGGCAGGCATATGCCAGCCCTCTAACGCTGATGGTGAGAACCTGCCTTCACCAGCACCTCATCTCCGTCATGGGGGGGGGGCGGGGTGTCATCAGCAAAGCTCAGTTTCTCTCCCTGAGCACCTATCAGTGCTTAAACGGCAGACCTCTCTTTTTCTACAGAGAATTCTTATTTTATCATTAAAACTGCTGATCATCACCCCACCAACATATGAATATTGCTCACACAGAGAAAAGGAGCTAATGTGATCAAACCCAGCCCCGGCATTAAATCACTGTAACTCATTTACCTTCCCTACGCATTATCACCCCCTCCCAGTCGCAAGAGCTTATACACGCACACAAAAATCTATAAACTCTTCCCAGAAATACAAAAGCATCCTCTATGATGTTGATAAGAAACAGGACAGTCACTCTCTCCTGACATATTTGTTCTTTAAAAACAAATCAATGGCGTGGGGATTTGGCACCTGGATGCAGAACAACGGCTTGATGAGGCAAAGATTGTCTTCATTAAGGACATTAATATTCATAGGGAGTAGAAAATCTGACACAAGAGAGGACTCGCTAACCTTTTCTCATATTAGATTTTTACTTCTTAACACAATTACAGTCCGGCAATGACTTAATTAATGCTGCTTTTCGTCAGCCGCTTTTAAAGACCTGTCAGTTTGGTCCTGCAGAGGCTGTCAAGGAAACAGAAAGACAGTCATCTCGGCGAAAAAGACACAGGAAGAAATTCAAGCACTTAATAATATTCAAAGTGCTAAGCAAAGTCACGTATCTTCCGGGATTAAGGCGAATTTCTGTCTCTGCTTCCATGTTGTTTAAGCGCGCCTTGGCGATGGTGTGAAGGGAGCTTACGCTGCTTGGGTTTGTAAGGTGGAGAGACATGGAGGGAGGGTTCGGCGGGGCAAGAAAGAGCCTCCCTAGCTTACTAAGGTGGCTTCCCAACTGCCTGTGATCTAGGGTGACCTGCTCTTGGTGGCCACAGAAGAGCCCTGGATTTGGAAAAGAGCTCGAGAAAGAACATTCTCCTAACACCTCTCTCTCTTGGGTGAGGAAGTCAGTCCACCCCACGTCTCTCTGACCCAGACGTCTTAGCACGGGCTGCGTTAAAAATGACTAAAATGAAATACTTGCCAAGACACCTGTTTCCGGGATGCAGGTTATTCTTGAGCCCTCAGGACAGAATTCCACTCCACAGCCCCATCGCTTCTGTTCAGGGCTGCGGAAGCAGGTGGTCCCCTTCAGCCTCGCTGCGGCCATCCCCCCGCTCCACCTGTCAGCACCCCTCCCCACCCACCTGACCCTCCAGGAGGGTGCGAGGAGGGTGTGGTGGATGCTCTTCTCTACCCAACTTGACTCCGACCTCTCCCCAACACAAGCCCTTTCGAGACGTCAACACCTGTGCTCAGCGCCCCAGCCATCACTTGGAACAAACGTGGCTGTTTCCAGTCTATTTTCCTCGTTATTTCTTGACTGAAAGAGTATGCTCCTGCCACATTCCTAGAACGTACCTCCCAGCTCGTCAGCGCCTTCACAGAAGATTTGATAGCATGGCATAAAAGCTTCCAGATGCACCTTATTTCCGAAGTTTGCATTAAAAAATGCAACAGACAGCCTCGCCATCAGCGCTGCTGACATTTGGGGTTGGCTGGTCGCCACTGTGCAGTCTGCCCCGGGGTTAGCAGCTCCCTGGGATGCAGCCAGGAGATGCCAGAAGGAACTTCTCCTCTCCCCTCACTGTGAACATCCAGAATGCCTCCAGATATTGCTAAGGGCCCCCAAGGGACAGAGCCCCCTGACCCCTTCTCAACCTCAGCTCAGTCACGCCCCAGAGAGGCCCGCCCTGATCTCTTTCTGTCCTTATTCCCTGCTAAGACAGCTGGGTGTTTCATACACTGGAGATTCTAGGGTTTTTGTCTTTCTTCTTTGTTCAGAGTCTAGATGAAAAGCATGGAAAGAAAGGTTACTATAAATACTATTTGAATAACTGATTCAGCAGTTCACAATCCACTGGAAGGTTAATTGTACCTCATCAGCAATGAGTGGTTAAATCCTTTCCCCTGGATGGCTTTGGGAAAGAAAGGCAGCACGCCGTCCTTCCTCTCTGCCTCCTCTATCGCCCAGTCTCAGGGAAGTGACCAGCAAGCGCCCTTTCTCGTGACAGGGAAACTCTGCTAAGGGAATCGGTTTCCTTTGTCACATGCTGGGTTGGAAAATAGGAACCATCAGATAGAGAAACACCAATGCAGCGATGCCTTTGTAGCTCCTGTCCCAGAAGCTCCTGGCTTGCTCCCTATGAAGCCAGAAAGCGTCTTGCGGATCTGTTTTGCTTTGGGTTGGGTTGCCAGAGAGCCCCTGCCCGACATTAAGGAAGGTGCGGTGGGCGCCAGCTTGCAGGGCGGGAGGCTGTGATCAGCCCTTATGGGGCTGCCATTCCGGTATCTTTTGCCATTCAACTGGTTACACGAAAAGAGGTGGGAAATTTTACACAGGGGAGCAAGGTGTCCAGAGCAAAGAGGTTCCTGACCCCTTGCCTGTTTGGGGTCATTATTTTAAGTGCTTCCTAATTCACTGAGGTATTCTTGAGTAAGGTCTCCTAATCAAGAGACAGACCCCAAAGAGCGTCTTCCTGCAAGCACAGTGATCCACAATCAGCATCAATCCCTAAGAGTCTTGTTCCATCTCCGTGCCACCCAGATCCTGGCACTCCAACACAGCGACAGATGTCACAGAAACCTTGAAACCTCTGAGGGCAAGTCGTACGATTCTAAGGTTAGGATAGCGTTCTGAGCAAAGCTAAGACCTCAAACAGCTAAGAGACCTCTTTGCAGTGCTGAGCAAAGCCACCGAGGCAGCGTGGGACCAGTTCTCAACAGCGCCACCAGGTGGAAGCTCCGGGAACGGCAGCCACTGAGACCTGACTTGGGTTTCCAGAATCCTCATCTTCCCATACTTCCAGATTCTCAACCTACAGTTTCTCTCTCCAGTTGGGTTTTGAATCAAAGTTGACTTGGTGGAGTGAATATAGTTCATGAGATGCATGTGGGAAAAGGAACCAGGGTGTAAGTCAAGGAAGACTGTGGAGAGGGATATAACCACGTTGTGATGTATGAGGATTTATGAGGCCTCAAACAATTCACTGGAACTGAACAAGGCATGATGACTACCTTCAGCCCTCGGTTTGTAGAGGAAAGGTACATTTGACCAGTGTGTCTCTCAGGATCTGCACATTTATCTGACTTTGATGTTAAAGACAAGCGAATCAATTAGAAGATTGCCCATGAGAATAACTTGGATTTTGAAGGTTCAGAGCCAGACTGGTGAGAAGGCATTGCCTTATTGATGGTGTCTTCTCTCTGTGTCAACCCACCGGCTGATGAAGAGCAACACCTTCAGGGTGGCCAGTCTTTAAAACTGATCACACCTCTGCCCTGAGCCCTTCGTGATGTCAGGCTCTGCATACATCTCTGAGCCTGTACACAGATCTGAGTTCAAGTCCCAGCTCTGGCACTTAGAAGATGAACATCTTGAACAAGGTGCTCAACCTCTCAAGTGTCTTCCACTGTGGAACTGTGGTAATTATTTCATCCCAGTTCACCTTTATTGAGAACTTCTTACAAACCACAATCAGTGCTTTCCACTTGTCACCTCCTGTCATCCGAGGACCAGGAGGGTGCAGGCGCCATTTTTTTATGGGCCAAGCAAGTGGCATTGGCATCGGACAAGCAGAACAGGGAAGCTGAGATGTTTCATGTTTAAGTCAACAATAACAAGGAGAAGGGATTTCTGTCTCAGGAAGCATTGTTGTTGTTTAAATTGTTCTGCCTGTTTAGAGAAATAAATAATTACCAAGCCTTTTGTGACTTTCGATACATTTAATCTCTGAAAGATTGAATCCGGTTAGGGAGCCCTTCTAAATGTGGTAAGAGTTCTCAATTGCCTTTGGGGCAATTCGAAGACTTCTTCATGTTGAGTTGATGGTAATTAATACCATCCCAGTGGTGCACCTGAACATTTTATTATCCCACGAAGGGGAAGACAGGAAACAGCCTTCTGAAAACAGAGTATGGAATGAGGTGACATCATTAAATGTTGGATGCTTCCTTGAATGGTATGAGATGCTTTATAAAGCCCCATGTGTGACGAAAGTTCCCTGCACAGGGCTCCCGATGTACAAGGTGTTGTGGATCTTCCCTAGGCAGACCCGACAATGTGCTTTATTTTCCTCTTATTAATAATAAGGATCAAAGTCATAGCTACCTGGGAGAGCTATGGTGATGGCAATTATAGGAATTAACCTCATGAATTACACTGCCTGGTACAGAGGAAGTACCCAACAATGTTAATAATTCTGCCTTTAGCCAACAGATTTTATATTTTATATATACATATAGGTCATCTCATTACTAAAATTAAGAATTTTTTATCATAAAAATGTGGGGAATCAAAACACAAGAGTCCCAAAATATCACATTTAGCTGTTCACCAAGAGGGAACCACTGCTGTTACAGATTTTTTCTTTCAGTAAACATGTGTTTACAAATCCTTTAATAATTGTTTCTTCAAAAGACGGTACCTTGTCTGTCCCCATAACTTGACACTCGTGAATTGTGCTTCAGAGGGCGGGGTGCAGACAGTCTCAAGAGTGAGTATTTCTGCCGCCACCTTACCCTGCCTCCCCCCACAGGCGGCCCTGACCAGGGTCTCTTGGCCCAGCCCCCAGTAGAGCCCCCAAGATCTGCAAGTTCCCCACCCAGAAACGCAAGATAACGAAGTCGTGTTACGCCCCTGCAGTTCGTATTCCCCAGCACAGGTAACTGGCACAACCACTCTGGGAGCCATGTATAGTTCCTAACAGTTCTGTGCCTTTTCCATTAGGCTCATTTTTTCATGAACTTTGATTTTAAACCCTGCTTATGACATCATCATTTTGAATAATTTTAACACATTTTTGAGAATCTGTTTTGGATCATTCTCTTGTTTTTATTTGCCCCCTACAACTGATTTTTATATTTTAATTTAAAGCAAAGCACCTCCACCCCTCAGACACCCGCCCCTTTACCCACTTCTTCACCCCCTTCCCTCTCGGTAACCTCAGTTCTCTTGTCAAAGCCTGTGGGTTTATTTTTTTAATTAAGTCTGTTTACTGATTTCCTTACATCATTGTTAAATTGTGGACAACAAATGTGTTCTCTCCTCAGGTGCGGTCCCCACAGTTCTTCTACCACCACCACAGCCCATCCACATCACCGCCATCCCCTCCACCTCCCCCCCCCTTTACTTCCCATCTCTCCCCCGCTCCCACTGGACACCACCGATCTATGGTCAGCTTGCAAGTTTGTTTTTTCCCATGATCCTTTGCTTTCTATTCCACATGTAAGAGAATCCACTAACAGTTATCATTCTCTTTCTGACTTATTTTGCCTGGCATCATCCCTTCCAGCTTTACCCATGGCACGAAATGGCGTAAGGTTCCTTTTTGATGGCTGAGTAATATTCAGTAGTCTTGTGTCTACACACCACATCTTAGTCTTTTTAGTGAGATGGGCACGGGAAACATCTCATCACTACCACACTCTCCAGCACCTCTGCCCTGAGCATGGCCAGGAAAAGGTGCTTTCTCAGAAGGCATCTCAGACGCAGGCATTCCTGCCAATGCTGCCAGCAGCCGGTCTGTCCACACAGGTCTCTTAGAGCCTGGTTGATTTATGCCTTTTGCTCTCCCAGTGAAAAAAATGACAGGCAGACACCGTACCTGAGCAGCTTTCTAATGTAAACTTCGGACTCTCTCCAGACCCAAGACTGCGCGGACACGCAAGCCTGCACAATGGCGTTCTGTGCTCTCTGAACAAACTTCTCATACCATCTTAGTTTCTCCTTCTCTCTGAAGGTATCTGAGCACCAGGATTCCTTCGTCTTTGAGAGTCCTGAATCCTGAAAGTATCATGCTCGCTGAGGCAACTTTATTGAATTTTACTCTTTATTCATTTTCTCTAAACCAAATATAAACACTCCCCACCATAGGCGCCTAGTTTCAGAACCTCTTGACAAGGTCTGTTTGTCTACAAATACTCTTTAACTCTCCTTTGCCGCCTCGGGACCACAACTCACCATAGAACCATGCAGCTGCTAACACATCAAAACCAAAAATTGTCAGAGGTTTTTTTTTCAATCAACCTAGATGCCCAGGCAGGGAGAGAGTGCCTGTATCCTGAATAGTGGTTACTATTCAGGTGGGAGTGTAATAACCTACCTGCACTCCCAGAAGTCTGTGGGCTTTTCTCTCTGCCTTCTTTTGATAAAATGGCTGCTGAGCCTGGTCCTGGGCACCTGAGAACGTGCCAGCTTCCTCCCTGCAGCAGGGCTTAAAGGCTGCCACACGTTGGCCATGCGTGATCTCCGAGTACCGGTGAGCATTCCATTTTCATTGGGAACAGCTGCTCATTTGTGTGGCGGAGAGAGGCCTCAGGGTTAGAAGGGACCGAACTGTTCTGCCTTTAATGTTTTTGCAAAATTATCTTGTTGACAAGTGCAGCATTATAAATTTGAATCCATTAGCTAAAAGGATCCATAAATATTTGAATAATGGCCTTTTTAGAGTTTTACCAGTCTATCAAACTTGTCACATGTCCACTTTTTACATTTTTCCTACTGCTGAAAAGAAAAGGGCTGGAGGGAATTTTATGGATGGTTTCTACATATGGGTGTTTTATCCTTGCTTTCAAAAAGGAAGCACTTTGCCAAGCAGACGCTGATTAACAAAACCACACCACAACCTGGCAGTGGTGGCTGAGGGGGCCTTGTCCACTCAGGTTTGCTCTCCCTGCTGGTGAGCGGGATGTGACCACCCAGGGCCCCATGTCCTGACCCTGCATCCAGGAAGGGCCAGCTGAGAAGAATTGGCCAATTAAATGTGCACGGATGGGACATGATTCTTACCTAGGAAGGAGTTCTATGGGACTCAAGCATCTTCTCTGTGCCTGTTCTTCTCTTCATACTAGGTAGCAGGGGGATGGAGACAGTGAGTGATGGGGCCAGAGCTAGAAGCCAGGATCCAGAACTCCTTCTTGAAGCAAAGTCATCCACATGCTGAGCGCAGGAACATGGGCTTGCGTTGCCCTACGTCACGGAGGCTGCCGGGTGAGTTTCGGCACTTACCAACAGCCCAAGTAGTAAGTCACTTATTCATTAGCAGGGCTGGACTTGCCCCATACTTTGGAATGCCAGACATCTGTTGGCACTGTTGCCATTTTCAAGTGATCGTCTAAATTCCCAGGTAGTGACCCCTCAATCGTTCCCAAAGGGCAGAACATGGCTTGTGTCTGTTGTTTTCATTAGAGCTCATGTCCACCTACACGGCCTGTGTCTTTCCCCCACCTGCTGAGATTATTTCTGGAGAATTCGGAGCAGTGCTCAATCAGCACCTCCAAGGCAGCATCCTGGATGGCTCTTAGGTGGCCATCAAGTGTGTCTCATCCCAAGGCCCGGCTCCTTAAGCCTGCCAAGGACTGAACTGAACTGGAGGGGGGGTGCCCCTCCGGCACCCCCAAACCATCAGCGTCAAGGAAGAAACCCCTCAGTGCTAGCCCCTCGCCCACGGGACTACCCTAAGGAGGGACATCCAGTTTCCACAGCGTGCCAAGCACTGTGTTAGCTGCTCCGTAAATATCCCTGCTAATCCCAACACCCCTGTAGGATTGATGTGATGATCTCCAGGACACCGCAAGTGAGACAGGTTAACTAACCAACTTGCCCGAAGTTCTACAGCTGGCAAGTGGCAGGTCATGGATGCCAACTCAAGCCTGCCTTGCTCTGAAGTCACCCACCGCGGATGCCTCACAGACCTTGCCAGGGACGTGCACAGAAACAACTCATTTTATAACCCAGGGTTTCCAGCCTTGGTTTCTTGACACCTGGGGCCAGGTAATTCTTTGCCCTGGGACAGCCTTCCTGTGCATTAGGATAACCCAGCATGTCTCCAGCCTTCCCCAAGTCCCCCTGAGGACAAGATCCCCTAAGGGGAAAACTAGCCTGATAACCTCATTCGAGAAGCAGCTTTCCATCCCCTAAGGAATGGATGAGGTGCTTTCTGATCAAGAAAATGTTATATAAGTGACCTGTCTCTATTCTTGCTGTGGTTGCCAAGCTTAGAGACCACTTTACGTCCCACCTGTGGGTATGACCAAGTCCTGAGGAATTTCCACTTATCATCTTCTAATTTGTTATTTGCTGTCTTTTCTCCATCTTCTATATTTCTCTGCATATTTTTCCCATTATAGTTTGTCTTTCTCCTTCTGAAGTTTTTTTAAATACTTCACAGATGATCCAAGATATAAACACCAAAACTACATTATACTGGTTTTGAAGTTAATTTGTTTAATTATTTGAGCAAAGCTGAAGCTGTCTACGGATAATAACTATTCCTATTTCTTTTTAAGTATTTTCAATAATTCTCTGATATTAGCAAATCAAAGTGAGAGGCCAGGGACCGCACTACCACCCCAGACAACTTTGCCAAGGTCACCTTCAATGCCATCTCCAAGACCTTCAGCTAGTGCACCCCTGACCTCTGGAAAGAGACTGTTCATGGGGTCTCCCGATCAGGAACCCACTGGCATCCTATAAAGACCCCACCAGAGCCTTTGTACAGGGGATCTAGGATCCAGCCCCCCCATGTGGTTTCTATACCAGAAAAATAAAACAGATTTAGCCTATTGGAAGTAACATTTAAAAATCAAAGATGAATTAAGAACTTGCCTTTTGTTGAAATTTTCTGGCTCCCAGGGTCATTTTTTAAAATGGATTCAGGCATGATAGAAAATAAGGAAGAATAAAATAAAAACCCAAACAAACTTTGAAAGTAAATTTCCCCCTGCAAATGATGAAAATTATTATTCTATTAGACTATGTCTGTTACTAAGTTTAGAGGAAGACATGATGAGAAAAGGGAGACCTTTCTAAGCTGCTTTTCTAAGCGGTGGCTACCACTCACCCTCTCCACTGATGCACAAAGACAGTCCAGTGAGCTGAGAGACTCCACTTCGAGAATTCTACCACATGTTTTCACAAATGAATTTTCCAGCCTGTCAATTACTGGGGAGATAAAAATTGGGCCCAGAACAAAGGGTGAGTCAGAGGCTCATTTGGAAATTTGGGATTTCTGGTTCTGTTTTGACAGATTTGGAAGATGAGGAAAAACATTTCCTGTAAATACCATCGCCGGGATGGATTCTCACTCTCTCATTTCCCCCATCACACAGAAACCTATATTGTGCCTGGCGTGGAGCCCCAGAGAAATTATCAATATTCACACATCTGGCACAAATCTGTTGGAAGAAAAAAACACGTTGTGCCATCTGTATTTCCTCAACCGGTTTCCAGCACAGCCCAGTCTTCTGCAGTCATTCTGTCTCACGGTCGTGTAAATATAAAGTTATATTACTTCTTGGCTTGTTCAAGGACACTGTTCATCATAATGGGGAGGATGAGGAGATGATGTCACTGCCAGGAAAAAAAAAAATGCTGGCCTTTCCCAATCCCCCACCTTCCCTGGAGGACAGAGGAGCCAAATTTCATCAAGTTTGGCACAGTTGTAGGAATTAACATGACTGAAATGTATGCCAGATTTCAAAACAATTTCTAACAGTTTCTGCGAGACCGTGTAAGCAACTGAAAATCGACATGTTGTGTTGTGCCCGAGTCAGCCAACTGCTGTCACTGCATAATTAGATTTTCCTGCATGAGAGGAGAGTTTCCTTTAAAAAATTATGAAATCAGGCAAAAGCTAATAGAAAGTCTAAGTGGGCCTATTATCCGCAGCGTCGTCTCCCGCCCAAGCACAACTTCACACGCGTGCCCAGGAGAGACCCAGGGCTCTGGCTGTCCTCGCTTCACATTCCTGAAATGCTCTTCACAGAGGGAGAGAGATGCCCAGGCCACATGCAAGCGGGCCCGCCTGGCAGTCCGATGACCGGCTGGAAACCAGAAGCAGACCTGGCATGTAAGTGTGCTTACTTCCCTCTGTGGGATAATAAATGTGCCCAGTAATGCTCGGTGCCCCCCAAATGTCTCCCTCCCTTCTTCAACGGTGACTAGATTTTGTTGAGCTTTTGCCAGTCCCCTTGCACTCACTGCGGCCATATACTGGGTTCTAGTGGGTGAGACATGAGCAGCTTAAGTTTCCAAATTCCATGTCAAATTCTTAATAGGAAAGGCGGGTTCCCTCCCTTCCCAGCATGTGATGAGCCCTGTGTGACCATCAGGGTAAGCACCATGTCACATGGAAGAGGGCTTCACCCCAGAGAGACAGAGCTGTAAGAAAAACGCTGCTTCCCCAATACCTTTGCATTGCCATATTGACCTTGGAAGGACTCTGGAATGTTCCATGAGAGAGGCCAGTTACCGCTTTGGTCAAGCCATTATAAATTTGGATCTCTGTATCTTTAGAAATGCCCTCAGGGTTCATCAGAGCAAGGCCCTTGCAGGCAGTGTGCCTATCCTTCCCAGTGGGTACCTTTCCCAGGCGATCTTTGTGAAGATCCCTCTGAAACGCAAAAAATGCTTACAAATAGCAGTTGTTCACTGTTTAGGATGAGGAGGTTACCATTACTACCATTTTACAGGTGAAGAAACTACCACTTACAGCGGTGACATAACTTGCCCCAAATCACAAGACAAATATATTCAGTTTTGCTTTGTTTTTCACGTCATGTGTTCAAATCGAATGAGTGAGCTCCTGGCCAGGTGTTCGACAATGGGACACACTAGTCACATCACTAAAACAAAACCCGGAAGCAGATCCCGGCCTTGGCTGTGCTGACTCTGACTACTGACCGTCCACGCAAGCTCTATGCCCAGACGCTGCATTCTATTAGGCTTCTGTGGGGTGAATGTGTGCGGTTAAGTTTCAGTCTGTTTGTGTACAAAAAAAAATAAACTTAAAATTTTAAAATTTCTTTCAAAATATCTAAGATGTAAACTTAAACATCCATTTAAAATCTTTCCTGTGATCAGCAACTCAAACAGGCTAAATTAATAACAGGGCCTTCAAGGCTTCTTTGACTGAAAATTCTACCAGAAATGGGACAGAACTCACCTGGCTCTGGCTTGACTCCAGCACTGGAGCGAGCACTGTCCTCAAAATGTGCCCCACCTCCTGACTAGCTCTCCTCCAAGATGGCGACACTCCCGCTGCCATACGACACCAAAATGGCTGCCAGATCCTCCAGACCTGTATCTCGTCCTGTTTCATTCCAACAGAAAGGAGTTCTATACCGTTTGCTCTGATTAGTTTATGGACCTGTCTGTCAACATGTCCCAGAGGACTGAGGCCTCTGATTCGCCAGGCATGGGTTAACGTCTAAGTACCAACCAGACCCCAAACGCTAAGAATAAAGGAAACGTGGAAGGCAGATAGTAAAACAAATTTAGATTTCTAGATGGGGTGGCTTTGAGTCTAACTTTGAGTGAATTTGCAGTGAGCATTTCTTGGTGTAGCCCATCCAATACCCACGTCTTACTCTCTTAGGTACAGGACTCTGGTGGGCCTGTTGGGAATTATATTTCTTCTCTCTCAGAGTTTATACCTCCACAGTATTCTTTGCTGGATTTCAATCCCACAGACATGCTTATAAACATGTGCACACACACACACACACACCCCTATTCCTTGCCCAGTGATGTTCCAATTTCCCTAAACATCACTTTGCTTCCAGAGGCAGTCAGCACTGCCAAAAAGTGGTTGTGTGATATTGAACAAGAGACTCAGCTTTTATCAAGCTGACTTCCTCATCTGAAAATGGCCTTGTAATCATGCCTATTTCATGGAGTTGCTGTGAAGATGATGCATTTAACACTGTAAGCACAGGGCCTAATCTCACAATACTGCTTGCTTATAATGTAGGTAAAAGGCAAGGGGACCCTCTCTTAGTTTTCCCTTCTCTCGAGAGCTCTGATTTCTCATAATAAGCCAGCCTAAACTGCCCTCATTTGAACTTCTGTAACACAGCCACTACAGCTTTATTGTGTCTGAGACACATAACATTGGTTATTTGTCCCTTCAAAAGTCTGACCCCTAGACTGGTGGTTGTTCACATCCCTTCATAGGGACCCTAAGCCCTGACACAAAGACAAAACTGGTTTTACAGTGGACCTGGAGTCAGACAGACATGGCTCAAAGTCTCAGCTCTGCCATTTAGTAGCTGTGAGATCATAACCAAATTATTTAATGTATATTAATTGTTTTCTTCTCTGCAAAATACAGCTGATGTCAAGCACAAATAAGGCAATCTATATACACAGTACTTTCGCATGGATCCAGACACCTATGAGTACTTAAGAAATGGAAGCTGTTATTTTATATTACATGTATTTTCACCTGCTTCAGTACTTCAATTCTCCACCTTAATCATCTTAAGAAATGATTATAGGATGAGTTAAATTGTTCTAAAGTCCTACCATTCCAAGGCATAATTGATCCATCCCCAGGCATATCTAGCAAATATCTAGGCAGAAGACACACTTAGAGACTGAACTCAGAAAATTTCATGAGTCAAGTTCAGAATAAGATTATGACAGGGAGCACAGAAGGACTAAGTTCCTATGATCTGGAAATACACTGGACATTAATTTCATTATCACATTTGGTCTCCCAACAATCCTGAATAAACCACCCCCAACACCTAGTGGCATAAACGACACATATGCATAGCTCAGGGAGTTGGCTGCAATTTCTCTGGTAGCTTTCTTTAGGTTCATTCATACAACTCCATTCAACTAGATAGGCAGCTACAATGTCCAAATGGCTTTGCTCACATGCATGGCAGGGACTGCTGGCTACCAACTGAGCACCTTGGTTCCCCTCCATGTATTCACTCATGTGAGCCATGCATGGTGGGCTCACGGCAGTGTCCCAACAGGGAAAGCTCCAGAAGGCTTGTGCTTATCAAACCTCAGTTGTATGACCCACTGCAAAAGACAATGATGTTCCTCTGGCCAAAGCAAACCATCTGGCCAATGTCAGAGTTAATCGGGTTGTGGACTTGGATTAATCTTTTTTTTTTTTTTTATGAGGAAGTATTGGTTTAAAACCATGTG
The DNA here is from genome assembly GCF_000260355.1 of Condylura cristata. Classification (NCBI taxonomy): domain Eukaryota; kingdom Metazoa; phylum Chordata; class Mammalia; order Eulipotyphla; family Talpidae; genus Condylura; species Condylura cristata. The sequence goes on along the minus strand of NW_004567123.1, from coordinate 32,775,701 downwards.
ATTCAAAGACAGAATTATAACTCTTCAAATGCATTTAGTGAGAGGTGTGGCAAAGAATCTGTGGCCACATTTTATCTGTGACAGAAAGTTTAAACAAGGTAGCAGCCAGTGACAGAGCTCAGTATAAAATGCAGGTCCTGCTGTGCCTATATTCCTTACAGTTTACCAGTGTCTCAGAATACCCCCAGAGTGATGGCCTTTCATAATCATTTAGATCTCTGGTCTCCTTCTTACCTCACAGGCATCATTTCTAGCTCTGGGGTAGAGCTATGTATAAGACAACCAAAAAAGTTGCCTCCAGAAAGCTGAGAACATTTAATAATGTCAGATTAACGGGCTAAGAGTAACTGAAGGAGCAGAGGACTTCAGTGTGATTAGTCAAGAAAGTCCTCTCTCACAAGCCCTGAGACAAGGACAAAGAAACAAAGACAGTCTTGGAAGAATTTTAAGCAAAGGCAAAAGGAAACTCAGTTTTAGAACAGAAATCCGCCAGTGCGTCACAGCAGGAAGCAAAAGGAAGTCTTCTGAGAGGCAGAAAGAGACTAGATTTTCTGGGATCTTGGAGGCCATGTAAAGTATTTGGATTTTATTCAAATTAAAAGAAGACAGCTAGAGCATCGCAAGCCGGGAATTGGTGTGATCTGCTTTACATCTGACCTGGGTGACACTCGATAAGATGCCATTGTCCTGGCGGCTCTGTGGTATGTAGATGCCAGCCCAGCAAGAGGGCAAGCAGAGCCCGAGCCAACGGTTAATGCTGACAGCGCAGTGGGCACAGAGAGCAGAGGTGTCCTGTGAGATGCTTTGTATAAGGGTTTGCAAGGCTTGGTGATGAATTTTTTATGGGGTGGAGCTTAGTAAACGGAGTCGAGAATGTCAACTCACTGGGGCCACTGATGATCAACAACAAAGGGAAAATCTACTCAATGATGAAACTGAAGGGTTTTGTCTTGCCATGTTTGAAAAAAGCACAAATTGGAGTCTTTTTTGATGGTTTTCAAATGCATGCCAGGGTTGCAGGTGGGAAAGACAACACGCTTTGATGATGTGCAAGGCAGGGGAAGGGCTCAGAAATAGACACTTTCTGGCCGCTGGGCCGGCTCTGTGTCCCTGATCAGAAGGCGCGAAATCAGCTGTGAACAGGAAGGCCGCCACGTCTAACAATAGGGGAGGAGAGCTGAATGTCCTGAGGATTGCGTTGGGACACGGGTGAATGTCCTGAGGATTGCGTGGGGACATGGCACTGTGCATCCAGACACAGCACAGTCACTGTGGTCGCTGTATTTTTTCTCAATAATTAAGACACTTTAGATTCTCCCTAGTCTATTCCTCAATCCCTAGAGCACCCCCAAATCTTGATGCAATCGTTTTCTGATCCCAAGTCTGATTTATCCTTGCACTTACATGAGTGCAGTGAACATCCAGCCTTTTGCTTCTTGGCCTCAGAACACCTACATTAACCCCTCTAATTCAGGAGGCAACAGCACTTTGTCAAGGCAAAAGACCTAGTTCCCCATTTTGTCTAATAAATTACATCCTGAGACTGATTCCCTGTTGTCTGCATATTTTTCCTGCATAAAGCTCCCCAAACAATAAATCATCTTCTTGTCTTGTCCATCATGCATGGGCTCATTACTTCACACATCATAATTATAATCAGTGAACAAAACTCAAGGAAAAAAATCTGAACAATGGAAAGGTATCTTTTTTCTTAACATCAAGGCAACTTCATATGATTAAAGCTTCTAATAATATAGATGGGTGCTTGGGATGATTCCCAGGTAGTTCTTTTACATTTCACAGATATTCTTAACAGGTCCAACTACCTAAGGAGGGGAAAAAAAGCTCTTTTTGCCTTTAAGACTTCGAAGTCTGATTTTTTAAGTGCACAGATAACTTTAATACCTAAATTGAAAAATGAGAAGAATATCCGTAGGGAAAAAGGAGCTTATTGCTGCCTCCCTGAAGTTCATCAAATGTTGTCACATATTTCTCTAACATTTTTGACTTGGTTAAGTGCAAATTTAGGTGAACACACTCTTTTTCCCAGGGTTCATGGCAACAGAAATGTAATATGTATCTTCTCATTAATCAGTCAGCTCTACATTCCGAGCAATCTCAGCCAAATGGTGCTTCCTGGAGGCAGGGGGCTGGACAAAATGACATGGTTCTCCCATCAGTTCATGACTTACTTTTTAAACATTCACATCACGCTCCCTTTTTGGAGTGTTTACGGCATATAATGACTTGAAATCTCCCTTCTTGCAATTTCAACTCTAAACAATCTTCCACATAAATTTCTCCTGTAGCGATGGAGAAGATTGAATTAGGAATGAAGCAAATGGATGAGTAGTAATAAACTCACCTTTAGATCCATCAATTAATTTTTATTAATTATACTCTATCAGTTGGGAAATGGAGAATTATAACTCACGTGATCGTTGAAACATTGCCACGCAGACAAGTTCAAATTCTTTTCTTAATGTGTGATTTGGGCAGCAAAGAAGAACTCATTGATAAGAGACCAGATCCTCTCCCCTGCCCACTTTTTACTCCATGGTCATCATGGACACCGTGTCACATGACGTGATCTTCAGGAGAAATGGACAGTGACTCTGCACGTCGTGACGAGGTTCTGAAAAGGTAGTCCTCAATAACAAGGCTGCTTTAGGAGGTTGTATGCGCAGGCCATGAGCATGCCTTCCTGCTCTGCAACTGTCCCCTGAATCTTTCCTTTCAGGTATGTGACCCTGAGTGTGACCTTTAGCCCACTCAGCCCCAGTGAACTCACCTGTTACTTAAGGGGGGTGTAGGAAGGATTCCACTAGTGAGCCCTCACAGACTGCAGAGGGCTATTTATAAGTGGTAATCCTAATAAGCATGAGTGTCTGTTACCTCTTCCTTCAGGGGACTTTCATCCAGCCTTCCTGACCCGGCTCCTTAAATTGCTTAAATCCTCCTCTGAGAACCACTTGATGTCATAATTAAAGTTAATCACTCCTTCTTCTGTACTTCATACTTTCTTGAGTCCTTAAATTGTTGTCACTGTTATTGTTGAGATTGTTCTTACCTTTGCTCTTCCATCCCTCTCCCCATGATCCTTGCCCCCTTAGATCAGTGTTTGCCCAAATCAAAACAGTGCCTCTGTGTATCCTCCCTCATCGCCATGTATCTATCTCCTTGCACATAGGAAGGAGGAAGGTATGAATTTGTTCTTGACACACCCATGGATAAAGAACATAGGCTGGTTCTAGACATAAATGCCAAAATGATAAAGTGTTTTTCTCAGTCTTAACATTTTTAAAGTTCATTTAAATAAAAATATTAACATTTTGAAAGAATAAAAGCATAAATTAAATCAGTGCTCATGATGAATGCTCCATCAGAAAAAAATTACCAGTACTCATGACATGTCTCCTGATGATACACCAAATCCCCCACCCCCGCACCCCCACCCACCCAAGTTCAGCCCTCCACAAAGCAACCCTGGGGTAGACTTGGCCTCTTTAGCTCTCCATTGATCAACTACAGAGGAGCATGTTATCTGACATAGAGCTGATTATAAAAAAACTCTATGTCCATCTCCCGTAGGGTAAATGACTAAATAGGTTTGGGGGGAAAGGTAGTCAGAGGGAGAGAAAGGAATAATCTGAAGATTCAGAGATATGGTAGACAACTGCAGTGCATGGACCTGATTCAAGCATATTGTAAAAATGAACTGAGCATTGTCTGAAGAGTTGGTGCTAAAGCATTAATAATTACCTCAGGTGTGATATAAGATTTATTTATTTATACATATGGAACTGGGGTATAGGCCAGAGGTGCAGGGGCAGTGAGAGGATTCACCAGAAACAGAGTAGGGAGCAGAATAGGCAGATTGACGAAATACACTGCTGAGGGGAGCAGCGGGTGGGTCAGGGGATGTCTGCTGCACCATGTGGGTCACTCCCTCATCGGGAATTGAACTCATGCTTTAGCTTTGTAGTGCTGTGCTTTAGCCTGCTGCGCCACCTGGGAGGGTCCCGTGATGATTCTTTTTAAGATCCTTTCCCTTTCATGGATATATACTTATACATTTACAAATGGTCACATGTCTAGGATTTTCTCCCCAATCCTGGGTGGGTAGGAATTTAGAAAAGCAGGACAGAGGAAGAATTGAAGATGATTGCACCTGACGGAGGTGCATCAAGATAATTCTACTTTGAATGGAATTTCAATTCTTAATTATAAAATAAACTTACAGATCTATAATTTCCCCTATGTTCAAAGATGGTTTTATGTTCCCTCGCTTTTCCCTGAATTGCAAACGCTGATCCTGTTTTTGCTACTCAGGTAGCCAGACATACTTCCCTGGACATCAGAAGTGAGCAGTCATCACTGAGTGCGTTCGATTTTCTTTCTAATGAATATTTGGTCACAATCTGTATTTTCAACATTGAATTTATCAGCTGAAGAGTAAACAGGTAGTGCATGTACCTGTACACAGTAGTAAACACACCACTAATTATATTAATAATAGCTAATAATGAATGTTTACTTCCTTGCCACTATGTGGGTTCATAGGCACGGGGTTACCTCACTGAGCTCTTGCAGTATTTTATTGAGGCAGAAAGTTTCCCAAGTCTGCTTAGATTCTGCTACTTTCCCAGGCCTACTGCTTGAGGGAGTCTGTTGCTTAGATTCTTCTACTTGCTGGAGCAGAAAGTTCCTGCAGTATACTGCTTGTTCATAGGCACAGCTGTGTCAACCTTGATCCCCATCCCAAACCATAAAGAATGCTTATAATATAATGGGTGGGATGACACTGTTCCTCACACAACCTATACAGCCACCTGATTTCTCTGGGAAGTTGCTGTAACATTATGAGCTGAGGCCTGGTACTGGAAACCATGGTGATACAATTGCCAAGAAAGCAACTGAAGCTGAATGGGGCAAAGATACCTCTCTCCCCCATAATCACAGCAAAGGGCAAAGCTAAGACCAGGCCTCAGTCTCCAGGCTTCATTCCTCTCTAGAAACACTACAGCAATAATGTTAAGTTAAATGGCCATCGAGGGGACGGGTGGGTTTGGGGAAATTGCCCGGAAGCATGGAGATAGGCACTGGCAAGGCCAAGCTCAGCCAAGGGCAAACCCACTCTAGGACAGGAAACAAAACACCAAAGCCAAGAGCAACAAAGCCCAGCCATCCAGCCACACTTCTTTGTTTGGTGTGCATAAGGCTGAAACCTTCTTGAGTGACTTGCGAATAGTCACAACTCATAGACGTTCACATGCACATTAATCCTTCTGTGCTAAACACATCTGAAGGCTGTGAAGAGTGAGCCCATGTTCCTTCACAGTGTTCAGAAGTTGAAGTAGAGATTTGCTGAAAGTAGCAGTTTGGGGTGTGACTTGGCAACTGCATTTAAGGAGAAGGTGCTAGAATCAGGAATGTTTTTTAGTCTGGGCTGAAATGAGGAGGCCTGGCCAGTGTAGAGGCAGAATAGAAAGACACAGAGAGAAATCCATGAACAGAGTTGACCACAGAGCTTGGAGATAGAATGGAGTCAAAAGCAAAGGAATGGGACCCCACTCTGTCATAACTGACCTCCAGTTTGTCTAGTGGAAGGAGGCATCACACGAGGGAACTTGGCTGCATCTACAACTTTCAAAACAAGGAACTATATTGGCTTTCTGTTGGAGACTCTTGGGAGATCGTAACACAAGACATCGGAACACAAAATCAAACAATATAGTACCCACATCTATACTGTGTAGACTTAAACATAGAGAAAAAGGATCTGTGTAAGGCCAGGCTCTTCAGCTCTACGCTGACTGTTGAAAGACCCTAAACCAAGAGACAAGAGACATTCAGTCCTTCATCCGAGAAGTTTACACTGAGCTGTAGATGTTCATGGCCGGTATACAGCTGATGAAGACAAAGCAAAGGAATGATAATGTGTTCAGGGAAAATTTCTTGAAAGGAAGCTTCTGCCTCTTAGCATCATGAAGGATGTGTCAACACAGCACAAAATGTGGAACTGTTAGGGGGAAAGGATGCCCTGAGCCAACTCTATAGATACAGGTTTTGTGGACTCCACCCCCACCCAGACACCAAAACTACAAATCCCAGCAACGCCAATGGGAGGATGTTGGGACCCAAGGGCGGAGCTAAGCCTCCATTTTCCCATTTTCTGGCTATAAGGGCAGACGTGTTGGACTAAGTTTCTCTCTCTCTCTCTCTCAGCCTCATGGCTGGTAGCTGGTCACTTGGCTCTTGATCAGCTTTCAGGTGCTATTGGGGGTCCATGGGGGTCCAGGTCAGCAGAACTGGTAGGACGCATTAGTTAAGTTGTATCTGTCTCTCTTTCCCTGGGTCATTCCTTTTCTTTTAACCTTGTAAATAGCCCCAGTATTGACCTTTCTGTGTGTGTCTGCAGTGCAGTTGACTCTTAAGCGCATGGGTGAGGACCCACAGACAGGCCACCCAGTTCACATTGGGTGGCCCTGTAACAGAATGAATCCAACAAAACTTGCATGGACTTAAAGCAGACATGTAGCTATTAGGTGAAGGATGCAAACACCGTGTCTCTCCATCTGCTTTGTTGTTGCTCCTACACTTGCAATGCCAGGCATCATGTGCCACCTTATATATATGCCAACTTGTGGCCTCTCTAGGTTGGAAGCTGCAGGAGAGCAGGAATTCACCAGGGTTTCCCTAAATCTTAGAACAGTTCCAGAAACACAGTAAATTCTCCATAAAGACACCTGAGCAAGTTCACCGTCACAGAGCTCATAACCTAAGGTGAGCAGAGCACGGGGCAGGTAATCGCCTGTCCGTGCGCTGCCTGAGCAGTTCACAAGGCTGGAGGTACAGAGGCCTGATATGCAGCAGAGAGAAAAGCTGTTATAAGTTTCCTGCCTTAGAAAGAGAAACAAAAATGTTCTCTGCACATCTACACAATAAGTTGCACCGAAGCACACAGAGCTTAAAGAATGACTTTCACTTCTCTCTCCATCTTACTCCCAGACCTCATACACAGGGAAAAAAATGTCACGCGTGATTCTGTCACTAGACTTACTCGTTCTGTGATCCTTCGATAGGGGGCAGGGGATGCTGGAATGAGAGCAGCCGGGTCTTATGCGATCTGTACAGGATCATCTCAGCCCTGGTGGGATTTTTTCACTTAACGTGAATGTGAGTATATGTGTGTGTGAGTGAGTGAGAGAGAGACGAGAGCGTGTCCTCGCCCTCCTCAGGCAAGCAGGGACAGGGCTTGGGCACAGCCGGGGTGCACGCACTGAGGCAACCCCACCTCTCTGCTGTGTCTGAACGCCAGGCCCGACAACACTTAACCCACCTGATCAAAACGCTTCCCTTGCAAAACAGCAAGAAATTGTCAGCTATAGATGGTGATGCTGACTTCTCAATAGGGGGAGAAAAAAAGACCTAAATTAGACTTCTATAAAAAGAATATTGCATATTTATTTCCACAATAACACCCAGGAAAAACGTTAGTCAAGAAGCAAGCAATTGGGTGAATAAATAAGCTTGTCTTTGTTCTCATCAATTAAGTTATTACATCAGTTGGAAAACCAGTGAATTATAATACAGATGTTTAATGAAACACTGCTGAGCCTATAAGTCAAACTCCTATTTTGTGGTGTGATTTTGGCTGCATAGTTTTGTGTGTGTTAAACCGTATTTATTAGCTGATACCCATTATTATTTTGAGCAAGGTATAATTCAGTTGTCAGGCTCCAGCGCAGGCAAGGAGATTTAATCAGTAAGAGCCGCTTTGCTACTGAGTATAAAACAATGTGGGTTTCATGAAGCAATCACGGCAGTGTGAAAAAATGGGATTAATTAGTATTGTATAAGAACAGGCAGCGTGCTCATTAAAACCTTGTGAGGTGGCTGGTGATAAACTGCCACTTGATAGGACCGCATTAATGTGACAAGAGAAAGACTTCATTCCCAAATCCTTTCTGATACTATCTTGCTTTTAAGTTACCTGGGATGACCCTCCTTGGCGTTCAGAACGCAGAGATCAAAATGACTGCCACGGATCCCGGCCACCTGGGCGAGGGGCCCACCTCAATGGGGACTCTTCAAAGACAACTTGTTCTGAACTCGCAGTGAAACATGAATCACGAGCTGCAAATGAGGCAGTGCGGGGTGGCGGGTTTGCATTCGCACTCAGCAGGGCGGGCAGAAACTAATTTGCCAATGGGCAACCCACCTTAATGAAGCCCATGTAGCCATCCTGTCTGTTTACCTGGATGCTGGGGTGTTTGGAAACGTATCTGGCCCGAGGACAGGAGGAGGGGCTCTGGAGGGAGACGGTGGGTCCCCCAGGGGAGTCTCCACCCGGAGTGCCACTAGTAGTTGGTTTCCAAAATGCCCCTTTCAGTCCTTCACATGAGTAGGGAATTTTTGTTGTGTTCTGTTTTCCCCTGAAATCACCTGCACGTGAAAAATACCCCCGCTCCCCCCCACCCAGAACAATCTGCTCAGGGTCAAGTCTATTGTTGATGTAGTGTTACTGGGGGCCCTTCTGCTGGCTGGGCGTCCGATTTTACTCTCTCTCAAACGTGTGAGGGTTCGGGAGTGTGCTTCCTACTGCAGTGACTGGGCTCTCTCCTGCTAACGTCTGTGTCAGAGCAGATGGCCACACCCATGGTTTCCCAGAGGGTCTTCCGTCACCTGCATCCCCTCACCAAGCTCCCAGCTAAGGAGCTCGGATGGCGGCTCTACACAGCACAGCTTATTTGTCAGATGCATTGCTAAGAATGAACAGGCATTTCAGAACCCCCGTCCCTCCTCCCTCCAGATATTGTGTGTGCATGTCCTGTGAAATCTCGCCAGCACTTTCAATTAATGCTTTCTACCATGAAGCTCAAGTCCTTAGTCACAATTATAGGCTGTTTGCAATTGAACTTGGGCAATTCCACCGCCATCTGCAGAGAGGAGGCACTCGGCAGAAGTCAGGCTACCTGAGCAGGTGAGAGGATTAAGCACACCGCTTTACCAAGTGATGTGTTGCAATATTATTCATTTAAACCCTAACACCTCATTGTTGTGGGGCCAGCTGCATGATGTGATGCAATATGACAGCCATTGAATTAATAGAAAATGGAATTCACCTCTCAAAACTTCCCACAGAATAAAAGCAGAGAGACAGACAAAAATAAAGGCCGAAAGACCGACAGATGCATGCCTGCAGTAATTTTCTGTCTCCTAATGAGTCTGCTCCCTTTGCAGCAGGAAGAGGATGCCACAGCATCACAGCCTCAGCCCCAAGAGACCCTCCCCACCCTGGTGATTCCTCTGTCAGGCAAAAGAGTGATACGTCCCTACTTTGTTTCTTTTATTTTAGTAAGTAAATTGCGTAGAGGTAATAGGCTGTGAACGGAGGAGCAAGCGTACCATTTATGCATGACAGGGTAATAGAAATTTTCTGCCCCTCTTATTTTGATGAGAACCTTCTTCTAGACCCTACAGCTCCTTCAGGTAGTAGCCCCCTACTTGATTTATAATCCTACTGTGGCAGAAGAGGTCGGCTGGGCAATTTAAGTCACTGGGTTTTGCTAATGAAGGAGGGCCAGGGAGTTTCCCTGGCAGAGGCTCTACTTCACATTCCTGATGCCCCACAGACTTTCTCTCCCAGTTTTTACATTATTTATATAAGACAGGGAAATGGCTTTCTTGGAGGAAAATGAGTGAGCAAGACATCTCGGCTAACAGAGGGTCTTCTCCAGTTCACCGTGATCCAGAGACCCCAGGCTGCTAATCCAGTAAATGAAAATTCAGACTGTCCAGCCAAGTCTGAACATCAGATAAACAACAAAATGGGTCAACATCTGGGATGTCCTGATACTAAATAATTTGTTGCTGATCTGAAATTCACAGTTAACCAGGCATCCTGTATTTTATCTGGAATGCTAAGATGAAAGGATGTAGACAGGCCTGTCCCCAGTGAGGGCAGGAGCTGGAATATCAGGAAAAAATGCCCCACACAGCTCAGGGAAACCAAGAAGATGCAGGAGTCTCCTAACATCTTTGCTTCTCACTGGAGCACTTTTATTCAGCCAATTACACACAATGTGCTTCACTGAACTTTGAAAGAAACTATTGGTCACTTTCTTACCACATGGATAAGCAAGTTTTAAATGATGTTTCCTGCATATTTTTCTCAAGGAGATTTGCCTTTTGTGAAAACGAAATAAATAGTGGTTCTCAAAGCTGGCGTTCCTGGAACCTGCTCACCACCACCAAGACCCAACAGCTTCCTACTGATATATCTCCATAGGTTACAGATTCAGAAACATTGAATTTGCTTATAAGGGAACTGAAGACAGATAATCAAACAAATACCTGCAATATATAACTACATGTATGTCTATGCCTATCTGGAGCAGCACAATAGCCAAAGATAGAACAACCAAATGTATCATCAACTGATGAACAGTATGGTCTATAGTGGCTTGGAATATTACTCAGCCGTGAAAAAGAATGAAGCCCTGAAGGACCTAATAACAGGGATAAGCCTTGAAAGCATGACGCTTGGTGATAGCTGTCATACACAAAAGTCACAGACTGTATGAGCATGGTTATAGGAAGCATCCAGAATAGGTAAATCTATAGAAACATAAAGGCGATTAATAGTGTCTAGGCTCTAGGAAGAGGGGAGGGAGGAGAAAAAGAGGAGAGTGATGACTAGTGGGCAAGGCTTCCTTTGGGGATGTTGAAGTGTCTGGGAACAAAACAGTAGCGACAGCTGCACCTGCCTTGTCATTGCATTCAGTGCCACTGAACTGCTCACTTCAGAACAGCTAATTTTGTTATATAAATGTCCCTTTAAAAACAGTTAAATAAGCAAAAAGCATTGATCTGAAGAAGAATGGAGTTCAGTAGTCTGCCTCGGCTCCTGTTTTGAGTTTATAATCAACCGCAAAAAGATGACCTTCTCATATTCCATAGCACTCCTAAAGTGAAAGATACTTTCATCTCAGGAACTAATGTAAAATTATTATGAAGTAAGTCCCTGATAAAGGGGTCACAGGTGGCTTTGGGGGCCTTTGGGCTTGATCAGCAGAGCCCTGTCCCCACCTCCACTGGGAAGAGCCCAGCCCCAGGCTTTTCTCTGTTGTTTTGTCTTCAGCAATATCCTTTGCCTATGACATGCAACACACTGTATAGTACCTGTCCCAGGCCTCACATAAATGATGGATTTATTTAATTTTTATTGTAGCAAAGAAAATATCATTCACCTCCATTGTAAAACAAATTCAAGTACTATATTTTAAGACGTCCATGATGATTCCCTCAACTCCCTGCCACCGACCCCACGCCAATTCCATTCTCCTAGCACAGACAGCATTTGGTTTCCTGAGCAGAAACTCCAACCTGGCAACTCTCCAGTCCAAAGGATGGATGTGTTCTCAGACCTCCAGGAGTCCTTGAGCCCTGGCAGAGAAACAGCCATCTGTAATAGACTATCCTGTCTACCTCACTGGCGCCTCGGGAAGAACTAGCCTTCCTTCCAGAAGAACACCTTGTCCATCCTGGCTTTGATTAGCACCCCAAGCTTCTTCCTTCCTGACTACAGTTCTCACCAGCACCAGCTCTGAGGAGAGAATGTTCTTGAAGAACTTTGCATTTAAGAGCTGAAAGCTAACAGGGGGGAGCATTTTCAAAGAATGTCACACTATATGGAGAATGCTTTCTGTAGGTTCATATTTAACTATGTATTTTCACTCAGGCTGAGAAACACTCTCTGTTGAATCAGCACCTCAAAGCAGCTAGGCAAAGCAGTAAGAGACGCTCATGAAGAAAGTTCCACACGAGGTGGATGTTCTCATCTAGTTCCAGCAATAGGAAGCAGTATTCATGGAGATACTAAATGAGAGACTCCTTGGCTCATGAAACATCAAGACGTTGGAGTATGGGCTAATGATTGCATATTTTCTTAAAATTCCACCAGAGTAGATCTCACTTTAAGAGAGTGAGATGTAGCACTCCCAGCTAAGTTTGCTTCCTGTAATTAAATTCTCCATCTTTCTTTTGCTGTCTCTCTATTTTTCTCATAATGTGTGCACGTGTGACAGATAATTGGGGTGAAGAGAAACTGCTTAATTAACGAATAATGTAATTATATTGAAAAATATTTTTACATCACTTATTATGTACCTATAATACATATTGTATTGTACTCACTTGCTATCTGGAAAGAGAAAAGAAAAGACAGCTGTTTACTGCCATCCTGGGAGTTACCATCCTGTTGGTAGATGATAAGATGAGCTCCTCAACTCCAACACAGTTTACCAGCCTCATAGCAACAGGTGTTATTATGACTGAACTTGGCACTAAACACTTCAGACACCCGGACTGCTTAAATCCTCACCCTGAGAAATACACACGATTTCCATACCAACCTTACAGATGCAAGGTTAGCAACTGTTACCAGTTGGAAGGGAAAGTGACTTGGGCAAATCCAAGTGCAGGTGGCGAGAGATGGAGGTAGCCCTAGAACACAGTCCCACTGGACTCCAGGTCAGGGCGCTCCTCTCTGCAAATACAACTAAGCATATAAGAAGCCATGAGGGACTGAGCGGGCGTATCTACCCTCTTGGAAAAGCACCCAGGACAACCAAAGACTAGACTAGAAGAACTTCGTAAATTGAGACTTCAGCTGTACTTAGAGGCGGACTCGCTTCTGGTTATGCAAAGATAGGTGAGCATGCATGACATCAGGAGATCCCAATTTCTCTGCAATAGACTCCTGAAATGTCAATAAAAAAAAAAAAACATTAAATTCTCACAAGGGAACGTCAGTCCAATTAAAACAGCTTCAATTCATGTGCTGTCAAGTATTATCTTTTTGCAGATGCCCTGATCTGTAAAAATTGATCAGAACATGATGAATATTTCAAAAAGTCACTCTTCCCACTGGTAGAATTTCTGGGTAACTCCTCACTTTGCAGTCCTGCAGGGACCACAGACGTGCCTGTGAAGTGGGTGCCACGTCTAATAGGGTGCCACTTCTCAATACAAGCGGATGCATATTTTGTGGGCCTGGAGGCTGGTGGGGGAGACAAAGGCAGTGGAACTGAAGAAATAGCAAAATAATCCCAGGGAGGACACGCTTTTGTCTGGCTGAGTTCTCTCCCCTCTTTCGCAGTCACTAGCCCTGAGGAACTGCCCTCCATGGCTGGCAGGGAGGGAGCTGCAAACCAGCCAGAGTCTGGGAGACTGGGAGGACCTGGAGGCTGAGCTGAGGCTTCTGGAAACCTCCCTCCTGAGAGGGACTCTGGAGAGCAGGAGGAGCCTGCTCTGCGCCTCCGTTACTATGGCAACTTTCCCCTTTGTTTCCCTGGATGTAGAGCTGCAGCCTCATTTAGAGACCGGCACTCAGGTGAGGCAGCGGCGTATGGCAGTGGGAAAATGACGACGTGGAGCAAAAAACGGCCGGAACAAACACAGGCACACTCCTGGCCTCCGAAGGCTCTGTCCAGACCGGCTCGCCCGCCCCGGAGCCAGCGCCCTGTGTCTGCAGCTGCAGCCGACTGAGGACAGCTCCGGAGGGGCTTTATTCTGACTGTGGTGCACAGTCGCCTCTCCTGTTCTTCTCTTGCTTGCAACACTTGCCGCTTCTTCCCCTCTCAGAGGGGTCTAGGAGAAAAGGTCAAACTGGCCCCTCCACCCTGTGCCATATTCCCCCGACTGTTTCCTTCCCAGCAGTTAGCACAGTTCATTGGCCTTCACCCACTGTCTCCTGTTCCTCCTTCTGCTGTCTCCCCAGGTCCAGGAAAAGCCCCATGAGGGCAGGAGGCTGCTATGTTTGCACAACGTGATATCAAGTGAAAGGTGTCCTGCTGTGGCAACAAGTGCGCACTGTGGAATAAATGAATGACCCGAGCACTCTGGTGCCTGATTCGGGTGGCGAACTACTAAATCGTGATCCAGAGGCTTAGAATCTCTCACAACTCTCCTTTCTGTTGAATGAACAACCAACCGAACAATCAACCCTTAAGTCATCGACCACCCTCCCACATTCCCAGGCTTCATTCAAGACCACCCCGCCTTGCTGCAGCCCCGCCCACTCGCTTAAGCCCCGCCCCTAAGCAAGCCCCGCCCCTCGTTGCAAGCCCCGCCCCTCATTGCAAGCCCCGCCCCTCACTGCCGCACCATGTACGGCAGCATCTGCTTCATTGCAAAACTTGCCCACATCTCAAGAAAGCCAAGTGATATATTTGCAGTGAAACTGCAGAGATGGGGAGAGATAAAGTTGACATTAAAGGAACAGGAAATAAATTGAACTGCAGAATATCTTTACTGGGTATTTTTCTACAAACTGAAGGCCATAAGAGAGGCGGGACCTTGGTACATTTACATCCTAAATGCTAAGAGGCTGAGATCAAGGAAGAAATCTCCAACATGCAGAAAAGGAAGAAAGCAGCAGACAGAATTAGGGACATTCTGCAAATGGCCAGCATCCTCCCTCATCCACTCGCTGGGTTCTCCAGAATCCCTTGGGGTTGTTTGCATTCTCGGTTTCCCTGTATAAATGAATGTCCCCTGAAGCCTACTGGCTGGAGGTAGGAGGAGGGGCTGCATTATCTTTCCATATTTGTAAGGGATGCGGATGAGACATAATTTTCACAGAAAAGTATATTTTAGGCAACATTGATGGGACTCATTGATAAAGTAATATAACTCAGTAAGAATGTATTTTATTGTCATATGTAAGCAAAAATTAGCCATGCCTAACAAACAAAAAAATCACATAAAAAAGGCCCTCCCTGGTGGCGCAGCGGGTTAAAGCACAGCACTGAGAATCTAAAGCCGCTTCCGCATGAGTTCGATCCCCGCCTGCCCCGGAGATGACCACAGGGCGCGGCAGACCTCTCCTGACCCGCCCGCTGCCCCCCTCAGCAGTGTGCTTCGTCGATCTGCCTGTTCTGCTCCCCACTCTGTCTCTGGTGAAGCCTCTCACCGCCCCTGAGCCTCTGGCTTGCACCCCAGTTCTGTATGAACAAATAAATAAATCTTAAAAAAAAAACAAAAACACATTAAAAAAGTGGCTTCAAGTCTGAGATGGGTGAGATTCACCAACTCTGGATTTTGAGCTTATATTACAAGACATGATTGCTTTGATTTGGAGTAAGGAGTATTTGTTTGGTCTTAGTTCCTAGAGCCCAATACTGTAGAATTTCAAGAGTGTTAAGAGCGGCAATAAAGAGGGTGAAAGGAACATCTTTTGCTCTCCATAGCAAGCCCGTTCAACCCCACCTGAGTTCATGCTAAGGGCTTTTAGGAAACCCCTGAGGAAGAGGGAGCTGGTGGCCCAGAAGCAGAGGCATCTGATCAGGGGACTGAAGCTTTCAGGTCCTGCTCCACTGTAGAGGGAGGGGAGAAGAATGGCTGATTAAGTTCAATCGCCAATGGCTGGTACTCTCATCAACCATGCCTACGAAATTAAACCCCTGTAAAAGCCCTAACTGGAGGCGCTCAGAGGGCTTCCAGCTGGTCAACATAGGGGTGCTGAGGTGACATGCCGGAGAAGAATGGATGCCCAGCCCTCACCCCCCACCCATTTCCTGGCATGCACCTCTTCCTCAGGCCACGCCTGGGTTGCATCACCTTGCTCCCTCATTATCCCATCCCCGGCCTCCTCGCTCGGCAGACACATCCTGCCCGGTGCACGCGGGGGACAGGTGGACCATGTTCACAGTTCGCTCGGAGGCGGTGGCCTGGTCACACCCCACAGGCCTTTGTTCCCCTGCCCCCACAGAGAATGCTGTTTGGTGGGCACGCGACCGAGGTGGCGCTCTTCCTGAGACTTGCCTATGTAAACAGACTTCAGTGGAAAATAATCTGTAGTGTCCAAGCCCAGGAATCAATAAAAATACTGTTAACATAAAATAAATAAATCATTGGGCCCACAGCGCTGTAATTCTCCACCAGGCGTACCTGGGAGGTTTTGGTTTTAGTTTCAAGCACACACCTGATCAGCTCCAAATAAATCAAACGAGTTAGTATCTCAAGAGGCATATCTTTCTAATTAGTATGGTATAGAATGGAAACTAGACCTTTGGTGGTAAACATAATATAGTGTGCACAGATGTTGATTTATAGTGTGATACACCTGATACCTATATAAAATGCAAGCCATTGTTACTTCAACAAAAAGGGTTTAAAATTTTTAAAAAGTTTTTAGAAAACTTTTTACAAAAATACTAGAGTTTTGTGGGCAACTAAACTAAGCTTTTATATTTGACATAGAGTCCCAAAAAATGATTTTGTAAATTAAAATTAATTACTTGAAGGTATTTCGCATAGTAAAAATGTATACCCTAGAACTGCAAGTTAGGGAAACACATTCAAGTTCAGAATGATAGCAAATAGCCACCCTAGCCAGGACCCTTGGTTACAAGTGACAGGAAACACGCAAAGCAAGGAGTGACCTTAGAAACCAAAGGGTCGACTGACCCATATAGTTGGGAGGTCAGAGGTTGGCTTCCTTCAGGAAGGCCTGGCTCACCACTGAAATGACGGCATCTGGGCTCACTCTTTGTCTCTACTTTAGGCTCTGCTTATATGGCTTGATGCACACTTCAGCATGGGAGAGCTGACCCTTACCCACATCCATGCTCTGCCGCCCCCATGGGAAGAGACTCTCAGTGTCTATTGGTCAATTCCAAGGAAGAGCCCAAAGGGTTGAACTAGTTAGGAATTCACGCCAGGAGCAAGCAGAGTGACATCATGATTGAACGCCTGACCAGGCACCAAGACAGAGGGCCAGCCTGCTCTGCCCTCACTCAGCCAATGCAGGGAAATGGACACGACCCATGCAGTCATGGCTCCACTGAGCTCACACAAGGCTTCCCTCCATTCCCCATGCCCCAAGGCCTGTCAGTGACACCCCGGTCGTCAGAAGTCAATAACACAATGAACACAGTACTTCCTAGCAAAAGCAAAATCTTACTCCCAAATCCCTGGCAGGTGTTGGCTCTAGGCTGCCTGGGAGAACTGGACCCCACAAGAGCCCCCACCCCCTAGGATGAGACTCACAGAGCAGCAAACTGGAGCATTTCATATCACTCAGGCTTTGTAAAAATCCCCTCCTCTTTTCTAGAGAATTTAGTCTTCGTAATGGTGAACTTTGTCCAGGAAAATAGAGAGAGAAGACATGTTATCTGGCTACATCTCATGTGACTGCTAACAAAGTCAGTCCTCAGGCCTGCGTGGCACCGTGCCCGGGAGTCTGTAAACATGCCCAAGACTGATTTCCAAACCCACTCACCAGTGGAAAACATAGTGAGTACAAGTAGCTGCATTTACTGGAAGTCTTTTGGCCAAAAGATTTGCAAAGTGAACTTTACAAGACACTTCTGTTGGAAGGGTAGGGAAGACAGAACTACACAGCACAGGGTCAGACTTCCGAATACACCAGGCTGGGATGAAGACCATGACTGAAACTGGGGGAAGAACTGTCACATCTCCCAGGGTCAAGAAGCCAAACCACATCACCTGATGTTGGGCACCACAGTCACAAGATGTGGCCGTATAGGTCAGCAGCTCAGTCTGACGACGAATGAAAGCAGAATCTTTTCTTAAAAAAAAAAAGATTCATTTACTTATACACACAGAACTGGAGTACAGGCCAGAGGTGCTTACGGTGCTGTGCTTTAACCCAAAACCAGAACCTCTTAAAAGGTGACTGAATCTACCAGAATTCATGGCGATCTGAGGGCCGAGTGCCTTTCACCGCACTGTGGATTTGGAGTCAGTTCCATGCACTTGCATGAAATCTGCCGAGCAACAATGCCCTGTAGAATGGGGATTTTAATTCGGACCCAATGCAGGCTAACTGAAATCAGAGCTAAGAGCTTAAACCAAACCCCAAATTGATTCAAGGTACTGCAACACCAACGTTTTGTTTTACAAATAAATCAAAAGTTTTCATTAAAAAATATTTTTCCTATAAAATATACTCAGGCCTCCCTGGTGGCGCAGGGATTAAAATCTCAGTGCTATCAAATTATTGCCAGCCACGCAGCGCGAGTTCCATCCCCAGCTAGGAGGGGCCCACACGGCTCAGCAGTGGATTCCGGTCAGCCTGCTGGTTCTGCTGCCCACTCGCTCTGGTGAACCCCGCACCCCAGCTTTTTGTGTGCATAAGTAAATAATAATAAATCTTTTACAAAAATAAACAAAACCGACTTATTTTTCATTTGGAGACTAGAGTAGCATCCCGTAAGGGAGACACTGGCTCATTTATTCAGCAAGGACCAGTGGGCACCTATTAGGTGCCTGCCGGGCGGTCCTGAGGACAGAGTGGGGAGCTCAGCGGAATTTACGATGGCTTCATTCATCTCAGCACTAGTGGACAGAGACCAAAAATACGTGGAAAATTGACAAATGCAAGTTTCTTAAAGCAGGGGCTGGCAGGCCCTGGCACCGGGCCCTCCTGTAAGTCAGGTTTCAAAGGCAGCTTGGCACACGCCTTCCTGCTGCGCTCTCAAGGCACTTACGTGCCACCAAGCAGTGTGAGTGTGTGGGGCATATGCCCACATTTGCGCTGTGGCCTTCCAGGAGAAGCTGGCTGAATGTTAAAGAAAGAAGTGAACAGGGACGGTGCTGCAGTGGGAGCTGGGGACCTGTGGAGGAGTGGGCTGGTGGGGGCGTGGCCTGGGGGTGCAAGCAGCCCCCACAAGCTGTGAATAGGGGCTGTAGCCTCAGGGGCCTCTGTCGTGCTGCAGGTCAAATCCTCCAGCCTCCAGGCCCGGTTTACTCTTCATTTCCAGTTTGACCTGGCCCTCACGTCTGCCTGCTGTTTTCAGCAGGTCTCCTCAGACCGAGACTTCTGTCCTGGGGAGAGGTCCGCTGCCTGCCTCTGCATTTTAGCTTGACTGGCATCAGCTCTGGATGCCAAGACTACATCCCCCAAACTGGGGGAGCCTCTGGATGAGCTTCCTCACCTTCCTGGCTCTGTGTTGCTAGAGCACCCCACTTGGAAGAGGGCTGAGACTACCCTTTCCCAGAAAGGGGGCTCCAGCATCATCTGGGGAGGCAGAGAGAGCAAGACCAGTTGCTCCCAGTGCAGAGGCGATGAGGGAACCAGATGATCTAAGAAAGCTGTCGTTTGCGTCCGGCTACCCCAAACGTCTCCTTGTTGTATTGAAGCGGGGCTCCCCGGCTCTCGTGCTCTGTGTCCAGGGGTGTCCACAACGGTGAGAAAACCCACTCCCCTGCCAGCAGCCTCTGTCAGCTGTGCCCCTTTAACTCAACTCTGACGCCGTCTTTGAAACTATCTCGAGCAGGAGTGGCACGTCGCAGGCGTGGCCTCGCCACCGTCAGGAAGCCCACGCTCCGGCTTCGGATATTTTCCTGATGCGTGTGGTGGTCTGGGGTGGATAAATTAAGTCTGCTTTTCTCCTGATTGCCTTGCTGGCCCTCTTTGTAAGTTCACTTTGTATTCTTTTCTGTTCAATACTTTTCAAAGTACTGAGAGTTTAAAGAGGTCCAATAAATCCCAGATCAGTTTTTAATGACCACGGTAAGCCTGCTTGTAATATGTCAGTAAGCTGAACCTAAAAGCCAATGGGGAATAGGCCATTTCTGCCTTAGTAATTGCCTCCACAGAAAGATTTATAATGTCATTATCTGAATCTACAAGAAATAACTCACAGAGCTGAAATACCCTAAAAAAATATTACAATTCTCTTAAAATCTAGTCATTCATAAATGCTAAATCATAAAACTTTTTTCAAGATGTTTTATGTTAAGAGTAAAACCCAGTAAAAATATAAATGCTCGTTTCTTAATCAGATTCCTCATTCTTTATGTATCTGCTTGTAGCTTTGCAGCTTTCTGGGATATATTTACAAACCTAACATTCGGTTGTCAGAAGCCCCAACCGCTATAAGAAGCCAACGTGTCTGAAAAAGCACCTCGAGTCGCCTTTTTATCTCTGTGCCATAGAGGAAGAGGGTCAGTTAGTCTGGCAATAAAATTAATTTCAGCAATCAAAGTCACCTTTTCCCCTTGTGTTTCCTCGTGGAAAAAAACACACTATCCTTCCTGCCCGAAGTCCACAGAGCTGCTTCCAGCTGTTCTGCCCCTCAATATTTCCAAATCAAAAAAAGATCAATCACTTCTTTCAAATTGCGGGAACCATCGTCCCCAATTTGTCCAGCGTTTAATAAAGTCCTAGTCCTGCCTCGTGGCTTCATCTCTTTGCCCATGAAATCCAGCAACATTTACATTAACTTCCACGGTGCAAAATATGCTTTGCAGAGAGAACCGCCCGCAGTTGAAAAACAGTAATTAGTAAAATCTTATTTTCTCCTTTTGAACTCAGTCGCTTCACACTCACAAGATCATCAAATCAGCTCTTTGAGAGGTGTCTCCCTTGCCTCTCTTAGTCTTCTCAAGATTGGGATTTTATTCACCTTTTTAATACCTCTTTCCTATAAAAAACATCCCTGCTTTGAAGGGGGTGGGGAGTGCACGGGATTATGGTGATGGCACATGGGTGACTTGGTGATGGGAAACCCGAGGGGATCACAATTGAGATGGGGGGAAAAAATGTACAAAATGATGTAAAAATAAACTGTTAAAAAACAAAACAAACAAACAAAAAAAACCTCCCTGCTTTGAGTGGAAGCGGGTAAGGCGTGAAATCAGCGTGGCTCCGCGCTGACCATCAGCCCCGGACCGGACCGCTCATCTGCCTGAGATGGGCGCCTGGGGACTCGGCCCGCGAGGGGCCCACTCAGGAAGGCGGCGCCCGGCCGCCCCGGTACCAGGAGGCGCCCGGTGGGGTCTAAAGGCCCCCTGGATGACGGGGCGGGGTGTCGCAGGGAGGGAAGCCGGGTGAAGACAGAGGGGCAGGCCTGTGCGTGGGCCGAGCGCGTCCCGCTGGGAACCTCCACTCTGGTTTGGGGACAGCTGGCCGCGGTTTCTCATTTCTTGCCGTGGGTCTGCATGTTCGCGGGCAGGAGGCTCTGCCAGCGGTTCAGCCATCGAGGTGGGATGCGAGACCACCCTCCGGGCCGCAGGTGCCTCTGGGGCTCTCCCGGCCCTGGGGAGGTTTCCAGCATCCCTGGCTCCAGCCATGGGGTCCTGCAGTGCCGCCAAGGGAGCTGTCTGCAGATATCTGCATTTGTGGGGGGAGGGG
>NW_004567123.1:32679460-32754332 GCF_000260355.1 Condylura cristata | reverse complement strand
ACCTCTGGTTAAACAGACACAGTCAGATGCACTTGGATTTACATTTCAGATTCGCTGTTTTCCCATCTGTGAAATGGGGCCCAGTGTCAGCTACCATCAACAACCCCGGGGATATTTAGCAGATTTGGGATGGGTTCCTGAGCATGGTTCTGGTCACAGAGAGGCCCAGCAAACATTAATCAGCATCCGTATTCTTGTCACTGCTCTGCCCGCTGCCCAGCCAGCTCACTCCACACCTGAATATTAGCTGTGACTCTTTTAAGCAGCTTACAGACAAGGTAATTTCCTCCAGGTGCTGTTAGTTCTCATCCTTACTAAGAGGGAGCCCTGTTTCTCTCCCCAAGTAGCTTTGCACAGTGAGTTCCAAGCCCCTGGATTCTTTTGGCCTCACACTGCAAATAACTCGAGCATTAAGAAAATCTTCCAATATTTGCCTCCTTTACAAAAAAAAACTACTCATTTTTTTCTCATCTTCAAGTCAATCTTCAAGTACAGCTGTAGATCCATGTCACACACACCAATTATCTAATTTTAAAACTTTAAAATCTTCACTTAAAGCATGCATGTTTTTGACATACGTGCCGTGAAGTGGTGAGCATCCAGCGTGACTGTTAGGCTGACTGATGAGTGCCCAGTACCAGAGGCTACAGAGGTTTTAGCCTGGAAAATTACTTTAGCATCTTTGCACTGGGCAACATCGCCGAGGTAAGTTCCGAGAAGCCCCAGCTCTGAGGTGCCAGGCCTGCCCCACGAGGGCGCTCACCCCCTGTACCGCCTCCTGAAGGAGCAGATGTGTACAGGATGTGCTGGACCCTAGAAAATAATTATTTATCCTTTTGTTCCTCCCTGGTCAATTTCCTTTTGTTTTTAAAAACTAAGGAGCGAATGTGATGCGGTCTCTAACCCAGAAACAAAAGCAGAACGTGAGTCTCACATGTTGCATGTTCTGTTAGCCAGAGGCTGTGGGTGTTTGCAGGCCAAGCAATTTGCTGTATGGCAAGCCCGAAATATGTACCCCGACAGGCATCTGTTCATCAACTTTGCAAGCTTTTTCTTGGAAAGGTCCAGCGGCCAAGCTTCAGGGACATGACCAGCGATAGAGGCCTTCTGCCACCACTGGCCACTTCTGCAGCACAAAGACAGCCGTGCAGAAATACAAACCAGCACACGTGGCTGTGTCCTGATAAAACTGTATTTACCAGAAGAGGCTGCAGGCTGTATTTAGACCAAAGGCCCTAGTTTGCTGGCTCTTGATCAAGATCACTTGCTGGTGAGGACAGGCTGCCCCAGGTATGACACTTTGGGGCAAATGCCTCAGGGACAGGATCAATACACAGAATTCTCTTTATTTTCATGACTAGACAGAATGATCAAAAACGGTTCCTCATTTTAACAGAGTAATTCCAGTGTCTTTACAGACTAACTAAGCCTCCAATGGAAAGGCACGTTTAATTTAATTTTTCCCCTCCAAAAATAAAAAGCAGTCACATTAAGAAATCCCATCACTCAGCGCTGAGAGGAAACTCCTTCAAGTCTTCAGTGCTGCGGTAATTACTGGCAAAGAAGCCCTGATGAGAGATCCTTGAGAAAAGGATCCAAGTGTACCCAAAGAACTAATAAAGCCCAGTCAATTTCTGTTAGCTATCTCTAAATGGAATTCAGGGGGAGACAAGGGGGATGCCAGGGTGGCAGAGGGCACCCAGCTGCAAAGCCAGTCAGGGCGAAGGACGAAAGGGGGTGACCACAGGCAGAGGGTGAGGGGGCACAGGAGGGGGCTTGGCATTTCTCCTGGAATATGGGTTTGGAATATCATTCATCACCCTAATAGATGGAGGTTAACTCTACAGGTCAGGATACAGGGAGGCAAGACAAGAGAAAAGGTTTTCATCCTGGAGTCACTCATACACGTTGAGATAGTTCACAGTTGAAAATTATGCACAGAGAGGTGGGAAGGGGGAGGGAGAGAGAGGGAGGGTGGGGGAAGAAGGGAGGGAGAGGGAACAGGAGGAAGGAAGGAAGGGAGGGGCCAAGGGAGGGAAGGGCTAAGGGAGGGAGGGGCTAGGGGAGGGAGGGGCCAGGGGAGGGAGGGGCTAAGGGAGGGAGGGGCCAAGGGAGGCATTAGCAGCTGAGCAACCCATGAACCTATCTGTTAGTGCCCCATCCTTGATGGGGAGGCAGCTGCAAGCCCGCACTCAGTTGGCGCCCAGACCTGTCATTCTCTAACTCCTCTGGGCACACGTCACCCTCCAGATGTGCAGCCGGGGGGCTCCAGTGATTGACTGCAGTTCTTATTTTGAAGGCTCCACTAAGGACCTAAGATGCAAAGAGGCAGTGTTACCCCAAGGGAAGGATGATGTGCATACCTCCACCTGTCAGTCAGTGCCCTCAGCCAAATTTTGTAAAGCTGCCAGTTTAACACTGTGGGGTGTTTGAAGAGCATAGATAATGATTCAGGGAGGTTTTTCTACATCTGGTTTCCAACCCCTCCTCTCTCCTCCCCCAGTCTCAGGCCACATGACCTATAGCCTAAATTTCTACATTTCTTACTGAACTTGAGCACGCCTCCTCTCAGAACATTTACTGTCCGAGATGGAGCCTACTGTATGGTGCTTGGTGCTGTGTCCAGTACAGAGCTGGTGCTCAATAGCAATGATTTTTCCATTTTTATCATTATCGTTGTTGTGTTTCTTCCAACTGAGATCTCCCATCCACACTCAATAAATAAACGAGTTGCAATTATAGTTAATTCCATGAATGTTAGCAGCATTGATAAAAGAGTCATAGAAGAAAAAAGGAAGGAAAGAGGGAGAGACCAGAGTGGAGGGCAGGGAAGACACGGAAAGGAGAAGAAGTAGATTTCACTCGCTCCGTGCATATTCTTGAAAGACTGAGACAGGTCAGTTCATCACAAAGAGCGTATATTCATATCGCAGATGTAACCCTCCCCTCTGGAGGTTACAGCTAGTAAGGAAGAGAGATGGCAAGTTATTACACACAAAAGTAAAAATATATGCGTGCATTGAGACAATGAGTGCCAAGAAATAAAAGGGAGGCAGTATTTGGTGCCAGTTCATATAACTAGTAGATAGAATGGTCAAGGAAAATTTTCTAAACTTACCACAGTTAAAGCGAGAGCTGAAGATTAAGTTGTAGCATGATTAGTAGCATGTTCACTCAGCACTCACTAAATCTAGGGTAAAGTTATATGTACAAAAATCAAAAAATATTTATGGAACTCTTTAACAATTACATTGAATTAAAAGCAAACTCAGTAATAGTCCCACTTTCCATAAACATTTACTGAGCGCCAGAGCGCACAGACCCACCTGCTGACAGCTGTGCATCCTGGAACGTGAACCAACCAAGAAGACACAATCCCGTGTCCACGGAAGAGAGAATGAATCCCTAGGCAAACCATGCAGAACTGTGTATATTTCCATTACAGATGCTCTAAATGTGTTGCAAGCAAACTTCTTTGCCTATAAAAGTCACTACTGTCTATCAACAATGACAGAAGGAAGGTGTCTTTCTTATTTCTGTTCATTTCCTAACCCCCCAACCCCTGCTAGAATATAAGCACTCCAAGGGCAATTTGGTCACACACGCACTGCCAACCTCTGTATCTACAGCGGCCCTTGACACATGCTAGGCACTCAAATTGCTGTTGAGTGAGTGAATTAGTGCATGGATAAATGTGTTTGCATTTCTCCAAATATATTTGCATTACAGACTTGTAATTTCACACTGGGTTTAGTCATGTTTTTTAACACACTGACACTTATAATCAAGACTCAGAGTCTTACTTATGCTAACAAATGCTGATTCTTCCTAACACACAGTATTACTTTATCCAGCTCTGAATATTAGCTTCTCATTCAATCTTATGACATGTATTTCTGAATAAGTAAATAGGGTCCCATGCGGGTGTTGTAAAACTGATCACTATGAATGTATTTCATTAGGGACTGGATATAGGGTGACAAGCCTTCTGGGAATGCAAGACTATATGGCAAAAGCATCCAGACACCTCTGGAAGTAGAAGGGTACCCCAGAAGTTTACACGGGCTAAAGTAACACACTTAAGAAAAGGGAGAGTTCAGAAGTAGGCAGCATGGGCAATTCACTTGAATGAGGGGAATTTTGCAAAGGAGGATATCCCTAAAGAACCAATCACAGCTGAATTGGCATATGTTAGTCATGCTGGCAACCGGAACTGCAACTCTGTCTCCTGAATAAGATAGTGCTGTTCTGGCAGAACAAAAGAACCATTAATGACACCAACTAACCTGTGTAATTCTCATTTACACCTCTTTATTACCTTCCATATACTCCACGTGATGCATTACACATTCCATTAATTGTTAACATACACGCAAGTCAAGATCTTTTATTATGCGGGGTCATCAGTCAATGATAACTGAGATATTGATGCGTTAGGCTCCTCATCAGAAGTTGAGCAACAATTCCATTCAAGATGATACATGAACCTTTAAAACGTACTCAATAATATTGAGTCTCAGTCTTCTCCTGCTTTTTTCTGAATCTGCATTTAGACCTTTATACAACTCAATCCAACCACCAATTCATTAGACATTCAGCATTAATTTCCTGCTCTTAGGGCCAGGATTATGTCTTTCTTGCTCATGACGGTATCCTAAGGGCCTAGAATACAGTAGAAGCTCAATAAACTGTCAGGATTAGAAATAAGTGATAAGGACAGGGAGACAGAATTGTAAGCTGGTCCCGATGACCTTCACCGCCTCATCTTACTCCCAAGATAATGTCACCTTTTGTGGCAAAGGAATTTTGCAGCTGTAATTGTGTAATAATCAATCAAACCTTAAAATAGGAAGATTAGCTGAGGTACATCAGAACTTTAAAAGGAGAGCATTTTCTCTGGCTAAGAACAGAATTTCAAATCCCAAAGAATTCAAAACATCCTCTTAATGACTTTTGGAACACAACTTCACTGAGGTATACTTAATACACAAAGGACTACACAAATGTCGCAGGTACAGTTTGATGAATTTGAACATACATAAACACTCAGGATATCATCACCGTGATAATCAGTAATAGACATGTCCAGCACTTCCCAGAATTTCCCTGTATCCTTTGTTTGCTGTTTTGTTCTGTTTTGATAAGAACCTTGAACATGAGATCTGCCTTCTTAACAAATGTTGAAGCACACACAAGCATATTGTTAACAGTAGGCACTGTGTTGAACAGCAGATCTTCTGTTCCTACTCATCTATCAAAACTGAAGGTTGTATCTGCTGAATAGAAAGCCATCCTAACCCCTACCCTCTCTGACAACTGCTATTGTAATCTCTGTTCCATGACTATTATAGCTATCTCATAGGAGTGGAATTATGGAGATTTGGCCTTTTGCACATTGCGTTGATTATGTCACTTAGTGTAATGTCCCCCAGGTTCACCCATAATTTTGCAAATGGCAGTTTTTCTTCCTTTTTTTTTTAAAGATTTATTTATTTATTCACACAGAACTGGGGTTCAGACTAGAGATGCGGAGAGTGAGAGGATTCACCAGAGACAGAGTGGGGAGCAGAACAGGCAGATCGATGAAGTACACTGCTGAGGGAAGCAGCGGGCAGGTCAGGAGAGGTCTGCCGCGCCATGTGGTCACCTCAGGCAGGCGGGAATCAAACTCATGCGGAAGTGGCTTAAGCTTCTTAGTGCAGTGCTTTAACCCGCTGCACCACCAGGGAGGGCCTTTTCTTCCTTTTTTAAGGATAAGTAATTTTGCATATTCACCCATAGGCAGGAGAGACAAGAAGACCAGAGAATGGCCCCTGAGATGAATAGTGATCACAGGCTCACAGCCAACAAGAAAGTGGAAGCCAGTCCTGCAACAAGGAACTGATTTCTGCCAACACTTGAATGAACAACAAAAGCGGTATCGCTCAACATGTAAGTAAGAAGAGAAAATCATTTGTAAAGGAATAAAATTACTGCTTAGATTGTTTAACAACATTTGTGCCTGAAGAAAATGAAGCACCATACTTCAGAGGTTCAAGGAAAGAAATGGGAGCCAAAGGTTTTCTAGACAGACTTTTCACTACAAAGGGCACTAACTATTATTAACATGCAAGAACTTAATCAAACACTCGAGAAGCCACAAAGATCTAGTGTTCTCACTTGTGGGGATGGAGCCATGATGTTCTGAATGGATCAAACTATGTGCAGAAAAAAATAAAAAACACAGAGGAAAGAAATGGGACACCTGGCATATTTGAGAATAATAAAGTTCATGAACCCTGGGTGTTCCATGAAGAATCTACCAGAGAATGCAATTCTATCAAAATGAGTAGAAGCCTCTATGAGGACAAGTGTGGTGATCAAATATGTAATTACTTATACGGTTAGAAGGTGAGGGGGAACAGCTTACCCCAGGAAGTGAATGACTCAGAAATATCAGGAGTCCAGGAGAAAAGGCCCCTCCCTGCAGGCAAAAGTGGATGAATCTGACCTTCAGTAAGATAAGAATTGCAATGGGTTGAAACCCATCCTGTGTCTCATTGTTATAATAATATTGATCATAATGATAATTGCAGTAATAATAAAATGCAATGGTGTCCTGTGGAGAATAACAGAAAATCAATTTTGTATTTCAGAAACTGATAAAGTGAATGAAGCCTTCATCCTGCTTTCCTAAATGAACTTCCAGAAGCTTCCAAGAACTCAAATGGAAGATTAGGCAAAGTATCCCCTCTTAAGCATATTCCAAGTTCTACATAAAGCATGCCAAAAAAATAAATAAATAAAAATAAAAAGCTCTACTTATATATAAGGTAGCTATGATCTAGCCACACTGTTGTTCATAACAAAAAATCTATTTTTTTCTCTCCCATTCAGTTGCTGGATAAAACCCCCAATAAGACATAAAGGAAATCATAGCACAGAGTATAAAGATTCAGAAAGAATATAATTATATGATAGGGGTGTGTGTGCACTGTAAGCTTGCACATATCTATCTCTTTCTTAAAAATAGATGGCATAAAGAAAATCTCTGATTTCATTGAAAACAATAATTATGTCAGTTATACTATGAAAAGGATTATAATGCTCAGAACTTAGAATACTTGGTAATTCATAGCCAAGTATTCTGCATATTTGTTGCAAACCAGAATACTCTCGTATGATATTCAGCAGTGTGTGTATACATATATAATACACATACCTGTGTGTGTGTGTGTGTGTGTGTGTGTATATACACACACACACACACACACACATATGTATCTATATTCCTCATGTCTTCCTGGTATTAGCCTGTGTTCTGCTCAGATCTAGCAAAATCTATTGTGGAGACATGATAATAATTAACAATATTATGTGAATTTCAATGGTCTTAAATTAGACAGCTCTTAGGATGCCAGGATTCAAGTCCTTTGATTTTATATAACTGACAATTTCTGCACAGCATCTTAGTCAGACAAACTCCACAACAATTAAATAAGAACAAAAGGCATCCAGTACTGACAGTGTATATATACATATATATATATATATATATATATACATACACATATATATGTGTATATATATGCACACATATCTATGTGTGTGATACACACACACACACATATGCATATAGAGAGGATATACAACTAATTCTTCTCCTTTACAAATTCTGCTAACAGCCTAAGCATAGCCTTAATTCCTCGTCCTTTGTGCAAACTCAAGCTTTGTGATGATGGGGAAATTGGATTCACCTCTTTTAAAATACGTGGTATTCTAAAATGGCCAGAGTTTGACATATGACAACTGCAAACTGCTTTTGTTTTTAAAAGAAACTAATAGAGAAGCAGTTTTTAAAGCTGCCATCAGGAATGAAGAAACTGTCACTCACTCATCTCCCCATGCATCCACCCAGTGTTGATGCAGCAGGTACTGTGTGTCCCGTATACAACGTCCCGTATACAACGTCACCTGCCAGGGAGAGCCCGGCCCTCTGAAGAACGGAGAGTTGCCATGATCCCTGAGCGCTTCCTGTGAGCTGATCTCTCATTCTAGGAGCTCACTGTAGGGAGATGGAGCTATTCTGTGCCTCTGTTGGCTAAAGCTGGTAAGAGCACCCCTCCCTCATGAGCACGCTGCTGTTTAAGTGAGACACAGGAGAAAGCCTTGAAATTTATCCTGTCTATATATTTATCAGTGTATATTTTTATGGGGTCTTCCGTTTCGATTCCCTTTTAAAAAGGATCATTGGGCCCTCCCTGGTGGCACAGTGGGTTAAAGCGCAGCACTAAAAAGCTAAAGCCACTTCTGCATGAGTTCGATCCCCACCCCGGAGCTGACCCACAGGGTGCGACCTCTCCTGACCCGCCCATTGTTCCCCTCAGCAGTGTACTTCGTCAGCTGACCTGTTCTGCTCCCCACTCTGTCTCTGGTGAAGCCTCTCCCCACCCCTGCACCTCTGGCCTGTACCCCAGCTCTGTTTGCATAAATAAATAAATCTTAAACAAACAAAGAAACAGCATGTTGAGGCCTGGGCTCACCCTGCCGTCTGCTCTGCGAGTGACTCAACAAGGGGAACAAGGCTTGAAGTCGCCCAGAGCCGCCAGGAAGGGTCTTGCCTGCCAAGATCCTCCCTAGTTTGTCTACTTGGGGCTGAGTTCCTTTCATTTGGGGCAAAATCACAAAATCCTCTGGCAGATATTGTAAAATTACATGCAATTGTAAATCCCCCTGGGAGAAACAGCACTTTGGCCAGTGTTTCAATAAAAGCATAAGAGCGGACATGTGCTTTCCAGCATTTTACAAGGGTAAGGGGCACCATCGTCCTGGGGAGGGGGGTGCTGGGAAGTGTCCAGGAATGGGTTCAAGGGCAGAGCTAGTGGGCTTCCTGAAGCCCCCTCCCCAGCGCTGGGTGTGTCAGGTAAACTGATAGCAGCCCTGCCTGCCAGGGGAGGCTGTGACTCACGGCCCAATGTTTAGAGCAACAATAACAAAAATCTAGGACATTCTTAATTCTTTATGGAGGGCAAAGTGCTCTGCACACTTCACTCAGCCTTCCAAAAAGATAAAGCCAAACTATTTGCAACCCCACGGATGGACAGAGGGAGTTAGGTGACATAAGTCAACAGAGAAAAGTTAATGCCATGTGCTATCCCTCCTGGGTGGGAGATAATAAACGAAAACAATGAACAAAAGAAAACCACAACAGGGTCATCCATGACAAGTGTCAGACCAAGCAGAGGTCCCAAGAAAGGGGCGGGGCAGCCTCTCTGGATGCTATCCTGCGAAGCCTGTACCCCAAACCCTATCTTGTGCCAGAAACCAACACTACTTCAGTTTTAAAAAAGATAAACCCCTGATGTGGTATTTCATGGCTCACACTGTTGGCTTTGGGGACATGCATCTTGGTCTTTTAGTAACTTGCCCAAAGCACAGCCATGTCAAACTGGGCCCCAAATTCAAGCCCCTAATCACCGCTCTGCTCTCTTCCCTAACTGTGCTGTTTTCAGAATCACAGCAAGAAAATTTGTCAAAATATTGACAATGGAATGTTCCTTATAACTGTTCCTCTGTGATCACGGTGGAGTTAGCCCTTTACTATATTTTTCCAAAAGCTTTACCAGGGTAATGAAAGAAAGTTGTACATAGCCAGAAAGAGGCAATCCGAAATTAGGATGCATTCTATACTTTCCCTTTCCACCTTCTTCAGCTTTCTGCTTCCACGCCCACACCTCACATGCACCGTATTTTGGGGGTTTGGCTCCAGAATCACCCTACAAACCCACCAGCAGCAACGGATTTGCTAGATCAAGTAGATGATCACTTTTTATGTTTCACTTTGGTGCATATTGTGAACTAGCAACACGGCCGCCATAAACTGCATTATCCAGCAACACATCAAAAGGATGTTTTAAAATGAAACAGGATATGAAAGTATAAACGCAGAGTAGAAGATATCCAAGTAAATTCAAATAGGAGGAAACAATAGCAAGTAGCACTCAGGCGAACATGCTGCGGGCTGCAAAGCACTTTCAATACTTGCAAATGAAACTTCTCCTTTGACCTTGTTGACAGAAGGATGCTGGGCCCTCAAGCCAGGCAGGCCAAGGTGTAAGTAGAACTCCGTAAGGCTGGCATTTCTGTTACAAATACTGTCCCTGTTCCTGCCTATAACAAAGCTGCTGTTATGTTTAATGACAGGTTCTTTGTATTCTTGGGGGGGAAGTTATGAGGCTATATATATTATATATATATATTATACACACACACACACACACATACACTATAGACAGATAGATAGATATCTATATATATAGATAGAGAGACACACACACACACACACCTGCAGATCTCATGACCACATTTGGGTATTTGTGTCAGTGTGTCCCTGAGTGTTTTTGTTTACAACAGTGTCTTAAAGGATCATTTCTTTGAACTCCAGTTGACTTGCCAAAGCCAAGTTGCATTATGAAGACATGACAAACTTTACATCATAGTGTCATTTCCTCATAATGATAAAGTATCAGACTGAACCCATGTCAAAATGATTGTTTATACTTTCTTTACTTGGTATTTGTTATCCTCACTCTTATCTCATTAGGTCCATCCTCTATATCTAAAAATATTTTCCAATTAATCGAATTCAATGGAGGGAATCCTTGAGTCCTTGCTTGCCCACAGACAAGTGACAGTGGTAATCCCTGGTTGCTCTGAGCCAAGTAGGGGGAGGGGGCACCCCCACCCCAGACCCCACCCCAGACCCCCTGAATCTAAGTCTGCATTTTAAAAAGCTCCCTGGTGATCTCTGGGCACATTCAAGTTTGAGAAACACTGCCGAGTCTTCTCTCTGTTCATCCAAGACAGACAATTGATTTTTTAAAAGTAAGAATAACAAAATAAAGAACAAAACCACAGAGAAGAGCTGGACTCACCTGCACTGACAGAGGCAGTGAGCAGACAGGGGGCAGCTGGCCAGGACCGGAGGGAGGGAGTAAAGCATACAGAGGCTGGCTATTTAGCAATCTGGAAATACAGACCTTTCTTGTTTAAGAAACCCTCTGAAAATATCTTTTCTATTCTTATTGTAAGCACCAGCATTCTGCAGTTCTTAGAAAAAGGGGCTAAAAGCTGAGCCCCATATATTTTGCACAGGTGAGGCTTTCATACGCTCGCGAGCCCCCAGTGCCTAATGAAAGCCTTTTAAGTAAATCTCACAAAGCTCTAATCTTGCAGAGGCGCCCATGTTCTTCTCCGCTGTTCTTACTTAATTTTTAATAAGAACAATTCCATGCAACTCGAAAGCACGGCTCAATTAAGAAATATTCCTACCAGGCATCTTTCAAATCTTGCAGCTCCTCTCCCTTCTGTTTCTCGATGACCCTCAATTTGGTTGTGCTGAATGGTGTATGGGGAGGAGGGGTAAAGCAGGCTTATTTTTTAATTGCAAGTTCAATTTCACACTATTCTTTATGAGATGGCAACGCGGGCTTTCAAAGACAGAACCTGCAATTCCTGTATCTGTTGCCAGAAGGCTACCACGGAATCTCTTCATATTTTATTTTGAAATTTCAAGTGGCATCTTTGATCTGATTCCTTCGGCATTAGATGTCCTTGAAGTTATATGGAGGTCATGAGAAATAATTTTAAATGAAACAATTGCTTCTGAATCCCAGAAACCACCCCCTGCCCCTCCCCACACACACAAGCATCTTAAAGTAATCTAAACTTAACTCCCTTGTCATGCCCTATGGTTATAACAGAAGACACGTTAGCTAGTTCTTCCTGGTAAAATTTACCTGCATTAATATGACTTTCTGAAAACCTATTTCTAGAGGTACAAATGTAGTTGCCACTGTTTACTGGGTGTGTGTGGTTTTCAGCTAAGAAGTCATGTTTGCATTTATCTGTTTATCTAGGCATCCAAGATATGTGTGCTGTCGTCCGACAGCAAATGGCATTGGCCATGTTTAGCTTCAAAAGCATAAGAAGACAGAATATATTGTAAAAGATTAGGAATTGGTTACT
This sequence comes from Condylura cristata, assembly GCF_000260355.1. Lineage (NCBI taxonomy): Eukaryota > Metazoa > Chordata > Mammalia > Eulipotyphla > Talpidae > Condylura > Condylura cristata. The sequence goes on along the minus strand of NW_004567123.1, from coordinate 32,742,326 downwards.
TGTTACCCTGCCGTTGCCTACAGTGTCGAGGTGTGTACTAAAGTCAGCAGAATTGAAATGGGAGTTATATAAAGTAACATGAGGACACAGTTCAAATAGCGGCATGCCAGGCGCCACCTACATCGAGCTGTAGTTACACTGACTATAGAATCCCATTTCCTTGTCCTCATGGCAAAGACAGAAGAGGAAACTATCTCACAGCACTTCCTAGGAAGAGAGGTCCAAGCACCTACTCAGAAGTGAAGGTTACTCAGTCCCCACCGACATTCCCACATGAATCTCTATCGGGGCAGGATCTTGACCTAACAAGCAGTGTCTTCAAATATGTCTGCCCCAAAGATGGTGCAGCATCATGGATTCCGCTGAAAGAAGCTTTAGAATACTAGCTCACGGGGGTGTCTGCAGGTGACACAGCAGGTAACAACGGGAGAGAGGGCAGAGGTCTCAGGTAGATGTGGTTCTCCAGTGCCAGGAGCTCCTGCAAATCCTTTGTGCTACTTTTCAGTTTAGCTAAACTGCTATCATTCCATAGGGACTCAGCCAGAGATGCAGTATCTTTACAAAGCAGATGTTTCAAAATAAGGGTTAACACCTATCAATTACTCACTCATTGAAGCCAGGTTTACTGAGCAACTATTATGTGCCAAGCACTGGTCTAAGTTCCAGTGAAACAATGACCAGAGTAGATGGATGCCTTCCCCCCGAGAGCTCATGTTCTAAAAAATATCAATCAGATCTCATTTTCTAAATTACTAAGTCAGAGGTGCTTCATTTTGGGGCCAGATCATTCTCTACTGTGGTGTTTTCTTGGACACTGTAGGACGTTTAAACAACAGCTTTGGTCTCTACCTGCTAGATGCTGAAAGCACCACAGATATCCCCAGACACTGTCATATGTCTCCTGGGGTCAGACCTGACTCAGTTGAGATCCAATGCTCTAGGCACTTTTCTAAGTGTGTCATATGTACTAGCTGATTGAGTCATAACAACTCCATGTGGCTAAGTATCATGTTACCCCCATTTTAGGAAGCAGTGGGGGAAACACCTTTACCATTGAGTCATGAGGTAAACTGCCCAGAGTTGATGCCAACTCTTCAACCTTCTCCAGTAGACCAAACTCCCTGGCTCTCGGTAACAGAGGAGAGCACTGTGGGTGCTCCTTACTGCATGAAGCCAGGGGGCAGCAACATGGTGCTGGCTGACCCCAACCCTAATCCACTGCTTTGAGACATTAACCAAGTCAATGCAGGTTATGGACTAGAACTGTGCCAGGACATGTTGAGAGGTGCTAAAGTCCTAGCCATTCTCGGCATGGACTGCCTTGGTCTGAGCACACAGCCACCCCAAACAAGACAAAGTTCAAACGCAGGACAGAAGCCTGGGTGGGATCTCATGACAAGATGACAAATAACAGTCCATTATATAATAGTGTCAGCCACATCCTGTCTCCTAAAGCTGGGGGATCAATTGCATGTAATAGTTCCACTAAGATATTGAAATATAAGTAAAACAGGAAGGAAGTTAAGGCCCAGTTTTCTCTTATATCACTTCACACTGGAAGCCCATCCATCATACAAACCTAACTGCTTTCTGTAGGTTTAGACATGGTGATATGTTACAGGTGCTAAGAAACATTAAAAGTCTGTGTTTCAGCCAGAGAATTTTCAACTTATTCTGATTGTTTCTACCCATGAAGCCAAAAATCCAGGAGAGAATCATGAAGCAGAATGAGACAGGTGCCGGCCTTAGCCCCTTTCCCACTAGAATACCTGAAAATTGCCCGCAAACCAGCTAGTTACCTATAAAAATGTGTGGGAATTGTGGACTGAATAATTCTACACATATACATACATGCCTAACACATCCAGGTGTGCATAGATACATACACATGTACAGATATAAAATATTTTGTCTTGGGATCAAACTCTAGGTCAGACAAAGCTTATTACTAAAGATACACCCAGTTCTCCCACTGAAGGTCACCGCCAAGACTGGGCTGAGGCAAGAACAGGGAACTGGGCATAAAACTGCAGGGCTCACGCTCAGGCCCAGGGCGCCCCAGCCCCAGAGCCCTCTACACCTCTGCAGCACCGCACCCGCCTTCCATTTCCTGTCCATGCCCCACTTCCGGTGTCAGGACTAGAGGCAGCACAGGACAGTCCAGCACGCTCCATATTTTGTTGTGATCGGAAACCTAGAAGTGGAAACCGGGGCGTGACCCATCCAGAGGGGTGCCCCTCTGAGTGCAGCGAGGGACTCCAGGTCCTGCCCCAGGGCCCGTGGACCCCCGCACCAGATTTGCAGCCCCCTCTCCAGGGGAGCGCAGGTGCTATCTGTGCGTAGAGAAAAAGCACCAGGCTTTAGCTGAAGGATCACGGAAAGCAGTATTTTTATGTCTTATCAACAAATCATTACAAATGGTCACTTATTGATAAGTTGGTTGCCCAAGTAATATGGATATACTTAAAGGATATTTTCTCTTACTTGATGAGAAAATCAATTTTTAAAATAATCAAAGGCAAAGATTTCTTAGCTCCACCACCAAAAGCAAAGTCCATAAGGAAAGAAAAATAACAGATAAATGGACCTTTATCAAAATTTAGCATGATGCTGTTAGGGGAATGAAACAATGAACATTCAAAAGGGAGAAGCTATTTGTAAATCTTGTATCTGATAAAAGACCCGTATCCTGCTTGCATAAAGAATACTCAAAACTCACTAACGAAAGAACAAGACTAATCCAAAAGCAGATTTGACCAGCGATACGTCACCAAAGAACACGCATGGGTGGAAAGCAGGGACGACTGCAGGCTCATGGAAACACCTGGAACTGTCCACCATTCTGGAAAGCAGTGTGGTAGTTTCTTACAACGTGACACAGACTCTGATCCTGCCTCCCGTGCCCAGGTATGTGGTCAAGAGAAACGAACACATGGACACAGCAAGGGTGCCTGACGGCTGGCAGAGTCTGTGGGGCTCCCACGTGGGAAATGGCCCAATACGCACCTGGACAGGTAAATTATGAACTATTTGTTCAATCAAAGGCTGCTTGGCACTGAGGTGACCTATTGGTATACACAGCATGGGTGAACCTCAAAATTACTACAATGAGTGAAAGAATCCGGACCAAAAAAGGTAATATAGTCTCCTTGTTCCCAAATAGGGAATGTTCTAGCAAAAACAAACTAAGCTACAGTGACAGGAGCTCAGCAGTCATCCCATGGAGGGTGGGGGGGCGGGGGTAGGGACAACGGCCCGAGATAGCAGATCCCAGAGGAAACAAGGAAATATGGGGGATGAAATTATTCTGTAGTAATGAGGTTCCACGGACAGACACATGCTGGACGTCACACACTGTGTCCTTTATACGTTCAGCTTCATTGGCTGAACTCTGGTATACCTCTGTCTTTGGGGAAAAAGCAAGAAGAGCAAAAAATGCCCAAACTCCATTGCTTGGCCTCCTCTCTGCCCCTCAGGCCCAACCCAGCTCTTATCTCTGCTCAGTCTTCAAATTCTCCATAGTGTCAAATATTTGTTCTTCTTCCCGTCTATATCTGTGTTCAGATTTCACCTTCTCTATTTATGAGTTTAATCCCCTCGCTCAGCACTTTTTTTTTGCCTCTTCCCAGCTTGATTTCACTGTTTCACACCTAACATCTGACATACTATATATTCTGCTTATTTATCTAGTTAATCATATGTCTCTGCCCTCCACAATGCAAGAGGGAATTTTTGACTTTCTTCCTCATGGTGCATTTCTAGCACCTAGAATAATACCTGGCACATATTAGAAACTTTGTAATGTTTGCTGAACGGATGGAACATTCAAGTGCTCGTTTTTAGATGCAATAGCGTTTCCGGGGCTGTACTGCAGTACATAGCATTTGATTCAACTGACTGGAATTCCTTTTGGGTTATCAGTTCAAACCATGAAATAGTTGCAAGGCCAAAATCAAAAGTACTACATGTTTTATAAACACTACCTTATCATCCATCGTAAGAATTATGTACAACTAAGCACTAATTTTCTGAGTCCGGGTAACTTAATGCTGAGTAGGTCACTTACAGGTGGCTGGGCCTGTTTCCTCACCTGTCAATAGAGCACTTCAAATTCAATGGTATCAAACATGCTTCAGGAAGTTTTAGTGCAGTGCTGAAGAACCCAGATTGCTACCACACTCCTGTGCACCAATCCCGGGGCACACATCCCCACAGATCTCGGGAAGTTACATCAGCTCTCGAAGCCTCAGTTTCCAGTTCTGTACAATGGACAGGAGGGTGTCACCTCTGCCTCTCTGGAGAGCTTTCAGAGCAAGGCGAGATACCCAAATTCACTCTGCCATGTCAATTAGTGAACAGGAATACATATTAGATCATTGTATTTGCCTTGAATTTTGGATCCATCTTTAGCACCACAGCATCTGATCTACCTTCTAGAGAGATTTGGGTTTAATTTTGAATCTAGTATACACAATGCTTGAAAGCAAATGAATTAACACTGCTGGCCAGTAAACTCAAATCAGCATGAAGGCTTGCTGGTAGAAAGTTTGCACAAACACGTCGCATTCCACCCACCCATTCGGGCCCTGGAGGGCTGGAAAATGTGGTCACATGACACGCGGTGCTATCTTAAATGCCACAATGAACAGCACAGACTTAACTGCAATTAAATAGTCCCCGCTGACCACTGAATATACAGTACATCATGTCAGGAGAGGCGAAACTGTCAGATTAGTGGAAAATCATTTTGGGATTGCTGGGTAATTTCAAAAGCTGACAGCCAAAGAAAAATCCACGATCCCTTGTGTGTGCGTTAGTGAAGCTCGCTTGTGAGGGCGGTTGACTGGGAACACAGAACGCAGCGGTATTCTAGAGTCCAAAGTTCTCTTCCACAGTAAAGTTGGCAAAGAAAATGGAAGTGATAAAGTCACTGCTCAGAATGGTAACAGTGGAAAGAGGTCCGCTTGGACCCAGCTTAGCTAAACGAATGGGGGTGGGCTCGGCGCTGCGGGGACAGCTCATGTAACAGGCCTTCCGAGCTCGGGAGCCAGGCAAGGGGGGGGCAAGGGGGGGGCATCTTACCCAGGCAGGGTGGGGCATCGTTTGCAGGGGGCCTTGCCTCACTGGGGTCCTTTGCCTGCATGGACAGTGTTTGGGCTGTTTTCTGGAAGCTGCTGGACCCTAGATGAGTGACTAAACTCCCCATTCCATCAGCCACGCTGCTGTTTTCTAGATGACCTTGGGCAGTCTGCTGCAGACCCAAGTTCCAGAACCACTGTTCAAGAGCCACGCATGGGCTCACTGCTCGTCTCAAATGCTCACAAATTCTCAAATCCCAAAACGAAATGTGCATCAATGCCTCTGGCTTCTGGATTCTACTATCAGAATTCTGGGTCAGCCAGACACCCTGCAGCTTGCTCCTGAAACTACAAAGGGATGCTGCTGCCTGTCCAGAACCTTCCTTGAGGCAACAGGAAGCAGATGGTGTGCCGGTGAATTCTTCTGGAGGCCCCCTGATATTTCCAGGACACAGAGGGGCTCATGAGCCACTGAGTGAACACCTACTGCCCCCGCCCCCAACCAGCCCCACTCGAGGTTGAGCCAGGGCCTGGGGGAGGCACGGGTACAGCATCCTGTAATTAGTGCCATCGCTGAGGACCGTGACGGTGTTTCTGGAGGCCGACCCACTCAGCAGGCGTGTCTGGTTCCGTCTCAGTGCCCCTGCCCTGGCGCTGGGCTCTTGGGGCCACTGCAGAGATGAAGACGCTGGAGCTGCTATCCAGGGCCACCCAGGGCTGGTGCAGAAGGGCAAGTCGGGGGGGGTGAGGAGGCCGCGGGGCTGCAGGGAGCTGTGGCCTCCGAGTCCTTTGCTCCCTTTTTGTAAAATGGAAGGTTTTAAACCGAGGCAGCCCTGTCTCCTTGGCCCTGAAGGGTTATGATGACGGTGGGAGGTGACTGCTCTTCCTAGAATCTGCCCAGCAATGCAGTGCCTGTTTACACTGATACTTGCATTGATTCCACCACATTCTCTGATACCGCCAGATACAACTTTTTGGGCTCCCCACAGCTTTCCCACCCCACCCCATTTCCCTTCCCACTGCCCCTCTAGGTAGGAACAGAAGCCCCCTGACGGGCAGGGCGGGCTGGAGACCTGTGCCTCGCTACCCACCTGGCAGGGCCGAGGACCCACAATCCTGGTGTCTCTTAGCCTGCTCGGAAGCTCACGAGGCCAAAGTGACGGCCCCCACCCTTCCATGGGAAAACCAGGCCTCCCTGGAAAGCCAGGGCCCAAGGAGACACCCAGCATGCTGGCCGAGCGCTTCAACCGTGTCTGACCAACCCCCAAGTCCAAGCCCCTAGCTCGCAACATACCAGTCTTTAGGAAACTGAGGACATTTATGGAGCTGGATGCTAAGCTGAGACGGAAGCCTCTGGTGACCCTGCGAGGGAAACCATTGAACTCCGCGCCCTCCTCTTTGGGATGGGGGTGGGATGGCATCTGTGCCTCGCTCACCCTCGCTCCTAGTCAGGACTGCAAAGCCGCTCACCTCCACCTGCGCCCTCCTGGGGTGGGTGGCGGCGATCTGCATGGTGCCCGCTCCCTTTAACTGCACGCACCGGCCCCCTGGGAGATGAAGCTCGTTGGCTCTGTCACTCGTGAGTAATGCGCCATTGCTCCCCGGTGGGGAAAGTGCCAGATTATACAATAGCGTGCTTTGGTGTGCAACTGTCTTTAGAATAACAAATCTCCTCTTCTGCTTGTGAGCATTACGCTTTAATAAAAACCAAAATAGTGGCCACAAATCCCAGCTCTAGCTAAAGGGCAGGCTTTGTAAATTCATGCTGGCTACACCTCTCACAATCCCCCCCAAACTCCCACCTGCCATAATTCACAGAGAACGCCCCTCCGCGACTTTATTTACCTCTGGTTTCTGGGTGGTGGGGGACACGGGTCCTGGGGGCTCTCACCAACACCACTATTGCCTGGTGACACTGGGTTTGGATGATTCTTGATGGGGCTGAGTTGGTTTTTTTTTTGGGGGGGGGTGGGGGTGGGGGTGGGGAGCTGTCTGCCCTCTGCACTGCGAGCTATTCATCTGCACCCTCCCAACCCCAGCCACCAGCTGACAGCCATGTCCCCACCTGGCGGTGACCACCGGAAATATCCCCGGACATTGCCCATTGTTCCCTGGGGGACAAAATAGCCGCCGGCTGGGAAGCATCGTGTTGATGAAAACAAGTGGGCAACCCAGTGGTGGGTGGGAGGCAGGGAGAGAAGGTGAATCTTTCTTTCCTGCAGGAAAACCAAGTGAAGGCGACCGGAGTGCAACGTGAAGTGACCGTCAAGCACCTGCCTGGCGCCTCGCCTCAGGGGAGCCCGTTCCTCCCTTTCAGCCCTTGGGGAGAGGGGGCAGAGGGTGTCCCACGAGGGCTGTGCGAGGCCTGAAAGGCAGGGCCAGGGCACCGGGCTGGGGAAAGTCCCTCCCAACCCCTGCAGCACCCCCCAGGCTCAGATGCACTCACACCTGCTCATAGGACCCCAACTTGGAGGTGAGAAATGGGGCGGCAGGGAACGCGACGGGTGGAAACAGAAGCAGGCTCTGGGTCGGAGCTCGGGGCCCGCAGGGTGGGGGACAGGGCAGACACACGCAGAGGCCTTTGTGTTCAAACCCTCCATCAGGGCTACCCTCCAAATCCCCGTCTATTTTGGAGACTCAATATGGCTCCCGAAAGGTGTTGTTTCTCCCAGAGAATTTATGTACTTCGGGATCGTCGCCAACATTTAAACATTGGGATATTTAAAAACGCAGGTGTCAGGTTTTTCCAGCAAAATCTGCAGTCTTGACACGAGAGACCAGCAAGCCCGCTTGGCCACCACACAGGGGCTGAGCGAGGGGTGGCGTCCCTTGTTGATGAAGAAGTATTTTGCTGCTTCCCACCCACTTCAATTTTCACTGTCTGCCTGGGTCACGCCACCGTGTTTTCAACGGGTTGTAGTCATATGGTAAATACATGTAACAAGGAAGCACAGAAAAGTGGCATCCACGAAACAGCCACCTAAACTGCAACATTACCTTTAATGGATTCATTTTCTCCCCCTCTCTCCCCGCCAGATACACTCTATTCTGCATTTGTTTTTTATCACTCCTTGGCTTTTTTTTTTTTAATTTGGTTTTATCACTCATACATGCATCTCTAAGTGAATATTGCTTAATTTTGCTGGATTCAAGTTTTATATAAATGATGCACTCAGTTACCCAACTATATGCTTCTAAGATGCATCTGGGCCCTTCCTAGTGGCACCACCAGTTAGAACACGACACTGCAAGTGAGCAGCAGCCACTTCGTGCAAATTCGATCCCCACCCTGGAGGTGACCACATGGCGCAGCAGACCTCTCCTGACCCACCCGCTGCTCCCCTCAGCAGTGGACTTCGTCCATCTGCCTGTTCTGCTCCCCACTCTGTCTCTGGCGAATTCTCTTACACCGCCTGCACCTCTGGCCTGTACCCCAGTTCTGTGCGCATCAATAAATAAATCTTTAAAAACAAAAGATGCATCTGCATTGTTGCATGTGCTGTAGCTCTTTCATTTTTCACTGCTGTCTAATGTTCTGACGCTGACTTACGTATCCTTTATGTCACAGTGTTCCCACCCTGCATTCCCTTGGCTCATGCCTTCTCAGAGATCAGCTTTATAATGACACTATCAAACAGCTTTGCCTGCCATCTTTCTCCCAGTTATTTCCTGTACAATTATTCAGGCCTTTTTTCCTTTCAAAACACTTACCACAATTTGTAATCACATTTAAAAGCTGTTCTCACTTTCTTGCTCATTGCTATATTTTCAAAAGATTGTAAGCCCCCTGCAGGGAGGATCGGGCTGGCTGGCTATTACTGTTGTTCAGAGTCATTCTTCACACATGAAAACAGATTGCTGTTTTCTTCAAAATATTGATAGATGTTCACTGGCAAGGGGTTGAGATGCCCGTCTCTGAAACTCCTCGGTGGCCTCTCACGCTGGAAGGAGAGGTCCACAGCACTTAGGATCAGGCTGTGGGGTGAGTGTTTGCAAAGGGTGGTGAGAGGAAAAGTGTGTGCAGTTCTAGGTCATGACCTTGGAAGGACGGCGCTGCCTAACACTCTCCACTCAAGAAGCAGAAATGCTGACATGGTAGTGAGCCATTCTAAGCCCGAGAGACAAGGAAGTGGCCTGAGCCAGGGAGGGACAAGCAAGGTGTCTGTCTGAGTGACAGGTGATCTGGAGCAGCCACACCGGCCCTGGGCTGAGTGAAAATGCATGGCTGTCGTGTTTAAGAAAAGTCAGTTGCTGCAAGAGCAGTCAGCCCTCTGCACTAATGACTCAGTCCGTGGGCAGGACACTGCTGAGAGGGATCCCTTCCCCACAAGGAGACATATTCCAATCCTAAGCAACCCCTGCCTCTCCCCGCCATCTGTGGTCCCACAGAGGGCCCGGGGAGCCTGCCCAAGACACAGAATAGACAGCCAAGAGAATCTAGCTTTCCCAAACCTTCCTGGCCTGAAACTATTTAAGGCAGGCATCACCAGGTACCTCTTGGACCAAACGAAAATCATAGGGAACCACCTGCAGCTGTGCTAACAAAGTTTCCGGAGAGCCCGCCAACACAAGCCATTTGGGAAACATACACCCAAGACACTAAAGGAAGTGACTTCTTGTATGGGGTCATTATTTAAATGGCAGGGAAACGTTAAGGAGTAGTTGTCAAAGGCTAAATACTTCCGGAAGTGTGGTGGATGGGTGCTCCAGCTGATGATAACTAACTAGCAGGACTCTTGTCTAGTCAGACCCCTCCATAGTTAACAGAAGGACGCCAAAGCATTCTAGGAATAAAACAAGGCTTATTTTTCAGATCCCTATCGCCCCAGAGTTTAATAATGTGTGAATGCACCCCTCGCCAGCCTGAGGAGCACATTCTCTGTCTTTGCAAATATCATGTAATTCTCTGCACTCACCGGACGGACGCATGCTGGAGGCTGCAGGCACAGACTTACCCTCCTGGATGGTTTTCAGATTCGACATCGGTTGCCTAGACTCTCTCTCTCCCTCAAGCTCTCTTTCTCAATCTCTCTCTCCTCCCTCCCTTGTGGCTGGTCACTTGGCTCTTGATCAGCTTCAGCGTGCTACTGGGGGTCCGGATCAGTGGAATTGGTAGGACGCATTAGTTAACTTACATCTCTCTCTTGCCCTGGGTTCAGCCTTTCCTTTTTTCCCCTGTAAACAAACCCATTATTGACCTCTTTGTGTGTGTCTGCAGTGCAGCTGAATCTTAAGCACACGGGTGAAGACCCACAGACAGGCAGCCCAGTTCATGTTGGGTTGCCCTGTAACAGAATGAGTACTGAGCCTGGTGAGCAAGCCTCAGTGCAACAAAAGCTATCAGCTTCCAGCATTACTACCAGTTTGACAGGTAAGAGGGCTCCCAGTGGGAGCCTGAGGCTCCTCGTTTGAGCTCTCTGATTGGGAGATGGGGTTTGCATCCAGGATAAATCATAGCTGTGCAAAATTCCTATTTTCTATATAATTCACAGCCAGAATTTCTAGTCAAACTTTGGAGCTTATCCTGCCTTCCTTTAGGATAGAAATCGTCTTGAAATGGAAGAAATTGGAGACAGCTCTCTTTGCCTTCTGGGTAATCATGTCTTTAAAGTAAACTCCTGAGGCTTATTATGAAACAAATTGCATCTTACCCGTGTCCTTGGAGAGAAGTTTTAGATGGATGGGTGTTGGAGTGAAAGCTTCCAAAAGCCGGTCTTGTTTCAAAGGAAAAGAATGTGCTTTCAGTGTTTGATGGTGTAGAGTGGATTATTTTCATACCCATTCTTGAGTCACTGGATTCGTAATTACCACCTGCTTCCACAACAGGGAAGGACTTTTCCACGCAAATAACTGTGATCCTGTCTCATCTTTGTGATGTGCAAGGGGAAGGAGCGTTTGCCTGGAATTTGCAACGTTCGTCCCATCTTCCCCCAGCTCCCACCCCCAGCTCAAGAGCCAACATCTTTAGCCAGCATGCACTGCACCCTACCCCTTGCAGACAGGGGCTGGCCGGAGATGCAGAGGTGTGGAGGTCAGAGCTATAACTGAGCTGCCCTCGGGGGGGCAGAGCCAGCATCAGAAGTGATGCGGAATCAATCCAGATCCCAACCGGAAGCAGAGGTACACCCCGACTGTGTGGGGGCAGGAAGCGTTGCTCTTGCAGGTCGGGGCGCCATTTCAAGAGAGTCAGGCGTGGACCAGTGACAGAAACCGTTCACCCGAGGCCCAGACGACACGATGCAAAGCTGCCACCAGCACTTGTAGATGTGACTGGACAAGGGAGGCCACCACGGGGACCTGTGGCTTGCCGTAGGGGGACAACCAGCCTGTGCCAGGTGGCAGGGAGGGAGCTCGGGGATAAAAACTTCACACTCTTTCTCCCGCCCTCTCTGCTCCTTGAGTCCCTTCATGGCCAAGTCTGGCCGGAAACAGGGCCAAGACAGCTGATGCAGGTGCGTGCCAGGGCCCTGAGGAAGTAAATGTAGAGGAAAGTGAAAGACCTGACGTGCAGCCAGAGGGTCACAGTCCCACCCGGGGCACGTGCTTTTGTATGAGGAGGATGCATACAAACAAAGCCCAAGAAGGGAAAGGAAGAAGCAAGAAAAGGCAGTAGTGGGAAAGGACAAGGAAACCGGGCTTTTGCATTTGGATCTGCACATGTGTGCAGCGAGCCCAGTTACTAGGGGACGCCAGAGCCCTGCCTTGGGCTTAGAGAGTCCCGGCAGCCTCGGGAAGGGACAGCCCAGCTGACACCTATGAACCTGCAAGCAGAAAGCCAGGTGAGAGGCGGGGAAGGGCGCTCACAAAGCCCCAGCGCCATCCGAGGCCCTAAAAGGTCCCCAGTAAGTGTGGGGAAGAGCAAGAAGACTGATGAGATATGGAGGGAGGATCCCCAAACCTGGACAGGGACAACAAAGCACTCAGCCTGTCCTCAAGGAAAGGGAGAGACAGGAAGAAACAGCCCTCTCGCGCTTCCTCCATCCGCGCTCCCAGGAAGCGCATTCGATGCTGCCAACCTCTCCACAAACACAGACCTGCTTGTCGCTGTGCTTGACTAAAAGAAAGGGGGCGGGGGACATGGGTTTGCCCTGTTAATCCCTGGCAAAGATCCCAGGGGCCAAAAAACAAAACCGAAACTCAACAAAAACCCACAAGTGGCTGCTTGGGCTAGGGGAATGTTTCCACCAGAGAGGAAATTGCTGATGTGCCTCTGGCCCGCCACCCCCTGCACGCCTGAATAGAGACAGCATTTCCAAGGCGGGCGGACACACCTTTGGCATTTGAGAAATACAAGCCTTAAGTCTCGGCATCGTGAACCGAGCCCAGATTAATGACCTTTCAGGCTATAGGCTCGAGGAATTAGAAATAGGTCAGGCTTGCAAAGAATGCGAAGAAATCACCCAGGCACAGCAAAACAGACTCTTTGGTTCCACCCACCCTTAAGAAACTGACCCTCAGACATCCTGGAAGCCTGGGCTTCCGCTGAGCCCCCACCTGGGGAGGGATTTCCTGCAGCGGTGCCACCTTCGGTCAAACAAAGGACAAAATGAACAGAAGCGTGTTCATCGCACAGCAGCATCCTGATGGCCACCGCCACGGAGCATCGCAGGTTCTGATGACCCATGCCGGGATCCTGCTCTTTTGCCTCTGTCACCAGGTGGATTCGTGCAGTGAGTGGCACAGGAAACACAGCAGCTCTCTGACTGATGGAATCCCCAGGTCAGGGTCTGTTCTGACCTTCATCTCAGTCAAATTTATTCTGAAGTTGTGAGTTTGGAAATGGAAATGGTCTTCGCACACCCAGGCACTCCAACGCCCTGGGAGGATCTCACACATGACCGTGTCCCAGGCCAGGCGTGTAGAGGTCTTTTAAAGATTGGGAGGTGACAGAGTTTACTTTTCTTTTGCTTGCTTTCTGCTTCTAGAAGCATCAGCACCTACCTGAGGCCGTATCCTATTCAGCAGCACAAAAAGCAACTGAATCCCACCCCGTTCCTCTGAATGTTTGACCACAGGCAAGTTCACGTTTCTGCCCAGGGCTAATTTGGGGAAACATGGATTTACCAAAAGGGTTCCATCCAGAACAGCCACCCCTTTCTGGGAAGGACTATAGACTATAGACTATAGTAAAGGACCTGCTTGGGCTGGGTAGAGAAAGTGGACTTTGATCCACAAACCAGTGGAAGTCTCAGAGGCTGTTAAATAATAATATAACACATAAGAGTGATGTAAATACAGGGGAAAAGTCACTAGAAAAGTCACACAGAGCAGAATCTCTGGAATCAGACGGTCTGGGTCTCATTTCTGCTACTTCATAGCTGTGTGATCTTGGTCAAATGACCTAAGCTTTCTGTTTTATTTTCCTTATCAATAAAATAGAGCTAACAAATGTACCAGTCACCTCACAATGATGCACGCAAAGCAATTAGAAGTCTGGTAAGCATTAATTCTTCACTGAAAGTTTATTATAATTACTGTTGTTGTTATTGTTATTATGCTGCTGATGATGATGCATAAGTTGGGAATTAACAATTCAGCTCTTTTCATTTATGCTAAGCAATGTTCCAAAGCCAGCGATTCTCAAACTTTTAGCTCTCAGAAGCCTTCACATGCTTAAAAGCTATACTGTTCGAAGCTAAGTGGCTTGGAGGCTTCGATAATTTCTACCACAAGAGAATTTAAAGCTAGAAAAGACTAAAAATGTTAGTTTATTAATTTCTGTTCAATAATAGTGAATTAATAGCAATACATAATAGTAAATGCATCACATGTTAACATAAACACCTTATGCTTATAGAGATAATGAATTTTCCATCAAAAAACGATGTAGTGGCCCTCCCTGGTGGCGCAGCGGGTTAAAGCACAGCACTAAGAAGCTTAAGCCACTTCAGCATGAGTTCGATTCCCGCCTGCTCCGGAGGAGATCCACATGGCGCGGCAGACCTCTCCTGACCCGCCCGCAGCTCCCCTCAGCAGTGTACTTCGTCGATCTGCCTATTCTGCTCCCCACTCTGTCTCTGGTGAATCCTCTCACCCTCTGCATCTCTGGCCTTGTACCCCAGTTCTGTATGAATAAATAAATAAATCTTTAAAAAAAAAAAAAAACGATGTAGCAAGCAGCACTATTTTCAGGTCTGGTTGAGGCAGACAGCTACATATCCTCACTTCTGCACTCTTTCCACTGTGATAAGGCCTTCTGGTGGAGATCACACATATACACATAGAAAAAGAGAAGACTAAGGCGGTTTCAGACAAATGTGGATTTTCCCTGTGCTATTACACCAAAACTCAACAAGTTGTCGTTTCTGAACGGTTGATCGCACTGCGAAACCTGAAGCCATCTCCTTAGCCTTCGAGACCTCTTTTCCCTGGCTTTCCATTTGAACAGCTCTTTCACCCACGTGAGATTTTTGACCATCAGGCCTGGTCACTGGGGGAAATGTCAACCTAGCAAGGGATGCCGCAATCCCGGAGGCGGGCACTTTTCCTCACGCCTCCATTCTCATCAGGAAAGGAGATGCCTCAAAAGAGGCCTAGCTCAGTGTGGTGGAGTCGAGTGTTCCAAATTTCTCATTTTTGCTTGAAAATAAGAATTTTATCTGTGGTAACAAGTATCATGAGTTGTTTCCCTTCTCATCACAGCTTATTTTGTTCATTTTCCAAATAAATATCTTCCAGATCCTGAGGTCTGCAGATCCTGAACTTATTGGCTGTTCTTTGGTGTCAAAATAGTGCTGCTTGGTAACAGAGGTGTCAGCTCCCAGCTCAGTCACAAAACCGTTCCTCGGAATCAGCTGTCGGCAGCCCTTCTACTTGGGGGTGCTCTCCATGTACTTTCCACCTTACCATCCCCCAAATGCAAAATGTCAGAATTAAGACATCACCCTAGTTCCCTGAGGGTGCTCATAAAGCAGCTGGTGGGAAGCAGGACGATGGACACCATGGAACAGGCCGCGGCTGCTGGTGCCGCTGACACAAAGCAGCTCCCGTGTGCTTCTGCTCCACCCATGCAGCTTTGTGAAGAAGGCGGGAGCCTCTTAGTGCTACTCTGGACATGCTCTTGGCTTTGAGGATCTCTAGGAGCCTGGGGCGTTCTCCCACACTCACTTTAAGAAACCCCCTTCGGGACTCCCCCACACCCTCCCTGACTAATAGAAGAATGCCACTGCATGCTTGTTATTCTTATCCCCATTTTACAGGTAAGAAGACCCAAACAGGTGGGTCTGTTTAAGATCACACAGCTGCTCAGAGAAAGGAGAGGGTCCCCGTGGTGGGGAAAGGATGTGGCCATATTGCCATCTTGTTCCCAGCCGGTAGAGACAGAAGCTCATGTCAAGGACCTAATATGAGACAGACCATAGAATAAAGAGGAAGATAAAAAAGAGAAAATGATCTCTGATGAAAGAACACCTGGTATTCATGAGCTCAGGTGGCTTCCCTAATACCACAGAGCACAGCTAACTGAAATTGCACTGATGTAAAACACAATTTAGAATTTTTCAAGTCAGGTAATGTAATATCGGCAAGTGTAAACTCAAAGCCCAGGATGATAAACTTGGGTCAACATCGGAGTTTAAAGAGAAGGCGCTCAGGGCTGAGCCGGGTTCTCGGTAAGCAGTACAGTCCTTTGCCTTTCAGGGCAATTTATCAGGACTTATCCAAGCCTGTAAGAGCAATCCCTTAAGACCATCCAATTTCCTTTCTTTCTAATTCCATACTTAGCAGAGCAACCTTCTGATAATTAATTTGGTTTCTCAGGTAAGTCAATACTGGGAGAGAGACTGGTTGAGTTATTGTGCTGGGTATATCGCCTGCTGTAAATGAATAAATTGGTTTGTGGATTTATCAATCCACCTCCTGAGAGCTCAGTTTGCAAACACCACTTTTCCTAGAGTGTGCTGACATTTGACTTGTCCACCCGCAGTGCTACGTGACTGAGGAGAGTGGGGCTCTTTTAAGGACTTTTGGATGCCAGGACACTCCTAGTGTAGGGTCGGGACCACCTGCTAGCGACCCCCTGCTATGTCAAGTATACTGAAGCACACTCACTCCCAGGCCCACCATCTTGCACAAAACCCATTCTGAATGGAGCACTATGCCATGAGTGACCCTACTTCCACTCCAGAGTAAAGTATTTTTTTAATTAATTTTTCCAAAGTTGTTCATTTAGCTCTTAGTCATTCATTTGATTTAGTTTTGGCCATAAGTTATCAACAATTAGTATGCATGGCAGAGAATGATAGTGGCCCTCAGAGCCCATTTTCCACTTCTTCATTTTAGTAATAAAGCCTCATCTCACCCCACCCCTAGGGGGAAGGCACAGGGTCAGCGAGCTGGAGACTTTGCCACCCTTCTATGGAAGGCACATTGTTAATTCTAGCCCACTGGCTATGAGCAGACCTGTTGTGTGACTTCCAGATCACACCCTCTGGAGCAGAAATTCCTTAGTTTCATTATCCGCAGTCCTTTTTGCTATGAGCAAGCACTGGAGAATCAAGGTCAATGGTGCAGACAAAGACAAAGCCTCAGAGGCTGATGGAGCAATGAGTTGGAAGGATCCTGGGCCCCTGTGTGACATTATGGAGCAGAGTTGTCTATCACCCTGGGCCACCCACCAGTTTCACACTGTTACAAGAGAGACAAGTCAATTATTAGCCGGTTTCCTTGGGGGGCTCTCTGTTATATAGTTAACATGTAAAAGGGGATCACCCACTATACTGGGCCACATGCACCAAAAGTTCTCTGTGTATCCCCATCCCTCCCCCAAATCTCTGTGAGCTTTGCTCAGACCTGTGATTCTTTTGTGGGGGCTGCCCCACAGTGAAGGGGCTGCTTTGCACAGGAAAGAGAACCAGAAGTCCCTGGGAATTCATGTTCCTCCTAACTGACTTGTCCCCAGTGACCACTGCAGGGAAGTTTGGAAGCCAGTCTATATGGCACCAGTTGGGAAAAGCTCCAAGGTGTGGTTTGTACCCTAAAGCTCCCCACTGGACCAAGCAAGGCTGAGGTCACACCACTTTAGCTCCCACCTCCTCTCCCAACTCCTCGTCTTTGTAGATGATTCTCCCAGGGAAGTCATTAATCATCCTCTTGTGCATGAGTCCTTTTCAGGTTCTGCTTATGGGGAATCTGACCTAAGACCCCTACAACTGTCTGCCCACACATGTGCCCGAACTTCCCAGAGAGAGAAGGGCCCTAGGCTTCTGCTGCTGGTGTCCTGCTGTCCACATGACTGCCCACTGTCCCTGCTGTGCCCACTCCTCAGCTTCAATGACCTCTCTTGGTCATCTCCAGGGGCACAGCTGAGAGGTGCACACCTGAGAGGAAGGGAAATGACTGGGGAGCAAGTAAAGATGGCACCCACTGCGATGCAGAAGCACAAGCCTGGGACATGGTGCCAAATATTGAGAAGCGGGTTCAAATTCAACTCACTTACAGAGATGTTATGTGACCCTAGATGGGCCCCCATTGGATAAATTCCTGCTACCTTGCTCTCCAAGATCAAGTCTGGATTGTGCTTTGGATTCTTCCAAAGAAAATACACAAGTGCATTGCTCTCGTTTCCAGCCTGCTTGTTTGAATTAAAGCTTTGCAGCATCTTAGTTTATGGTATCTCTGGGGAGGAGTGAATATGTCAGTGTAATTAACTCATCTGATGAGAGAGGTCTTGTTTATTTTCCCTACAAAATAACAGGTGGTAGTTGAGCTCCAATACATTATGATATGCAATGCATTCAGAATACATCATATTAAATAAATAGGGAGACAAAATTTTGTCAAGGAACATTTTTTATTGTTTTAAATTAAGTTTAGAAAGCCAATAGCTGCAAAGCTGCTATCTATCTCATCTGTTCTTCTGAGAAAGGGTTAAAGGATTCTCAAGTTCAATGCGGCACAACCAGTAGAAACTTGAGCATTGTTTCCAAATTATTATCTGCTCACTGAATTTCTGAGAACCCTGTCTGTGCATGGGAAATGGTGGCCTAATCAAGTTAGATAATCAGTTAAAACAACCACATGCAATTCATTTTACCAAATCCATGGTGATGTTCACTTAATAAACATGTAAGCACAACACCATGTGCTGGGCATTAAATAAATCAAAACAAAAAAGACAGAGTCTTTGCCAGGGGGAGCTCAGAGTCTGAGGAAGTGTGGTAGATAAAGAGATGTTTTCATGGGTTGAAATGGGAAAGCATATTCTTCCTCCCTCAGAAAACTTAATGAAATTCCAGACATTGATTTTTTATGACAAACATGAATTATGATGGTAGAAAGCAAGTAGAAAAACTAGTGTCTGCAAACCAGAAATCTGAAGCATTCCTGATGTGTTCGAAATGAGAAGATTTGGTTGAAGCTGTAGTATATTAGATTGGGGGAAACCTGGGTGAGCAAAATGGTGTTTAAGAAGGAAGATTGGGTGAAGGTGGTGGTTGGGGGAGTAAAGAAGTGGGGAGAGATAAGCAGAAAGGGGGAAGGGAAGTGAAAGAGAAAAATCATTACTGTTCAGAGGGGCTGGGAACAAGCACACATCTTGGGCGGTAAGGCAACAGCGACAGGGAAAGCCTGAAGAGACAGAAGAGGCAGCATGTATGGCTGCTGGAGCAATAACAGAGCACTGGCCTCAGGCCGACATTTAGAAAGACCAAAGGAAGCCCTGAAAGATGCTGAATATGCTCCCCAAAGATATTAGACTCCAACCCCGGAACCTTGTGTGGCTCTTGAGTGGGGACATCATCCAGGCTTATCCTGATGTCCTTGCAAGAAAGAAGCAGAGGGCTCCTTGGCACATGGACAGAAGAGAAGACAGAACCAGCACAGAGGCACAGGTCAGAGTGCTGTGGCCACAAGCCAAGGAATGTCATCAACTACCAGAAGCACAGGGAGACAAGGAATGTCTCCCCTGGAATGGTGTGATAGGTAGGGTTACACTTTGTTTGTGTAACCCTACCTATCACACCATCATTTTAGTTTGTGTTAGCCAAGGCTTTTCTGAGAAATAGAACCAACTAGATGTTTGTTTGTTGCAAAATATTGGCCCACCTGATTATGCAGGCTGAGAAGCCCCTGAGTGGGCAACTGACAAGCTGGAGTCACTGGACAACCACTAATGTAACCAGTGCTCCAGCCCAATCAGCCAGTAAGTTCCCTCTCAGTCAGCCACTTCACTCAATTGAGGTCTTCAGTTTGTAACGTAAGACCACCCACATGAGGGAGGGACATCTGCTTTACTCATTCTACCAAGGCAGATGTCAACCTCACAATGAGACCCCTTCACAGTCACACCCAGAATAATGTTTGATCAAATGTCTGGGTGCCTTGTAGCCCAGTCAAATTCACATGTAACATCAGCCACCACAGTGATACTGATAGTAGACTTCTGGCCTCTGGAGCTGGAAGAGACTACGTTTCTGTTGGTTTAAGCCACAAATGTGCAGCAATTTGTTACAACAGACATAGGACTCTCATGCAGGCCTCCTGGTGACTTCACCAGTTCTCCTGGTGACTAACTAGTCAATTGCAGTGAGAGTGATGGAGCTTGATGCCCGCCCCAGTAACACCATCAGCAAGCCGTTAGGCAGTACAGCACAGGACAGGAGTGGAAGAGACTGTTCAGAAGGTCAGGGTTGACACTAAGTCTATTCAGAGGCCAGTTGATCAAAAATAGTTCAGTTAGTAAGTCCTCCCTAAGAAAGACGGTTTACTGGGAGCTGTGACAAGTCTCAACCCTGGTAGACCCTGCATGGTCCTCATCACAGAGAGCTCATGAAGATGTCGTGATAACACAGGAAGTGCAAGGGCATCCTTGAGAACCAGGAGTTACAAACCAGAGAGGTTGGATTTTAGTGATGCAAAGACCTATTGGCTGCTCAGAAAATGAAATTTAAAATCAGAACGCGCATGACAGCCCTGATGTCTCACTGCTCTTAAGGAAACGCGACTACTCTCAGGACCATGTTCCAGCAGCAAAAGAAAATTATGCTGATGCTGGCCTGTCAGTCCAGACTCCTGCTGGGCACAGATCCCACTTCTCTGCTTTCTCCACCTGCCTAATTCACCCACTTACACCAACTGCCGGGCTCAGGGAGGGCTTTCAGCTTGCAAGGCCGGCCGTGAACTAAAACGCTCTGAGAGCCAACTCAAGGCCAGGTAGACTTGGGCTCCTCCTTTCCACCCAGTTTGGATCCCAGGGCCACAGGGGCCAAGCTGGCCAGTCCATCACGGGGGCACTACATATCGCAACATGGCACACTTATCGTTTCATTTAAAAGGAGTGACTGCTGGAATTACATTCCCTGTGTAAAACAATAACACAATTCCCAGTCGATCAGCAAATAAATAAAGAGAAAACTACTTGGTAATTATTTCGACAGTGGTTGGACTCAGAGAAAGCCATCAAATCCCATTTCATGACTGAGCAGCGCTGAGCAAACATGTCACCTGGGTCTAGCCCCACGCACACTCCCTAAGATGACTCCCGTAATGAAAATCTGTCGTTGGCAAATGCTCATCATGTGCAAACCGTGCTGCGGGTGCCAGAGAGCGGTGGCGTGCGTGCGCATGAAATGAATCAATAGGAAGATGAAGCCCGCAGTCTATCGCAGCCCAGCTGGTGGGTAATGATGTCACTGGGGGAGCAGACCAGGCTCAAGAAACCCCAGAAAGTGCAGGGAAGCAGGGGGAAGAGCACTCCCGCACAACCACCATCTCTCTCCTTGATCAGAACATGACCTGCGCATGGCTGTCCCTTAGCGGTGCTCACACGGGGTGACATGCGTCTGTATGCGCGACACCTGCACAGGTCCACATCCTCACCGCAGCCAGAATACACCTGTCAGAGCACCGTTCCCCATCAAGGCCCCTTTCTAATCGGAGCTGACTTCCATGCTCCTCGTCCTAACAGTCAGCACCCCCATGTGACCTATGGAGCCCCCGTGGCCAGGTCCCCCAGGACCCGACTCCCCTTCACTTACTCCCTGCACAGCGACCAGATGCAGCATTTCTAAAACCTCAAGCCGGAGCCATCCGGGAGCTGATGCTCGGCTCCAACCTTCAGAAGGTGGGGTCTCTGGTCATCACAGGGGCGCCCCTTGCTTCTTTCCAGTCTCCCCTCAAACGTCACTTCTCAGCATGGCTCTCCCAGCCCACCAACGTGGTGACCCCATTGGTGCACCCCCTGTTCCCTCCCGTCTCACTTCCTTCTTAGCATATTACTCTCAAACATGGACACTTTGACCAGGCATCTGGTTTATTACCTGCAGACTCCAGGTGATCAGGGCGTCTGCTCATTTGTCCTCTGCAGCAACCCTGGTCCCCAGAAAAATGTCTGCGCTGCAAGGAGCTTAAAACACTTTTTATCCAATGTGTGACTGTACTTCAGAGGTGAGTAGGAAAAGGACCACTGGTAAGGATTTGGTAGGATCTCCATCCTGAAGAACGGTGGGAGAAGCTCCATACACTCGCACGAGGGTGGCAAAGGTGCCGAGGTGGTACCAACGTCCTCCAGAGGAATGAAGCTAAAGTTCTTAAGCCAAGAGAACAGAGACGTTGCCTGGAAAGGAGGGACCTGGTAACTCACCCTTTTCTCCTCTGAGGCAGGCACACAGTGACCTTCCGCCTGAAATCACCAGTCTTGCTCCTCCTCTTTCTTCATCAAGAATAAAACAGGGACCCTCCCTGGTAACGCAGTGGGTTAACGTGCAGCACTATGAAGCGCGCTGCAGCCAGCTCATGCTGCTTCAGCGTGAGCTGGATCCCTGGCTAGGGAGATGACTCGCATGGTGTGACAGACCTCTCCTGTCTTGTCCACTGCTCCCCTCCGCAGTGTACTTTTGTCAATCTGCCTGCTCTGCTCCCCACTCTAACTCTGGTGAATCCTTTCACCGCCCCTGCACCTCTGGTGTGTACCTGGTGTGTACCCCAGTTCTTGTGTGCATCCATAAATAAATCTTTTTTTTAAAGAATCAGAATGGATGATTAAAAAAATCAAGATGGATTGATTTTTGAAGCAATTGAACAAATATTTATTTACTGAATTGAATTTGTCAGGACATTAAGACTCTGATGTGGCAGAAAGGGAAAATTGTTAAGTTAGTTAGTCTTGCAAGGAGTTTTTCTTCCACTCATTTATGAAGATTCATGGATAAAGATAGGGCATCAATCTGAAGTGTTGAATTTGCTCATGTCTACTGCAGATGCCATGCGGGGATTGGTCATGGTGATGCTGGTTTGTAAACCTAGAACTGTACCACGTCCAGTCTCCAAATGTATCATCTGCTTCTGGATGGTTCCATGTCCCCTTGCTGGGAAGCATCCTCTGACAGGGCAGAGAGCTGCTTCAAGACAGTTACAATGCAGCAGACAGAAGGGTCTCATCAGCCAATCCACCTCAGAGTTTAATCACCCATCTGAGTTGATAAATATAGTTTCATTCTTCTTTCTTCTTCTTTCAATGAAGAGGAGATGGCTGGAAGGTTCAGGAAGCCTCCTGATTACTGACCATATGTGTGACTAAGCATTTACATTTGTCTCCATAGAACTCCAGAGCACTGCTTCTCAACCTCAACATTACTGAATCTAGAAAGCTCTTCATTGTTAAAGATGTCCCTGTACACTGTCAACTGTTCGGTATGCCCCTCACCCACTTCATGCCTGTAACACCATGTCCCTCTTCCCGCCCTGTAAAAAATGTCTCTGGATGTTGGCAAATTTCCCTGGAGGGAAAATCACCCTCAGTTGCAAACCAGTGTTATAGAATGGCCTTTCCATAAATATAACTATATTTTCAGGGTCTCCAGTTAAACACCACACATGGTCACCGTGTTGAACTTACAGCCATCCCACTTCCCCTCTGGATCACTCCCTCCATACTACAAATGCCTTAGTAGCTCTGTCCTAGTCAGGAAGAAATTGAATTGCAAGGACTTTAAATCTGCTCCATTTGACCAAGTAAAGGAGTATGGGTCTTAAATATCCTGAAGGATTTCTCAAACCAAAGAAAACAGAGAGGACTTTGAGGATTTACAGGATTACACGTGATCAATCCTTTCCTTCTCTTTCATCCCCACCGGCCCCACCCCCACACACCACCATTTGTCCTCTGCTCACAGCAAGAGTGTTTCCTTTACGTCCTAATCTCATCGTGTTACTCCTTGGTTTGCCATCACGCTCACAATACAACCTTAAGTCTCAGGACCCTGCTAACCTCAGGTACCCCACCACTGGCTCCTTCTAACAGCACAGCCTCCTTGCTGTTCCCATCAGGCTCACCCCTCACAGCTCTTAGACGTGCCCCTTTGCCTCCAGTGACCTTGTCCCAGATGCCCACGTGCTCTACTCCTTCCTCCACGCCTCCTGCCCAGAAAGAACCTTTGCCTTCTTCCAGGCTACCTAGGCAGCAAGCACCACATTCCCTTTGTTCTTTGTCTCCTTCTGCTGCTTTATGTTGCTCCTTCAAATTCTTAACTCTGTTCACAGAATTTCAGGCATCTTCCTTGTCCATTATCTTTGCTCAACCTCCATAAAGGGCCTTTCACTCTCTTATCCTCTAGAACCTTGGAGGCTGGTATTCTTAATCAACATTGTTCTCTGTCAATAGTTGTCAAATGAATGAACAAACAGTCTCATTCTTCATTCTCCAGAGACTGAATTCTCCATTCAACACTTACACAGGTAGTTCATTCAGGACAGTCTAAGACATGAGCTTTAGACACTGTGTGTATGAGAAGATCCAGTTCAGGCTTCACACCAATTAATTAACCCAATCTCTGTGTCTCTAAATTTGAGGAGAGAAATTGTCTAATCTGATCATTTTGGTTGGGTGCCCAGGTCTTGCCTAACCAGTTGGGGTCAGAGAATGGGTCTCTAAGTCTAAACCTTCTAAGTCATTAGCGGAGTGGATTCTCTAAGCAAGGGGTAGAACGGAGTGTTAATGGCCTATCACCCCACTGTCTCCACCCTAAAAGCCTCCTAACTATTTCTTGGAGAGTCAGGAAATGAAATTCCTGCAGAGAGTCTGCAGCTCATCATTTGGGAGGTCAGAAAGGCTAAGGCAATACAAAGGCTAAAGGCAAGTCTGTGGCACCCACCCCCTCTGCCTCTACTGGGCCATTACTGGGAGTTTTAATGTTAAGGTTCAAGAAATGCACCAATAAAAAAGCCAGCAGAGTCTGAGGAAGGCGGACAAATAAATTCTTCTTAAAGACCAACAATTCAAGCAGAAAGTAGGTCCAAACTTGAAATGGTAATGTCCCGGGCTGGGGAGTGGCAGAAGAGACACCAGAGCATGTGTCGCGGTGGGAAGGGAGCACTGATACACAGCAGGCGCAAAGACTTCAGCTTCTGGGATGCATCTGAGCAAAGAGGTAAGAGAGGGAACTCTTCCCTCTTGCTTAACAAGGGAGCCTCTCCCAGGAGAGTAGACAAAACAGGGTCCTCCGGCAGTGGTTCTGGGGAGAACTAAGTCTCACCCCAACTTCGTCTTACAAGCCTTGTCTGGTGCAAGAAGGTATGTGATGTCTCCTAAACAGAAGACTTCTCAGCAGGAGGCAGGGATGTTGCTGGGCACTAGGCCCAGGAGACTTCTCTTGGCCCTAATAACCAGCTTCTCTCACGGGCCCATCCATCATGGACACTCCTTCCACATTAATGTTGTTAAAATGACACGTCTCTCCTTTGTTCAGAAGCCATCAAGGACTCGCTGACGCCTACTGGAGGGTCTCAAACCCCTGATGAGAGTTTATTGGACAAGACTGAAGAATGCAAGACTGAGTGTTAGGGGTTAAGTGTGTCCTTCTCCAAACATACGTTGAAGTCCTAGCACTCAGCACCTCATGGGGCTTTATTTGGAAAACGGGCCTTGCAGATTGAAGCAAGTTGAGTGAGACTATTAGAATGAGCCCTAATCCAGGATGACTGGTGTCCTTATTAAAAGGGACATTTGGAGCCCTCCCAGGTGGAGCAACAAGTTAAGCATAGCACTAGGAAGCTGGCCGCAGCCACTGCAGCACGAGTTCGATCCCCACCCACCCCAGAAGTGACCCACATGGCGCAGCAGACCTCCCCTATCCTACCCGTTGCTCCCCTCAGCAGTGTACTTCATATGTCTACCTATTCTGCTCCCCACTCTGGTGAATCCTCTCACCTCTGGCCTCTACCCCAGCACTGCATGCATCAATAAATACATCTTTAAAAAATAACAAGGGACATTTGGACACAGTCAGAGCACAGAGGGAAGGTGATGTGAAGAGGCACAGGAAGAAGATGGTACTGATGAGACAAATACTGACCGATGTGTCCACCAATCCAAGAACAGCAAGTGGAGCTGCCCACCGAAGCTGGCGAGGCCTGGGGAGAGTCTTGCTGGGAGCCCCCTCAAGAGCATGACCCACTGACAGTTCGGCCTCACACTGCTGTCTCCAGGTCTATGGCAGAATTAATTTCTGTTGTTTTAAGCCCCCAGGTCCTGATGCTTTGGTAAAGCAGCCCAGGAAACCAATGTGCGGGGAGCGTACAACAGAACATTCCCGTTTAATTCCATGAGCAGTAGGGTGACTGGTCATTCCAGTCGGTCTGGGTCTGAGCATGTCTCTCAGTGGCCAAACTGGGAGATCCTGGGAACTGGGATGCGCTGGTCACTGTCGGTCATACTCCAGTAGGCAGGATGCCAGGGAAGCTACCAACTTGCTGTAGGAACCAAGAACTTCCTCTGGAGAGCCAAAGTCATAGAGACTGGTCACGGTAGGACTAGGTGGTCTCAACCAAGACACAGAGGCGGGAAAGGGCAAAGATGCCCAGAGATAAGTAACATAAATGTCCCATCAATTACGATCATAGAACAGTCCCCACAATGGTTGAATCAGGAGAGAGACAAAAACATACAGCATTTCCACCTGAGGGAGATGGTAAGAAAAAGAAATGATCTGTCGCTGGCCTTTCTGGGTCATATTCACCCCACCTCCCGAGCTGTGGTGCTTTTTAAAATTTTGTATGTGTCCACAGGTCAGGTATAAAGAGATCTTACCCTAATATGAATTGATTTCCTACCAGGGTTGAGCAATCTCAAGTTCATTTTTTTAAAAGATTTATTTATTTATGAGTACAGAGCTGGGTACAGGCCAAAGCTGCAAGGGCGGTGAGAGGATTCACCAGAGAAGGAGCCTGGGGGCAGGACAGGCAGAATAACGAAGTACCCTGCTGAGGGGAGCAGCGGGCGGGTCAGGAGAGGTCTGTGGCGCCATGTCGGTCACTCTCTGGCCAGGGACTGAACTCTTGCTGAGGCGGCTGCTGCTAGCTTCATCGCGCTGTGCTTTAAACCCCTGTGCCACCAGGGAGGACCCTCAAGTTCAGTTTTACTTCCCTCGTATGAAGGGAGTGTTTGGGCTTCTGTCCATTTTTCTCCATAGTTCTAAGTTTTGAAAAATTGCTCCACATAAGCTCCCCAGCAGTAAATACCTGGGCACTTCCACCTTTATGCTCATAGAATCTCCTTCTGTGGTTTCTGCCTTTGAGTTTGGAAAGTTCAATGATCTCCCTATGCAGCAGTCCAGAGTTCAACTGGTAGAGAAGAATGAGTATATAAAATCCTTTCTTTAATTATTTATGTCATTGATCTTAAGTATGATTTCACCTACACAGTACAACATTCATCGGCCTTACTGTGTTACATACTCAAGACCTATTTATGTTACATTTCAAGGTAAAGATTTTTTTTCAAACTGTTGATATAGCCTTTGTGGTTTTAATTTTTTTTTAACCTCAGAAAGTCTTTGCCCACACATAGAGCAAATTAAAATTGTTTTTAATTTTTTAATAGAGAATGTTAATATTTTATCTCTGGAAATAGGGACCCATCAGGTTAAAATACTTATCTTTCCATTTCATTATAAGAAGTCATATCATCTTTACTTATTCTATTAAGTGGCGCTTCTACTTCCTTCCTGTGGCCGGCAGAGTGTAAACCAGGGACTGGATCAGGGTGCAGGAGTGGAAGAGCTGGAGCACAAAAGCTAAAGACCCTCACTCTGTAGACAGAGAAGGAGAGAAGGATTAAATAGCCAGTCACTACTGAGCATGTTTGAAAACATGGATGCAGCACTAAAAAACAGCAGATTAGGATATTGGAGAAAAGAAGGAAGAGGAAGAACCAATGTTCAAAAATCATATCTGACATAGAATGAAAGGAACTTCAACTCCAAGGAGGTAGGTTAATAAATGCACCTGAGGCAGGATAACACCTCAAATATTGCATTTAGAACAGTCTACATAGAGAACTCACTTCAAGGATATAGCTCACTTTAAGCCATATTTCACATTTTTGGGAAATGTTATCTTTGGCTGGAAAAGACAGAAGGCATGGGATCTTGACATTAGCAAGCTGAATAATGGAATATAGCCCAAACTTTGTCCTTTCCTCACTGCAGCAAGAATGCAGATCTCCAAGGGACTACGACGGTGTTCTGTGCTCCTGCATGTCACCCCAAGATTGGTACGACCTTGACAGATCTGGCTCCACCTGAGTAACTTCTTCCCTTTTAGAATCTTCTTGCATGAAGGTCTGAAGAGGTCCTATGTCTCCCCATGTAGAGTTCATTTTTTAAAGGAAGAATGATTATATCTTGAATCTTTTTTATTTGTGTAACTGATCTCCAGCATGATTAAACATCTAGAGGGCAATGTTCGTGGATTTGCTGTGCTACATGTTCAAGATTGGCGATGTGGCTCTATTAAATTTCCCTAGAAAATTATCACGTATAAATTATCTGTAAGTCATGCTTTCTTCTTATGTACCCTCCAGATCTATTAAGGACTAAATAATTCCCATTGGTGATTTTGAAAATTTATTCTAAACTGCATTGCCTCTCATGTAGCTGTAACATATACGAGAGATCAAATTACCTATAAAGCCTACCCTTGGCATATATTAAATTGGTCTATATTTTCTAAGCATTCTGGGCTAGTACTATTTTAGGTGCTGGGAATTCAGAATAGCAAAATTCTGGAGACCTTTATTATCAGGAGACTTCACCTGGAGCATGTTTTAAGGGATACTTTCATTTCCTGGCTTATCAGTGTTTTTTTTTTTATTGCCCTACAGCACTTAGTTTGGGGACAGGAATGATCCACAGGCTCCAAGAAAATTTAGTGCATTGCACAAGAGCTCATCTCTGGTGCTTTCTCTGCAGGAAAGTGGTACAGAGCAACTCTAAACTATAAGCAAGATGCTGCTGATATTGTCAACACCTTGTTGATGAACTCTCTTTGGATCATCCATAGCAACTAATCGATAGCAGGGTCAAGTCTTCTACTACTGACTCTTGGGTTGATTGAAGTTTAAAAAACTTATGTTTATGTAATTTTTAACAACTACCAGAACAAATCCTGTGTCCATGTCTGACAATTCTTACCCCTTGAAAGGCCTCCTGGGAACTGCTAGATGTTTATTGATCAAATCCTTGTGTTTGGCAAATGACTTTCTCTATGAAGTTGGGGGAGGGAAATCCAACAGTAAGAGTAAGTTAGTCTTTTCTTCCTAGGCATGAGCAAAGTAATTTATAGAAAAGAAGTAAATGTATATCAGCTAGTGAGACAGGGAGGCATATCTTCAGAGGAGAAAAATCTAAATATTTGTCCAATAAAATTAGCCACACTTGTCTCCTATCTGTTAAAGAAAAAAGTAAATAAAAGCCATAGTACAGGAATCCAATGTCTAATGACTTGAAATGAAAATTTAAAATCCCCTCCAAGAGAAGCGAAATATGAAGAATTTCACCTGCTGTTTCTTTAAGCAGACAATACACTGGATTGCACATTTATCCATTTACAACTTGGAAGTTCCTTCATTGTGTTTCGTTCAGGAACTTTTACTTCCCAGTAGAAGCAATACTGAAATAATCAATAACCAAGCCAGCCCTGGCACCAATCAGAAGCAGCACTTCTGTGTACAGCTATTAACCCTTTAGCTGCATCACCGTAGCAGCAGTAGAGCAAGGGCTTAGGGGGTCAGCATAGGGAAGGAGGCATTCAGAGGGGCTGAGAGAAGGAGGCTTATGCAGACCAGAAAGGCAACAGCCACCATCTGATTGCATATCAATGACTTTAAGTTCAAAGTCAAACCCTATTATGAAGGATGTCACAGAACCACTCCAACTCTTCTGCTGTGATAGTTTGTCTTTGAGATTCCATTATTACCCTCATCCTAATTGCACACTTCTAATTTAAAGGTGAAAGAAAGGAAGCACCAAGGTAGAGTCCCTTTAAATGTCAATGGGGGAAATACAAAGTTCTTCGCAAATTAGAGAGAAAGTTTAGTTTTGGGTACTTATTAAAACTACATCTTCTTCCCTTTTCAAAATCTTAAATCTTGTGATATGCTGCATTTGAATTGGATGGTGTTTTTATCAGGGTCGTTCAGAGAAGCACAAGCAATGTGCTAGAAGAGAGAGATGTATTTTAATCAACATATTTGCACAAGAATGGGGGCTCTTAAGGGCAAAATTTGTAGGATATGTGGCAGGCAGAAAAACCACATAGGAGTTAACGTTGCCATGTGAAGTCTGGAACTCCAATGCAGGCCAGTGGGCGGAAATCTCAGGCTTTGATGTGACAGTATTGAGAGAGAATTATGTCTCCCCTCAGAATCTATCTTTGCTCTGATCATCTTCAACTGATTGGGAGAGGACCACCACTTGTGGAGGGTAGTGGGTTATCTGTTTTACTTAAAGTCAACTGATTGTAAATGTTAATCACATCCAAATATCAGAAGCTAGAACTTCACAGAAACACTTAAATTATCATTTGGTCAAACAACTGAACACCACAGTCCAACCAGGTAAAAATTATAAAATTAACCACCATGGATAGTTACTTGGGAAAATTTGATAGTCGGCAGGATGATGGAGTGTCTACACAGTAACAAAGTCAAAAACCTTTGACTCACTAGTACCTTTGGGCATGTTCTCTGTGCCAGGCCCGGTGCCAAGCATCCCCTTTCTATGTCATCATAGCCCAGTGAGAAAAAAAAAAACTTTTTAAATGACAATAGTTTAAAAAGAGTAGATTGTTTGTTACTTTAGGTTCCCATTACTACTGTACACAGCCACAAACTCAGCCACTTAAAACAACCCAGAGTCATTATCTCACAATCCTGGAGATCAAGTCCAAGATGGGCCATTGTGGCCCAAAATGTGCCATACCCAAGTGAATGGCAAGGCTGTGTTCCACTGGCAGCCCAAGAGAGACTCCATTTCCTTATCTTCTCTAGCTACTACTATTTGCTTGAATTCCTTGGCTTGTGGCCTCTTCCTCCATCTTCAAAGCTCCAACATAGGATCTTCCAGCACAGAAGATCGACCCCCTTCTTAAGATGATATTGGACCCACCCAAATACCCCAGGGTAGTGTTTCACCTCAAGATCTTTCTCTTTATCATATATACAAAGTCCCCTTTGCCACGCCAGGTAACATATACATATACTCAAATTTCAGCGGTCAGACTGCTGGCATCTTTGAGGTAGTCGTAATTCTACCAGTCACATGTGCTCAATCTCACAAAGTCGTAGGACCTGGGAAGTCCAGTTCTGTCTGATCCTACAGCCGACACTCTGGACCAGTATACATTTTGCCTCTCACAAACAGTACCCAAACAGAATTTAAGACATCAGAGTGATTATTTATCCTGAGCACGGGTAGAGACCTTCAAAAGCGGTGGTCACTGGGAAGGGTAAGCATATTAACAAAGTACTACTCAACATGTTAGCCAGAGGCACATGGAGATGTTTTGTTATCAAAGAATGCTTCAACATTATGAAATTATGCTTTCATCACCAGTTGAAAAAGTGAGTGAATTCTTCAGACTTCCAACACTACAATAAAACTTCTCCGATCACACAGATTAGCTGCAAAGCCAAATTTGGAAAAGATTGAATTAAAGAGTGTTGTTGCCAGAAAAAAAAATAAATAAAGGAGACAAATGGGGGCATGTTAATGCCAAAGTTCTGGCTATTGTCCTTATATAAAACACCCCCAAATCTCAAGGATCAGTTTTCAAATTTGACTGGCTCTAAGAAGCCACATAGATAAAAATGGGTTTGGAGGATTTGAAAAAATAAAGCTTGGAATCTCTAGGCTGATGAGAGAGAAAGGGATTTATTTACTTGGGTGAGAGGGGTTCAAAATAGAACTGTTTAAAAAATCATGAATAAAAGAGCCCCAGGGAAATGGAAAACGATAAAAGAAGAAATTCCATAGGAACTTGCTGTCCATTCTCATCTAATGGGATTTTTACTAATTTCTCAATCGAGTTGCAAGACATTTAAACTAAACAGCCACGGAAACAGCCTTTTCCAAGGGCGTGCCCTGGCGTAGGAGCCGGAGCCGTGAGTTCACGACTCAGACCCATTAAAACAGCCTTCCTTTTCAATAACTTCATTCCTGCTTCCATTTTCTCCGCATTGAGAGTTATTTGGTTGATGATTGACAGACATGATCAACTCCAGAACACTGCATCTCTTCTTATTGTGTAGGGAGAAAGATGAAGCAATCGAGAAGAAAGCCATTTTCATTTGCATCCTATGAAGTCTCCCCAAGAAATACTGATTGCCTTATAATAGAGAGCAGAGGTGCTCAACTGGGGCCATTTATAACCAGGCAGATGTTTGGCAACGTTTGGAGACACTTGTGATTGTCAGAACTGGGGGGGTGTGGGGGAAGGGGGAGGGGAAAATGGAATGTGAGGAGGTGTGCTACTTACAGACAGAGGACAGAGACGCTGCTAATGCCCAGGACATGCCAGAATGACCCTGCTTGGAAGGCTCTCTTGATGTATGTAGCATATGGGGTTCTGGAACCTGCTAGCCTGGGTCCACATTCTGGCTTTGCTGCCCACTGGCTGAAGACTTTACAGTTTGTCTCTTCATCTTACAAAGATACACATAATAAAAGTACCCACATCGTAGGGTTCCTGTGGGGACCCAATAAATCAGTCGATAAGTGTTTAGTGCATAGCCTGGCACAAGGGATGCACATCTTGATAAAGAGTCTCATTAGCATTCTAATCTCATGGGTTTAAAATTGCTGGTGACTTGCTTGACTCCATCCCACACTGGTGAGCTTCCTAAGGACGGAACTTGGTCATAATCGTCTCCATTTCCTCAGCACCCAGCACAGGGCATTTCTGACTTTAAGGTGAAGGGCGTGCTTAGAACGAGGCAACGGCCAAAGTCTCAACCTCTAATGGCCATTCTCAATGGTGGCCCCTCCATCTGCTCAGCCTTGGCTATTCAAGGATACCGGCTTGATATCCTTTGTCCTTCCTGCCCACAATACGACAGAACTGAACTGCCAGAGAATCGCTGTAACTAGGGGAAGTCTACACCAGTGACTGATGGAAGGTGCTGTTCAACATCGCCTTCTCCCCCTGCCAGGGGTCACTCAGGAGAGTGTCTCTCCAAGTCCCCCAGCAGAAACCTCTTCCTTGGTAACAGGCCCATTATGAGTGATTGCCCCACCTGGGCTAACTTTTCCATGGCCCGCCCAGGTGTCCCCCACCCCCAACCCCAGAAACCACTATTCTCTGCTTGGAGGGGATGCCTGGGGGACCCCAACTAACACAGCCCTCCAAGGTGGGTGCCAGGCAGGCCGTGCCCCTGATGTCCATATGTCAGCGTATTAGTAGGCACAAAAGAGCCAAGCCTGAGTGCATGTGAGCTCAGGGGTCCTGACTCCCACCTCCCGCCTAAGGGGGTGTCTGCGCCCACTCGGTGGTAAGGACAGACACAGGAGGAGATCATCAGCTCTCAGAGAGATGAAATGAAGAATTCGCCTCCAGGACTGAGAAGGGCATTAAATGGAACTTGAGTGCGTCTTTCCAACAGAGCTTGGGGGCACCTGTGATGTTTAAATGGAGCGTCTGTTTCTGAGGAAAGACATACTTTTAAAATTAAGCTCGAGGCTAAAGGCTTCGAACAATAAATCTCCCCAAGGCGCATTCCTCTAGGGACAAATACAGGGGAAATTTGCTTTATCACCTGGCATCTCTTTCCCACTGAGGAAGGAGGTCTCTGGTTTCCACTGAGATATACAGTCCACCTGGGCTTTTTCAAGTGGAGTCAAGAGTTCGGGACCTCACCCCCACCCATGCCCTATTTCCGTTGCAAATCACTCCGAGTGTGTGTTAATAATCACTGTCACCCATCACGCCCTTCCCTCAGCACCTGAAGAAAAATAAAATAATCGCCAAAGTCCATCCCGTCATATCATTAAAATTCAACTTTAAGGTCTTCTTACCCTTTGCTAAAAACGGTGCAGTAATAATAATTTGTTGAGTGCCTGCTATGGCCAGGGATTTGCTCGTGGAACAGCTCCAAATGCCCACTTTACAGAGGGTAAGTTTGGGGAAATCTAAAAAAATGACAAAGAGCATGCACATATTTCCCTAACAGTAGAGCTGGGTTCAGACTCAGTGATTCCCTGACAGGAAACTCACTACTCATCAACTGATGCACCTCTGGGAACAGCTGGCCATCGCACTCCCAAGACCGAGACAGCACAGACACTGCCCGCCACCAGGAGAGCGAACAGAGAAGCTCGCTGCAGATGGCCGCTCACGTTTTCTCGTCACGATTCTGCAGTTGTAAACTTTCTCCCTTAAAACATTTCAGAAGTGCCTGCCCCTTCGTCAGAAGCTGTGAGAAACCTTGTCTGTAGGAAGATGAGACACGGGCCAGGGGAAGACAACGTGGCGAAGAGAAGTCACCTTTCACTAAATAAAGAGAGTGGCGCTCGCTGTGGAGACCCGCGAGCCCTGAGACCTCGCAGCCCGCAGCCCGCACAGGAGCGAACCGCTCAAGTCCCCCGCACCATCTGCCTCTCACAGACAGCCAGGTGCCAGGCTGCCCTGGTCAGGCGGAGCGCCGCGCTCGACGCCGGAGGGGCTGGAGAAGTCCCCTCTTGGGTGGGCCTCGACGTCCTAGCTGAAATATGGCCAGGGATAATACCTGCCTCAGATGGTGACTGAAGATTCGTCTTCGCGCGCAAGGCCTGGCCGGGGGCGCCGCGGCTCAGCCCTCACTCAGCACCGGGCTGCTTCCGCCCGCGTGGCCTCCCGCGGGGGGCTGAGGCAGGTGTGGTCACCTGGGGCACCAGCTGCCTCGGTGCCAGGCTTGCCTCACGGCCCAAGGACAGAAGCCTGTTGTGGGAGCGGGCACCGATTTCAATGCTCACGGGATTCCAGGGTCCCGAAGTCTCTCTTCCCTTCCAGGCCTCTGTGGCCCGGGTCTTACTGAAGAGAGGGAGGACAATCAAGCTGGGGGGCAGGGCTTGCTAGGCCGCTTTGGGGCTCCCTGGGCAGAGTGCCAACAACCAAGAACAGGCCTGTTCAGCTCTGGAGTAGAGGGTAGATAGGTGGCCTGGAAGCTGGTGTTCCCTCAGAACAACGTCCTCCACGGACTGAAGACACACTGGACTTCATCCTGAGCCGCGAAGAGGCTCACCTTCCGGAGAAGAGAGATCTCAAGGCTCAGCTCCCCTGCCTGTCACAGTAACCAGACCAGGAAGAGGTAGATTGGGGGTCTGGACTCAGAAGTCTTGGTCCTGAACCCCACAATCTCCCTCTTTCCTCTGCTGGGTCTCTTTGAGGAGTGGGGGGTAGATATCTCCACGGACACAGCTGGAAGCAACACACTGACCAGGCCACTCACAGCCTGGCTTTCCTTGCTGAAGGCCTTGCCTGGTGAGTCTTCCTGCCTGCCACTGCTGGGCAGTGCCGCTGACCCCAGGTCGCCCTCCAGAGCTGCGTACAGAGAGAGCGCTAATTGGGCACCTGGAGGTGGGCCGCCTCTGCCCTGTGGGGCACACTGATGGCCCCACCCGCCCCAGCATGCAGTCTTTTCTGCCCTGGCCCAGCCCCATTTCCTCTGCTTCTTTTCAGAGTCTTGACTCCTCCAAAGCATCCTGAACCACCAACTAGCCAGTGAGGCCTTTGAAGACACAGACAGGTGCCCTCAGGCACTGCAGAACTGGACTGGCCCCTGAGCTCACCCACCTCCCAGCTCTGTGTGGAGCCAGTGGCCTCACTGAGCGTCAGAAGAAAACACCCCATAATATGCCTTTAGGACTCAATCAAGACCTGAAAAGGCAAACTGCAGCACATCACACAATCACCGTCACTCTCTCCCGAGGGACCCCGACGCCACTATTGGAGAGGCTATTTACAGCCCCAGAAAACTCTCCTTTCTTCTCCAGTGGCTCAATCCCCCTCTCTCTAAAGGAGTGCAAATGTCAGTCTTCCGAAAGTTTCCAAAATCAGCAGCCCCAGCAGCTGTGGAAAACTGAGGTGCATTGTTATTCTTGTATAGCTGAGCTGTGGCATGTAATTAAATCATTAAGAGGGAAATTAACTCCCCTCACAATACTCATGGAAGTATTTGTGGACAAACCTATTAGCACTGTGCCAGTAAATCCTACAGTTCCCTTGCAGGCAGTCTAAATAAGGAGGCAGAAAAGGCCTGGGGTGGGGAGGGTTGACCTTCCATGGAGAGAGGTGAGGGGCAGGGGCAAACATATAGGGTGTCAACCCACGTTGTGACTGTACCTTATAAACCTTGCGAAAATACAGCTACCACACTTCCCCTACATAGTGTCAACAATCAATCTAATCTCTCCAGGAAATCTAGTCAAGAGCTTCTGGTTTCTTGTTTGTCCTGCCCTCCTCACCTCTCCTTCCATCTTCTGGATTCATCCACTTGGATTATTTATTTCGCAAGGAGTCGTAACTGGGGTTGAGGGCTTCCCAGGTGAGGAGAAGGGGCTTCTTCCAAGGGTAGCTTTTTTTATTATTATTATTCATATAGAATTGGGGTACAGGCCAGAGATGCGGAGTGTGAGAGGATTCACCAGAGACAGAGTGGGGAGCAGAACAGGCAGATGGATGAAGTACACTGCTGAGGAGAACAACGGGCGGGTCAGGAGAGGTCTGCCACACCATGTGGATCTCCTCCCGGGCAGGCGGGAATCAAACTCATGCGGAAGTGGCTTAAGCTTCTCAGTGCTGTACTTTAACCCGCTGCGCCACCAGGGAGGGCCCCAAGGGTAGCTTTTGTAGCTCTATTTCGCAAGGATTTCAGAAGATCGACTATGAAATTGGCTTCAACTCTGTAACCAAATATATATTTCTGCTATTGACTCAAATTCAAGTTGACCAATCTGGTTGGCTGGCTGTGGCCTTCAATTCATCCAGGCTGGAGTGTTTCAGTCAATATGTTGATCATTTATCTGATGACCCTGCTTAAACCATTTAATAAAATGTAAACATGAAAGTGTATCGGAAGTCAACATAACTCATTATTGCCGCTTATACACTCATCAAAATCCAGAGGGGGCTGCCTGGCCCGATTGGAGGTTTCTCCCAGAGTCATATAATAATTTTAGCTGTGAAAGGAAATTTTATGGCATGTAAGATTAGCCCACACTAATGCAAGGTCAAAAATAATAGAATCAATAGGCAAACTCAATACTGTTAACATTTTGAGAAAATTACTACCAGAAAACAATGTCAGCAACAGATTGAAATGGGTCTCCACAGTTGTCCCATTGATTTCCTTTCACTTTGGTGGTGACCTAACTCTTTTATGCCACATGGAATTTTTTTCCACTCTGCCTTAAACATGGAATATTTCTGTTGGACTTTTTTTTTTTTGATGGATGTCAAACATTACATGTGTCGAAAAAATTTATATGGTTGTTCATATCAAGGGGACCAGAATGCAGAGACTATTCTGTCACATAGAGCCTTGAGTGGGTCTTTAATTTAGGGCTCAGCTGATACAGCAATAGTTATTTTAACTATAGAAATGCAGGCATCAACTGTCCATGTAAACTGTTGTTAATAACTAGCCAATTAATAAAAACTTGATACGCAAACACATGGCCTTGGAAATGGTTTTATATGGTAGGTTGGAGACATTGTCACCACTCTTAACTTTGGAAAGATCACAGTATGACAGAGCCATGTTCCTTCCTGTTGATTGAGGGAGCAGTGTGTAGCCAAACATCAGTGATAGAATAAGCAGACCCCAGCCCAACCCATAATTTAATGCTCCATTTTAGTCAATGGCTCCATCAGCCCTAGCGTCAGTGATTGGCTGATTCAAACCAAAATCTCAGAAATTAGCATTAATTTCTCTTTTCCACTTTTCCATTGCCAATCCATCAGCAAGTCCAGGCAATGATCTCCCAACTACATCCTAAGTCTAACCACTTCACCATTTCTCTGGTTATACATGGCAATGGCCTCTTTCCTCTTCTCCCAGCTTCCAATTTTCTTCCAACAGGTCAAACAGTCACTTTAAAACAAACACACAAAAATCCATCGTGCCTGTCTTGAAATGCTTCCGTAGGTGTCCATCCCTTTTAAGATAAATTCCAGAAGGCCCCACTGGGGCACACATGTGTGCTGTGCTCTCAAACTTCCAGGCTCTCCCCTCTCCTTCCTCATCCTTGGCCTTCTCGCCGCTGACTTCCCATGCCAAGCCCATGGTGTCCTTCCATGACCTACAACATGCTGAGCTTCGCAACATGTCCTGCTGAGTTATTTTGCCTTCCCGTAACCCTTTCTCCCCCCCAACTCTTCCCATCACTGGTTTCATCCTTTAGCCAGGTCTCAGCTCTCCAAGAAGAGTCCTGTCTGAGCAGGTCATCAAAGACTGCCCTAACCCTACTCTCATACCTTCTTGTTCTTTTCATCTCTAAAAAGAAGCTGGCATTTATGCCTGTTTGCAAAAGGCGGGCAGAGTCCATAGTCATTTTCTTCAATGTACAATCCTTTTGTTCTCCAGTTTCATTCTTACCGATAGCAGAAATCCCTTAATCATCAATTAAGCCACCTGTGCTCCTTTTGGTTAGATTTTCTTTTGGGTAATTTTCCAAGCTTTCAGAGTTTCTCTCCATCCAGTCTCAGGGTTCTTGACCCCTACTAAACATCTGTTTGGAAACTCAAGGCTAAGAATTACAATGAAGCTAATTATTCAGTAAGTGTGGGTTGAGGGTTTTTTATTTTCATTTTCATTTGGAAGACATCTCAAAATTTCAGAAAAGTTTCAAGTATAGAAAAAAGATTCTTTTTTTCCCCTTAAACTATGAGTCAGTTGCTGATCTGACACTTCAGATATGTTTGTGCATACAGCCTATGAGGATGCTCTCTTGTAGAACCTCAATCGGTCATTGAAACGGGGCAATGAGCATGGTTGGCCACTACCCCTGAACCCTCAGATTTCATCGTGTTTCTCCAATTGTCCTGACAATGTCTTTTGTAGAAAAAGGACCAGATCTGGAATCATCTAGCTCTCATGTCAGTTCTCTGTGGCCTGGAACAGCCCGTTGGTCTACATTGATTTTTCTATCTTAACACTCTGGGATATTATAAGTCACAAAATGACAGTATAGTGTGGACATCTCTACAGTTCTGCTGCCGCCCACCCTCTGTGTGTGAGATCCTAGAGCATCATCTGGAGCTGTGGACAAGAAGACAGACTTGAAGACAGCTGTCAGGTCACACGCTGGCTTCGCAGCTCCTGATTGTGTGGTTGTGGGCAATTTACCTAACTGCCCTGTGGCTAGCTCTGCTTGCCAGTAGCATGAAGGAGCCATCGTCCTTATTTCCTGGAGCTGTTGCTTGGTTACTATCCTGGATCTGGGGAGTCTGAGTAATCGGAGCCGTTGACACCCCAGCTGCCATCATTGCAAGTGATGAGAGAGCACAAGGCACCAATAGCCCAGCTCCTAGCCCCCCACCGGGGTGGTCTGAGTGGGTTGAGCCCAGTCACCTTCCCCAGGTGTGCGCTTGCCCCGCCTCCTTTCCTTCCTGGACTCACCTCCTTGTTCCCTCGCTGGTTCCTCCTGGGAGCACGTCTCAATTAGTTACTTGCACTCAGGTCCTCCCCTCAGAGCCCCCTGCTGGAAAACTCTCCTCTAAGAGAGTGTCGCCCTTTTGTGAAAACAGTGTGCCTGCTCCATCAAGAATGAGTAGCACAGCACAGAGGCCAGTGAGGAGGCTGCTGGAATCATCCACATAGCAGCTGTCGCGCAAAGAAAGATGTGTTCAGGGGTGTCGGCCACAGGCCGGGCTTCTAAACAGGACTCAGGGAATAAGGGAAAGAGACAAGCCAAGGGCAAATCCTTAGATGTATGCAAATTGTTTCATAGGAGGCGCAGAATAGCACTTTACTATGAAGAGCTGATATTCTTTGAATCTCAGTTAATAATACTAAACATCATAGGTAACAAGGACTGCAGACACACAATGGAATTTAATCGCTGGAACCACAGTCTCACAAAGGGAAATTACAATGCCTTGAATTTAAT
The DNA here is from genome assembly GCF_000260355.1 of Condylura cristata. NCBI lineage: Eukaryota > Metazoa > Chordata > Mammalia > Eulipotyphla > Talpidae > Condylura > Condylura cristata. Next base: position 32,702,893 of record NW_004567123.1, on the reverse strand, counting down.
AGGCTTCATTTTTCTGAGTGCATATTTTGCTTTCACGATCTCTCACTGCCAATGATGCTTTCGAATTAGGCCCAATCAGAGTTCTCTTTTATCTAGAAACAAGGCCCTTGGCTATTTACATAGGCTGGTTAGCTCTGCCCAGATGACACAGACTGCTTGCTTTCCTCTTCCTCCTTTATGTTCCAACCCCTTTGATGCCCTCAAAGAGGGCTTCGACTTCCTTTCATTTCAGCAAGGGAGTGGCCGAAAAGGGAGGAAAAAGCATTGGGATGGGTGTCAGGGGAGCTGAGTTCCAGTCCATCAAGAACTGTCCATCAGGTCCCCAGAACTGGTGGAAGTTCCTCACATCAGATGTTTGGGCTCCTCAGCTGACTCGGTAATAAATTTCATCCTGCAAACTTCTGTAAAGCACCTACAATTTGCCAGGCTGGGTTACCTATTGAAGAAATAGTTAGAAAACCAGTCATGTTGGTCCCTGACCTCCTAGAACAAATGCAGGTGAAATTCTGCAGCCCTGTGCACGACCTAGATATTGGTGACACCAATGTTTTGTAAATTCACAATGTTTTGGGGCCCTCCCTGGTGGCGCAGCGGGTTAAAGCACAGCACTGAGAATCTAAAGCCACTTCCGCATGAGTTTGATCCCCGCCTGCCCCGGAGGTGACCCCATGGCGCGGCAGACCTCTCCTGACCCGCCCGCTGCTCCCCTCAGCAGTGTACTTTGTCGATCTGCCTGTTCTGCTCCCCGCTCTGTCTCTGGTGAAGCCTCTCATCCTCTGCATCTCTGGCCTGTACCCCAGTTCTGTATGAATAAATAAATCTTTAAAAAAAATTCACAATGTTTTGTAAAATCCACAAGAGGGGAAAATAGGTATTATCGATATTGTTGTGATTTTTCTATTGTCTCACTCATGTTTCCATGGATTTTTTTACTATTATCAATTCTAATTCAATGCTGTTCTTATGTACCCTGAGGAAATGGATAGGTATGGCTGTCCATTGCCTCCAACTGGAAAATTTTAAATCCAATGTATTTTGGAATTTGGGTATTACTTGGGTAATTCAGTATAACACAAATAAACCTCCAGAATAGAACTGGGGCAGACACTTGTACTCAAATTCACTATTTCTGCAGGGAAACCTATAGAAAAAAAATTCAACTCTGCGGGATAAATTAAATATATAATGTATTTATTTATTTACACTATTTATACACAAACTTAATTTTGGCCATCAAATGAAATATTTAGAAAAATCCAAATTAAACCAACTTTAGTTTTCAGGTGGTTTTTTTTTTTTTTTTTCAGTACAAACTTGAATTTAAGAAATGGTGAGCCTAGAATACATATTGCTAGAAATAAATAGGACCTGGGTTGGTGCTTAAACCCCAAATTTATCAAAGATATTTACTATAATTGCATTTACTATAATGATATTTGACCTATAGATGACCCAGCTTTATAAATAAACTTAAAGCACCTCCAGGTCTATTAATATTTCATTGAGCCATAAAATACTTCCAAGTACTTATAGTCACTAGCCTCACTGAAAGCTGAATGTGATATAGAAACCGTGTACACAGATGCATACACACACACACAAAAGGCAGCCTGATTTGGGTGTCCTGCAGCACAAGTCACCTGAGTGTTGGTAGGAACTGTGACATGATTTACCTGACCCCAGGTGGACTGTGTACGCCATGTGGTAGGCTGACTTTCACACTCTCGGGAGAGCTCTTTAAGGGCCTCCCTGACGGCGCAGGGGTTAAGTCAGCACTGTGCAGCTATCGGCAGCCACTGCAATTCGAGTTCGATCCCCGGCCAGGAAGTTGGCCCACATGGGGCAGCAGACCTCTCCTGTCATCCTACTGTCCCCTCAGCAGTAGATTTCAGTAGCTCGAACTGTTCTGCTCCCCACTGTCTCTGGGGAATCCTCCCACCCCCCACACCCTCCACCCCCGCACCTCTGACCTGCAACCCGGCTCTTGTGTGCATAAATAAAATAAACCTTAAAGAAATAAAATAAAAGGCATGCAGAGCCAACAGCTTCCACCCAGAAACCCCAGTGCTCCCCACAGCTCCTCGAATAAAGGCCAGATCGCTTAGCCAGGTTCTTGCTCCCCTCTCCCGCCGCCAGGATCCTGGCTCCCCAAGTCTGCACCTGCCTCACTGCTGCCGCATCCCCACCGCCACCCCGACATGCTGCTCTTCCTCTCTGCTGCAGACATACAAGGGCCGTTTTCATTTGGAAAACTTTCTAAAATCACTTTATCCTTCTGCGCATTAGGCTGAGTCATGTCGTCGCACGGCTCCCTCCAGGCGCCGTCATCTCTCAGGTCTGCTGCAAAGCACGCACAGTGGGTGGCTCAGGACAACGGCAATGTGTTGCCTTCCCTTTGGGGGAATCCAGGTGCCTGCCTGGCTGTGGCCTCTCTGACATCTTCAGCCGGGGGTGGGGGAGTTGGGGGGGATGGGGTGTCCTCTTTATCTCTTCTAGCTTCTGGGGCCACAGGTCCTGCCGCATCTCCACACGATAATCCTTTCCCCACAGAGCTCTGCTTTGCTCCTGACAAGCACATGAGTTGGATTCGGGGCCCACCCTTCTCCAGCACAACCACATCTTAGCCAGGTAGATCTGCTGTAACTCTCTGTCAAAACACATGCTATTTTTTGAGGTACTAGCACTTTCAAGTTGAGCATACCTTTGGGGGGGACAGAACCACTGGTACAGTGGTAATTAAATGTGTTTGTCTTTGAAGAAAGGATGAAAGAGATTCAACCAAATAGATTTAGGCAAAAACAGAGGACATGTGATTTACATTTCTGGAAAAGCCAAGGGGTTAGTGTAGTAGCTTCAGGCATAGCAGGATCCAGGAGCTCTAAGGTCATCCGAACAGTTTGATCTTTGGTCAGTCTCTAAACTCTGATTTCTACATGTCTGGATTTGTTTTCAGGCAAAATCACTGAATTCCATTACCTAGAAAACCTGTCAGGTACAAGCACAAAGGATAAGAATTTATCTTCCTCTTGTGTGTGTTAAGTGTAAGACTGAATATGATTACCATACTGTAGGCCAGAGAGCACCGGAATCCATCAGTGGACAAAGGGACGCAAGCTGGACAAAGATCCACCCTGGACTTGGGGGTGGGAGTCGAGTTCTGTCTGCAGCTCATGGCCTGAGACCGGGGAAGACTGACGCAACGGAATGCCAGACGGGATGGCTGATGGGTGGCAAGGACAGCGGACATTTACTCCAAGCCCTGTGTTCCCTGCTCTCCCGGGGAACACGAAGCAAATGGATGCAAAGCACGGCATCACCTTGTTTAGTTCTGGGAGAACCTACACTGAACAGAGCATGTGAGAAACAGCAGGTGATGAGTAAATGCTTCTCAAATTGAATTATTTCCTGCCATTTGCCTGGCCTCTGTGGGTGTCTCTTCTGCTCTTTTGATCTAAGTCCTACTTGTGCTCTTTAAGGCTCATCCCTGTCTTTTCACCACAAAGAGTAAGAAACTCATTCTACACATAAGTGGTCTGCCCTGTTTTTCTAGAAGTAGGTTACTACTATTGATGGACAAAGGCTTATTAGACTAAGTGACATGGTTATAACTGTCATATCTACAACGTTTAAAGCCCACCGCCTGAACCCCACCAACATCCTCAGGTGGTGGGATTTACAAGCAAGAGGGTTATGTTAAAGAAAAGATTCCAACCATTCATTTTCTACCGTTTTTTTTTTTTTTCGAAAGATTTATTTATGTATACAAGAACTGGGGTACAGGCCAGAGGTGCAGGGAGTGAAAGGATTCACCAGAGACAGAGTGGGGAGCAGAACAGGCAGACGGACGAAGTACACTGCTGAGGGGAGCAGTGGGCGGGTCAGGAGAGGTCTGCCGCGCCCTGTGGGTCACTCCCTGGCTGGGAATCGAACTCAAGCTGCAGTGGCTGCCAACAGCTTCATACTGCTGTGCTTTACCTCCTTGCACCACCAGGGAGGTCCCCACTTTCTGCCAGTCTAATGTCACCTGGTAAACAGATGTTGGTCAAAGAATATGTCAGCAGCAATTGGGTTCACCAGCTTGCGCCAACAGATCATAAAAGAGTTTGTGATTTTAATCAAAGTTTGTCATCCACTCAGAACTTAAGAAATGAATTTCCATCCAAAGGAAATTTAAGTTTCTGAGAGTTACCTAGCCTCAGTGCCACAAGGGTGAACTTGAGTCCAAAAAGAAAATAAAAATCAATCATGACAATTATTTTACTAAATTATTTTAAACTGCAGTGTATCAAGAAAGCTCAGGTAAATGTCGGCTGTCACACCGACAAGTTGAGCTGTCCCCGTCACTGACCTTTTTCTTGTTAAAATGCATGTCGATATGCAAAGAGAAGGGTGAATAACAGTGCCAGGCGCTCTCTCTCCCTTCCTAGAGGCTCCCAGAATAATCTTCAGGAAATGGAATTTGAGGGACAATTCTGTTTTGCTAGCGACATTACAAACAACCTTCAGAAATGGTCTCTTCTGTGGGTTTGCTCCTTCATCACGCCAGCTCTTGTTTCAGTGGATTCAGACTGAGCTTGCTTCAAAATAAGATGGGGTTGAAAGGGAAACTGGTCACAAAACACCCCGAAGCTCCTCACTCGCACAGAGGTCACTTCTCTACCAATTTCCATCACCCACATGCCACCTCAAGTACAGCAAAAAGCAAAAGCGATGGTTCTCAGAAGAGCCAGGTAGATGTTGCCAAACTCAGGCAGATGTTGCTAATGCATGAGCTATCATCAGAATCTAGAGATACTTGTTTGAACTACTAGTGAAAATCTAGTGATCTCTGTGGATCGACCAAGGGGCAGTCAGAAATCAGATGAAGGTGCTCTCAGAGGAGGGTGACTCACAGGCGCCTTTCACAGAGGAACATGGGGTAAGGGAGTCAGAGATGTCGTTAACAGCCCTTGGGTAGGGGAGGGAGAAGTTTCCAGAATCAAGAACAAGGCAAAGCTGGGGACAGGCCACCATGAGAGGAAGGTGGCCATTTCGGAAACAAACAGCAGCAGGGGGCTCATCTCTTCCTGACTCTCTTCCTCTTATTTCTTGCCAACGGACCCAACTCAAAGCTGGGGCACAAAGGAGTCCACTGAGCAGCTCCTTGAGGTCCGGAGTTGGGGGGAGGCCTCCTGGAGGACACAGAAGATGCCCAGCATATTTGGAGGCCCCTCTGATTTTCTCAGCCTCAGCACGTGACCATGCCCTGGGGGATTAGCCAGTTGTAGTGATGAGGGAAGCAGTTCTTAGAGCAGACACCAAGATATTCCCATAATGTTCAGGGGCTTTTGCAAGATCCCAAGAATGTAAATTCTCTCCCCAGGAGAATTCAAATAAAAATCATGGAGAGTGGGGTTGGTGGGGGGTAGAGGGGAGGAACAGACTCTGCCATCTATAGCTGAAGACCCCTGGGGAATTTAGTGACAAGCAGACCAAAGAGTTCACAAAGAAATTCACAGATTCACCTTAGGCAGGTGGAGACAAGTTTGGGCCAAAGTGCAAGGATTCACCTGATTAGGTCAGGCCCACCCAGGACAATCTCTGTACCTTAAGGTCAATTGATGATGCATCATAATGACACTGACGAAATGAGCTTTGCCATGGGAGTAATAGGTGGTCATATGTACAGTTTCTACACTCCAGGGGAGAGGATTACATGGCACGGTACTGAAGGTCATTGTCCAGTCTGTCCCTGACCCTGGCATTAACAGAGATGATCACAAAGCAGAGCTGGCCTGCATGACCTTCTAGCAACATAAACATAGTAGTCTCTGACATTACAACCCTGACCTTGGACTATGTATGTCCCCTGCAGTCAGTCTGTCATTCTTGTTGATGTCTGTGAACCTCAGAGGCGTTTCCCTCACCAGTATCAGAAAAACCTCATCCACACCTCACAGGCTTGTCTAGGAGTCAGGATACAAGGATTCGATCCACCAAGCCACCTCACAGCGTACCTGGCAGAGGGTAGGCTCTGAGTAGCTTAGAGCTGCGAGAACTGACCTCAGCATACTATTAATATCTTTTCACTCTTCCTAGCTGAAGGACTCAGTCAGAGTTGAGATAAGGCTGGACCGAGTCCACAGCCACGCTGAGCACGCCTTTGCCACGAGTGTTTGAAGGTGGACTCTGACAGCGACAAGCCTGACTCCACACGCAGCAACTCACGAATCGTGAGTGGCCCCCGGCAAGAAGGGAACAAGGACATTTCCCATTCAGCTCCATTTACAAGGCAGTTTATCGCCCTTCTCAGATTTCTCGCACAACACAAGCACAAAGGCTTCCAGAGAGGAAAGCCTGAGATATAATATACGGACAACAGCATTGGTAAGCGTCGTCAAAGCACGTAGCCTCTGTCCGAAGGAGAAGCAGCTAAAAATGACTCCTCCTCTATCTGTCACTGTCATAAGCTTCTCTTCCATGTTTGTTTAAATTTAAACAGTGTTGCTTGTCAGGCTTCATCCTACAAGATCTGACTCTCCGTCAGCTCCCTTCACTTCCTCACTGGAGGGAGAGATGGTGAAGGGGTTTGTTCACTGTTTTCTAGAAGCACCATCCTCGTTAGCTGGGGACGGACAAGAAGTGTGTCCTGATTTTGCCTAGAGCGGTGGAATACAGGTGGACCCAAAGACACGCCCTTCTATTTGTACTTATTTTCATACTAAAAGCAAGGCGAAGATTCAGTTTTGTGACATGTTCATCAGAATCTTTTTTCCTTTAAAGCCAATTGGACTCTAGTGATTAAGGCGAAATAAAACACATCAGACGACGGAGGGTGTAAGTAACCTCTTGCTCCCAACACAAGAGTTGATTTGAATATTTCCAAGCAACTAATGAGTAAGGTGCAGAAATAACGTCTCAGTGGGATAGACAGGATGTCTGGAATTTGTGGCTTTTCTAATTCTCATGATTTTTTTCTAGAGCTTTCTAGTCCCTTGAGCCCTGGTGGTCTCACCATAACTGTCTAAAACCTTCCTCTAGTTTTCCTTTTACAACTCCACAAGAACTTGAAGTACCTACTCCAGTCTAACAAGATCTGAAATCACATAAAATGGTGAAGATGCTGCTTAGCACAAGAGACCATAAAGTAGGAACATGAATAACTGGCAAAAATGAAGACTCGCAACGCAGTTGACAGTGAAATGATTCATCTCTAAAACGCCTTAAAAACTGTTTCTACAAATAAATAAGAAAAAGAACAGCAGTCCATTAGTTAGGGGGGCAATTACAGGAGAAGAAATCCGAATGATAACCAAGCACTAAAACAACCACCGAACAGCTTTCCCCATTAAATCGACACTGCATCAAAAGCATCTGGTTGGCAGTGATTTGAAGAGCAAACTGGTACTAACATCATCCTGTACATTTTTTGGAAAGTAATTTACTAAGTTTATTTTTCAAATTTATATTAAATTTATTTATTAATTTTCGGTTGAAGTAACATTTGGGTAACCACCTCAGGCATGTCATTGTGATTCCCCAATGCACCTATGTCCTCCGCCGTAGTCCATTGGGTTGGTCTTATCTTTATTTGAATTGCAATTATATGTCACTTTTGATCCAGCAATGGTGCCTAAATATATCCAATAAACAGTACAGAAGGGTTTATGAAGATGCGTATGTATACATACAGATCATATGTACAGGTGTTCACGTCTGTCTAGAAAAATAGAAGGATAGGCATTAGGCTTTAATATTAGCTACTTTAGAAGAGATGAAGATGGAGAAAAGTAGAGGAGGAAAACCTTATATACACTGTTGCACTTGTGACAGTTAGCTAGTATTGTTTTATAATTATTTTTAATGAAGAAAGAAAATAGAGAGAAACCTTTTCAGTTCCCTGTGTGATCTTCCTTCTCGTGAAGAAGAATTTGCAGTTTTTAAAAGCTAGAATTTCAATGCTTTTGACCATTGGGAAGGAGATCATTCAAAAAGTGACTATTAGAATTTTGCCTTTCAAACCCATGCTAAATAAACTCTACAGGCAAAAAAAAAAAAAAAAAAACCTGTGATGGTAAGGTTTTCTCACATGGAATAGCTTGTTACATGCCCCCACAAATTACAAATGTATTTGCAATTGGCCAAGTACATATTTTCTAGTACTTTAAAAAATGCACAACTGGGCCCTCCCTAGTGGTGCAGTGGGATAAAGTACAGCACTAGGAAGCTAAAGCACGAGTTCCATCCCCAGCCCAGGGGTGACCCACAGGGCGCGGCAGACCTCCCCAGGCCCGACCGCTGCTCCCCTCAGCAGTGCACTCGTCAGCCTGTTCTGCTCCTCACTCTGTCTCTGGTGAATCCTCTCACCACCCCTGTATCTCTGGCCTGTACCCAGTTCTGTATGCATAAATAAATAAATCTTTTAAAAAAATACACAACTAAGAAACTCTGAATATTTTTAAAACATCTACTGTCCATCTGTCACCTTTCAGCTAGATTCAACTATTGATTTAATCTACAAACCACCCCATGGTTGAGACAGAATTTTTAATCATTCACATTTTAGCTTGAAATACCATCACGAACCAATTCATTTCCTAAAGAAGATTCTTCTAGAGTATGAGGGAATTTTGCTTGTAGGAGAGGTTTTACTTGGGTGTCTTTTGGCAACAATTATCAAAACCTAATTTAATCTTACTTAAACAAAATGGGGCCTTTATTATCTTACATACCATGAAAGTTTAAGTCATAAATCCCCCTTCAGGCACGGTTCTATCCAGTCATTCCAAGACATCATCAGGACACTTTCTCTCTTCATTTATCATTCTTGCTTCCCTTAAAGTTAACTGATTTTCTGGCTGACTCCCCTTCATAGTAATGAAACACCAGCCATGCAGCCTCTGGGCTTTTTCGTCCTAGAGAGAAGATGGCTTCTCATAGCCAATATAATCAGTAAAGTGTGTGGTTTCGCTGTCATTGGCTACTCTCAGGTCAGTTTTCACACCTAGAACCCGAGAGAGGAGTCATCTCTCCAAAATGTCATGGACTGAGATGAGAGCAACATGATTTCCCAAAAGGGTATGTGATGTGCAGTTCCCTGAAGTACTGGGCTTAGGGAAAGCCAACCAACAGACGTGTGTTTCAGGGATCACAGAGGTTGTTGTGAGAGTCTCAGGAGCCATTGGGGAGCCTGCTAAGTGGTGTACCTAGACATGAATAAAAAGTCAAGGATCCCCAAGAAGCCAGAGGCTAACGCAAGAGAAATGAAACATCTGACCTGCTGTCTTGAAATCTGCATTCAGACTTCTGGTGATTCTTGCACACCTTAGAATCCTGGGATCTGAACTTGATTAAAAAGGATGTACTTGCCCACAGACCTACCACATTACAGGTGGTGGCTGCTTCTGAACATCTGGAGGCAAAGCCCAGCTGTCTCCTCTTTGCCCCACCACCTAGAAGTTGTGTTACTACATGCAAATTGCTTTACACTTCATTTTCTCATCAGTTAAACAGTGAAGGGGGAACAAGGCCAAAGCAGTGAGGTATTAAGGGCTGAGTTGTGTCCACCCACAAAACCATGCTGAGTCTTAACTACCTACACTTACAAAAGTGACTTTATTTGCAAATGGGGTCTTTGAAGAGATAATCAAGTTAAGATGAAGTCCCACTAATGAGTGTCCCTTGGGAAAAGAGACACCGGACACGAGGAAAGGCCATGCCACCACGGAAGCAGAGAGTGGAGCGACATTCCTACCCACTAAAGAAAACCAAGACTGCCTGCAACCAGATGCCTGGACAAGCAGGGGGCAGGTTTCCCCCGGGAGCCTTCAGAGGGAACACAGCCCTGCCCACATCTGGATCTTGAACTCCTGTGTGGAATTCACACACTCAGTGTGTGCTTTTTGGTTATGGCAGCTCTAGGACATAAACACAGGTAGGAATGAGCTTGGTTTGTTCAGTGAACAGAAAGAAAGAACAGAGAGGCTGGGCAAGATGGAGAGTCATGAGAGACAGCGGCATGAGGAAGGGATCTTGGAGGTGAGAACAGTGCCTTGTTTTCTGGGTGGAGACTTAAGATCAAGAGAAAGAGGTGATCTGAGATCATTCAATATTTTTCTTTTTCTTTCTGGCTTATTTTGCTGAGCATAATCCCTTCCAGCTCCATCCATGCTGTTGCAACAGTTTATCCTTTTGATTGCTTAGTAATATTCCATTATAGAAATACACCACATCTTCTTGATAGGAGGCGTGTAAAGAAAACAAAAAGGAATCAGGAAATAAAAGTACTATACTAAAGTAAAAATCAAAATCTTCAGGCAACTATAGATCAGAGATACTTTGTAGGGGAGGAGGAGGGAGAAGGACCAGGACAGGAGTGGGAAGAGCACAAGGGACTGTGGTGGGGGTGCACAGAGGAACTGGTGGTGGGAATTTCACATGGAAATCATAGATTGCAGAAAAACAAAGGATGATACAATGAATATATTAAATTTAATAAGAGGGAAAGAAGGAAGGAGGGAGAGAGGGAGGGAAGGAGGGAAGGAGTGCAGCAGGGAGGGAGGGAGAAGTGGTAATCTGACTTAGTTTCCAGAACTACTCAGGTATCTATGATACAGAACCCCTGACAGAGCAGGGGCACCAGGTAACCCAGAGATGGCTGTTTCTCTTGAGTTTGGGGTGGCTTTTAATACCTCGGTGGGCACGTTATTTATGTGAGGGAAGAGGAGACCACAGACAGAAGCATCCTGTGGGGCCGACAGCTGCTCTGAAACCACGGTGGACGTGGACGCCACATTTCCCTTAGAGCTCTCTGGATCTTTCTACTGCAAATCATCAGTAGATGATGCCAATTTCTCCCATATGAAATTCACTAATGGTGTCTGGAAATGGTGATGCAGAAGCGTGTCTGAAGCGAGGCAGTATCCTCCACGAATGTGGATATATACACATATGTCAACATGCATCAGCCCATTACATGGAATCCATGGGTCAGGAGGAAGGGAGAAAGAAGAACCAGTTCCTGCTACCTAAGGTCAACCTATGTTGTTGGGTCTCTCTCTCTCTCTGCATGAAAATACCGCACATTTTGTATGTTTTTCCCCACTGTGATCATTCTGGTTTTGTGACTGTGTCTTAGTTGCCCTGGCAACATGGTAGACTTGGCTCTGATTGGCCAGGCTGTCAAGTTCATTGTCAGAGTGGTGGGCCCAGATTTGAGTGGTAGGTGTGTTTGTGAACCTGAGCTATGCAGACAAGCGCAGACAGGAAAAGCCAAATGAGCAGAACTTGTGGCCCTCTGCCCAACAAAAGGTCTCTCCACCCGCTGCGCATTGCTCCAGGAAGATTCCAGGGTTTGACTCTGTTCTGAAATATCATTAGGAAATGTGCTGGCATTCGGGTGTTCAGGCCTGGTGCAAAGCACATTTATTTGTAAAGAAATTAATTCTCTAGGAAGCTGAGGGAGAACGCCTCAATTACCAGACTATGGGATTAGAACCTGGTACCCAGCCCTAATTCAGGCTTGCTGTGCTCTCTGAAATAAGTCGCAAACTCGGCCAAATGCTCCACTTTCTGTAAATAAATTTCATTCATAAAGAAAGATCTTTCACTTAGAATGAAGTCCTAGGAGGATTGCATGCTCAAGCATCAAACTGGGACAAAATTACAGCCCAGTTTATGCCAACCATATTGGATCACTTATTTATTCAATTTATTAGGTGCATCGTTTACTTATTAAAAGTCTGGTTCTATTCATTTACCAATTACCCGAGGAAAAAGAAAAAACCCTACCTGTAGCTGAAAATCTTTATTAGTTAATGAATAAATAATCCCAACACTGAGCGCTGAAGTACAGACTGATGCTTTGAAAGGAAGAACCGCATTTTCCCCATCTGCACAGGTTCTGGTAGCCAGACACCAGCCAACTTCTCACCATCTTCGCATTTCCAAAGGCAGCGAACCACGAACACCAGGATCAGCCCCACTCTGCATTCGAACGCTTTATATTTAACTGTGCTATATAACCAGCAAAGTCTTAATATAGATGTAAAAGTCATTGGCAAGCAGTCATTTTTCACCTGGGTTAAGTGTTACCGTATGTTCAACTCCAGTAAAGTTAACATTTAGGCTGTCCAATTTCAAAGAATAAAAACCCGGGAAGGGAAAAGAGACAAGAATGCATTCCAAATCATCTTCCCCAAAAGATGATTGCTCAGTAGTAATTAATTCCTCTGCACTGAGCAGCGAGAGAATGAGAGGATGGTCAGGGACCAGGCAACTCCCCCAGAATCTAGCCCAAAAGCCGGCTGACAGCAGCAGTCAACCCTCTCGGGCTTTCTGAGACACCAGCGTCTGGGGGTCGTCTGTTAATGAGTCGCTTGCCAGGCTCCCCTTTGTGCACATGGAATGAACACGGCTATAAATTTGCTAATGTTCCGACACATATGTGGCCTTCGATTCATTTGAGGAGTATTAATTTATTGTGCATAAATAATTCAAATATATCACTACATTTAGGATCCTCCCCCTTGGTATGCTGGCCCGACACCCTGGGGCCCCCCAGGATGAAGGGTCTGGACTCCCCAGCCCCTGAGAGGCCGGCTTGCTCCAGGTTCAAGTATAAACCAACGCCTTAGGAAGCAGTGGATCAGGGGCTGTGGATCCTCTCTGGGCTGGGGAGTCGCTGGGGAGAGGAGGTTCCCCGAGCCGCCGCGTGGGGCCTCGGCCAGGCCAGAAGCTACCGTCCCTGATGTCTCGCGTCTGTACAGAGACGCCCAGAGCATCGCGGCCAGGTCTGGGGAGGAGACACAGCAGGGCAAGGAATGAATGTCAGTGGGGGCAGCACTCACTGATGGGGCCAATAACGGCAGCAAAACCTCCTTGGATGCCAGCAGAAATCACACGAGGGGAAGCCAAGAATGGCGCCATCAGCAAGGCCTGCGCCGATGGGGGGAGACGCGGGGAGAGCCACGAGACAAAAGGCCGTGGCGTTCACGAGACAGAAGGAAAAAGGAAAATGCAGCGTGACACCTGCCGTTCCACATCCAAGCCAAGGTGCACGCACAGCCGAGAAAAGCCGGGAGCGGGGAACAAAGGCTGTCATAGCAACCCGGGAGCCCGTGCTGCTCCCAACCGCAGAGCGCAGAGCGCCTGGTCATCCATCACGGAGCCCGAGATGCAGAGCAGAGCGCTCCGTGGCCGGGGCGCCCCGCCAGAGGGGTCAGCCCCCATGCACTCCGCTCCCTTCCTCCCCCTGGGCCCCCAGCCAGTCTGTGCCAAGCTCTCAGCCCTGCTCCCGGCACCTGCTTCTCAGAAATGCAAACAAACGGAAGCCAACACCGCGCGCCCTCCCTCCCTCGCACACTCACGGCCCCGGTGGGTCAAGGGGTGGCCCTCCCTGCCTCACACACCGCCCCCATGCCCTGGACGCAAAACCAGGGGTGCTAAGGAGAAGGACGCTCTGTGTGCTTGCCTTGGTCTGCAGAGTCAAGCACTGCTGGTTCAGTTTCATTTGGGATTGCCGGTTGCTGGGATCTGCACCCACCCACCTGTGCCTAATGCAAAAGAGAAGCAGCATTTCCTCCCCCTTTATCTTCTGCTTAAGTGGCGGCCTCTTCTTTATCGACAGGCCATGTCTCCACTTTCTTCCGACATGAGTAGGGGACGACTGTGATTCTGGGGAGAAAGCTGAGAGTTAGGCCGGGAAGACTGGCCAGGCTGGAGCAAATAAAAGGAAACTTTCACAAGAGCCTAATGGAGATATTGACATGTGTGTCTGGAAATCTAAACTTAGCAAAGTGTAAGGAGAGAACAGGCTTTCTCACTTTATTTCTGTATCTGGAAAGTTTCAGCGGCTGGTACCATATGAATATTTATTAATGCATTGTGAATCAGAACCTGTGATTATTACTCAAACTATCTTTTTACCTTACAAGCTTCAACTCAGAAGAATAAAAACACATCTGCTTTTGCTCTTCCCATATTTTATTCAATGTTTTAACAGCTTTGCTGTAAATATCTCATCCATTACGATTCAGTTGTGACTGTATCGACTTCGCGTCGCCCGTTTTATTACTGTCATGGCAGAGAAACAACACGCTGTTAATTCTGTTAACTAACAACTCATTGTTCAGGCAAGGCAGGTGTTCCTGTGTGGGGGTCCACACGTGGAAAGAGAACCGGTTAGAATGAAAGGCCCCGCCGGACGGTCCCCACCGCTCACGGGGTGTGCCCTTGAGGTGGTCATGCCGCCTGCTGGCAGGGGAGAAGCGTGTAGAGGTGAAGAGTAGCTGGAGCCCACAGTATCACTTGACCTGCCTGCACAGCCCTCCAGGAATCCTGTTGGGGAACATCCCAGCATCCTCAGGACTTCTCAGCATGACACGTGCCCAGCTGCCCAACTCCCATCCGGGGCAAACACCATAAAGCCGTCTTCTGGATTCTTTCCGGAGGAAACATATTAACACTTCCTTCCCCCTAGATGTGACTTAACTTGGCAAGGCAGGGCTTCAGCTCGGCCTGTCCATACCGCGTCTGCACTGTGGAACCAGCAATCTCACCCTCTCGTTCACGTGACAATCAAACAAGCAGACGCGTGCAAGGTCCGTGTCAGTCAGGTTTGCTGCAGGAAACAGATGCCGCTCTGGACAGCATGAGCACTGCATGAACGCAGGTACAGGTGCGTGCTGGCTGCCCATAGCTGACACCGAGGAGAGACAAGCACGGGCTTCCAACAAAGAGCCGGGATTTAAAGCCGGGTCTGCTGATCAGAGGTGTGAATCGGGCACGGCTGGGCGTTCTGGTCACACTGGGTTCTGGCCACGTCCTGGGCATCGTGTCTGGATCAAACACGGTTCTCCAGCGGGACAGTCCAGGCATGCCCCTGGCACAAGTGCTGATTCTTGGGTGATACTTGTGGAGGCCCCAGGGGCCAAAGCAAGTTGGACCCCCAGGCAAGGGATGGGGAGACAGAGCGCCCCACCCCGAGGAGTCAGGTTGTCGTGACCTTATTATTCTGGTGTTCCAGGGCCTGAGGGGTTTCTCAGCACGCAGGGCTTTCTGGGCTGAAACTCTCCTAGACAGAGGGGTGCAGCGGGCACTCTGTTGCACATTTATGGGACAAGAATGTGGATGAAGGAGGGCACAAGAAATGGAGCCCTGTAAAAGGGACTTGGGACTTGCCAGTCAATTCCTAATTGGTTGGAGGGAGCAGAAAAGAGACTTGGTTTGAAGGTCACGACACTATTGTTCTCCTCATGCCTGTTTCTCCACCAAGCTGGCATCAGATGCTGGACCTGGCATCAGCCCTCAGGGCCTACCTTCCAGATGTCCCCCAAGGGCAAGTGACAGAGCTGAACTCTAACCCAGAACTCCATCTCCAGGAGTCTGTGGGATTCTACCTTGGGGTGTCCGCACCCCTGAGGAGGAGAGTGAGAGGCTGGGTCCCCACATCGCTCACAACGGTCGTGTCAGGGCGTGTGGCTCGTGGCGGGGCGTGGAGGACAGAGTCCAACAGATCGATTGCTATGACCTGCTTGCAGCTAGCCCCGAGGTCTGAGCCCTGCTCTCCGGGTTGGCCAAAATTATAGGCAAACATGCTACCTTCTAAGAGAGCTGATTCCTGGAAGGTTATCTCAAAAAGGCAGAATTGGGCCCTCCCTGGTGGCGCAGCGGGTTAAAGCACTGCACTGAGAAGCTGAAGCCACTTCCGCATGAGTTCGATCCCCGCCTGCCCCGGAGGAGATCCACATGGCGTGGCAGACCTCTCCTGACCCGCCAGCTGCTCCCCTCAGCAGTGTACTTTGTAGATCTGCCTGTTCTGCTCCCCACTCTGTCTCTGGTGAATCCTCTCACCCTCCGCATCTCTGGCCTGTACCCCAGTTCTGTATGAATAAATAAATAAATCTTAAAAAAAAAAAGGCAGAATTGTTAAAGAAAATGGGTTTAGTAGCATCACAGCCTACAACAACTGAGGAATCTTAAAGAAGGCACAAGCCTTTTCTCTCCGTAGTTTTTTTAGATATTATTTAAACTTTTTTCCTTCCCTAGTTTTTTCAGATATTATTTAATCTCTTTTTCTCTTACTCCTCTTTTTCTGGGAATTATCCGGGTACCAGCCTCTGAAAGGTCGAAATTGAGGCCTGACACTGTCACTCGATTTCAAGGGACTTGTTTGTAAACATACATACCTACCAAATGAATGTTTTTTAAAAAATGAATTCTGAGGACAACAAAATAAGAACTCTGGATCTTGACCTGTATCAGACTAATTCTTAAGAAGAAAAAAAAAACCCTTATCTTAAGGAGGTCATTTGAATCTACCAGTTTCAAAACATAAGTGAGCTTAACTCTACCAGAAAAAAAGTCAGGTTCATCAGGAATGGTTTTTCTAAGATTCAGTTCCTTAAGGAAAACACACCTTAGTTGTGATTCTAAATCTGTCTCCTGGGAAATCTTGGATGCCTGCTGATCATTTTGAATTCTTTGTCGCCCTTAACTTTCTGGCTGCATGTTAGAAATCATTTTAAATGAATTGAATAAAATTCACAAGTGTTATATGCCAGCAAATGATGAACTCACAGGAAATAGGACTCAAATCCACTTTTTTCATTTTGTTTTTTTTTCTTGTAATAAATAGAAATGAACAAATGTGGCTTTAATGACATCTTGGAGTGAGAGCTTTTATTGATATATCATCAGCTGGAAGCATGTAATGCTTTGGAGAAATAAACTCCATTCCACATATTTATAACCAGATTGGAGAAGGTGTGTTTGTTATTTTGTGTGACACCTCCTAATAACGGGGAAGTTTTATGTATGGAGACAGGCACGCACCACCATAAAAACGAACAGTGTTCAGCTTACAGAATCTTTCCTTGATGGAAGGTGCTTTCATACTTGCTTAATTTCCAATTACCGTTTTAACCTGTGTGCACGACTTTTAAAAACATTTTTTCCCTCATCCCTAGAGCTGCAAGCAATGTGCCATATTGTGGCACTTGGAACAAAATGTGGGAAGTCTGTCTGAGAGTGACAAGCCTCTTGGACAGCTGAGGTTGTGGTCTTTCGCTGATTACACTTTGCATTGGGTCAACTCTTTGGGCTGCAAAAACAAGAGAAAAAAGAATGCATGGACTCACAGAAATTAGGAGGGGGCTGGCTTCAGACCGGCGTGCGGGAGGTGAGCAACGGTGGGTGTCCCTTCACCTCCAGTTCTATTCCGGATTTAGCTGAGCTTCCGCCTGATAGGGGGCTCACCACCAGCTTACAAGGTGAAGGCAGATAATGCCGTAGTCTATTTACTATGTGTGGGAATGATGGCACCCCTCCCGGCGCTCCCCCTCCCTCTCACCCTTTCCCCTCTTCCTTTCCCTTCTCCTCAGTCACCTCTCCTTCCTCCTCTCCTTCTCCCCCTACTCCCCCTCCGCTTTCTCCTGCCCCTTCTCCCCCTTGTCCCCCATCTCCTTCTCCCTCTTTTGCCCTCCTCCCCGCCCTTCCTCAAGTCTCCTCTCATGGTCTCTTCCCCCACCTCTCTCCCCATCCCTCCTCGGCCCTCCTCTTCCTCTTCTCCACCCTCATCTTCTAGCCCCTCCCCTCTCTCACCCCCCACTTTCCACCTGTTAAAGCAGAGTCCACAATCCACCCACATGAATGTTCCAGATCATCTAGTGTCACCAAGGCTGCACTGACCTGCTGTGTATGGGTTGCACCCCCACATCCAGCAACTGAACACAACAGGCATCCATTATCACAAAGCTTGGGTGAGTCGGGGATCAGGAGCTGCCCCCAGGGGCCCTCCAGCTCCAAGACCCCACAGGCTACACTGGGAGCGGGGTCCCGTCATTCCAGGTTGCATTGGGTCGGGGTGAACCCCAAAGGGCCTGGGAGGCAGGATTCAGCCCCTTGAGGGTCGCTGACTGAGGACCTGACTTCTGTCCCCATCTTGGGGTGGGACCCATCACGTTTGCCTCGCCTTACACGGAGCAGCCCTCCGGGAAGAAGCTGCACAAAGGAGGGACTAAGGAAGGCTCTCCAGAGGCACCCCGACCCCGGCCCTAGAGAACCCCCCCCCCACAGAGGTGCCCAGAGGGCTGAAGGCTTAAACAGCAGCTTCCAGGCAGACTCAGGCTATGTCAACCACTGCTCCACTCTACACAGCAACTCACTGCGCAGCAAAGCTGGCCAAACTTTCTTATTAACTAAATTGTTTACATGTTTTGCATTTTCTTTGGTGTTGCAAAGAAAACTGTGGTTCATCCTTCTTTTTAAATTATTTGATAATCACGTCTAGGAAAAATCAATTCCAGTGCTCACAGTGACACGTGACTGCTGTCTCCAGAGTCCCTCAGACACGGTGGTCTCAGCAGTTAGATCTCCTGGTTTTTCAAGACATTCACACTGATACAGGGCCTGCCCTGGTGCTGGCCAACTGCACCCCCCGCCCCCCTCACGCCCCCCGGCAAGCTGGCAAGCAGGCTGGACTCGATCAGTCCTCTAGCCACCCCCTGAAATTGGGGCCTAACAGCTATACTTCCAAAAGGCACCCTCAGGAAGGAAGAAATACTGAAGAAAAGCTTAAAACCACACACAGTGCAATGCAAAGGTTAAGTGAGCTCTGGTGTATGTGCTCAATGACTCCCGTGCAGAATAAAACCAGCGTTCATAAAGCCTAGCTCTTAGCATAGAAAATTCCTATGTAAAAGAAAAAAGCAGCAAACAGCAAAACTATGCAGACAATAAAAAGAGCTGCGGTGGCCAGAGGTTGGAGGGAAGAGAGCGATGGACCGGAAAGCGCTGAAGACCAGGGATGGGGAGTGTGTCTGCGGGATGCTAGCGGTAGTGACCACGTGGAGATCGCCACGAGACACTCACCAAGCGCCTCACACAACACCGAGATGGGCCACGATTCAAGCTCTGCAGTGTCCATGGAGGCAAACGCACCACTCGGTGGGCACTGTTCACAGGCTGGGGGGATGGCGGGGGGTGGGGGGGAGCTAGAGGTGTGTGGGCAGGAGTGTTGATGGGAAATCTCTGTAACTTCTGTTCAATTTTGCTGTGAATCTAAAATTGCTCTAGAATTTCAAAAGGAAATATTGATGAAATGCTTTAAGATGCATAACCACAGCTATGTAACTATGTAACGGGTATAAATTGATGGATTCCAGGAGGATGATGGAGAACGCTGGTGAAGCCCACAGGAGCCACTTCGTGACACCTGATACTGTGACAGGCCACTCATCAGGTGGCCTGGATACTGCTGGTCTTCCTCTGAGTAAGCCCCAAAGTGTTACATTTCCTATACCTACTGGTGTCGACTGGAAAGAATTTATAGACTGGCAAGGTGCAGTTAGGCCAGCATTTTTCTCTTAGTCTATTTCCAAACTTATTTAATGAGCAAACAATGTGGGCAGCCTCCCCTCTGCTCAGCTCTCTGGAATTATACAATTGCTGGTGCAGGTTGAAACTGTGCAAACATATTAATAATCAGTGGCAAAAATTCCAATCGACCATGACCTTTAAAAATGTTGTCAAGGGAGGAAATGCGCTGGACGATGGTGATGGCACACGGGTGATTTGGTCATGGGAAGCCCACGGGGATGACAACTGAGATGGAAAAAAAAGGCACAAATGATATAAAAACAAACTATTATTTGTGTGTGTGTGTGTGTGTGTGTGTGTGTATAAGAAAAAACAAAATGTTGTCAAGGGACCTCCCTGATGGCCTAGGGATTGAGTCTCAGTGCAACTGCTGATAAGCCATGAGTGGGGGCCTTGGTAGCCCTCTTCTATCTCCCCACTGCTCCCCTCAGCAGTGGGTTTCAGTCCATCTGCCTGCTCTGCTCCCCACTGTCTCTGGTGAATCTCCCACCTCCCACACCTCTGGCCTGCACCCCAGTCCTTATACACAGAAGAACAAAAAAAAAGTTGTCAAAACATTGAAACTATTTCATTGTCCCTTATAACTGCATAGGGAAATAGAAAAAAAGTTAGCACACTGATCACCAGAAACAGAGTCAAAGTGCTCATTTCTTTGGGAAAACTCACCGAGGAGTCTTTGAGTACTGCTGGTTTACTTCTCAGTGTGACTTACAAAGCAAAGAAAATGTCTTTTCCATGTCCTGTGATTGTGTGACTTAATTCTACGGTCAGTACGGTTTCTAATATCTTGGGCTCAGCACTTTCACTAACCAGAAACATCTAGGTTTGACTCCCTAAAGCCTCGCTTTAGCGTCACCTCTTGCGTAACCACGTCCCAACCGCGTTCCTCCCTCACAGCGGCATCCTGAACAGTCCCAGGCCAGTATTTCTCCCAAACTGCAGGGGTGTGTGAAGCTCCTTTGCACTGTTTCTTTGTGGCCAACACCCTCTTTGCTCACGCGTCCTGTGCACTCATCGCCAACAGGCAAGGAGGCACACAGCCACCGCTTTGCTGTCTGTGGGCAGGCGGACACCAATGGGCCCAGGGGCTGGGCACCAACAGACGGAGGAGGGGACGTAACAGGTCACGGTGGCCGGCAGCGCCCTGCGGGTGCAGAGCAGCTCGAGTGTGTCCGAGGCTGTGGCTCTTTCTATACTGTGACAGTCCGAAATCTTGCTGCTGGGGGCTGGCGCGTTCACTAAAACGTGGTAACTGGAACCCGTGCATGGTGAGCCGAGCGGGGGCAGGTGGAGGGGGCTGCCAGTGATCCTCCACTGGGGAAATGACCTTGATTCTAAAAGAAAATGACTTTTCATTCCTTTTTTTGTCCTGGGCCAACTCAAGGACTAAAGATAGACTACTGAAGCGTGCACACGCTGGCGGAGGTCAGTGTCTTGACGGCCCTGGAGCCCTCGCGGCACAATCTGTGATGCTATTCTGTTCAGACTCCCTGTGATATGTACATCTGGAGACATATATATTTATGGAAAATGATAAATAATTTTTCTCCCCTACCTTCTGTCTAAGTAGGTCACGCTGGTAATATTTTGAGTCATTATTACATTTCAGTCGATGTATTTTCAGGCGCATGTAGAATGTGGCTGAACAATGCACCTGGGTGTAACAGTGAGTTCCTCCCACCTCAAAGTCCTGTGAATGTTCTCTGGAGCCGTTCAACGGGGAAATGGGAACATTATGGATCAAAGCAGTGAAATGCAAAATCAGCTTAGGAATATACATTTAAAAGCCAGCGATGCCCTTAATAAATGTAAAGTAGATAAAATGCAACAGTTCTTTATGTTGTTGCTTATTTTTTTATGTAGAGGAATCTAACAAAATAATAGTAAAAGGAAATTCTTTAACAGGGTCAACACCGATAGCAAATATCATGCTTAGTGATGACCATTTGGGGGACCTCAAAGCTAGTGACTCAGCAGGTACACCCCATAGGATGTGGCACATGGAGGAGCGAGTAACTAAGCATACAATGATCATCATCAATTGTAGCTAGTAAGGTTAAAGGTCACCAATAAAGAAAACACAGGAATTTAACACATGGTCACAGGTAAGAAAAGAGATATCAAAGTTGCCATACTATCAATGAACATGTGAAATATCTTGCACACTAGAAAATAAATCAGCCTAAAAAATGTGAGGCAGCAAGGTAATTGTTAAGCCAAGAGAGCTAGCAGTAACCAGACGGGAGGTGTGAACACAGGGAAGCAACCATGTAGCTATTCAGGGGCCCCAAATTCAAGGACAAGGGATGATAGAGGACATCAGTGAGGTCAGGAGACCTCATCTAGTGACACAGATGCTGGATGTAACTGCCAAAGATCAAATACCATGACACCAGTTAGTTCCTGAAGCCAGTCCTTTTCCCAGTTACACACATCGGAATCTCCTGCGGTCACTCCTTCTCTAAGATTTCAACATTATTTGCTTAGTGACACTTACCTGCCCTTGGGAGTTCAATGCCATCCAACCATTTACCCAGCTGCTGACCAGTGGTGGCCAGGGGTGGCCCAGAGGCTAAGTCGTGAGCTCCTTAGAATCAAACCTTTCCCGGGCCCTTCCTGGTGGCCCAGCAGTTAAAGCACAGCATCAGGAAGCTCGCAGCCGCTCCACCGTGGGTTCAATCCCCAGCCAGAGAGCTGACCCAGGGCACAGCAGACCACTCCTGACCCGCCCACTGCTCCCCTCAGCAGTGTACTTCATCGGTCTGCCTGTTCTGCTCCCCGCTCTGCTTCTGGTGAAGCCCCTCACCACCCCCTGCAGCTCTGGCCTGTACCCCAGTTCTGTATGCATAAATAAATAAAGTTTTCAAAAAAAAAAAAAAAAGCCAAGCCTTTCCAAAGAGAAGGCCTAGCCAGGACCCTTGCAAGCCCTCCTCTTTCCCAAAAAGCCAAGAACGAGGACTCGTGGCTTCCACAAGTGGCTGCTCGCATTCACTGCTTGCAAGGAATTTGGTCACTGAGCCTCACACGCTCACCCCGGAGAACTGCAACATGCGCATTTATGAAAATGTCACCCAGTTCCCAGGGGCTACCCAGAGCGCCAGACACAGGTCCAGGACACCAGCATCTGTCCCAGATGCTCCGCTGCCCAGGACGCCGGCCATCTGGGTGGGCATCCCAGCGGGCCCTGAGTTGGCTGCGTGGCCTCGTTCTGGTCACAGCCCTCCAGCCGCAGCTTTCCCGCCTGACTGCGATCACCGCCGCCCTCGCTGGGCAACGAGGGACCTGCCGCACACGATCAATAACCGATCAATGCAGCTCTTACAATCGTTTCATCAGCCACGCGAGACTCAATGTTTTTTAATATTTTGCTTTAGCTTTTTAACATTCAAGACCCTCTATCGTCCACCCCAGCGCGGTTCAAGCTCAACAGCACTGCTATCTGCAGCCAGCTCACTCTTTGGGGTGGAGAGAGCCCCGCCTTTAAGGATATTAGCAGCGTCCCCGGTCTCTCCATTAGGGCCAGCAGCACTCCCACAAGCGTGACAGCCAGCAGTGCCTCCAGCTGTAGCAAATGCCCCTCAGTGGGCTCCATCACCCACTGAGAATCCCCTCCTGGCTGACAACTGGGTCTTTCCAGATTGTTTGAATGGTAGAGGCAAAATTAACCGTAATATTTAAAATGCTACCACTGTGCAAAAGACCTGAGTAGACACTCCTCCTCCTAGGAGATACAGATGGCCTGTGGAAAAATGTCAACATCACTTGTATGTGGGAAAGTGCAAATCAAACCACAAGGAGATAGCGCCTCACCCGGGAAGGGCCCTTCTGAGGACAGCCAGGGTGGGAGAGGGGAGAACCCACCCGTGGTGGGTCGGGCCCGCTGGTGCAGCCTCCAGGGGGCAGATAGAGGCGCCTCAAAAAATACAGTGGCAACGCCACCTGATGCAGTAATGGCACCCGAGGTTTACCCAAAGGACAAGCCGGAGCCACACACGCCTGTGTTCACGGCCGAGCCACAGTCACCGGAACAGGGAGCCACCCTGGTGCCCGCCGGGACTGGGCGTGAAATTGAAGAAC
>NW_004567123.1:32650286-32678977 GCF_000260355.1 Condylura cristata | reverse complement strand
TGGAAGGGAGAGAGGAGGGGGGAGAGAAGAGGGTGGAGCAGCAGAAACCATCTGCGTCCAACATGCTCAAAGTGAGCGCTAGAAAGACTCAGAATTCCCGAGCAGGGGACTCAGCCCAAGATTTATTGGTATTGCATTAATATTCAACTTCTGTCACTGGCTGGTGCCCTGAACATCTTAGCTGTGTCACTGAAGGTGATGGGGGTGGAAATAAAGGAGAGAAATGGGGAGGGGGGTTGGTTACCGTCCCACCCCTTCACCCTACAGTGGTTGAAACAGCCCACAGAAGACCATCCCAACAAGCTGCAATCAGGCCAGGTATTCCCAGGTGACTAGACTGACTGGGTTTCACACTGACAAAGTTTTTTCCACTGTTGCATCCCATTACTCAGGGAGCAAACAGAAGTAGCTTAGCCATACAGAGGGAGCAAAGGCTCAAACCCAGCTCCAGCTGGACTCCAAAGAAAACGGTTTTTCATCAGATCAAAACAAACACACTAAAATTAACTGTCTTGTGCTCTGACATCTTTTTCATGTTTTTCTTTCTTTCTTTTTTTTTTATTTTGCCATGTGTGACCAATTAGCACAGTTGGCTAGAACATGGTGCTAATGAGGCCAAGGTCAGGGGTGCAATTCCCTCATGGGCTGAAACTCCATGCTTCCTTCCCAGAGTCACAGGCAATGGCTTGAACCACAGCTGGTCCCTCCCAGGAGCAACATGTTGGTCATAAGTGCAATTGAGAAAGTCTTGCTGAATCACGTCACCCCGTCCTCACTGCTGGAGCAGCCCCAAGTGCACGGAGCTGATGTTGGGACAGCAGATGCACAGAGACCAGCACTGTTCACAACTGAGTCTACTGACAAGTTCTGCCCACAGCCCACAGAACTTCACTACCCTTTCCAAGGGTCAGTGTGACTTTATCCTCAATTACTTTGAATATTAAGAGATGCTAAAATTTCAAGATGTTGACTACAGGTGCAGTGATACCTCAATTACTTACACTCTCGTAAGGAGAGGAGTTATTTTGTCTATGTAAATGATGTTCAGATAATGGAAGTGTCTCCAAGCACCAAGGCATTTCCGTCTTGGAAAATTTGATGGGAATCTTTGGAAAGGGGACTCCATGTCCCTGCCTTCTTAGAGAGGAGAGATGGGACCTACCTTCTCCCAGGTGTCTGTGACGTACAAGAAACACAACTTAAGCATAGTGATTTTTGAATTAAAAGAAAGGAATACGCAGGGATACACCAAGCAGGAAAGTCGGTATCAACACCAGACAAGACAGAACTTCAGGTTACAGTAACAACAGGATAAGTGGGGATAATGACAGACGCCTGTCGGAAGAGAATGCGGGGGGGGGGGGGTGCTAAAGCTTATGTGCAAATCAATGCAGGCGGCCCATTATGGTGACCTTAATGAATAAGGAAATGCAGAATGCAGCAAGTACCATAAAGGAGGTCTCCGAGGCACTGGGGATCCAACACAAGCCTTTCCTACCTCACAAAGTTTCGGGGAACCCAGTGATCAGGATTGTAAACAATAAGACCGCACTGCCTCTGTCCCGCCAAAGCACCATTTCATTGGCGTGATGCAGGCTGAACAAACAAGAGAGAATTAAAGGGATGATTGCAATTGGTCAAAACAGTCACTATTCACAGATCGTGGCAAAGAAAGATGGAGAGAAGTGTTTTAATCATGGCAAGGTGGAACGCTCCTTCGCCTTTTATTTGGACACTTGGATTCCTTACCGTTTGCCAGCCGCATTCAAATGTAAAGTCTACAAATACATAAATTGTGTCATTCCTAGGAGAGGTTGACAATTTTATTCATAGATGTGCCACCAGGGTTTATCCCAGCTAAATGGAGTCTGGAGGTGGGAGGGGGCAGATCAATGAGCTTTTAGCTTGTGAACAGCACTGTATATAAATTAAGGGGAAATACTCACCTGATTTGACACAAATCATCCCTCCAGAACTCTGGAGAAAACTCTGGTGTTGCCCTTACCCTATTGTGTGTTCCCCGCAATCAATTATTAAAACTATTGACAACAATATAAAAGAACTCGAGGGTATGTTGAAAACCGGGGCCTATTTCACTCAGTGGCGTCTCAACCGCCAAATGTATTTGTTCACGGAAAATCTTGGAAGAGACACCCTGTCCCTTTGCTCAGCTGTTTTCGTTTCTGTAAAATTAGTTAATTGGAGGGGGGATGCCACTCATCCCCATCTCTCCGTCTGAAAGTTACCGCGGGCCCTTTATCAAATTGAACACTGTGTAACTGCTCTGCAGAAATGCGTTAACCCTCCCGCATGCCTCTGACTGCATCAATCCAGGCGCCTTCCAAGCAAGTCCGTCATCTTCTACCACCACTCCGTAGTTTGCTAATCTAACCTTAGTCACATCTTCCACACAGTGACCTGTGTCCCTCCTGTGGATTCATTTATCAATTATTACAATAATTCTCGCGGACAATGTGCCCCATCATTAAAAATTCATTGTGATATTGGCAAGAACTAGTTCAACATTGTGGCTTTACAGCATTGTTTTCTTGAAATCTATTAGGAAAAAACATGTTATAGATGCAGTCAGGAAATTTTACATTTCGGAGCAGCTCAGCAGAGGCTGATGTGTGTGTCAGTGTGTGCAATTCCAGTTCTCTCCATGGACGGGGCACGTGAGAACACAGGGCCCCCTCTGTGCAGACTCTCCACAGGGCTGGTGAGCTGGGGGACTTGGAGATCATGAGGCAGGGAGGGGAGGGCAGCCGAGTGACCAGGGGTCAGTGTGAGACAGAAAGACATTACTGACAGATAAGGATGTTCTCACTAGTGGGGATGTCTGGGGGCAAAGAACTGTTGTCGGGCCCTTTCTATATGACACGTGGAGTACGCGTGGGGGCGAGGTTACCCCCTTCATGAGTACGTGTGGGAGCGAGGTTACCCCCTTCAAGGAACCCGCAGCAAGGATTTTCACCTTCCTCAAGTGCTGTCACTATGCGGCTGTGGTTTCATATTAACCTGACATGTTGGTGGTGATCAGGAGCCCCAGGCTTCCCTCCTAACTCTGGATAAAACCAGAATCCGTAATTCTAAGATCTGTAACAGCAGGGACCACTAAACTGATGAGCTTAGCTTCCAGGCCCCATCACTGGCACAGCCCTCTCTGAGGCCCTTCACCCAATGTTGTTTGTGATTTAATGGTCTTTTCCCCAAAAGGGCCCTCCAAATGGGGGCTCTGTCCCCAAGAAATCCAGTTCTTCCTGAGTGGTGATCATGTCCCTTCTGTTCTCTGGACCCTCCTCAACTCCTCTCACGGCGTCTCGCCGACCACAGACACCAATGATGTTTGATGAGTGAATGAGGGACCAACTGCACTCTTCACGAAAGCACTGGAGGCCATCATGAATAAAGGGCATGCTTTATTATTGCCTGCTGACTTAGCGGGACAGGAAAGGCCACTAGAGTTTAAAAGGAAGTATCCTCACAGTGCGTTGAAGAACTACCGTGACAACAAACTACAGCAGCTGACGACCAGAGACACTGCTTAGACACTGAGCCTAATCGTACCCCTTTGCTTACCAGGTGGAACGCCGGCAGCCTCTCGCCCTCCAACCAGGACAGAAAAGGCTTCTATGGTTCAGGGAGCCAGGTACCGTGGTCAGCATCCAGACCTGAGGGGAAATGCCCCCGTCAGTGTAGGGAAAGTGGGCACTGACCATGCCCCACTACAGTTCATCAATGCCAAGGTAAATCTCCACATCCCACATTTAATATTCACTGAAACTCAGTTAGTTAGGTGTTATTCCAGTTTCGTAAGTGTAAACTTGAACTGAGAGACACTAGTTCCATGCAAAGGTGCTAAGTGAGCGAGCTGAGATGGACCACAGGCTACCAGGTGCCTCACCCCCACTCCTGACCACCAGACCCCTTTAGTTCTAGCCCACCGAGAATGCGGGATCCATGCAACACTCTCCTCCAGCTCAGCCCTTCCTGGACCTTTCCATCTGAGTCTCCTTCTCTGGAAAGCAGAGATGACAATTTACCTACCCCACCAGGCTGCAAAAAAGGACTGCGTGTCATCATGCATGCGAATGACCCAATTCATTGCCCTGCACATGGCAAATGTCCAAACTGTCTTCACGTGACGAGTGTCCAAAATCATGCAAAAGTAGAAGGTGTGATCTCCACACACTTTCGGATTCCAGTCTCATGTGGGGAAGCCCCCGAAGGTGTGAGTGCCCAGGGGAAGTTTCCAATTTCAGGCTCAAATTCTGTCCACCTAATTAACTTACATGTCAGTGCAACCTGCACTGACTTACAGAGACCCACACGCTGGAGGCAAATCCAGGAAGTCTGGAGGCCCGAGGGTGAGGGGAGCAGTGGCCCCAGCATGGGAAGTGGCCAGTTCCTAGGCCACATGGCCCGAGACACTGAGGAGAAAGGTCAACTTTGACGTTGCTGGTCCCTGGCCACGTCGCACGCACGTGGCTTTCTGGAATCGCGACAGTGACCTCTATGAAGATGGCAGCCAGATCTTTAGTTCTGAAAGTTATTAATCTTTACATGAAATTCCTAGTCTGTGGCAGGGGGAATATTAGTATTATTTAATTTCATTCAAATTACACTACAAAAAACAATTAAGGTGAATAATTATGAAAGTAAGGTCAACTCAATTTTCTATAATAATGTTTTTTGTTACCAAGCTCATTATTGCTAATTCCTTTCATAATCTCTGCCATCTAACCTCATTTGTTTCATTTATAAGTGGCAAGAAATGCACATCATAAAACAGCAATGAAATCAAGACAGCGGCATGTCACTTGGGTGATCTCTGGAGAAAGTAATTATTGTCTCTAGTTAACCTTTTAGGGAGAAACTCGTCTGTATATTCCCAATGTAGGTGTTACATTTGTCAAAAGGGAGTTTTCCTTTTTCAGTTTTGGAGTCGTGCATCCTGGCTTGAGAGGACTGAGGCTGAGGATTGATCCTGCTGTTCTGAATACTTACAAGCCAAATGAGAAAGCACTCCAGTCACTCCTAAATGGGCTTTTAGTGGAACCCACACAGTCACACACACACTCACACACACACAGAGACATACACATTTTTAAATATTCAAAATCATCTTGCTCACACTACCATAAAAAAATATATATTGCAAGTTCATGACCAAGACCGTCATGTTTAAGATCCTGAGGAGTTAACGTGTTCCTGTCACAATGCTCAGAACCTGTGCTGTTTGGACATGATGGAGACAGACCCAGGGCTTGGACCCAGGGCCTTCGCTGCTCACTGGTGGACTCCTACAGCCCCTCGCTCTCTGATGAGGACACAACTGTTACTACAATCTCAAAAATTTTACTAGAAAAGAGGAAAGACCTACTCGAAAAACCTCATGTCATAGATAAACCATTCCACTTCTCAAAGTGTGCTCTAGTGTGGGTTCAGCAACCTTCTGAGTGACCAACTCCCACCCCAACCACATTGGTGTTCAATACTTCAATGTCACCTTTTTGGTAGATCACTAAAGAAACAGTCAAGAATAAGCAAGCATAGCCCCACAACGTATTAACCTACAGGCATCCAACAAGTAGGAGCGTGTAACCCTTTTTCGTAAGTGTGTTCAAAGCAGCGGACGAGGCCGAGTCAGCGGACGCAGCTGTGACGAAACACCACAGACGGCGCTTCAGCCACAGACACTTCTCACGGTCCAGAGCGGGTAGGCCACGCTGTGGGGCGGTCAGCACCTGCTTGGGCTTCTCTTTGTGGATGGCAGACGGCCGCCTGCTTGCTCTGTCCTCAGATAGCGGAAACGGGGACCGTCGTCTCTTCCTCTCCTTATAGTAACTGTGATATTATCAAGAGGCTCCACCTTCGAGACCTAATCTCCATCTCATCACCCCCAAAGAATGCTCCTCTAAACATCATTATTTGGGGACTAGGACCTCAACATGTAAATTTCAGGGGACACAGCATCCCACCCAAGCAGATGGGACGGAGGCACAGAGGTAGGTGGACATTTCCAGGGGACGGTGCCAGGTTCCTGCAGCCCAAGCATGATGCCAGCAGCAGGCAGATCCACACACACACGCCAAGACTTCCAGCGCCTGAGCCGCTCTGTCATGGGGCTTTTTCTGATGCCAGGTCATGACCACGGCATGGAAACAGAGGTCAGAAGAGCCAGATAACTGACAGCGATAGGCGTGACCCTCCTTGACGAGTAAGAACAGGTGGCTGTCCCGCCCTGCAGGTCCACGGCTGGCACAGCCACTGGGGGGCCCTACAGTTTGCCAGACCCCCACAGGCTGGGTGCCCATCACACGGTGTTCAGTTCCTCCTTCACCTCGGTCAGATGCGCTGTCTTCTTCGCCCTCCTCTTCTATTCCTAGATCACTTCCTAAATAAACTTCCCCACTCTGCCTTGTAGGAACCTACCCAAGTTTAGGATCTGAGCAAGAAGGCAAAGTTTCACCTGGTCTGGGAAGGAAGGGACACAGCCCTCCCTCGAGCCTCTGGGGGGGTAGAGTACACCCTGGAAGGGGCAACAGCTTGGGGAACGGCCCTGAGGTGGGGAGCAGCAGTTGCGTGAAACACCTGAGGGGGGCCAGTGTGCAGGACCGTGGTGAGCACCAGGAGGGCGGAAAGACCAGAGCAGGGGCCGGGCCAAGCAGAACCTTGCACAGGAAGAAGCTCACGCTGTGTTCCAAATGTGCCTCCCTTCTAGAATGGAAGAGCTGAACATTAGCAACGGCACAGTGCAAAATCCAGTGGTCAGTCAATGCTTAAGCAAGACTCTAAAAACAGGACACTTTGAATACAGATCCCGTATTTTTAACCACTCATTTATCAAATCTGACGCTGAAGCTGCAGGAGCCTGGGTTTCCGTGCTGATTTACACCAGGCTGTCTACCCTTCCTCTTTCTGCACCTTCCAGACCATGGCGGTGACTTAGTTCCACGACCAGTGTGACAGGTGATGAACTCCTCGCATCAGCTGGGAGAGCAGGCCATGTGCATTTCTGGCCAATTTCTGGCACATCCTTTTGCAACATCAAGATATATGGCCCCCGTAAATTTTCAGAGACATATTAACGTTCACCTCCATAATGCCTTAATTGTACAGAAACCATTAGACAAGAATGTTAAGGTGACAAAGGGCCCGACGCAAATGGTAAAGAAAGAGAGCAAGATGCCTAAATTAAAAGGGGTGAAGGGTCCAGGACAGTCTTTCAGGGGGGGAAAGATTCATGGAGATTCGCTGTCTTCCTAAGAATGGACTGCCCCATAAATTATCTCAATATGATGCCAGCAAGTCAAGGGGAGCTTTTTTAAAGTAGGAATTTGCAAAAGGTTAAATTAAAATGAAGGCTGAACAATTATTTTTGTCCTCCTGCCTAGCAGGGCTTCTGCTAATGTTTGTGTACAGAAGTGGTAACGGCGGGGTACTTCAAAGCCTTTTCAGGGAAAATCATATCATTGGTGAGAAAGGATTTGATTTTGTAAAAAGCTTACATTGTAAGTGATATTGAAAATAAAGAGACAAGATTGCATGAGCTAAGTGCTTTATTTTTGTTAGTGCTGGTGGGGTTCCACTGATCCTCGTTGGGGCCATAATTGGGGTTTTTTAAGTGGGAATAGCGAAAAGGATGTTTTCCTTTGTCTGTGAAGATGGCAGCCCTGACCCACCAGTGGGCCATGCACTTTAAATTTTGTTGCCAGGAAAGAAGAGGTATTATCTCCAAGGGCTCCTGATTCTCTTGGCAGGACATAGCGTTTGATTAGAGGGGACCACTTTGGGGGCAACATGTTGTGTCGCCCTCAAGCTTTACTCCATCCATTTCCATTAGGTGCTTTGGATAGCTTTTAAGAGCAGAAGAGGTTGAATTAATGGGTGGAAATGACAACTTCTACCCCATAGCCATCAGCACCACATGAGTTGAGTACATATAATTTAGTCATTTCTTGCCCTACCTGCCTGAACCAGCTTCATCACATAGGAGAGGCGCAGACCTAGCAAGGAGCTCAAACCCTGCTCTCACGTGCAGGAAGGCAAGCAACTTTCTCACACAACTGGGAGTCTGCAGGTGAGTTCATGTCCAGAGCCCTCAATTTCCTCACCACCGACAACAAAATGCTATTTCAACTTGTCTTTCCTGTGAGCAAGGTCCACAGATGAACTGCCTTTGAGGTTTCAAGATGTCTCCTAAATATACATCGTAAAGAAACTTCCTACAGATTTCACATTTCTCTCTTCAAATGGTTACTTCTGCTTCTGCTTCTACTTCTGCCGTAAGCAAATGCATAACGTGCAATGGGACTAACACAAATGGCTGGACCATCAAGAGCTGTCCCTGGGTGTAGAGCACAGCAGTCACCTCTCAAACACACAGCCACTTAAAAAAGGTGGACTGCGGTGATGGCACACTGGTGAACTGGTGGTGGAAAGCCCATGGGGATTACAACTGAGGTGAAAAGATGCACAAAGGGAAGAATGATGTAAAAAAAAAAATATTAAAATACATATTTTTAAAAAAGGGGTGGAGGGTCCTCCCTGGTGGCGCAGCGGGTTAAAGCACTGCACTAAGAAGCTTGAGCCACTTCCACATGAGTTCGATCCCCGCCTGCCCCGGAGGAGATCCACATGGCGCGGCAGACCTCTCCTGACCCGCCCGCTGCTCTCCTCAGCAGTGTACTTCGTCGATCTGCCTATTCTGCTCCCCACTCTGTCTCTGGTGAATCCTCTCACCCTCCTCATCTCTGGCCTGTACCCCAGTTCTGTATGAATAAATAAATAAATCTTAAAAAAAAAAAAAAAAGGGTGGAGAGTTCAACAAAGCCAATGGCTCCATTAGGAAGAAGGAAGGAAGGTAGGAAGTAGATGTTGGCATCGACAGTCTCTACTAACAGAGAACACGTCAGTAAATGTTTATTAAAGAAATCACTGAATGAACAAGCAGGTCTCTCTTAGACCGTTCATTCTGATTTCTAAAGATTTTAATTGTTTCTAGCATTCTGGTCTTCCTGGTATTTGTTCATACTGTTCACATGCTAACATCCCCACTCCTTCTCGCAAATGCCACAGGCTCCCTCATCAGTCCCTGTGATTTGAGTAGTGCTAACTCCTTCCTCAAGCCCACCAGCATCTTCCAGCCCTCTTGCCTGAGCAATTGGTCATGTGAAAAACTGACACACTGAGAAGTAACTCAGAGAAACTTGAATTAGCCGATATTTGAAGTTTCCATATTATCCCGCACAACCGTTGTTTACATGGGGGTGGGTGAGAGGGACACGTGAGTCCAGAGAGAAGACAGCAAAGCAGGAAAGTGGAGAGATGAAACCTTGATGGTCCTGTTCAGACTCAGGCTCCAGACAGCCTGATGTGCTAACGCTGCTTTCTGAATCATTTGGTCAAGGACCCAGAGCACCGGAGGTTTTCCAGTAAGTCAGTTTGAATTCAATTGCTGCTACACAATCCTTAACCTGACTGTACAGTTTTCCTGAGAACCGATGCTCGGACATAGTCATGTCATAATGTCCGCAGTCCCCAGGATTTAGCAGAGTCTTTCTTCGTGTTTTTATCACCCGAGAACTCCCTCATACCATAAAGCATGCAAACGGACCTTTCACACAACAGTGGTTTGACTTTTAAAGATCTGTTAACTGAAAAACTAAAAGATAACAAAAAGCTGCTCTAAACCGAAGGATATTCTGGTAAAAGGATGTGACATGACTCAAAGGCCTCAACCTACCTTTTAAAACAGTCCTACAGAGTGTGCCAGCATATCGTCGGCTGAGTGTAAGACAGGTTTTGGTGCACAGGTGGTTTTGTGGCCCACAAATTTGATGACTTCACAAGGGAGCTGCAGGTCGCAGGACCCTGCTAAGTCCCTTCTACATCACTGGAAGAACAAGGATGGGTGTGGAGAGCAGGAAATAAAGCTTCTACCCTTAAAAAAATGAAAATGATCCATGACTCAATCATTCTGTCAAGGATGCTGAATGCATCTTCTCAAGGATGCTTTTTGAGGAGGAAGGAAGAATTATAAGCTCTTGGTTAAGTGCTAGAGGATGCAGGATTGGCAAAATCACTCAGGAGGATGTTTATTAAGCTTTGTTAATGAGAAGTCAATTCAAGTGGTGAGACTATGGGCACTGTGGGGAGCGCCTCTAGAAAACACTGTCATGGCTACTGCTGGAGAATTCCTACTGCCCCTTTGACAAAATGCAGGATAGGAATAGAGATACCCAGACTAGCGAGACCTCTTAAAGATAAAGAAACCTAGAAATAAGGTTCCAGTATAGGCACATCATGAAAATGGCCAACCCACTCCCTCTTTTCCAGGTCTTCGGCTGATTGGCACTGATGTTGCTGCTGTCCCCACCTCAAATCCCCTCTCACCGAAGAGTATCTACACCATTTGGAGCCAGGACATTTCTCTGGTTGGCCTAACCCTTGTCACATGATTGGACCCTGGGCAGTTCTCTGACCCATCTCACACTCTTGTCTTGATGCACTCATGACTACTGCTCTCCCAAACTGGCATTGGTGCTCAGATGAGCACAAGACCCAGTGGGAGCCAATCCCATCAAGTGTCAGAATCTTGGTGCAGTTAATCTGAAGCAGGATGCTCTCTTTCCGACTGGCCTTAAGCCTAGGATGATATAAGCTGCTGGGAAGATCACCTGCCCAACAACAAAGTCAATGCAGAGGAGAGCAGATCAGAGATGAAAGAGAAATCAAGTGCTGGTAATGTTGTTTAAAGAAATAGATTCAGTCGTGCCTGAAGCTAGAGCTATTAGCCTGGTCTGTTCAATTACATGAGCCAATAAGTTCTTTTTCTGCTTGAGCCAGTTGAAGTTGGGGTTTCTGTCACTTGCAATGGAAATATACAATCACTATCTAATGTGGCTTTTGGGCTTGGGTTCACCCAAAAGCCCTAAGAGAAAATGTGAGTACAAAGATTTAGTAGGTTCTCCCAGAAAGCACCAGTCGTGGGACTAGGGATTAAGACAAGGGCTCTAGGAAGCCTGATGGACTGTGAAGAGCGCTGGCACTGAGGACAAGCTGGCCCAGTCGAGCTGGGGACTCAGGTGCCTCAGCGTCATTTCCCTTCGCTGGACAAAGAAGCCAGAATACTTAACCCCCGCCCCACATATTTGTAGCTGAGAAGCTGTTTCTAGGGGCACCCCTGCCCTGCACTGCCAGCCTGTGCTTATGAGAAACCACCCAGGAGGGCTGCATATATGGGGCAGAACTCTGGAGCCTGTACCAGCTTCCTAGGTTGGAGTGAAGTGAGCACCCATCAGACGGGCCACTGGGATCGCAAGCGACTGCCAGAAAATTTCTGAGCCTCGCTGACATTCACGTCCGTAATGCCCATTTGTTTCAGGATTATTTTTTTTTAAAGATTTATTTATTTGTGCATACAGAACTGGGGTACAGTCCGGAGGCTCAGGGGCGGCGAGAGGTTTCACCAGAGACAGAGTGGGGAGCAGAACAGGCAGATGGAAGAAGCACACTGCTGAGGGGAGCAGCGGGTGGGTCAGGAGAGGTCTGCTGCGCCATGTGGTCACCTCCGGGGCAGGTGGGGATCGAACTCATGCAGAAGTGGCTTTAGATTCTCAGTGCTGTGCTTTAACCCACTGCACCATCAGGGATAGCCTGTTTCAGGATTATTGCAGGAACCAACTGAGATGTCAAGTGAGAAAGAGATTATCACAGCCTTGGTGGATGGACTGGAAAGTTCTGCTCAAAGTCCAGCATCTTCTAACACCCCTTGGTCCAAGATCAGATCACACAGCCAACCTCCCAGAAAGAGATGAGGAAAGTTCATTCAGTCTGGGTGGATGGACAAGATTCACAAGCACAGGGTAGGGCTGGGAGGGAGGGCGAGGAATGGAAAGTGATCCTTCCATGGACCCCATATCTCAGATTTTAGCTCTGACAGGAAAGGCTCCATTTTTTTAAAAAACTGCTTTATCTCCAGAGTAAGCATACAATAGGTATTTCATTCGAATGTGCTAAACATTCTGAACTCCAAGAATATACTTCAGGTGAACTTTTGTACCCCCATGCTTTCAGGAGTCCGGGCCTGCTGGGAATGTGAGGACGCATGAAATATGTCCCCCAGGAAGGTAGTGGCCCAGGTGCTAGGCTCTAAATCAACCATCAACGAGCAACTATCACAGTATCTTCAGTGGCTTATAAAAACGGAAGGCTTTGAAGAATGCTTCTGCCTTGCCAGAACTGTGATTTGTTATTCATCTTGTGGATTTTTAAACAGAACCCGGTACTTAGTATTCAAATTAATGACTCCAGTATATTTGCCTGGATTAAAAAAAAAAATGAACCATTTTGTACAATACACGTAATAGTTACATTTCTATGATAAACTTACTTGGTAAAAGCTTTCTCAATTTTATCATTTAGACAAGCAGGTATCAGTAAATCATGCTTGAAAGCCAAAGTGGTGGAGAGGAAGTGCAGCTTCAGACCAGGGTGTGGGGAGAGCCTTAAGACCAAGAAGACCCCACCAGGAAAGAGGAGGGTGAGACGCCCCGCCCCCAACATGGCAGGTGAGATGCCCCCAATATGGCAGATAGCGAGCAAGGGCCCAAAATGGCCTCCAGTCAGCTGCCCATTGTCTCGAAAGTTCCTGAGCTAGTTTCTTGCATCCTCCTTGAGCCTGGGAGCAACTGGATGAAGCACAATGCTACTAGTTAGGGGTGGTGTGCGGGTGGGGAATCTTTTAACAGTGGAGGCTCAAATTCTGATTCCATCACTTCCTAAGGAAGCAATCCTGAAAGCACAGTCTTAAATAAATCTCCACTGCCATGATTTCATCAAGGGTGCTTGCTCTTGCTCAAACTCCACCCCCACACTCCTCATCCCAGACTCGTCTGTTCAGGACACACACATCCTCAAAGATGCGGAGGGGGAGAATGGTATTCTGAGATTTAGCAGCCCTAACTGGTGAGCGTAAGAGAAAGTCAACCAAGGCTAACCTTTGTTGCTGGAATGGAGAAAGCCCCATATTTTACCCTGTGCTGTCTCCCCCTTCCCCAAACCTTCAGAGGACTGAAGAAAAGGCTAGTGGAATGGCCTGGAATGTGGTTGTACATTGCACAGACAGAGGAAAGTGCTTACTGTTGGCAACAGCACATTATCATTCCTCCAGTAACTCTTGGCATCAACACTTTCCTAATCTGAATCTTTGAATGCCAGATGTTCACGC
Organism: Condylura cristata; assembly: GCF_000260355.1. NCBI lineage: Eukaryota > Metazoa > Chordata > Mammalia > Eulipotyphla > Talpidae > Condylura > Condylura cristata. Next base: position 32,665,743 of record NW_004567123.1, on the reverse strand, counting down.
AGAAACAGCCCCTAAGTCTAAAATTTCAAGGTCCGAAATGATGGCCCAGTCCACTCTTCCCAGCTGTGCTGCAGGAATCACAATCTTTTGTGCCCAAATGTCACGACAGCCCTGCCTTTCAACTAACCAATCCCTGCATATTACTAAGCAGTGAAAAGGGAAAATTTAAGTGGCACCTGGTTAGACTGATTTTCTCTTGAAAAGATCCTTCACCAAACAACTTCCTTATTAACTTTTTTAACTTTGCTTCTTATTTCTGATTTGGGAGAATCCCCATGAAATCTCAACAACCAAGTAGCTATTGCGTCTGTGTTCTTTGATTTGGTTTTTGAAGTCTAAATTTCCAAGCAGGTTCCAAGACAGTGAAAAGTTGAGACTGAACTAGGGAAGTGAACATTCTTTTATGAGTCATTCTCTCCTCAAGTTTTCGTTTTCTCTTGCCACATAACATCACTGTTTTGACATCTCAGACAAGGTTAAGGTCAGCGAGGAAGACCCTCACTCTCTCTTTTTTTTTTTAAAGATTTATTTATTTATACAGAACTGGGGTACAGGCCAGAGATGCGGGGGGTGAGAGGATTCACCAGAGACAGATTGGGGAGCAGAACAGGCAGATCAACGCAATACACTGCTGAGGGGAGCAGCGGGCGGGTCAGGAGAGGTCTGCCGCGCCATGTGGATCTCCTCCGGGGCAGGCGGGGATCGAACTCATGCGGAAGTGGCTTTAGCTTCTTAGTGCAGTGCTTTAACCCATTGCGCCACCAGGGAGGGCCCTCACTCTCTTTTTTAATCTAAATGGTGCATGTGTTGATTTTCCCATTGAAACACACATGGATATGTTCTGATGCCTGCCACCCACCCTGAGGTAAATAAGGGCTGTGTGCTCCCAGGTGCATGGCTAACACTCAGCTCTTGACTGTTTACCGGTGCCTTTGTCCTCCGTATTCACTACTCCTTTAAAAATGTGCTAAAAAAAAGTTCAGTTACCTTGAAATCCACTGCTCTGGGTGTTTAACTGAGTGCAGAAGAGGGAAAATTAAAATAATCAATGGGTATAGTTTGCTGCCCAGTCAATGTCATCAGCATTTAATTTACTCCTTCCCTTAAGCAAGAGCGGCCAGCGCCACTTCCCACCACTAGTTAGCCATAATGGAATTACCTGCATGCCCCTTCAGTCTGGAAACCAAGATGCCCTAACCACAGAACGTGCTTCTGCTATTTATTTCATGTGAAAACAGGCAGCAAAGCTTGATGCTTAATTGATCACATTTTCTTAAATAACCAGTGTCCAGTTCTGAAAATATTTTCCTCGTTATCTTAACCCAGGTTCCAAATCACAAGATGGGAAGGCGGAGTGGAGGCTAAGTCTGTTCCAGCCACATGCACGTCCTGCATGTGTTCCCGGGGCTGACCCCAGTGGCAAGGAGGCTTAGCGCAGACACAGGGTATTCACCCGTCCCATGGGCTGAACCACCAACCCCCAACAACTAAGCAAAAGTCCATGTTCAAAAAGAGTCTAGTAAGTTGGTGAATAGCACCACAAGTCAACAGGCCATTTGATCTATTTTTCTTCAGGGACAGTGAGAGGAGACCTGAGCCTATCAAGGCTTCAGCCTTGTGTGTGACCTTAGATTTTATTTTACTCTAAGAGACAGTATCAAGAAAACTGGCCAAGTCTGAGTAAAATCTGCATTTTAGATAGCACTGTTACGTCAATTTAATTTTCTAGCCATGTGAAATGTACTTTGGTTTGCAAGAAAATATGAGGAGTTTTGGAATACTTAGGGGTAAAAGGAAACTATATCTGCAACTTACTATGAAATAGTTCTGGCGATTATACATCTGACCTCGACACATGTATTTATATACACACTTACACATCTATACCTGTATCTACAGAGCGTTCCACGGGCCATGTGTCTGTGATATACAGTATAGTAGATACAGAAGTAGGAGGTAGAGATGGTATACATACTTCAAAGTGAGAGGATGAGAAGGAAAAACAGCAAATGCAGTAAAATATTAATAGTTAGGGAATTCGGCCAATGGTTACCTGAGAATACGTTGCGAGGTTCTTGTTGCTTATGTTTTAGTCAAAAGCTAACTCAAAAATATATTTTCTTTTCTTTTTTTTTTTTTAAAGATTTATTTATTTGTGCATACAGAGCTGGGGTACAGGCCAGAGGCTCAGGGGCGGTGAGAGGCTTCACCATAGACAGAGTGGGGAGCAGAACAGGCAGATCGATGAAGTACACTGCTGAGGGGAGCAGCGGGTGGGTCAGGAGAGGTCTGCCGCGCCATGTGGTCACCTCCGGGGCAGGCGGGGATCGAACTCATGCGGAAGCGGCTTTAGCTTTTCAGTGCAGTGCTTCAACCCGCTGCGCCACCAGGGAGGGCCTCTATTTTCTTTTTTAAAAAACCATCAGCCTGAGTTGAGCACCCATACTCCTTTTACACACTGGCCTACCCTTCCACTCATGGTCACATCAGCGTCTCTAACTAAACAAAGAGAACTGCTTCTATGTGTTGGAAAACAAGCCCTCGCTCTTGTTTTTCAGCATCTCTTCAAATTTGCTCTCTCTGCTTTTAAAGATAAAATATTGAAGGCCGCAACCAGACCTTCCTTACCTGACACAAGAGTGTGTTACCTTTGCAGATTTCATTCGGGTTTTTATGTGACTTGCTGGTTTTTGCCATCCTGATAAAAATGGTCAGGGGTGTCCTACAGGGCCCCAGATTCTGGACAGTTCTAGGGAACTGGGTGCATCATGCAGGCTTGGGATGGAATCATGACTCATCCTTCTGTAACGGAGTTTACATTTATAACTGCTCAGTCCTTCCAGTGGTACTTTCTAGAACTTTGCCCCATGGAACTCCACCATCGCCTCACATTTGGGTAGACTCTAGAAAAATGACCAGGGGTATTGCAAACTCCAGATTTTTCTGCCGCTGAAAGCAGTATTTACCTCTTTGCCTCGGTTGAACCCAATTATTCAAACCTTACAAGCTGCACTTGTGTCTAGTTCTGAGCCATGAGCTGCTGATTCATGCGGAATAAGGAATGTGCTGCCGCTTCCTTCCCAGCCCGGACAGGTCAAAATTTCTAAAAATGCCCACACTATTACACACAGAGCCAGTGTCTTCTGCCCTTGCAGCTGGGTGGTGCTGTCTACCCAGGCCAGCAGACGCAGCCTGAGTGACGCTATGCGTCTGATTGTCAAGGCCTCCTTTCCACTCAACATCCCACTACCGGAGGGGATGTAAGTTGATGCAGACTCTTTGGAACACTGTGGTGATTCTTCAAGAAAATCAGAAGTAGCCTTTGGTCCAGAAATCCCTGATAGGTTCTTACCCGAGAACAGGGAAATGCTGAGATGAGGGGCCCACCCTGCATTCAAAGCAGCAGCCACCACAACGGCCAAGTCACGGGACCCAGCTAAGTGCCCCTGACGGACAGCTGGGTAGAGAAACTGTGGGGCGCGTGCACCTGGAAGATGACTCAGTTCTCACAAGAGATGAAATAGTGCCTTTGGGAACAAAATGGGTGAATCCAGAGGTGGTGGGGCTGAGAGAAAGAAGTCAGAAAAGGAAAGGAAGTTACTGGAAGGTTTTACTCAACTGGCAAAAGAAATAATTTTTAGCACCTGTTACCAGAGAGAAAGGAGTTGGGAGAAGCAGAGGCGGGGAGAGGAGGTGGTTGTACTGGCCCTGGGAAGTTTGTGGAGGGTGAGAGGAACATGAGCACATGGCCAAGTGTAAGACTGTACCCCCAAAATTATGCAGTTATGTAAATGAATGGCAGACTAATAACATTAAAGAGAAGAAAAAGAGTGTCCCGGGCTCACCCACAACAGGTTACTAAAGGTACTCTTGTTATTTACATGCTGTCCTGTCCTACACACATCCTCCCTACTTGGCATAAACAAGAGAACCTATTTGATAAAAATGCTCGCGTATAATTGGGGCATTGGTGAAATGAGGAAATACTCAATAAAAGCAGGGAAGTTGCTGGAAGAAATGCAAAATGTATAGAAACTTTGGAAAACAGGTTGGTACTTTCTTTTAAAAGTTAAATAAGTATCTATACAAGTCAGCAATTCTGCTCCTAGAAAATATACACAAGAGAAGTGAAAACTTCAAAGAGTGGCATGTCAATGTTTTTGCAGCATTATTCCTAACAGTTGACAAATGGCAACAGTACCAATGTCCACCTGTAGGTGAACGGATAAGCAATGGATATAGCCAAACAGTGGAATAGTATTTGGCCCTAAAAAAGAACAAAGTGCTGGGACATGTTAGAAGATAGCTGAACCTTAAAAACAATATGCCAAGTGAGAGACAGTATATAAAGACAACACAAGGTATAATTCCATCTGGATAAAATGATCAGAAAAGGCAAATCTATTGGCACAGAAAGTGGGTTCACAGCTACCTGGGGCAGGAGGTAGGAATAGGGGAGACTATAAATGAATATACAGGATTTTGTTGGGAAGGCTCAAAAATGGGATTGGGGTGACAACTTCATAAGCCTATAAATTTACTAAGCAATACATTGTACATTTAAATAAGTAAATTTTATACTATGTCAATGATACATAATATATGTAATTATAAATATATATAATTATAAATAATTATAAATACAGCTGTGAAAAAGAAAAAGCCAAAAATCAGGATATTCCAAAAGGCTAAAATTTCTGACTGAAAACCAAATCTCTGCCATTTCCCCACCTCATCCAGACAGAAATACTTCAAATTTAAACTTGTTCATCTTAGAAGCAGGAGGAATAATAACTCCATCCCCTCCCTGTGATAGGAGGTATTTTTATGTTTTGTCCCATGGAATCCTCACTTCACATCTACAAACTTAGATGCTATTGTCTCCCGCAAATTTATAGGTGAGAAAGCCAAGTTCTTGCCAGCCTAAAAATGCTCAAGGTCACTCAGCAAGGGAGCAGCACTCGGTAACCAAGCAAGAGTTATGCCATCATCTCTCTCCCTCGCCTGCAGGAACTTTCTGGGTATCCATGCTAGACGTATTTGCAGCCTCTTCTGATCTAAAACAAGGACTTGTACATCAGCCCAGGACACATCAGTAAACAGAAGAGAAATCCAAGCACACTCATTTAATTGACAGAATTTAATCTATATTACAAAAGTGAACATACATAATAGCTCTTATTGATTTAAGAGACAACCAAAAAGCTTCCTGTAGGTTGAATCTTTGTGAGTTATAAAAACAAAATCCATTTACCTATCTTTGACATTCTAATAAAAAGATAAGATTATGATTCTTGAGAATTATATAGATGATAAACACAGAAAATCTAAAAGACAGGTAAAATGCAATAAATAAAAGGCCACATTGCAAAAAGCTAAGACAATCAGCGTGTCTAACAAGAGATAAATAAATGATGGTATATCCATAAAAACAATGTAATGTAGCTTGAAAAATCAGGTTTTCAAAGAATACTTAATGTTTAGGCTAGGGAAATGTTTAGAGTGCAATTTAGCAAGAAAAGTAGAATATTAAAATCCCATGAAGAATATAACACGAAATCTGTAGAAAATAACGATGGTATCTACACACATATATACCAATAAATGTGCATATACACAATGCTTGTGCCTTGTGCACACATGTCTGTGACTGAACGGAAAAGAATATTAGCAAGGTTAGCTGCAACTGTGAGATAAAGCAGTTCTCATTTTCTTTTTCATATATTTTTCGATTTTGCAGGAGAGCATGACTTTTAAAATCAGAAGAAAACATATATATACATATTTTAAGGAAAACAAAGTCACTCTAAAAATGGACTTAGGTAAAAAGTTTCCCCTAAGCGCTTATTCCACAGACTCTTAATTATAATATTGATGGGGATATGTGTGACTGTTTAGGTGCAGAATTGAGGTCTAACTTCTAGAATGAATTTTCTTCTTTGTTACATCTGAACCAATTTGAGAGCCATCCCCTGATGCTCTCTCGCCTTCCCCAGCAGGAAGCTCCCCGCCAGCCCTGGCTGACTCTCCTCAGATGAAATGGGGACCTTTGGGGTGTCCACTTTTTGACAGCTTTGAAAATTATTTAGCTTCCATGGTGATGGATACTCTCTGCCTGGAATGATGGATGGGTAACATCTGAAAAAGGATGACACGAAATTTGAAAAATGATACAAGTGCTGGTGGACAGACATTTTTTTTTTTTTTTTCAAAAAGCCAAGTTGACATCAGTTTGATATACAGCACGAAGGGCTGTTCTATCATTTTTCTCTCATAAGAAATCAGTAGCTATCCTTTATCAATATGCTCTTTGGGGAAGAAAACCTACATTCGAGTTAAAATGAATTCTTTCCCATCCACCCCCCCCCAAAAGGAAAAAAAAAGTATACACGGGGTAAGCCTTAGGAGTGAATTTGTTCATTCACTCACTCAACAATTTATTGAGCGCCTATTATGTGGATACTCTCAGAGACTGGGGATATAAAGATAAATGAGACACAGGCCTGCCTCCAGGGTTCCCTCAGCCCAGAGTCCAGACAGACGCGTAAACAAACAGATCATTATAATCCAACACGGTAAGAATAAGGATAGACTCCTGGAGGTGGGGGGAGGGGATTCTGGAGGGAGGGACGAAAGTCATTCTTGTGCGAGAAGTCAGTAATCTTCTCCAAGAAGTGATGCTGAAATGAGATCTCCTCCATGCTCAAATATTTGTCTTATTGTCTTGGCTAAATCTTGATTATCTGTCTATGAATCACCCGCTTATCGACTTAAAGGCAAATCTTCCCTGCGAACCATTTCGCTCCTCAGCTACACGTTGGTACGTGCTCAAAGAATTCCAGTCCCTTCAAGAGATTAATTTTTAGCTGTTTCATGCACCTCAACAAAGCACTGCTTCTCACTGCTTTCCTCTCCCCTTCCCCCACAATTCTATAACACAAACTCAGGTCATCAAGGTATCTTCCATCAGAAGGTATAGGTTCTCACTTTACCTCAGGTGTTAGGGTTTATTGTAAGAATACAAAGAGAAGGAAGGGGAACAGGAGTCACACCTCACACCCCAACAATGATGACATCCAGCAGGAGTTCTGGGGAGAGGGGGGCATTGGTGGCTCTGGGGGCTGTGTCCACCCCCAGCTGTATCCGTCATGTTCTTCCCATCCCATGTTCTAGCCTGTGCTCTGGTGAACTGTCGCTTCAGCTCCTCTTCATCGCCACGCCCCACCTCTTCACTTAATACCTGTCTGGTCTGCTCCCACTCCCCAGCTTCATAACACCTGTTCACTAATTCAAGTCCAAAGCTAGTCTTCCTGGGGAAAAGAACATGGCTAGCGAAACGTCTATCACAATACAGTATGATCTTTCATTTTAATTGTATTATTTTTATTGTGATAATGTTAGTTCATAACAGCGTATGTGACTTTGGGGTACAGGACAACTCTTCAGAGGTACGTCACCACACCAAACCCAGCACCAAGGCACCGACAACCCACTGGTCGAGTGCACCCCAGCACCACCCAGGCCTCAGGTAGCCTCAATACTGCAGTCATAGTTCTCAAGGTGGTTTTGGTTGAGTTTTTGTCTGCTCCTTATTCCTTTCCTTTATAATTTACTTATGAACGAAATCACCGGTGTTGGTCTTTCTCCTCCTGGCTTAGTTCACTAAGCATTCAATATGATTTCTTTATATTGCTGTTTAGAGTATTTTTATTTAAGAAAAAAACTGCACCTGTATCAAATACAAAGGTTTTGAAACTCTTACTTCCATGAGACAAAAGCCAACATCTTTAAACCTTCTTAAGGAGGTAACTACCTTTGTCTAAGAAAACGCTTTGACTCAGGGTGTGAATGACCATCCTGGATCAAAATAAGAGGAAGCTAATCTCTGTGTCAGGAAGGGACAGGAAGAGAGAGCGACAGAAAGGAGTAAGAGGTTCACAGGGACAAGAGAGGTTATGTTTGGCCGAAAGAATGTAAATGAAAACATAGGATATTGTTTCTGATACCATTTACCTTGACATAATCCTTATCCACTGCTCCAAACCTTCCGAGAAATCTGATACAGAAATGCCTGCAAGACCGAAAACCTGACTGGAATTTAGGAAAGACAGTGAGTATTAGGCCTGGGTCAGTGTAATATAAAGCCAACAGTGTACACAGTCAAGAGAGACTTTTTAAAGAAAATCCAGAATTCAGCATTATCTTTTCAGAAAAACACAAACATGTAGGAGAGCATTTGATTTTCCTCCTGGCATGGACCAGGTGTGGATTCAATCTCCAGTAGATTCTCAGGGGCGCCTTGTCCCAGCTAAGCTGCGTGGTAAAGGCGGAGAGAAATAAACATCAGTGATTTACTGTAATTATCTGTAGGCAAAGAAACCTGGCTAGTTTTGACCTTCCTTTTGCTAATCTCCACTTAATATCTTTTCCAGTAAGTATGTATTCCTTTCACAACAAAATATGTTATTTGTCTTTATTTTATATTTGATATATATTTTTACACCACTTTTTTTTTTGTACAATGCATACTTTCTCCTCTCGTGGTATAATTCCCACCACCAGCTCACCTGTGCACCATCACCTCAGTCCCTTGCGCCCTCTACTCCCCTGCAGAGTGCCTGACTTACAGTGGCCTGTTAATTTTGGTTTTTAATTTATTATAATTATTTTTTTCCTGGTATCTTATCTGGGTCTCCTACATGCCTCCCATAAGTGAATATAACAACAAAAAAAAAATAGTACAAATATAAGGATGTGAGAATTCACATTTTCCCAGGGCTGAAATCCTGTTCACAGCAACCCCTTCGCTGCTCAACCTCATCTCAACAAGCACTGCCCTGAGGGGCAGTCACATTGATGAGCCTCTCTGGCCCCTGGGAAAAGTCACCATCTCCCAACCTTCTCTTTAAGGTGCCCCCATCCTCCACGGCAAAGTACATTTCACCAACTCTACAAAAGCTACCAGCTTGAGTAGCTCAAAGTCAACCCACGACAGCTGGTGATGATCCACTGACCTTCTATCTAACCCTGAACTAGTGGGTAGAAAATGATGTTTATTTCTGTAGGTAAATGATTTGGCAAGAGGAACAGGAAGCCACTGGAAAGGAACAATTTTTGGCTTTTTAATGATGCATGGGAAGAAGGGTAAAGAGAAGAAGTAGTAAAGAAATGCAACGGGAGAGAGGCAGACGTGGGCCCCCAGGGCCCCGGGGGTGTCTGGTCGTGAGGGCTACCAGGGTCATGCTGAGTAGGTCTTTGGGGCACATTTGAGTGACACCATCAAACAGAATTCACCAGAACACTGCCACCCCTTCCGTGGATGAGCAATGAGGCCGTCAACAAACCGAACGCATGAAGGCCATCAACAGTTGCGGCTGCTGTTCCCAACGCTTAGGACAATCCAAGGATCTGTTCTTGACATTTTTCCCATGGTCACAAATGTAGAACTTCCTCTTGAGATGACCTGGGGAAATGTGTATAATTTCTTGATTCTTGACCTGGGTTGTTAACCAATGAAAGCAGGGTTCCTCTAAGAGTGAGTTTTAGAACGGAAGGGTGGGAAGGGATCCTTCCATCCATCACTGTGACGTAGCAGCATCTATTAACACGTCACGTCATGTCTGTGTCTAAGCATTTTGTTATACATGGGACAAAGAAAAGAACTGGCCGGTTCCATGGTTCCACTCCCTATTATGAGCTCCCTTTAACCAAGTGTCCCCCCAAACCATCTGAAATCCTCCATATGCTTTGTGAGTTGCCAGGCATCCAAATGGCATCACATCAAATGCTGCATTGGGTGTATCAGGCTTTTCTGTGGGTGGCAATCTAGTTAGTTAGAAGTGCCAGGATGAAAAGAAATTTGCAAGGAGAGAACGGGGATTGGAAATGAACACAACTGAAAATAGCCTATCGGTCCTGCCTGGTGGCGCAGCGGGTTAAAGCACAGCCCTGAGAAGCTAAAGCCACTTCCGCATGAGTTTGACTCCCACCGGCCCGGAGGTGATCACATGGCACGGCAGATCTCTCCTGACCCGCCCGCTGCTCCCCTCAGCAGTGTGCTTTGTCAGTCAGCCTGTTCTGCTCCCCACTCTGTCTCTCGTGAAAGCCCTCACCACCCCTGCACCTCTGACTTGTACCCCAGTTCTGAATGAATAAATAAATCTTTAAAAAAAGAAAAAAAAAAGCCTACCATTTTCCTACGCCCCTGCTTGACTTCTCGAGCAACTGCTTGCGCTGTTAATCAGCAGAGGCTGGCCCCAGTTCCAGGCACTGTTATGTTCCTATTCCCATTTCAGCTTGGGGCAGAACTTTTTTGAAATCAAAGCAACAGGAATTATGTCTCATTGCATTTTGCAAAGACAAAAAATCTTTCCCAGCATGAAGAGGCAAAAGGATGCCAAATTTCAGTCTCGAGTGAAATTGTGTTCCCTGCTAAAATTCACTGAAAATGGCCATCTCTACTGGCAGCTCTAATGTGCACTTCACTGTGACTATGATAGTGGGAACCCAGAAAGATTTTTGGAAAAGACAGTAGATAAGGGGGGAAAGTAAGGGGTGGGGAAGAAAAACACACTGACTCAACTTTCTTCTCAGTTCCTATTTTTGTTCTCTTTTTCTTTCTCTTCCTTCATAAAAATGCTCAAGTATTTCTTTGAATGAGTTGAGTTGATCATAGAATGGTTTGTCTTAGGGCCCATCCCCCACTTTCTGAACCCTCTCCATGCGTAACCCAGTCCAATTCCTGGCCTTAACCCTGTGTCCCCAGGTTTTGTGCTAAACATCATTCAACCACTGTGGCTTGAACTAAGATTCCCATTCTGCCAATAATATGAAGGCTTGTACTATAACATATTTAATAGAAACAAAAGATGCACATCGATCCTTCCAGCTTGGAGCGAAGACATATATAATCCAAGCTAAGTAGTTAAGTTGCTTTCAGATCTTTAAGAGAGCAAGTCAAAAAACAAACAAAAAGACAAACCCTTACCTACATTTCTCTTTGAGGCTTGTACCTACAGAGCAGCAACAGCAAGAGCTTTGAACTGAGCTCCAAGGCTAGATGAGACTGAGAGCACAGAGACTGAAGTTAGCCAGAAGGAGGCACTTTGAAAAACTTGTAACTATTGAGCCCTGGCTTGGACCCCTGTCCTAAGCTAAGTCTTTTCAGGTTGATTCAGCTGGCGGGAACCCTCCAAAGGCCCCAAGGCCTCTGTTGCTCCAATATAATCACTTATTTGGAGCTCTGACCCTGTCTCCTGGATTCCTTAGCTCCCTGGGTCTGGAGATAGTATAACAGCCAAACAGTTAACTGTAACTCAAGTGTGGAAACCATTGTCGTTGCAAGCCTGAGCCATCTAATCCCGTCTCAGGTTAGCCCGAGAGAGACTCCACCTCTCTGTGCGCTCACTCTCCGCTCCCATTCAGCAAGGTGGCCGCATTGCTCTTCAAGACAACAAGGTGGATACAGACGAGAGAGGGGCTGTCACCTGCCCGGTGACCTAAGCCCCTTGTCTGCCCTTTCCATCCCTGCTCTGCTCCTGCTCTTCTTTACTTGCAGCCACAACTATAGAAATCCAGACCAGGCAAGATCAAGATGGAGAGTAGAAGACAAAAGAAAGCCCAGGGTGCATGGCCCACCAGTCAGGACAGGCCTGGCAAAGACCAAAGTTGCAGGGAGAGGGCATGAGTGCTATTCACAGACCCCTGCCCATTTCTCTGCAGATGCAAACCCCTCCTGAGTGCTCCCCCATGGAAGTCCCTGCTTCTCCTCAACTCGAACAGTGGCCTTTGAGGCAGTCCTTGGCCAGGGCTTCAGTGTGGTCACACCTGTAAGACCTCATTTCCTTTCATAAGTCGTGTCTCTGCCATTCAGGCTGAGGAGTGGCGAGTCGCCAGACCTGAACTCTGGTAATAACACCTGCAAAGCCATGTCCACCACTCGACAGACACACTGCCTCTGACCCTGTGTCCACTACTGAGAGGCAAGTTGTCCCGTCCTCACGGAGTTGACAGTCTCAATGGGAAAACAGATCATCGATAACAAAGCTGATGGGAGCCGTGAAGGAAGTGATCACGGTGATAGAGGATCAGAGGCTGCTAGAGGGATTGCTTGAGGAAGTGACCACGAAGAGCTCATCTCTCAACTAAGGACAGAGGCAACGGAGAGTTCGGGGGTGGATATTCCGGGCAGAGAGAACAGCTCGTGTGGAGTTTAAAGTTACAAAAGCACTCTCCTGCCTTGGAGGAGGGCCAGTGAATGCGCAGGCCCAAAACAAAAGGCATGAGGAAGGCAGTGGTCAGCAAAAGCACCAAGGAGACCAGCGACTGTGGTGAGTGGGCTAACCACCCCTCACGGCCACTTTCTGCAAACCCTGCTACTCCCACCAAGAGGGGATGGGCGTGTTTGCGGAAGCTGGTTCCTCAGGAAAGAGATGATAACTCTGCCAGTCTCCACATTCTGGATGGTAAAACAAAAACGTGCGGGTAGATGAGTTGACTCTTCCCGGGAGTAAAAACAGGACTTGCGAGTCGGAAAGGAGAGCGAGCAAAAGAAACATTGGGGTTTCCAGCTGGAGGAAGGACCATTAAAGCTGACATTGGAGGACAAGTGGGAGAGTGAGCTGGGAGAGCGGGAAAGCACGTGGTGTTGTCAGTATTCTGGGAACAGAGTGTGTGGCAAAATCAAGGAATGCTGTGTAGCTCCCACACTGTGGGCTGGGAGGCCTGTGCAGGGGCAGGAGGACAGAAGGAGGGTTTGAAGCCACCTCGGGCTTGTGGGCAGGCAGGCTCTGTGCCTAAGGCTAAACCCACATTTCAGTCCACTCAACTCAACCCCTCTGTGCACACAGACAATTGTGTGATGAAGAGTGTGGGCTCTGGAGAGTGTGATAAAGAGCGTGGGCTCTGGAGCTAGAGTGTGGACTGTACTCAAGTCTCAACGCTTCCCAGCTGTGCACAACCTCACCGCGCCTCAGTTTCCTTGTCTGCACAATAGGGGTGGGCACATGTTCTGCCACTAGAGAGGCAGTGAGGAGTACATGCAATAGCGGAGAAAATGAGTTCAATCCAAAGATTGGGACACAGAATTCAGTAAACCCGAGGCCCTGTTATTCTTCTTTTATTTTCACAAATGCTGCACCTTTCAAATGGCCAAATCTGTTTTTCTATGGTTGGTACCTGTCAGGGCTTATTCTGAAGAACCTTGAGTATCAGGGACTCACTAATGTTTTATGATATTTTACCTCCCTTTATGGTAGTCATTTATGACAAGACCAGTATGACATAAACTGCCATAAAGCAAAGCAGAGCCATCACACAAATGATTGTAAATCATGGGGCACAAATGAAAAGGGTCATAAAGGAAAGGAAATTGAGGGAAACAGGAGCGAAGGAGAGTGTGAAGTTCTGAGCTGGCAGCACCAACTTTGAGAGTGGAATTTCAATTGAGCACAAACTCAAAAAAATATCAGATGGATGTCCGCAGGAGTTGCTTAAATTTCACATACACATTTCCAGACGAACAGGGGACACGTCCGTGGATTCAAAGAGAACTATGTTATTTCATGTCCTACTCTGTTATGCATTTTTTATTGAAAATGCTATTTCTAATCCTATCACTGTGTTCGGAACCCATATTGGACTTCAGAGATTTTTAGAATTCACAAGACTAGGAAATATTGCTGCAGTTCAGGAACTATTGATGTCCCTGGATTCTTCTGGAGTCCCACCGGCTAAAAGGGATTTCTTAATAAGTAGATCTTTCTTCTTTCCCCTTCTTTTCTTTTTTAATATTTCTTTTATATTATTTTTTTCCTTGAACCTACTATAATGAATAGAGACTCAGAGCAAGTATACAGATCAATGTGCTAAAATCATTCTGCCCAGGCACATCTGGATGAACAGAAATGAAACAAGAAAAGAACCAGAAATGGCATTTTCGAGACTCCCATGGAGTAAACTTTGCTCGGCTTAAACCAAGTCATGAAGTCCAACTAGGACAAGTGATTTGGACCAGTTTTTAATGATGACCTTCCTAGGTGTTTTAAGAGAATTCAGGTAAAAAAAAAAAAAATAGAGATCATATGGGAAGCATACATAAAAACGTAGAATGGAACATTCCATTTTTATCACAGAAAAAAAAAATGTGTGCTAAATCCATGCCCAACCCCAAGTATGTATTTAAAAGAATATGCGATAGATATGTGCCAGTGATTTTAAAATCAAATCCTCTTCCAGAGGTGTTAAAGATTTACTAGCTTAATAAAAAGCTTCGGACAAAATGCCTTACAAGGGGACAATCCTATTATAGCGACTCCCCTGCCAAAGGGTTCAGTGTAGTCAAGTTCGAATATATGTATTTGGAGTGTGGGAAAGGTGGAGCTCACCTGGTTTTCTAAGTACATTCACCTCCCCATGTGTCTGTGCTCCCGAGCTCCAATGTAGACTCAACCTACAAATACCAGGAACTCTGCCACTGTGCAGGCTGCAGCACAAAAAACAAAATGAGATCAAAAGTCCAGACTACACTGGCAGTGAATTCTGTGCCCCTCTCCCAGAGGTTTTAGAAATCTAGTAAAAACCACAGGTTCTAGTGCCCTCCCTGGTGGCACAACGGATTAAAGCACAGCACTAGGAAGGTATCGCAGCCCCTGCAGCACGAGTTTGATTCCGACCAGGGAGGGACCCACAGGGCCCAGCAGACCTCTCCTGTCTCCCTGCTGCTCCCCTCAGCAGTGTGTTTCAGTAGATCTGCCTGTTCTGCACCCCGCTCTGATTCTGGTGACTCCTCTCACCTCCACCCCTTGGGCCTGCACCCTAGTTCTGTATGCATCCATCAGTAAATGTTTAAAAAAGAAAACCACGGGTTCTCCACCATCAGCTTTCACTTCTAAGTCTCTAGATGCCCCTTTAAAAAGAGAGGGTGGGTTTTCTTTTATTTTTTTAACGGCAAGTTATAAGGCTTTTTTTTTTTATCTTAATTTTGGGGTTACGTTTTTGCTACCCCATTTGTGCACATGTTCCATTCACGGTCCACTTTTTACAGGTTTCCCCAGCTATGTGAAAGCAGAAGGTTCCGATTTGGCGACCTTGGAATACTTGAAAGGTTTTTCCCATATAAATGAATGGTGATAGTCCCCGATTCAAAAAATAACTTACCACAGTGAGGACACACTGTGTCATCTTCAGATATAACCGCTGACATTTTTATTTTAATTTTCACATACATAAACTTTCTAACAGTTACTGTTTTTTCATGTTACTGGCTTTATTTGCCTACTTTATTTGGTTTGGGTATTTGTCTTTGATACTTAACTACTAAATATACCCACCACTGTATTTAGTTAGAAATGGTACCTCTTGGTCTAGATAAAGGAATAGATTTAAGGAGATATGTGGATACCTATGCAGAATTGATTTATATTATTAAAATAATGGAAACAGGGCCCTCCCTGGTGGC
>NW_004567123.1:32639782-32649036 GCF_000260355.1 Condylura cristata | reverse complement strand
AAAAAAAAAAATGCTTTTCAAAAGGGGAGGCCAGCTCTCCTACTTAAGTCTCCTGGAAATTAGGGCGCCAGACCCTCTAAATTTCCATGTCCCACAACACCCTTAGGAGTGGCGACAAAGCATGAGCCTGACCCTGTACAACGCACAGAGTGCTTCTGACTAACCAAGACCCATTTGAGGGGGGTCCTGAGCTCCCCTTGAGCAAGCATCCTGCCCGGGGCTCCTGAGTGTGAACAGGCAGCACCCCGCCCGCACGTGGGAGGCAGATGCGCCAAAGGAGAGAAGCCTGACACGGTGGAGCCCAGAGAGGTAACTCAGAGACCTCTAACGGACCGGGCCAAGGCCACCAAGCGCTGCCACTTCCAGTGATGGGTTCTGTGCAGCTTTCAATAAAACACCTGCATTCCACAGGCGTTCCAAACCCCCTCTTCTCCCCCCATGCCTGGTATGTGGGGTCTTATCCATCCTGGTCATCACAGGCCCCTCATTCTTTAGAACAGTGCTTAGGGCACAGCAAATGTCCCCTGTATTCACAATAAAGTAACAAAGGACTTCATGAAGTCGCCCTGAAGCTCCTAAGTGGGTCAGAGCCTAGGGGGAGGTGGGGAAGAGAGAGAATACTTTCATTTTTGAAAATCCACCAGACGACAGAATAAGGATGGCTGAGACCTCTCCTACTGGGCTGTGTATGAGTGAGATGCAAAACATTCTTGAAAAATGTAAATAGGCCTTACCGGCTCCGTGAGCGACATCGCCTGCGCCTTATCAACACCCTGGCACGCGAGCTTGGGGAGCTGGGCCATCCGAGTGAGTGCGGGTGCCAGCTGAAGACCCGGAAAGGGGGTCCTGGGGTCCGGAGATGAAATGCAAACGCATAAGCACTCCCGAAGCCCATGTATATGCAATGAACTGGGAGCTGGTCTTTTTTCAAGGGAGTAGGCTACATTTCCCACGAAGCAGAGCTGCAAATGATTTCTTGAAGGAGCAAGAAAATAGAATGTGCTCAGAGTGTAGCAATTTAAGCCACTCCAGCAGATAAAACATCATCCGGAAAAAAAAAAAAAAAATCTAACATCTTTCCTTCTATATCCCGGTAGGTCTGTTTGAGATGATCCAATTTTATGTTGAACAACCATAATTGAGAGGAAACATAAAGATAGGAGTCTGGGACAGAAGTCTATGGATTTCCCTACCAGGCAAAAACGACAGAAATAAAGCATCGATAGTGGCATACAATATTCTAGACTGTTTGACATCTTTTTTGCATAATGCTCGTTCAGTCCTTCCTTTGCTGTCCACGAAGATTTTTGTTGTTGTTTCAAAATAAATTCTAGAGAAGAAAAAGCAAATGGAGAGGAAAAGAATCCTTACTTGGTATTACTTCTTGGCTCAACTAATAAGAATCATCTTCCAAGGCAAAAGGGGCATTAAGTAGGATGATGCATTTGTGGCTACATTGCTTGAGAAAATAAAATAAATTAACAGAAGGATGGAAGAGGGAGGGCGAAGCTGATAGCTGAATTTTTGATTCAGCCTTTGCAGCCCCATTATTACATTGTCTTTTTGTATTACTTTTGATTTATAATGTAATTGGAGAACTATAGAAATGTTAATGGCAACAGTACAGCTTTAAGGATGACAAAATTGTTTACTAATGATTGCCTTTAAATTCGGTTAATTATTGAAGCGTTAATTCTTCCACTGCCTCTTGGATGGGACCTCCACAGGAGGAGGTCAGGCAAAATGGACTGTCTGGTTAGAAAGGCAACTCTCCTGATTTTGTTGGATTTTCCCCGTTGACCTTTTAAAGGAAGGGACAGGTTGTAAATTAAAATTCTCTGCACCACAGTTCAATGGCAAACCTTAAGGTGAGTCCCTGCATTTGTTTTTATATTTAGATGAGAAATTGTTGCTCATGTTTACATTTTCCCCCCAATGTGCGTGGCTCATTATCTTAAGGGGAGATGGAGAATAGTCAATGATTATTAGGGAGGCTGGTGATGAGGTTACTGAACCATTCGGAGCTGACTTTCCTTTTCTGATGCATAATTATAAGGGTAGATTTACAGGTTTCTTTTTTTTTTTTTTTTTTTTGGTTTTGAATGACTCACATTTCTAGGCTTTGTTCTCTCCTCCAGGAAGGGTCTGATTTCTCCATTTTTACAATGAATTATTATTTGGAAAGCTGTATTATTCCCTGGAACGCTAGGACTAAAGAGAAACTTTCATTTTTTTTCTAAAATTTCAAAATTTCAACTAAGTAAAGAGCTAAGCTCGCTAGCATCATGCTCCGAGGTCTGGATAAAGCACACCTAAAAAGGGAACCGAGTCATTTTTCACCTAACACACGACTCATTCGCGTGGCAACTCGGAGGCATATTAGGTTGTAAACTATCTTATTCCTCTTCTAACTTCTTAAATCGCTCCAGATGCTCTTCGACCATAAAGAAATGTAATGATAATTTTTTTTAAAGCTGTATCATCTGTTTCCATATCTGACTTCCGTGAGATGTGCCTTTCAGTTTGGGAAGTTCAAATCAGAGGCAGGTTTATAGATCGGGCCCATATGCCCCTCCGTGGGGAAGGAAGACCCCAGTTTCCTTGTGGGGAAGTGGGTCACCCCCTCACTGGATGGAAGAAGAATTGAAATGCTCTGGGACATAATTCCCTCCTCCACAAAATGACAATGATAATAATGCTTACCTGATGGGTTTGGTAAGGATTAAATTAGTTCATACATATAAAATATTAAGAATTCAATTCTGGGCACATAATAAGTACTTAATGAGTGTTATTTCCTCGAGTTGACTAATTCTCCCTTTCATGGACCTAGGATGGCTTCGGGTTAGGAATGCAGAAATTTTTATTCAATGTTTGATGAGTATCAATTAGGCTGCCCTGGGCTATGAGTAGTAGGGATTATTTGTGAATAATAATTTTCACTAGTAGACATTTTCACCAATAAGAATTGCCTTAAAACAGAGGTTGACAAACTCTAGACAAGTCAAATCTGAACCACAGTCTGTTTTGCAAATCAAGAATGATTTCTACAGATGAGTATTTGCAAACTCTGTGGTGATAGGGAGTACTAAAAATAAATATAGAAGTAAACAAGCCTACTCTTTACTAGTAAACCTGGTTTATAAAAATTATGCTCTACTAATTTCATTGTATTTTGAATGTCATCAGTCTATCATTGATAGGTATTTAATCTAACAAGAGGCAAAACAATAATCTCATTACATTCCTGTAGTTCGCACTTTTAGATAGGCTCAGAGAAAACATGAGCTTAGCGAGGAATGCCCTATCACTCGTTCTTCATTATTTTACTCAGAGCATCTGTTACTTCTCTGTAAAAAGAATCCCAGAAAAACTAAAGATAGACTCCACGCAGTGTTTAAAAATCATAAATTAAAATCATTTAATTTATTTACATAAAAGTTTAAAACTTAAACCTTGACACTCTCCTACCTCACTGAGACATTTCAATGGCATCTCCTTTCTCCCAGGACTAAGGCAGACACCTTCAGCATGACGTTCACGGACTCAGTAAATTCACCCAAATCTTTTCTTCCAATCCGATGCTCCTCACTCTCTTCCTGCTCTCTGCTATCGTCATACTCGTTTGCACCCCGATTTCAAACAGGTAGCTGTTCCAGCTCAGGGCCTGGGCAAAGGCCTGCTCTCTACTCCCCATGCTCTCCAGCTCATACTTATTCTTGAGAGTGCAGCTTTCTGTTCCCTCCCAAGCAAAACTTTTGTGGCCATCCAAGACTAGACTTCCATGAGATAAGGGCTCATGAAGTCCAGGTGTTTATCTTCAAAATTACCATCTTGTATTCAATTAAATTAATCCCTTATGTAATTCATTAGGCATCAGCGTTCCGCTTTCCCCATAAGTAGGCTTATGAGGTTAGGGAACTGGATGCTGTGAGCTTCTGTCATGTCTGCTGTGCTTAGAGAAGGGTCCCGGGCCCTCCCTGGTGGCCATCGGGTTAGGACACAGCACTGTAAGCTGACTGCAGTCATTGAAGTGTGAGTTTGATCCCCGCCCCGCAGGTGACCCACAGGGCGCAGCAGACCTCTCCTGACCCCCCCACTGCTCCCTCAGCAGTGTACTTCATCCATCTGCCTGTTCTGCTCCCCACTCTGTCTCTGGAGAAGACTCTCGCCTCTGGCTTGTACCCCAGTTCTGTACACACAAATAAATCTTTTTGTTTTTTTTTTTTAAAGGGTCCCACATGTAGTATGTCCTCAGTTGAGCAGCCAAACAAAGCAATAAATGAGCCTGTCCACCGAGTAAGAAGGTCACTGTCTGGGCCAGTCAATATTCCTCCAGAAACACACAGAATTGCAAATATTTCATAACAAATATGTCTGGACTCCCACTGTGTGCCAGAATTCTCATAGTCAGGGAGAGGGAGGGAAGAAAGGTGGGAGAGCAGGTAAGACACAGCGGCAAGTCTGTGCCCTGGGTGGGGGGGGGGGGTGTGGGGGCAAGGGGAGGCACCTCACTCTCTTGTAGGACTGGGCAGACAAGTGCACAACAACACTAGTTAGGAAGGAAACACCAGCATTCCATGCAAAGGTGCACGCTTGTGATGGGGAGCAACACAGATTTAAAAATCTGTGCAAAGGGGAGCGCAACAGGTTACAGTGCATCACTATGAAGTCTCCGCAGTCACTGCAGCACGAGTTCGTCCCCGGCCAGGGAAGGGCCAGCAGACCGCTCCTGTCCCCCGCTGCTCCCCTCAGTAGTGCATTTCAATGGATCTGCCTGTTCTGCTCCCCACTCTGCCTCTGGTGAACCTTTCACCTGTTCCCCCACTCCTCTGGCCTGTACCCCAGTTCTTGAGTGCATAAATAAATAAATCTTTAAAAAATAAAATCTGTGCCAAAGAAGAGCCTCCACATCCAAGCCACGAGTCTGTGCATCTCGGCAGGACCCAGCCAAAAAAGTCTGTGCAAGGATCCCTTTCCTGAGTGGGAAACAACAATGTATTTCATGTAACTTTTCAAATCACAAATTCATCTAAAGCA
The DNA here is from genome assembly GCF_000260355.1 of Condylura cristata. Taxonomy (NCBI): domain Eukaryota; kingdom Metazoa; phylum Chordata; class Mammalia; order Eulipotyphla; family Talpidae; genus Condylura; species Condylura cristata. The sequence goes on along the minus strand of NW_004567123.1, from coordinate 32,643,996 downwards.
CTGTCCACCACCTGGCGATCACTCAACCGCATTGCCAGATTTTAAGTGCTGGAGCACGGGCTGGTGTTCAGCTTCTTTTGCACACTTCTTAAAAGATACCTACCCCAGGGAGTCCATCCAGCCTACATAATCATGTATTGAAGCCAGGCTTATTTATTTCCATGTTTTTGAAGTGCCATTAATCATTTTTTCTAAGATGGCCGATGTGTTACATAATTAATAAAACACAGGAGCTTAGGAAGAAAGCCCAGAGAGAGAGACAAACACTGAGAAACGGTATCCCTTCCTGGGACCACTGAAAGTCTGTCTTCAGAAGATCAAATCTTAACTGGAGAGACACAAAGCCATTGTTTCTGCTCTTCCAATCTGGCCTACTCCACGGTTCTGTGTTTGCTGAAGCTGGCCATGGCTAATGCTTTACCAAGGAAGTGTGTGCACGGGGAAGGATGAGAAGGAGTGAATAAAATCATTAGTTCAATTTCTCACTGTTTTGCCTCTGGTGATTGCTGTCCCTGTCGGTAATAGCTTGTCTGTGGTTCTGACCCAGTTCTTAAGCCTTTCTGTGATACTCTAGCAATGAAGCTGATGGGTCATTAATTGCAAACATCTGAAATCATTAGAACCTGATTGAGCACAGAAGCATTAAACCTTCCAAAGCTGTAACTGCTTAACCAGCAAATGGATTCATTGCAGAGGAATGTGGGTGTTTATACTAGATGTAACCCAAACTCGGGTGTTCATTGACACATCATTCCATTTGTATACAACTACCCTGGCATCTATCTGTTCAAGAGAGCATGATTTATCCCGTGCTATATCCTGGAACTGACAGGCCAAAGATTAGAGCTTCACCCAGATGAAAGCCCAGGCAGTGTGTATTCCTAAAACAAATATTTAGTATCTGACAAGCTCTGGTTAATATTAATTCATGATAGAAAGCAGTCAATTTCAGCTTCGTTCATGCCAAAATCTATTTGGGTTTTGTAAATCATTTTTCAGGAGTATAGTTGTAGGGAATCAAGACAAAGAGACTTTCCTAAAATTAGAAATCTGTGGATCTGAACAGAGCTTTCTGGAAACACCCAGCCCAGAGACATAAATGGGAACCTACAGGCATGAAATGTTACCGGAGATGTGCTTGCTCTGACTGACGCTGTCTTTACGGTCATTGTTTTTAATTATTTGCCAAGTCTGAATTTCTGGCTTCTCTTACGATCTAGCAATGCCAGACCCAGGTTCTGGCATGGCCCCCATCTCCTTGGGGCGCTAGGTCTGGGCTCCTTCTTCTTGCCATTTCACTGCACACCTGCCCAGTGCCTCTGTGGCAGGTGAGGAAACCCACGTCTAGAGAAAGAACAGGATTGTCCAAGGTCACACGTTTGGTCAGTGTCAAACTCGAATCTCCTGATTCTACTGAACCACTTACTTACTTGGCACCACTCACAGCCATTTACACTGATAGACGCACAATTTAGGAGAAAAACGTGACTTTAGTGCATAGGGAGCTTTCCAGGGCCCTAGGGCATGCCTGGGGCATCAGTATGTTCATCACTCTCTTTCATGAATATAGTCATGTGGTCTAAAGACCTGAACAGATGCTGTTTTGCAAAAACAAAAGGCCCTCCCCTAGGTATGGACACCTGGGGTCGGAAGTGACTCGTATCCTTATCCTTACCCAACTTCATGCCAATTCTGCAGTAATAAAAATAGTCACCACCTCAACACCTGCTGACTCCCGAACTATGTCTGTCCACACTTCTCCTTGATATTCAGGACAATCCTCAGATTTACTGTTCTCATTTTGCAGAGGAAGACTTTTAGGTTCACGTAGTCTCCGCGGTAGGAGGGATGACACACTTCGAAAACGAGAGCCGGACTTTGAACCTATGTCCACTGGAGTCAAGCCCCGCAGTGGCTCCCACATCCCACATGGGCTCTCCGCTGCCCGGCGAAGCTTTGCTGGGTTGGCGTCTTCAAAAATGATGCTCCCATGTCACATTTGATTCAAAGTCAGGAGGCAGAGACATTCAGAAGAGGCATGCAGCTGCGAATGGGTTAAATGTTCGGATAGCATTGGCTTAAAAATGAATTCTTTGCATTTTAAAAATGTGTGTTGGAAGCATATCTCTCAGCGTGCAACAAAAACATTTAGGCTCTCTGTCATTTAGGTGAATGTTGTTTGCACGCTCTCTTCCTGGAATACTGATGCTAATTTTTGGTTAAGTTTAATCTTACAAAGTATAAAGCAATTTGATAAAATAAGTAACCTTTCATTAAAGTTCAATACTGTACTTAAGGAAAATGGGACTGTGTGCATTAATTGATAGTTGACAGCTATTATTTCCATGAAAACCTTTTATAGTAAAATTTCTATTTGATGGATTGGAATTTATAAAATTTGCATTTCACTAAGCTGGATTCAACTGGAAGTACTGGGGATGTATTTCTTCTTCAGACAATATTCCATCTTTACGTTTTTATTAAACATTTATTAATGGATGGAATCTTAATTTAGAAAGTACAGCACAGCTTTTATTTAATAACTCAGGTTTATTAGTGCATGAACATAAGTATTTGCCCTGTATTTGACTTTGATAAAACATGACTATTTATGAGTATATTTATCCATGGAGACTTAATTAGTACAGTTCAGTTTGGGGCAAATTGCTTAATAAAGAATTTTATTTTGTTTTATTTTATTTTTTAGCTCACAATAAATTGCATAAATATCACTGGGAATTTTTCTTCCAGTCAGCAAATTAGAAAGAAGAAATATTATCTCAGATTTGGCATATTTGACTGGAGTCACAAGAATGTGGAATGGAATTCTAATTCTATTCAGATTCTGCCCCACCCAACCCCATTCCAAACACAAGAACAAAGCTTGAATGGCGACTAGGATCCAATCTGGCATCACTGGCCAAGGTTTTTAACAAATGAGGGGCTATTAACACAAAAGCTACTTTCCCCCTCTGATTCTGATCAAAATACTAGCAGCACGGCCCGGGCCGGGGTTTTCTATAAGACACTCAGGTGGGAGTTGTTACTGCCCTTTAGCAGAAGGGCAGGTTGGAACAAGAGCAGTGAAGTCCCTGAAACTATGATAATTCAAGAATGTGTCGAGCTCAGAATCCAGGGTCTGAGATCCTTTGCCAAAGGCAGTCTGCACACTTGCAGCTGTCCCTTTATGCCATGTCCACTGCCTGGACTGCCCCTTTCTCTGCAGGCTGCCCACTTCATGACACCCTACAGGGTCCAGGTGGGGACAGCAGAGTGACTTCCTGACTGCTCCACCTACACAGCTAAGCGACCCTGCTTCCACCTCCCACTGAAGAGTGTGCCACAAAGTGACAACTGCCACCTCCCCGCGTCCCTCCTCTGTCTCCTTTCCTCCCGGTACACCCCTGAGAGCCACGAGAGCAAGGAGACCCCTCGGCACTGGGCCCCCAGCGTATGGGAGGAAGCCGGTTCCCGGTGAACAGATCCAAGGCAGGGCTACACAGAGACTCTTAAAACTCAGCACTCAAAATGCACATCTGCACCCCCAACGTCAGTCTCCTGTGAGATCAAGGATTCCTATTTTGTATGATGAAGCAGTTGCTTTCTGTCTTCCAAAAACTGGGAAAGAAATCTTAGCCAGATGTTTACACGAGTTGTTTAAAAGTTCTCACGCTATGGTACGAATCAGGAATTTGGAACCTCGTCTCAGATGTCCCGTTCATTTCCCCGAGGGCCACTGGTGTGGTACCAGTCGTGAGTGCAAGCCCATCAGGTCCACAGGATACTGTTCTTAACCATTTCAAGAAAGAAACTGGGTTTGTACTCTCACCTCTCACCACCACGGTGCATCAACAGTAATTCTGTGGGAATGACAGCAGAGCTTTCTAGATGCCATAGAAGATGCAGAACTGCCTCACCGTGATGCCATACCTTGAGCCACATAAAGAGCACGTGAGAAAATGCGTAAGAAAGCAGGGCTGGGGCCCTCCCTGGTGGCGCAGCGGGCTAAAGCACAGCACTGAGAAGCTAAAGACACTTCGGCATGAGTTTGATCCCCGCCTGCCCCGGAGGTGACCCCATGGCACAGCAGACCTCTCCTGACCCTCCCGCTGCTCCCCTCAGCAGTGTGCTTCGTCCATCTGCCTGTTCTGCTCCCCACTCTGTCTCTGGTGAATCCTCTCACCCTCCGCATCTCTGGCCTGTACCCCAGTTCT
>NW_004567123.1:32635223-32639292 GCF_000260355.1 Condylura cristata | reverse complement strand
CCCGCCCGCTGCTCCCTCAGCAGTGTACTTTGATCATCTGCCTGTTCTGCTCCCCACTCTGTCTCTGGTGAGGCCTCTCATTGCCCCTGAGCCTCTCTAGCCTGTACCCCAGTTCTGTACAAATAAATAAATCTTAAAAAAAAAAATCAGTCTGTCACAACTACTCATCTCAGCCCTTATAACACTGAAACAGCTATAGACAATGAGTCAACATATGAATCAACATAAACAAGTTCTAATAAAGTTTTATTTATAAAAATACACCTATTTTTATAGGCCCTTAAGTAATACTTTGCCAACAACCTCTGATGCAGGCTAAACATTTGACCGATAAAAGTCAGAATATTTTTGGAATAACATCCAAAATCATAAGGGGAGGGAGAGGAAAATCAGTTAACCAAGAATGTTATATCCAGCAATTAGCTCCCTACTCCAGGAGCAGAGGGCTTTGCTAATGAATGATTCCCCAAACACAGTATGGAATAGGGAAGAAATGAATAGCCCTGTTGTGAACAGCCCTGGCTAACAACCCCCCTCAGCTCAGAATTCAAGGTCAAGGAAAATATCAAGGTAAGACAAACACTTTACAAATGCTTGTCCAGTACTCCTCGAACTAAATATTCAGGTCACTAAATATTCAGGAAGTCTGAGAAACTAGCACAGCTGAGAGATGCCTGGGAGCAGGACAGCCCGTCAGGTAGAATCTTGGATAGACTTCTGGAACAGACAAAGAACAAGAGAATAAAAAACATAGGGAATTTGAATATAAAAGAAGAGTAAAAGATTCAGAGGAGCTTGCTGGGCGTTCAGAGGTCATCAGGCTGTTCGGAATTCCAGTGGCAGAAAACAATCTACAATGTCTATGATGAGCGATGACTTTCACCGAAGCACTGTCCCCCACTCGGGATGAGCCACGCTGGGTCCGGGAATACAATGGGCGGTCAGTGAAATAACAAAGAGCCCAGCAGATGCTCCAACGACCTGAGGTGGTCATTTCTATTCACTGTACTGCAACCGGTTAAGCAACAAAATGCTACAGACCCAAACTTTGATTAGGTTTTGCAGGAAGCAAAGGGCAACAGCTGTTGTCAATGGGAATTCAAACACCACCAGCAAGGTTAGGTGACAGACAAGTGTGCAGGCAGTGAAGGCGTTCTCTACAGAAGTCGAGACAAGCAGCACCAAGCAAACTGCTCTCGGTGACCCTTTCAGCGCCAGCTCCCCAGAAGAGAAATGGATGGAAAGAAGCCAACAGCAAGTGGGGCAGAGGCTGGCTCGGAAAGCTTCTGCTCTCAAGGAGGTGTGGTGGACAGCTTCCCTGAAAGACCAGCAGTGAGGCATCCTACACAGGGCTCGGTGTCTCTCTTTTCAGGAAAATGGCGGAAAGGTGTGCCCCTGCCTTCTTCAAGTTCAGCATGGTCTGAAGACTTGCTTTCCTGGTGGACTGTTGCTAACCCACCCTAGCGCTCTGACCGCTACATTCGCCGGAACGTGGGAGACTCAGAGCCACGAGAGAATGAAGCAGGAGCCTGGGGTCTGGAGTCCCGAGTCTGTTTATTAGGAACGCCCACGAGCATATACAGGGTCTGTACGTGCAGGGGAAAACAGGGAATGTGCCCGACGGAGGGAGTGGGGTGCATGTTTGTGCCCGATGCAGGGAGTGGGGTACAAAGGGTGCATGTTTGTACTGGGCCTGGGGCTTCTTGTAGCTTCTACTTGAAACAAAGTAGTGGGCTGCAGCTGTTTGCAGGACAGAGTGCACTGTGCTCTGCTGACCTGTTTGTTGGCCTCACTGGGGAGGGTGCTCACCCATGCTACGTTGCCAGGACAGACAGGTGCACTTGAGGTCCTGTCCAGTTAGCCACAATGGACGGAGCAGAAATGAAATGTGTTATTTCATGGTGATGCCTACTGAAGAAAACGTATGAGCAGCCATGTGCTTTGATGCCCTGCCTTGGTGACCAACAAGCACACGGCCGACTGAGAGCCTCAGAGAGGAGATTCAAGAGGAGCCTCTTGGCTGACCTGAAGCAGACACAGAGTGAGAGGAGGAATCTCCAGCACTGGGGGAGCTATTCTTGAGCCCCACAATCACCTACTGGCTGATCTGAGCCCACGGAGGTGGACTTGTAGGAAAAGCTGGAGGACCCAGAGATATCAGAGTCTTTCAGAGCTTTTAAAATACGAGTCCGCCGAAGGAACCGGGAAGAGTGTGTGCTTCCAGGTGCCAGATTGGAACAGATGAGAACATAAAAGCAGTAAATTCAGCCCTAAGGATTCTAGAAGGTAAGGCAGGCATCCTGACAGGTATACTTGTCTTTTTCTGACAGGAAAAAGTATACACCTTTGTTCAGAGACAATACTTTTTATCCCCCAAGAACTAAATTCAAGCTGGATTTGTCCTCTGGGGATTTGTTTAAAGGATGAGTAGCAGAGCGAACATCACCTCCCGCCACAAAACCACAGAAACACTATAAAACTGGACAGTCCTTTCCATGACCCCATCCTGGAGGGAAAAGCATAATTTAAAATGTGCAGGCAGTGAAGGCGTTCTCTATGAAAAATTGAGACAACCAGCATCAAGCAAGCTGCTCCCGGGTGACCCCTTCAGCGCCAGCTCCCCAACCCCCACCCCCCACCAGGCAAAACAGTTCCCAAGCTTCCCCTGCCGTCCGCCCTTTGTATACTTTCTTTAAATGGATTCCTGTTTCTATACATTAAATTTACTTTAGAAGAACAAAAAATGGATTTGAAAGGTATCTATGGAAAACAGGTATGATTATCCATAAATAGAAATAAATTGAAAAGCCCTGTGCCCCGCCTCCCCTCTCCTCAGTAATAGCTGCACACTAAAACAGAACAAAACTGATTCCAAAATCAAACTTCTCAAGGGTGAGGCTTGTTTAAGGTGAGGGGGCAGACAGCAACACCCCATGCCAGCATTAGCGGTCACTATAAGGAGAAACATGGTTGTACACATCCGGGAAAGGTCCCCTCAAATCATCTCGAGTACTCTCTGTAGCAAGCGTCTCATATTTAGGGGCACACCCAACCGGATGGCCGTGAACATGGGGCCCCCCAAGTTTCTCAGATCCGGAGCGCGACAGGCCCACCTGCTGCCTGGGGGCGGCGCATTCCGTGAGGGTCTGTGGAACCGTCTCTTTAGCAAGCACCTGTGGCTCACCCCATCTCTGTGTGACCTTCCTGTGGAGGTGTCTCCCCAGGGTGAGCATGTGTGTAACCCCAACACGTGCCTGCTTCTCAGAAGTCCAAGCTGCCCATGCTGTCATTCCCAGCGCGTCTTTTGGAGACCACCGACCGTGGGAAGATGAATGACCCACGGATGGTTCTGTCCACATCTCTGCTGTTGCAGGTCCATCTAGGGGCGCGTGAGTCCATGTCCGAGAGTATAAGGTGCAGTACCCATGGCCTGAGGCATCAACCCCTCTGAGCAGGACAAGGGGTCTATCTCTGAACCCCAGCAATATCCCACTGTACCTCCTCCCTGCAAACACTCAGCTCATTACAGTGTAATAAGGGCGGAGTCAGAAGCAAGAATCACCTTGAAGAGTTGAACTGGAGTGACGCTCATGCAAGGGCGGGACCTTTCCTGCCCTTTCAAAAGCCTCGTCCTGCAGCTGGACAGTCTCTCAGTGAGCCCTCATGGCTCATTGTCCTCTGCTGTTAGGGAAATCACTAGAGCTGAACTTAAGATCCAGCTTGCATGAAAAACAGAACCACATTGAAACTTTGGAAGAATCACCCAATGCAAGATGTTCTGGGTCTCCCTGGGCCACCCAGCACTGGCTGGGGGCTGGCGCTCTGGGTGGGGTGGCTGCCCTGGCCATATAAGTGATGGCGGCTCTGACTTGTTTTGCTGAACTCTGTGTACAGCTGAGCTTATCAAGGTCAGACTCAGTAACTCTGCCACTCACTAGAGTCTGACTCGCAGCTTCCTGCGCTTGTTATATTCTCTCTGCACATCTGGAGTCACAAACAGGTGAGGAGGGAGAAAGGGAGAGAGGAAGGGAAGGAGGGACGGATGTAAGAATGGCACCGAATTCACTCC
>NW_004567123.1:32632863-32634203 GCF_000260355.1 Condylura cristata | reverse complement strand
TGCTCCCCTCAGCAGTGTATTTCAGTAGATCTGCCTGTTCTGCTCCCCATTCTGTCTCTGGTGAATCCTCTCACCCCCACACCTTTAGCCTGTATCCCAGATCTTCTATGTAAAAATAAATAAAATCTTTAAAAATAAAAAAAATTAAAATAAAGAAGTTTATTCTCATTTTGTTTCATCAGTGGGCACTGTCCATTGTCTCATCAGTGGGCACTGTCTACTACAACCAGGATGTGAGAGCCTGGACATCCTGTGATCCCAACTTTTCTCCCTGTGCCAAACACTCCTCCTGGTGCAGTTTGACAGTGAGTCTAAACTCTTGTCAACCGTGTTTTTCTCACAGCTGATCTCTCTGTAATCTCTGCATGAATGAGCGCCTTGGTTTTAAAGCAGTTTCTGAAAGAGAAAATTTATGGGTCACACTCTAACTTCATTCATATTTTAAGTGTATGTAAGTATCTATACTAAATCTTTGCTAATCCACGCTGTTACCAGCAACCAGTTGCACCATCTCCTTGACCGCCGGCATCCTTCACACTTACATGTTTATACTAAGCAGAATTTGTTATTAGTTAAAACAAATCTAGAGAGTGAAATTAAGATTTTATAGCCTTGAAAAGAATTCTCCCTCATTGTCCATTAAGAAGTTACCGTGAGGAGATGCTTATTCAGTTAAACGAAAGGTAACAATGAAAGCTCGCGAGGTCAGGGCTACCTCACCTCCCTTTACATCTTCACATATGTGCCAACGCTTGACTGTTATAAATAGAGGCTGGGAGAAGCCGGGAGATAAGTTACATAATTCTGATTCAGTGCCCTGGATCTGTGAGGCTCACTCTGAAGTCGTGAAACCCAAAATGGAGATTCCTTTTCCAACATTTAAGTGTGGTGACATGGGGCGCATCAGATTTCTGTCCTTCGCCTAAGCCCCAAATAAAATTTTTCCCTCCAGTTTTTATGAGGTTGTGCACTAGAATATTAATCCCCTTCATTCAACTCCCAGCCACGTCAGTGTCCAATGCGTTGCAAAGTTCAAAAAGGTGTACTTCCTTTTAAGCCAAAGCTGGGGATAAATCCCAGACCACTTGGGTCTTGCTGGTGGGAGGGAGTGGTGAGCTCACGTTCTCTGGATCGATGCTTTGACCTTCAGCTGCCCTCCATGACTCACCCGTTCAATCTCTGCCCTCCTGCTTCAGACCTCTGCCCTGAAACCCCACCATGGCCCCACGAACCTCTCTGTAAACAAATAACACCAAATTTTAAAGTTCCCGGAAGCTTTTGATGTCTTAGGGGATGAGGTGATGTCCTTGTGCTTTGATTATAATCACCTGACACAACTG
>NW_004567123.1:32589518-32632178 GCF_000260355.1 Condylura cristata | reverse complement strand
AAGTCATATGTTTTGTCTTGATGCGGCGGATGGCAGAACCTATTTAGAGCACGCAGGTTTGGGGGTTCATGGGTGCCCCTCTCCCTGCCCTGTAAACATTTCCAGGCAAGTCCCGGGTGCCTGGAGAGAACAGGAAAAGAAGGCCCCTTGGGGTCTTCATGGAGGTTCCCCGGGCACTGCATGGTCTAAACTGCCTGCTGGCACCAAAGTAAGGCCCCCCCAGACTCCCTCATGAGTTCGCTCAGCTGTGGGACACAAGGGCATAGGATGAGCCAGGCTTCGGATGTATAGTCAAACATCCGAAAAACAGAGCCAGGCTCCTTATGGCAGCTTCCCCAAGAAGCAGGTCTGCACACATCGATATAATAATAATAGGTAATAAAATGTAGTTATCCGAGTATCTCCTGGCAGCCGCATATGCGTATGTACAGAATTCCTTTCACTGAATTCTCACAGCGACCCTAAAAGCTCCTCCGCTGGCTTTCCCTGCAAGGGAACCTGAAGGACTTGAAAAGATGTCATGTGAGAAACTAGGGCAGAAACACAAGGAAGGATCCGGAAAGTGAGGGAGCAGGGCGGAAAGTCAGCTCAGAGTTTATCACTGCGATGCCATCTGGGTCCCCATCTGCACCCCCGGCGCCCCCAGAGAGGCAGTGCCCAGCTGCAGAAGAGGCTGAATATTACCCACCACCTCCACGCCACCATGACGCCTGGGCATCTCCTCGGTGCCCCTGACTGCCAGCTGTAGGCTGAGGCTCCTGCCCAGAAAAAGTCTTCAAGCAGGGTGACCCACCACAGTGCTCGAGGCAAGAAGATGCAGCAAGTACAGGAACTGTCCTGTGAGGGCAGAACCTTCCCGGACAAGCCAGGAGGCTGGACAGGGCAGCCGGGCCCGTCTGCAGACAGGAAGTAGTGCTGTCTATTACCACTAACAGACAACGGCTATTGTCTCACAGGTGGGAACAGGGACGCTCAAAGAGGCTCAATAATGTCTTCCAAGCCCACACATATAATAACAACAGAGCTGAGAGGGAAGCCCAAGGGTGAGGCCAGAGCCACATGCTCCAGCAAGGCACCCCGGGAGCGGAGGGCCGGACCAGCCCTTCCAGCCTAACTGGACAGACACAGGCTCCGTGGCAGAGGAGGGGAACTCGTCAGACCGTCAGACCGGCTCATTTAAGAGTCTGGCACAGCCACTTAATAGCCTGGCCAAGGTGAGCGCGGCTTTCTGCCCTGGCGCCTGGGTCCATCAGGGACGCAGGGGCCAGGGCACCTTTAGCACGAAGATGTGAGAGGCTTTGCAGCTGCGCCTGGCAAATGCTGGCACTTTTTTTTTTTTTTTTTTCAGTTCGAAGAATCCTTTTCTTTTTTTTTTTTTTTTTTTCAGTTCGAAGAATCCTTTTCTTGGCGGTAGCACTGGTTTATGACGCTGTATGTGATTCAGAGGCAGAAGCTCCCACCCTGGGACATAACTCGATGCCTGGTTTGCGTGTCAAGCCTCCACTTACAGAAAATAATTCACCTGAGCTGTCTGCTTTTTTGGGAACCTTCTATTTGCTTATATGTGTCTATGTGTTTTTGTCTGCATGTGCATCTTAATATGTGTGTGTATACTGGCTGTTCTCCCATCTCTGGGTCACTTTCTCCATTTTTCATTATGTTTCCTTCTTTAAATTCCCAAATAAATAACATTTTTCAAATCCTCTAGTTGTCCTTTGGGGGAAGAACCCAAACAACTATAAAATACAAAAATAAGTCTTGCAGATGATAACTACCTAGGTGTCCTATTCTATCGAGAATAAGGAAATTGGCCCAGTTGTGACCAGGTTCTGGTTTACTGGCCACTCCTGAAGCCCTTGTGCCTGGGATTGACAGGATTTACCTTTCTGGGTGGCCAACTTTCCACAAACCCCAAAAGGACTGAACCCCAGCAAGATTCTTCACCCCTGGCCGTGCAACGCAACACGCTGGGATACAGAACAGCACATCGAAGAGTCACGTCCAAGCCAGGCGTCCTCTCTTCTCCATGTCTGGGAACTTCCTGACCCCTCGGGTGGACACAGCATCCCGACAAAGGCCGTCTGGAGAGCTGTGTGCTGACCACGGAACCTGGCTGCATTTCCTCAGCCTCTTTTCCAGCCCTGCCCACCCTCCTTCTCTGTGCCCCACAGCAATCCTTCGTTATGTCTGACACTTCCTCAGCTCTTGATGACCCCTCCACAACGAACCCCTAGAAAATCCGAGGAGGCAGGGGTAGGTCTTTATGATGATCCTCGTGACTTTATTGGTGGCAATGAAGATGCACCTGGAACTAGACTGTCTTCTTTCAAATTTCAAGAATTTTCAAATGATAAACTTGTCCACATATGTCACGGGAGCCAATCATTTCAAGACCAGGCTCTGAATAGCAAATTTAACATGTTCTAAATTTACCGCCATCCACCCATCCACCCACAAAACATCACAACAACCCTGATTTAAAGTCAGCAACCCAAACACAGCACCCCAAAAAAATTTTTTAAAAAGTTCCAGCCAACCCCAAGGAAATATCTTTGGATATTCAAGCACATAAAAAGAAAGTAAAGCAGGTGATATGAGGAGAAAAAAAAAGCCTCTTATTCTACTGGCTAAAACAGTTACTGCACAAACTGCTTATCAGGTGTTGGGTTTTTTTTTTTTTTTTAATCAAGAAAATCTTCAGAGATTTCAGCTTAAAAATAAAATACATCTTCTTTCATCGGTAGGTTATTTCCATCTCCCTTTAGCACTAAGTAACACCTTCACCTCTAGCTTTTGATTTTTTTAAGAGTCTGCAATAAGTCAGCCGAAGATGAGTGTTATCATACAGCCCTGGATAAATTCTAGCCGCTGAGCCTGCATTTGCTCTACATCTTGGGGAGCAGAGGTATGCCCCAGAGGACTTCACTGGATGCTATGGTTAATTAACTAATTTACTCAATCAAGTTTAACAGTGGTTTTAACTTTAATGAGACCATTACATTTTAATATGGAAATAACAGCCTTGTATCCTTTGCAATCCCCACAGTCTGAAAATCCACCGCCTTCTTCCACCCACTTCGCACCAGCACTGCTGTGGACGTGTGAACCTGAACATCTCAGTGTGGCGTCCAGCGGGTGTAATATACATGGACAGGGCATGTGGCAGAAACAGACACAGACCATTATCCTGCCCCCAGCCCTCCGGGCCCCCGTAAACCATGCACACCCAACACACTCAGCAGAGGCCAGCCTCCGCAGGAGCCAACGTTTTATCCTTGACAGAGTCCTTTTTACATGAAGATGCCCTGGGGGGCTTCCGATGCTGGACACCGGGGAGCGAGAAAGGGCAGCAGACGTGGCAGAAGATCCAGAAGGAAGTGACCAGACTAGGGCTTCGATGGCCTAGTCTGTCCCCAACCTGGGTTGCATTTAATTGGCTTCCCCTACAGTCCAGTAAATCATTAATGTAATGGTCTTCCAAGCTCTTAGGGAGAACTTTTATTATTCTAGATACAGTACTTTGGAGATTAACTACGAAAAGTTTTACAAGACGGTGAAGGTAATGAATCATGAATTCTGTAAGGTAAACCCAGCGCACAGGAAGCAAGTACAGCTGTCTTATATTTGCTCTGTGTGCATTTTGCTACCCGTAATTTTGTCATCAATTTTCATCTTTTGTTTAAACATATTTGTCTTTTGGACAAGATAGGTCATATTTCATAGGTTTGATGAATTTTCTCCTTGGTCCAGTTTTACAGAATTTGCACTTAATTAATTGCCCAACCTTTAATTCGACAGACTGTTTTTAATGGCTGTGTAGTTTCAAAAGCATATACACAGTGGAATTTCGAAAAAGTAATTGTTTTTGTGTCACTTCCAAAGAAAGTCGCAATTATTAAAATGTGTAAATAATTTGTCAAATGCGCAATGGGCAATAATTAGGAAGATATCAAATAAACCTTTAATGGATATTTTTAATTTGGTGTTCAGCGGGGATATTTAAGGAAGGCGACAAAATATGTCATTTCTCTCCTCAGGACTACAGAAGCCAAATTCCAAAGTGAAAATGCACCTCCAGCTGCAGAACCAGTTCATGGTGGAGGTGACACTCACAGGAAGAATTTTCTGGTCCTCAGCAGAGTAAAAGCCCAGACCCCCTTGTCTGGCTGGCAGAGTCTGAAACTCTGCCTATCAAAGGCATCACTCGGAGCACATGGCTCTTCTGTTGCTGGTAAAAGGCAGGCAGGAGAAGAGGAGACAAAGGTCAGTTGTCAATTCTTTCTAAATGCAATGGTGCTGGCTGTTGGCAAAGAATTGCCACGTTTCCCTGGCAACTTTGTGTGTGTACAAATGCGCTGAAGACATTTTTTCCCTTGTTATTTTCAGACGGTCTTTTTGTACTGTGGACTACTGTGAATGTTTTCTCCCTGTTACAGGGGCCTTTTTATTAAGAGGATTAAGAAGCTGACATCTTGGGGCAAGGAAGGCTCACCGAGTGGGTCTGGGCAGAGCCAGAGTTCAGGCTGTAGTCATCGCAGGTGCCAAGCAGGAGTGGAAGGCGGCTGAAGGACAATACCGAGAGTAAGAGAGAGGCCAAAGTGTCCGGTTTCTGGTGACTGGAACCTGAGATCCAGGACAGTCCTGAAATGGTACTTTGTCGTCTCTTTTAAAGACCCGTTAGGCAAACCTTCTGAACAGACTCCATGCTGCTTTTTACAGGTCCCTTTGGTTCTGCGATTACTCCAGAGCCTGAAGTCCATATTGAATTTGGGGTCATCTGTTCCTTCTTGTTTACTGGTGGCAGATATGACTGGGAGTAGCTCGCACCCAACCCTGCTCCTTATTAATCCATCCACAATAGTCACTGCAGACTTAGGGATCGCCAGGAGCTGCACTGGGTGTCAAACAGACATCTGCACCCTCTAGAAAATCCAGGTAGCAACTATTTAGGCTCTGTGACTGCAGTTGTACCTAGTGATACAAAAGTGGCTGAGATAATTCATGAACAAACAGGCAGGACAGGAGTCGGGCAAAGCGGTTTGTAAGCACCCTGAAGCTTGAATTTTGCAACATTCTCACATGTCATCAAGTATTTCTCTTGGGACTTTTTTTTTTCCTTCAGCCACATGAAACCTAAAAACATCCTTAGCTTGTGGATCACAAAAAAATAGGAAGTGGGCTGGCTATGGTCAGAGACCCTGGTTGTAAAGGCGATGTGATACAGATGGAAGAGACACAGATGGTGGCGATGTGACAGACGTTATGAATGAGCTGCCCGGGGCTCCTCGGAGGGATCTGAAGGAAGTTAGAGCTGGACGTTAAGAGGACTGAGGGGAGCCCCTACCTTACATAGACAGGCCTGAAGACCCCTCTCAGTCCCTAATGACAACAGGGGCTGGCCTGTTGCTCACCTGGACATCGCCGAGTGAGCTAATGATTCTAGAAGCCAGTTAGACTTCTGCCTAATTATCAGTTCTGAGATTTACACAGCAAAACACTAGAAAACAAAGCAATTGACTCACCTGACCCTGTTATCAAAATTGCAGAAGATCAGCATATGCTAGCAAGAATGCTCATACCTATTAATATTACAGCTATCCAGGTGCTGCGTGGAACACCTAATCCCAGTCGCCAGGAGAAACACGTTTTAAATGTGCAACCCAGTTTTGCAAAGCAGGTTTTGTTGTTGTTTTTTTTTAATTGAGAATAGTGTCATGACCTTTGGTTGTTTCTCTTCTGTGTCAATACTCATAGTGTCTAAATAATGGTGTACTCTCAAATTACAAACCTGACCGGGCCCCCTTTTATTTACATCCTGCTGAACTGCATTTTTTTCATGGCAACTAAAATATTTTTTAAAGAGAAACAAAATTATCATAATGAAATTTTCCTTGGGGAAAAAAAAGATTATAAAAAAAATCGTAGCTTTATTTGTCTTTTACAGACAAACGAAAGGTGAACAATAGTCTTGTTCTTCTAAAGGTGAACAATAGTCCTGCTCTTCTCTAATTTGCTGGCTGGCTAATTTCAAATCCAAGGCGAAAGGACTTGAAAGTTTATTTTTTTGGTCTGTTGTGGTTTTATAGTGAGGTTTCCCACAATTGTGAAATAAACAGCTGGTGTCAGGGTGGTTATTAAGAAGTGAATTGAAACTTAAGATTTCTAGCTCTTAATGGTGTTTAGTAGTGTTTGGGTTTAAACAGTTATTTTTTTGGTTGGTTAGTTTTAATTTAGCAACTATTTGTGGTTCTTTTAAAGGGCTTTGCTGCCTCTCACACTGAGCTTGCTGTTTTTATTTCTGTGCTTTCCCCAAGATCAACCCCATCTATGTGAAAGAGCACACACACACGCACACAAACCACTCCAGATTCTCATCAGTCTCTGACATCAGCCTTTTCTAGACTCTGCCCTAAACTTTCCTCCTTTTCAAAGTATCACTTTCATTGGAAGCTATAAGAATTTTAACAAGGAAACAATTCCCCAATGTGGCTCCTCACTGAAGGCATAACCTCGGAACAAGTCCACTTCCTGCCCATCAAATGGACTTAGGACCCTTGGTTACTTCATCATATCCAGCTGCTGTTGTAATGAAATGAAATGACATCTAAAAATCATAAAGTTCCTGTCGTTGTTATTACTATTATCCCCAATCATCACATTGTTAGCACCCGGGCTTCAGTCTCAGTGCGACTGTTTGTTGACAGGTTTCCTGTAACTGAGTTCAAATTCTACTGGGACCTCCCTGGAACTATAAACATAGGTTGACTGTTTCTTCTAGTTTCTTAGTGTCATATTGTTCACACAGTAGGCTCAATATGCTCTTTAACTGGGAGACCAGCCATTGTCAAAGACCTTTCTCACTCACCAGTACTGTGGTCACTTCCCATGACGTTTGCCACCACTGGAAGAGGGTGGTGGCCTGTTGATTTTTTATCCTGCCACTTGACCAAATTCACTTATTTCTGATTGTTCTTTCTTTGGTAGAGTCTTTTGGATTTTCTATGTATATTACCGTGTCATCAATGACTAATCATAATTTCATTTCTTCTTTTCCAGTTTGGATTCCTTTTGTCTTTTTCTCAATTAATTGTCCTGGCTAGAAATTGTAATACTTTCTTGAACAGTAGCAGCGAGAGTGGAATCCGAACTTTGGATGGCAGGAATTTGTCAATAGAGGCCTGACATAGAGGAGGGAAGTGAAAGAAAAATAGAAGAGGGTTCCCCAGAGCCCATGTTTTGAAGTAGGGCTCCCACACGTGTGTTCCTCAGAACCCAGAGAAGGGTTGCAAGATGGGAGACTGGTCAAACACACATTGGGGTATGTGTGTTGTTGTAGCTCTCTTACAAAGTCATGGCCTTTGACAGAATGTCAGTCACAGAATTTCTGCTGAAAACTAAACACTTTTGCTCACTCTTGGTGGTTCCACTAATCCACTTGAAAAGACAGTCTGTCTTCCCATGACCAACTCTTTGCATCCCTGTCAAACAAACATCCATTCAAAGTCATTTTGGAAAATATTCTTGACGGGCACTTTGCAAACCACAGATCATAAAAGTCAGTTTAGTAGATGAGTGCAGGGATTGGCCGGCTGCAACCCACCAGCAAACCCAGATCATTGGTGTTTTATGTCTGACCTACAAGAGTGGCTTTTCTATTTTCAAATGGCAAAAAAAAAAAAAATCAAAAGAAGAATTATATTTAGTGACACAGAAAATTAAATGAAATTCCAATTTCAGTGTCCCTAAGTAAAGTTGTTTTGGAAGATAGCCATGTCCATCCATTCAATGTTGTCCACACTGCCCTCTCCATAAAGGCAGACTTGACCACTTTCAGCAAGGACCACATGGCCCTCCAAGCCAAAACTATTTACTGCCTGGCCATTTCCAGAATGGGTTTGCTGGCTCATGGTCTAGAACAGCACTTTTAAAAAAATGAAATAGAAAATACCAGTGCCTACAACGCATGGGAAGGACAACTCGTCTTTCATGGACCATTTCAACACAATGTCTCTGATTGAAGTAAAGTCGCACACTCTGGGTCACGATGACTTAACATGAATCAAAGACTTCCTGTGAATCACAATTCAAAAAAAAACAATTTTTTTTTTCAGTGATTCCTGGAGCAGATTAGAACCTGCCTGCCTTTGGATTATGCTTACAACTCAAAGTCTATGCTGGGGCCACAGAAGGTAGCAACGGTCAGAAGGAGAGAGACAAAGCCTGAGTAGGAATGCACGTAGTCTGCCTGCTACAGCCACACAAAGCAGCTCATCCAAGGTCCTTTTGGTGAGGAAGAGGTGAGATTCGTCACCACAGCAGCGTCAGAAATGGACCACCCACTCCCTTACACTGCTCACAGGGTTTGGGAAGGCCGTTGACGTTGAATCAGTGTAAAACGTTAGCATTTGTTGATCTCCAAGAGGAGTTCATGCCCAAAATAACTTGACATCACATCTGGAAAGAGCCCTATCCCAGCTGTAATTGTAATAAATAATAATAATGACCAGGTTATCATTATAACTGAAAAGGGCCTATTCATCACTTACACTCAGGGACTGCACTGAGCCCACTCCTTTCAGTCAGGCCTCAAAACCATGCTACTTGTGGGGTGATTGTCTCGAGATCAGGACGAGATCAGGACGCCGGGGAAATTGGGGGCTGAGTCATTCACTCAGGGTCACCCCGGGAGTAAGAAAACACCTGGTGTTTGAGTCTCCAAACCTGGCTTTTTGACCACTGCATTGTATCTTTTGCCACAATTCATGGCAGAGGGAAAAAGGAAAGAAAAGAACAGCCATAGAATGTATTGTGGAAATTGTTCTGGGGAGAGCATAATGCAGCCAATCAAAATAACAAGCACCGTGGGGTCACACGTGCCTGGGGGCAGAGCCACCGACCCCCAAAGGATGCTCCCCAAACCCGGCCGTTGGGGTAGAGCTTGGGTTAGCTCTTAGCCTGCTGGCCAGCCTGAAAGACCTATTTTTCCATGCACCTTCTGTGCTACCTGGCTCCTCACTACTCATGCCGCTGTGCGAAAGCTACAGCCTTGCTAACGTGATTCATCAGAAAAATCAAGGGGGAGAGATCGTCGTGATGTGATCTACCGAGCCCTCTTAAATTACACAGCAGCCACTTCCGCGCGGAGCCGGGGAGACAGACACCGGTGACTGAGTGCCAGGCGGCCGGGCACGTCCGTGAACTGGGGCGCCGGGAGCGGGGCGCGCCCCTGAATCACGTGCTCGCGCCTCCGCACATCCATCCAGACCGGGGAGCCGAGCCAGCCTGCCCAGATGGAAGTCTGAGTAATTCAGAGGAGGCCGTAATTCTTTATAAAACATACACTAAGTAGTTTTGTTGACTCCTACATGACATTTCCAAGGTGGTTGGGAAACCAGACCATTTGTTACCCCGAATCTAGATCAATAAAATGTGTGGAGGAAGATGAGCTATGTTGGGGGAAAAAATACTCTAATTGAACAAGGGTTGAATAATTCCATACCTTACAAGAGCTCCGATTTTAGGTTTAAAATACAAGAAGAAGGATTAAAAAAAAAAATCATGGCAGCCATATAACCTGGTGCCGGGAGCCCATCCCTCTTCTCGGCTACCATTTAAAGAGAAAAGAAACTATTTTTGTTCTATTAGGCAAACAAAAAAATACAATAAGGCCATGGTCGATTGCTTTCATCCCTTCTCTTTCTGTTTTGTTTTTATTGGGGGGGTGGGGGGCTCTCGCCGGTGTCACTGTGACAGCAGCCTGAAAAATTAACACATCACTAGGACTTACCATGTGAGATTTAACTTTTGATAAACAACAAAGTGGGTTACTGCTGTGCTAGCTATTTTTAATCCACCTTGTGAGTGTGCTTTTTTTATTGCTTTATACAGCATATCTGATTCCCTCGAACGCACCAACTAAAAAATCTATCCAGCTGTCATCCGCTGCCCAGTAACATCCATCATCACACAGCCTGGCAGGTCCGGTCTAGGAGGGAGAGGGGCGGGCAGGCGGGTGGCAGAGTCAGGGACTGTCACATGGGATGAGAAAAAAACTTGTCACCATTATTTATGACTCTGGCTGGGACTCCTAAAAGCACACATAAGCCCGTTTCAGTTTAGAACACGCTGGCCATCCTGCTCCCTTGCCGAAGCTGGGCACAGGCAGCTCTGCTTTACTCATACAATTTCCCGAACAATGCCAGCCGCTAGGGAAGTGACAGTGACAAATACTGGTCTGTGGCTGCAGCTCTGTGGGCTGCCATGAGCATGCGGCATCAGTGACCAGGAGAGCCGCCCCAGTCTGCGCTTTCCTTTCTTCCCGGGGAAAGCCGCCCTTCCCCTGCGCTCTCTCCCCTGCCGGGCACTCGCTCAGACAGCCGGCCTGTGAGTCCAGCCTGTGCTCACTCTCAGTCACGGAGGAGGCGGGCACCAGAGGAGGGGGGCTGTCTGCGTCTGTCCCGCCCCTCCCCTGGCCCTCCTCACGCAGACCAAGAAAACCCACTCCCGGATTCCACCTGAAAGCATCTGGGCTCACGGCCTGCTAACTACCTGTCTCTAAGCAGTTGCTGCCGTTGCTGATCTGCCCCTGGACGCATTTGCAAAAGCAAGCACGGGCGTCGCTAGCGATTTTGTCTGCTTCCCTCATCCAAGTCCTGCTCCTCAGCCCCTTGGTCTTAGGAGCCGTGGAAGGGTCTAACCTCTGGCCCTCTGGAGGGACTTCGGGGCGACTCCATCAACATTCTTCCTACGCGACAGACCGTGGCAAACCAAAGAGCTGAGCTTGCAACGTTTGAGATCATTAAACAGAAAATGGAGGTCTGGTCCAGTGAGTGACTCTGGCCCACTTTATGACTCCAGCTCGGCCAGACATTAACCTAGATGCCCACACCGAGCCCTTGGGCAGTTTGGCATCACCTGACAGCCCCTACGATGAAAAATGGTAAAGACCTTAATTAAAGATAACAGCAGAATGTCCTGTGTACGCGCTGGACACCAAGTGAGAGAGTAACAGGAGGAAGAAGGGCCCGCAACTAGAAGCACCAGGGACAGCAGAAATTGCTCCAGTTATCTGTTTCGAAGTTGCATAAGCAGAGATTGGCTGCTTTGGTTTAGAAATAGCCCAGGAGGGCAGGATGAGGAAGAGACAGGCTCTCCTGTTGCTGAGTTACCTCCACCCTCATCACAGTGCTGGAGAAACAAAATGTAACCACGCAGAGACCACCAGAGCCCTGGGGTGCCCTGCAGTCACCTCTCTTATACTGTGTCCTCCTCTCTCCTCTGTTGTTTTGGCTCTCCACACTACCTCCAAGCCACCCACTTCCCCAAGTTCTTGGAAATTGCAGAGTTGAATTCCATGGTTGCCAGTGTCTCTTATCTACCAGTGACTTTATTTCTAACTTGTTGACTTTGAAGATTTTGTTATCCTTAATGTACATTCTGCAGCCAGAATAAAATGGAAGGTGGAGAATACAAACACAGTGAGGAACCATCAACAAGGTCCCAACAGATCATCAACAATTATCAACAGAATTTCAATGGAAAGTAGATAAGGAGAACGTGCCCTTGGGGTCACCTTCAGGCTCAGCAAACACCTACATTGTAATCTCATCTGGTCCTGCAGTGACCTGTCTCAGCAAGGACAGGTACTGCCACCTTCATCTAATACATGAGAAACTGTGACTCCAAAAGGAACCTTTTCAAGATCCTCCCATGCAGACACAGCCTGCAGACCGGATGTTCTGGCTCCTCAGGAGCTCGCAAGCCCTCTCTGGGTAGAATGGGGGTACTTCAGATAAAGCCGAGGTCAGCAAATTACATGGCCCAAGAGACACATCCAGTCTTTTGCCTGTTGTTGTCAATGAGTTTGATAGGCACACAGCTACCCCCGCTATGCCAGGGTTATCCCTTCTGGCTTTTGTCTGCAGTGACAGAGGGCGCGGTCCTAAGAGAGACTGTATGGGCAGCAAGCCAAAAATAGTTTTCCTCCGATCCTTTACAGAAAAGCATGCCGATCCTCATGTAATTGTAATATATGTAATATGGAATAACTCTGGATGAACATGGAGTTCAAGGCATGTGTTGCCAGGCGCAGACAGGAAGAGGACGCTTACTGTAAACTCCCAGGGGGACAATTCATCAGAACAGGTTTAGTTATCAAAGGTGAGTCTGTCTGTGGCTTCAAATACCGTGACTACGAAGGTGGACTTCTAACTTGTTGTGTTATACTTAGAAATATTCTAAGTGTATGGCTCCATTTCTAAAAGGCTTACTCTCTAAAGATCTATATTGGACAATTTGCTGTGCAAATATGCAGTGACTGGGATATGCTTTAAGCCACAGCAGGGGTGGGGATTAGTGAGCAAAGATGAAATAAAAGTGGCAAAATGTCAATTATTGTTAAAGTTGGGTAAGGAGGTACGAAGGGATCATTATACTCTTCTCTTTACTTTAATGTGAGTTTGATCATTTCCGCAATAAAAGGTCATATTTAAACAGTGCATTTCAAAACCCTAGATTAGCCTTTTTAATAAAAAAAAACTCATCTGACTGTAAAAGTGCATACATTCTGGTTGCAGAATAATGTTGATTACCTGAAGGTTTGGCTCAAGTAATCAACCCTAGGAAATGCTGTTCTCAGGAGACTTAGCACAGCCACTACAAAGAACCCACTTTTCATCCTTGATATGGGATGTTCTCTCTTCCCTGACTCCAACCTTCCCTCTGCTCTTACATGTGTACATTTTTCAACATGATATTAAATATTTAATGAGTCATTTAGGGAACTGAAGTTCACTGTGGTCTGATGTCTTTTAGCCACAAAATAATGTTGTTCTAACTGATCTTTCTCATCAATAAAGACCAAAATACTTGGGTGTCTAAGGTGAAGGTGAAATGTACTTAAGTAGGATGAGTCAGAGTGTGCCAGGCAAATGAAATTAAAGATAAAGTTGCAGGTGTCTATATAATAAATGTTATAGCCTGTACATTTATATTAATTTTGTTGATGATATTGTCTTTACTTGAAATCTCCCCTCTCTTTGTGAGCATGGAAAATCCTAAAATAAAAATTATTAGTGTGAAGAAACTAAATGCAGTAATGATGGGCCCTGTCATCTCCTTCATCTTCATCATCTTATCCACCATCATCTCCTTCATCTTCATCACCTGTGTCATTTACATGGAACTGGCAGTGGATCAAACATACATCATTTTATTTATTCATCACAACAACTCCATGAGATAAGCTGGAGTAGTTTCCAATATGAATTCAACCAAGTGATGGGGGTGGGTATGTTTTGCATCGGTGGTCTTTATTTTCTCGAGTACACTTTAATATAGGCATTATTAAACACCTGCAAACACCTGTACTCTATAACCATATACCTAAAACTATGAGAACTCTCTCTTATGGGTCACACAAAGGTTTTCCAGTGACAACATTAATTACATCCAATTTACATCTTATGAGTTAATTTAAAATCTGAATTCTGCGTACTCTGATACCATGCTTTTATTACATCTGTTGTAGGAATAAAGAAACTGGGTTTTGAGGAGATAATTATCTCCTGTGAAAATTCAGACACACAAATGGACAAATTGTGAAGTGGTCCTAATCCTATTTGCAAGTAAAACTAAACCATCCACCAGTATCCTAAACTACCTTCTGAGAGCATTTCATGTTGACAAAGTAGAGAGAAAGTTTAAGAAACTTGCACACTTTAGTATTCAATAGGCAAACAATGGGGTTGGGTGGGGGTAGTGGCAGAAACCGCCAAACTAAGAGAGAAGCAGTGGCATCTCGTGGACAATATCTCTCGATGTTTCGCCACACTGGGTTGGCAGAGAACTGTTTGGCGGTTAAGGCCAAGGCCAGCCGTCTACAGAGGAGGGTAAACTTCTAATCAGTAATTAAACACAACTGATTAACACAATGGTTGATTAGCTCTGCTCCCTTGTTGAAGACCCAGATTGGAAGATTCTAAGAAAACCGGACAAATAAATGTAATATGAGGTCTCAGATTATATCTTGAACCAAAAGAAAAGCATGAGGAGGTGAGAGTTTGGAATTTCAAAAAAGATCTGTAGTCTAGTATTGAATCACTTCTAATTTTTGTTTGATGTGAGCTGTTAATATTTGGACAACCCAGGTAAAGGGTCTGTGGGCCACCTGTGTGATATTTTGGCAATATTTAAGTCTATTTCTAAACAAAAACCTTTTAAAAAGAAACTCTGATAATTAATGTATGCTAAGAAGGTTTGTCTCTCAAGTCCTTCTCAATAAATTAACTCACTTCATTAATTAAAGAAGTCACTTCATTGAGTTCCACATGCCTGGTGTCTTCACATCTTAGGGATCTCTTTCAACAAGTCTTCCAGGATTCAGCAAAGGCTTCACAGGTATTAAGATAAAGAGCAAATATTTGTAAGACCTAGGTACTTTACAAGTATTACGGTAAAGAAGCAAATATTTGTAGCAAATATTTGTTCTAGAGGGACTTAGTTCCCTCTTAGTTCTAGAGGGACTTGCTCTACAAACAAATAAGTGAAAAATATTCCATAAAGGTAAGACATTCTTCCTCTCCTATGCTGTTCTAGGTCATTGTCCATATAAACCCAAATTTCATCTTGTTTCCTCTCTAGTTAAAAGCTTTGTGATTCTTGGGCCCTCCCTGGTGGCGCAGCGGGTTAAAGCACATCACTAAGAAAGCTAAAGCCACTTCAGCTGAGTTCGATCCTCGCCTGCCCCAGAGGTGACCACATGGCGTGGCAGACCTCTCCTGACCGCCCGCTGCTCCCCTCAGCAGTGGACTTCATCAATCTGCCCGTTCTGCTCCCCACTCTGTCTCTGGTGAATCCTCTCACTGCCCCTGTACCTCTGGCCTGTACCCCAGCTCTGTATGCATAATAAATCTTTTAAAAAAGCTTTGTGATTCTTTCTATGGCCCGTAAGACCCTGCATGATCCAGAACTCCCTGCCTCACTTATTTCACCTACTCATATGCTGTCTCACAAATCCCAACACATTAGCCTTCCTTCCATCCCTTCAATGGACAGACATATTAGGGTGGTACCTTTGCACATAAATTTTTTCTGTCTGGAATGTTATTTTCACTTCTCTTGACCTATGTAAATAAATTGCTTAAGGGCAGACAGCTAACAAACAGCAAAGCTAGGATTCTAATGTCTCCATCATAAATTATGGTCCAAAGAATGAAATATTAGTATTTTTTAAAAAAATAAAGTACATTGTTAAGTATTGGTAATGTAACTAGCCTTCAAAAAAGTATATACTCAAACATAATTGAATCCATTTCCATGTTTTGTGTGTTTACCTGTTACCTACTAAAAAGGAAACATCCCCCCAAAAACCATATCAAAACTATTCAGTTCCTTTGGGGTAATTTTTAAACTTGGACTGTAGAAATAGTGATGATTTTAATCTGTGCTAAATTGCCTGTAAATGTTTCACTCATCCTGCCATTGACTCAGGCCACACAGGAAGAGTGACACAGTGGCCGGCGTGTGGACATGAATGAGCTGTATCTGCACATGGATTATCTTCTGAGCTATTACTGTTTTTGTGTTGTGATGGTCTCTCAACTTCCAAGTTTTCATAGCAATGAGGCATCCAATCCATCAATGCATCCTCTTGACGGTCAATCCAGAACGTGGAGAGAACTTTCCAGAAGCTCCACTAGGTGGGGACAGATGTGGCCCAGTCGGCGAGGAGTGCCAGGCACACAAGTACATCCAGAATCTTGGGTCCATCCATCCTCAGTGGCCTGTCTCCCGGCTCCGACAGCTCTTCCTCACCCAACCTTTAGGGGTTGTTCCCTCAGACCAGAGCATCTGCATCTTTGCATCTCTGTAGGCAATCCACATTCCACACAGTAGGCACCTTCTCATTCTGCGAGAAGGTGAAACACCACCCTTTAAAAGATACTGTCCAAAAGAGTCACATCCATTTCCTTGAGCCAATTCAAGCTCAGCAGCTTGTTAGGACCTACACTCAACTTGAACCTGAATGAAACTTTCCTCTCCCAGATTATAGCCATTTAGCCTGTGGGCATGATCCTTGGATTTTATGCCACCTCAGTCACGGTCAGGTCTGCCTTATGGGAAGATGTGACTGAAGATCCTTTCTATCATTCAGTTCCATTTCCTTGGTAGCGTTTCTCACTGGCTGAAATTATCTTGTTTGTGTGTTTGCTTTCTTTTTCATTCTCCTTTGTCTTCTCTGCTCAATAAATATGTGCTAGAAGGGGGAGAAGGAAAGAAAGAAGAGAGAAGGAAGGAAGGAGTGGGGGGGAGAGCAGAGATAGAGAGGGAGGGAACGATAAACTGTAGCTTCCAGTTAATAGTTAATTAAATTTAACAGACCACCAGATAAAAGAGAAGTCACAGTATCTATTGCCCTTTTCCTTTCATCGAGGAGTTTAAAAATCTCTCACTCTTGAGTGTGAATCATTTGCATTCTTTTATGTCCATAAAAAAAGAAAATTGACCTCCCACCTGGGAATCTTTAACACCAGCTCCAAGTGTTTTACAACTTTTTTGAGCCATAGATGCCTGTCTTCACACACCCAGAAAAAAAATACCTTAGTCCAATAAATAAAACAGATTGCCCACAGCTGCTTGGTATGGAAGCCACAGGCGTGCAGGGCAGGTGAGCAGGTGGATCGGAAGGTGCAACCGTTCAGCCACCCCAAGTCCTGAGTCCCCACAGCCCCCAGCACCACTCGCATTGCGAGAATACTTCGTAAAACATTCCAGTGCTGAAATTGAGAACTTGACTCTCAAAATGCAAGCGAGCGTTAATTAAAATCGCTGTGTCAGCAGTTTCTCCGGATGCTTCTGCTGCATTCCGAATGGTTATGGCTTGATGAGGGGCCCACCCCGTCGGGCAGCGAGGCCAGGCTTTGCTGCAGTTAGCTAACAGAGGGCGCCACACCAGCTCTGCCGTGCCACGGTGCGGGCGAGCTTCCCCAGACACTGCTCTAGAACAGGCTCTTTTAAACTTTTATGCAAATTGCATGTACAATAATCCAAGCTATACTTTCGCATTAGTTCTTCTTCAATTTGAGGAAATGCTGGTTTAAAACATAATTTAACCCATTATTCAGTCAAGCATAATAAAGACAAAATTCTTCCTCTCATAAAATTTCCAGCGACATTTGGACCAGGCCAGCAATAGCCTAGTGAAATCTGGTGGAAAACCTCTGGCTCGCATCCTTTTATGTCAGCCCCAAATACAGTCAGGAAGGGTAAGTGTCCCCGCCCAGAGACTGTCCATTAGGAAGAATCTATGTGATGCAATCTTTAACAAACTTTTCTGGAGCTACAATTTTGACCTCAAAACCCACAGCATGAATTTTTTAAAACAAATTTGATGCTATTAAGTAGGGGTGATTGACAGTCTGCAGACTGAAGTCTCCTATTTAACCACAACCGGGTGTAGCTCAGACCCAGGGAGCGAACATCGCCCGGCTTCCCCCCACTGTCCTGCAGCTGCTGGAGGCCACACTGCCGCGGCAGTGGCCTGGGGCTGGGGCCGGGCTGGGGCTCAGTCTACACGTGTCACGGGTTGGCTCTGCAGGCCCGAGTCCGTAGCCATGTGAGGAAAGTACAGGCTGCCTCACACCGACGCCCTTCTGTTGAGCAAAACCAGGGCCTCAGGGACCTGTACCCCTCCGAGCCCCTCACCACGGAAAACCCGCCGACACCAGGCACAATTGATGCCTGAGCAGCAGCTACTCGGTTCCGAGAGATGACGCGGGGGCCGAAGCTTCTCAAAGATAGTGGGACGTGGGGGCTTCACGTCGTGGTGCCCGCGGGCTGTCCATCACGCAATCGTGCCAATAAAATCTCCGACTGGTCTTGGCATCTGAGTGGCAGCTGTGACAGTTCCCCTGGCTCCTCCTCTCCGCACTATGGAAGCTGGGGCTGGAGCACTCCTCAGGGAGGGCAGGGGACTGTTCCAAGTGTGACAGGGTGTTGAGTAGCGCCCGGGCTCTGTCCCCTTGAAGCCAATGGCACCTTCCAGTTCTGACGACACAAAGTGTCCTATGTTCCCGGGGACTGAAACCGCCACAGTCGAAGCCCACTTGGTCTGCCCTGGAGCCGGTTCTCACCTCTAACCCCCAAGACAGTCGCGGCTGTGCAAATGTCTTGTCTTCCTTATTCTGCTCTTCTTTTACCTCCGAAGCTAGGACGATCGATCGCTCTACACGCCCCATCTGGCGGACACGCCCTTGGCACGTGGTCCGCGGGCAGAACCCGGCCCCGGGTGTGTGCTCGAGCTGTCTCTGCCTTTGTCAGGAGCGTCTCCCTGCCTTGCCGTGGGCTGAATTATGCCCCGGCTCCCAGGCACGGCGGCTGGAGGAGATCTGATGAAAACACATTGTTTGGTTCGTGGAATGTGATTTACATCCCCTGGATACTGGATTTTAATTTGTTATATATGTCTATTAACTCTGCCTTCCTCCTCCCCTTTCTTAGGATGAAAAGCAGATTATTTAGTGCACAATCTAAAAATCGGCCGGTTATTAAATTTTCCTTTTCGTTTAGTTTTGAAGCTTTTATGCCTCGGAAACTTATTTACATGCTGTATATATTAAATAAAGTATAATCCACGGTACTCACAGGATTCAAAAATGATGAGGTACTCTTCCCATGGTCTCCAAACAGAGTCTACTGACTCCTCAAAAGAGGGAGACATTTATAGCCTTGGTCTACAACTGGAGAACAGCTTCTACCCAAACGACATCTCGCGCTGACATCAGGAAGTACGTGAAATGGAGCGGGTATGAAAGTTCTGTGCATTCTAAATCATCCATCGCCATATTGACATCTAATGCAATAAGCTACAGTCCTACCAGATGCTAATAAATAAAAGAGCAAGTACTTCTATATATTGCTTATACCACAGATGACATATTTTTGTCTTATTCAGTTAGGATGCTTAAGAAGAAAAAAAAAAGCCAGAAAAAACAGCAATATTATACTTTTGGCTATCGTTTCCTTGTAAAAACTGATGCAACGCAACATTCTTAGAGCTAAGGTGCATTCATTTGCAAAGTCTTAAACATATGCATGATCCCATTCACAAAGATGGCTTCCACCTACCCGTGCAGTACCTGGTACTATGCCTGTGACCTAAGTTTGTTGCTTTAATTGACAGGTTTGCTGCTTAATTCACAATGACTTGGAACACAAGACACATTTAACGCCATTTTCAGATGAGAAACAAGGTTCAGAGGAGTTAAGTAATTTTCCTAAGGTCACACACGACACAGCTGGAACTGGGATTCAGTGTGGATGGCCCACGGCCTCATGCTGGATCTGCCAGGGCCCACTCCCTGCTGTGATCAGCTCTCCAAGGCCTGAAGTTGCCTGAACTCAAGCCAGCACCTCAGGGGAAAGTCGAGGTGACCTGCATGGTTTGGAGCTTGGTAAAATTCTACCTAAGCAGAGACTTTTGAGCATTTAAAAATATTTTGTCCAAAAGTCCTAGTCACAGACCCGGAGGTTATTACCTGTAGATACTATTCTGATGTGTAGAACAGCAGAGCACAGAACATGCCTGGGAATCCGGCCTCTCTTCTGCTCTCTGGCACTTGGCTGTCCGTGGCTGCCCAGGGCCCCTCCCAGGCCCCAGCCCACCTCTCTGCACCCCGTCTCTCCCCAGCCCCACTGCAAATCCATGCACCAGTCTCACTCACGGCAGCACCCTGGCTCCTCATCACGGGTCACTCTCAAGTGGTAGCTTTGTTCAACGCAAGGACGGCTACCTGCACCGTTCCTTGAAGGCTCAGGAAGGCCGGTCCCTGCTCACTGTGGGTCCAGGGAGGACCATGGGGAGCGCGACTTCAGTCTGCAGCCTCATTTGGAAGAGGCTGACAGTGAATGGCCAAGTAAACTACCTAGTATGTCAGAGAGTGACACCGGCCTTGGTAGAAAAATAATCTGAGAGAGGAATTAATGAGTGCTGGGAGGAAGAGCATTCTTGTAAATTTAAAGCAGGTACCAGGGAAGGTCTCCCTGGCAGCTGGCATCAGAGGAACACCAGTCAGAGGTGAAGGATGCCCAGACACCAGTCTCGAGGGCTGGCATGGACGGCGTAGGCAATATGGGAAGCTTGAAGGCGCAGAGCATCACGTGCGAGCCCCCTGGAAAAGACCTGATGTTTACTTTGCACAGCAAAATAAGGTCTCTGTACTTCCCGTGCCTCGGCAACTGGGAGGCAAGGCTGCAATGCAGCGGCAGAGCTAGTGCCTGCGCAGAGCTTTTCAGGTAAAGGCTGAAAATTCCAAGGGCAAACAAGCTTCTGGAAATACGAACGGGGTCTCAGGGAGGCCCCAGAAGCTGCCGCCGTCTGGGATACGGTCCCAAGAACGCAACACCCCATCTCCTGCCAGTTGTGACGGGCAGGTCACCCATGCAGAGCCTCTGAGGACATCAGGCATTGCCTAGCATTTTGGAGACATACTGTGAGTGGCACCAGTGCTCGCGAACATCCAGACTTCTCTTATGAACTAGGTGCCTGTATCCCTGCAAACGCCGATGTTGAAGCCTAATCCCCACTGGGATGGCATCTGGAAGTGGGGCTTTGGGGAGGTGACTGGGTCTGAACGTGCAGCCTACAAGAATAGGATTAGTGTCCTTCTGGGCAAAGGACAAAGAGCCAGCTCTCTCGGCACTCTGCCTAGCGAGGTGACAGCCGTAACAGCCAAGCAGGGCAATGTGCTGGCGCCTTGATCTGGGACGTCCAACCCCCAGGACCATGAGGAATTAATTAATTTATTTCTAAGCCACCTGGCCATGGCATTCTGTTATAGCTGCTGAGCTAAAATACCTTCCACCTCCCTGACAGATCAGAAGTTGGATTGTATCTTTGCTTAGATACTATCAAACTACCCCCACCTTGAAAAATGATGGTGCCTCCATTTTGCAGCTCAGAAATTACTGCACCCTCCTGAGGTTAACGAGACACTTCTTCCCTCCGTAACTCTTTCAGAGCTTTTCTGCAAGAGCGTTTAATTTAACAGAGTGGGAGGAGACCTATACATTAAGTTTCCTTAATTGTCACGAGAAAGGATTGCTATCTTTAAATGCAGATGTAAACAAAAAAATAAAGAAACTTTATTTTAAAATGAGCCAGAGTTAAACGGAAGTATGGGGAGAATTTTTTGTTGGCTTTAGCTGGAGAAATGCTGAATATGCAGTGATTTTTTTTACATTAATAATAATAGGAAACGGTAGATAGTGGCACCTCAGCACAATTCTAATTTAATGAGAAACAATAAAATAGTTTTCCAAAGGGGCCTATTTAGGTCCAAGAAAGGGGGATATTAAAGTTTCAAGATTTATTCTACTTTCGTTAAGGTATGCTGATACACATTTTCCAAGCCTATATTCTACTCACTGATTAGATCTCTCTCTTTATAATTTTCTTACTTGTAAGGGAATTAGATTGGTATTTTCCAGGCCAAATAACTTTTAGACAGAGTATTTAAAGTGAATCAATTCATTTCCTGCACAAGTAAGGTTGATCAAAACCCTCTATCACTCGGATGGCCTTACGAGGCATCCTCTTCAAACATATTTAGACATCATTATCTGTAACACTGTTTCTTCATGGGACTCACTATTAAGCAATGTTTAAAAAAAAAAAACAGAATTGAATGCAAATAAAACTCTGACAAAGTAGTATCTAAGAATTAAACCGCCCATGTATTCTTTTGTTGTTATTCACAATGGCGCCAGCTAACCAGTACGTATTAATCATTGAAATTTTCAGCCAGCAAGGAGAAGGCAGATGGACAATGACAGTGTTGACGATGATAACACCAGGTGATTGATTAATAGCCATTGATGATGGCTGACACTAACTGAACCCTTTCTGCAACCTAGACACTATGCGAAGCACACTGCATGCCCTGCTTAATTCGATCCTACCATCGGTTATTCACGGAGATCCATGCTAATTGTGTAAAGGGCTTTGGTAAGACTTTACAAACTACACTGCACTCTCGCTTTACAAACGAGGAGGCTGACATGTGATGAGCTGAGCAACCCAGAGTCGCCTCCCTGGGCAGTTCACCAGAGGGGGTTGGAGGGTGGAGGGCAGCCCCTGGGGACACCGATTTCCGCCACAGGAGCTGTTTCACGTACCCCACTACGTCTCTGGTAAGGCGAGAGCCCCTGTGTGGGATGAAAAGAAACCCTCTGCTTATTACGCATTTATGACTTGCCAGGCACTGGTGGAAGTCTGTTATTCCTACTCTCTTACCCTCGTGAGAAGCACATAAGGAGACAGCACTGGCAGCCCACTGCCAAGACGGGGAGACTGGGGTGCCAGGACCGGTGGCCATGAGTACATGCCAGTGATGGCGTGGGTTGGACTGGGACATTTATACCCAGCTTCGGTGTCCGGCTGGCGGGCCGCCGGAACCCAACTAAGCCCTTGGACCAGGCTCGGTACCAAAAGCCCTGCGTGAGCCAGCGGCACAGCCCAGAGGTGGGCTGCAAGCTGAGAGGCTTTTTCATGGTCCCAGAGAGAGTGAAGGTGCAGGCGGTTGGGGTGAGGGGAGTGGTAACACCAGGTTGGCACCACCCCCGGGGGCGGCCTGAGAACCAGCAGACTGCAGTGGACTTCAAGGAGCAGGGCAGGTGCTGCTGGACAGACCCCGACGCAAATTCACACTGTTTACACAGAGACCTAGCAACATCCTCCTTCCAGAAATTTGAGAGCAGCAAAGAGCACCAGGAGTTGCTGCAGCCAGCCCCACACAAAACCGCTGAGGCTTCGCCCTTTGTTCTGCCCAAGCTAAGGTCTCCTCATTGGAGAAACAGCCCTTCAGGACCGCACAAAGGACCTCAGCCTCTGGGAAAGACACGTGGTTGCAAGGAGGGGGCTGGGCAAGGGGGGAGGGCAGCGTGTTGGCCCCGGGAGTCTGGGGACTTAGGGAGACACGTGTGCATAACGAGGTGCGAAGCTGTGCTCCCCAAATTGTAGTTTCATAAACAGTGAATCGATAAAATCTGGCTAAGAAAGAACACTCAGGAACCACTAAGGTTTCTAAGTGGCGCCCGGAGCTGCCTGTTCGGGGGGGGCTCAGCGGAGCTGTGCAGAGGTGGCCTTAGACAGGAGAAACTGGAACACGGTGGGAGGTCTCAGGCCGCGGACCTTGACGCAAGGACCAAATGCAAAGAGCCAAGTTCGGAAGACACAGACAGAGGACAGGGTCTAAAAGCCTGGGTGTTTTCTAGGAAGGCTTCAGGGCCAGGCTCAGAGGCCCTGGAGCTTGCAAATAATAATAAATTACAAAACAGTGGATTCCAGCTCCACTCTCGGTGGCCCTGGGTTTGGTGGGGAACCTGCTTTGCCCATCTGAGCTGAGGCCGCTTCACCTGCAGAATAAAGGTGAGCAAACTTGCCAGGTAATCTAAGTGTGTGGAGCGTCAGGCACACAGCGAGCCCTCAGCGAGCTCTACCTCCGACGTCACCCACGTTTTTGTCTCTGTTAATACAAGTAATAATATCCCTCCAGGTCTCTTTTAAAGGATCCTGCTCATTTGGGAAAGAAGGAAGGGAAGGTGGGAAGGGAAAGTGGGAAGGGAAGAAGGAGGGAGGGAGGGGAAGAGGAAGGCAAAGAGAGAAGAGAGGAAACCAGCAACTACAGGAAGCAAAAGCCAGGAGGAGCCTTTTCACACCCTGCACAAAAACCAGTGTGCACACGTCAGCTGGTGTCCACTTGGGTGGCTGAATGAGAGCCCTGAGCAGAGGAAATGAAAGTAAATACACTGTGATTTAGGGCTGAAACGGGTACAGAAGCTGGCAGCTCACGACCTGGAGGACTAAGCGCCCGCATGCCTCATCCCATGAACGTCCGAGGCTGCCCGCAGTGGCTGGCTTTCAGTGCGTGTTCCACAGCTCGCCGCAGCCTCTCCCCGAGCCGTCAGGGCCTGCGAATCGCAGGGTGCTGCAGACACATCGCCCACCTCCCTGGAGCCCCCTCTTCCAGTTGCCCCAGCGCAGCCCCAAGACGAATCACCATTTATGCCCACAGACACGCGCCCATTGGCTCGCAGCAGCTTGTTGACGGAGAGAATGCAAGTCAGACTGCACCATCCCACCCACCCGGTCTCCTCTCCATCTTCTCCTGCTGGGGGACGACCACACACTGAGCTTCCTGCCATGAAAACTTAAATACATCCTCTTGCTAATTAGACACGGTTGAGCGCCCGCTTACACCTCACAGGACCAACTACAACTCTAATAGAATCCAATTTCTTCCTTTTCCTGTGTGGTTCTTTTCAATATTTTCTATCACTTTGTTTATAGTCTTCTATTAGTCATGCATCATTGTCTTGAGCATAGTTGTGATGGTTATTTTTAATTCTTTGTGAGGTAAGTCACATATTCCATGATATTTTTGGATTTTTATTGACATGACTGTGCATTCTAACTTTATGTAAGGTTTGGGGTGTGTCACTCTAAGTCGCCAGCTGTGTACACGAGACTAAGTTCAGCACTACAGATCTAGTTCTATCCTTCACCACATGCTTCATTCCCTTTTCCC
The DNA here is from genome assembly GCF_000260355.1 of Condylura cristata. Lineage (NCBI taxonomy): Eukaryota > Metazoa > Chordata > Mammalia > Eulipotyphla > Talpidae > Condylura > Condylura cristata. The sequence goes on along the minus strand of NW_004567123.1, from coordinate 32,607,594 downwards.
GGAAAGACCCAAGCTCCTTACTCCTTCCCTCCTAGTAACTATAATTTTGACCTTATAATCTAACAGAACTGGGGTACAGGCCAGAGGCTCAGGGGTGGCGAGAGGAGAGACTTCACCAGAGACAGAGTGGGGAGTAGAACAAGCAGATTGACAAAGTACACTGCTGAGGGGAGCAGCGGGCGGGTCAGGAGAGGTCTGCCGCGCCATGTGGATCACGGGGCAGGCGGGGATCAAACTCATGCTGAAGTGGCGTTAGCTTCTTAGTGCTGTGCTTTAACCCGCTGCGCCACCAGGGAGGGCTGGTTCTGCTTCTTAATAGACCACTTGGGCTTGAAATCATACTGTGTTTATCTTTTACCATCGACTTACTTCACAAAGCAAAACAGAAGAAAGGTCCTTTACCTACCTCTGCTGTTGCTGACGGTGGAATTACCCTTTTTATTGCTGAGTAGTATTCCATTGTGTATATCTAGCCCATCTCCTCTAGTCAGTCATCCTGTTGATGGGCAGTTAGGTTGTTGCCAACTCTCAGCTATTGTAAATAATTCCACAGTGAACAAGAAGGTGCATCTGCCTTCTCAAATTCATGTTTTCTGTATTTGCAGCTGGGAGTAAATAGCCAGAAGTGGGATAAGTGGATCATTTGGAATTTCTATTTTTAACTTTTGGTGGAATCTCCTTACTGTTTTCCATAATGGCTGCAGCAACTTGCATTCCCACCAACAATATATAAGGGTTTCCTTCTCCATTATCCTCTCCCACAAGTATTGTTTCTTGTCTTTTGGATAAAAGCAATTCTTACAGGCGTGAGTTGGTATTTCTTCATAGTTTGCATTTACATTTCCTTAATAATAAGAGATGATGAACATCTTTCCTTGTGCCTACTGGCCATCTGCATGTCTACTTTGGAGAATGTTGATTCAGATTCTCTGTCCATTTTTAATGACTTTTGTTTGTTTTTGTGGTAGAGTTGTTCAGTTCTTTATATACTTTAAGTATTAACCCCTTGTTGGACATGTAAATTATAAATATCTTCTCCCAGAATCTACATTTCTTAAAATGGCCTTTGAGGTCCCGTGTGAGTTAGCTGCCCACAGCTCTTACTTCCTTTTGTCTTTAATTCCAAAAGTCTTTCCCCACATCATCCCCCACTGCAGAACATACTCAGTGTGCTTCTATTTTAGGACCTTTGCACTGGCAACTTAGCTCCTCTGCCTGGGTTCCTCCTCCTGACGGACTCCTTACCATTACATGTTGGCTCAAATATCACCTTCTCAAAGAGTTCTGAACTCTCAGCTCTTTCCAAAAGTATCATGTAGCACTCCCAGAAGTGTTCCTGAGCTGGCTTGTACCGTGGGCATCTTCTCCCAACCCCCGCTCCCCCCAAAAGCTGGTAGTCTGAAATTGGCTATGGTGGGAGCTTTACACTGAAGAAGTCGGCAAACATTTCGAGTCAGGCCTTTCCCATAGAGATCCGGTTGTTGAACACATACCAAAACACCATGTCCTACCTCAATTCCCCATTACTACCCAACATATAAGTCTTCTAATGTTCACAGTATCTGCCACTATGATATCATCTCTTCTGAGTGCCATTTCTTTCTTTATTAACTCTCTCTTTCACAAGTAATACAGAGGCCAAGGATATTTTCCAAATTTCTCATTGTGACATCGCTAGCCCTAATAAGCATATGTCTAAGAACATTAGATTGTCTTATTAAAAGTATGAATTTGCTTCATGCACTTTCTATATTATTTGCCCCCTTTCTATCTAAGATTCTTTGATTAAGATATCTGCAACCTAGAATTTTCTAGTAGCTATAGCTTTAAGAACTAGCAAAACTGACAGTGTATGTATGCTTACCAGTCACCAATTAAGAACTGCAGTGATGATTTAAAACATCATTTACTAGTTTTCCTACGCTATAATATCTGTTTAGAAATTGTGACGAGTTCAACCTTGTCTCTTTTCATTCTACATTTCTATGTCGAAAAATGTCTCCCTACTGAAGGGCACTCACTGTAGAAACCCTTTGTTAGGGTAACAGGACCATCTGGCCCCATCCATCTTGCTGTAATTTGATCCTGGGTTAATTGTACCCTGTCACTAGCCAAGATTGACACTGTATGTTTTCTTTCTTCACTAAGACTAGTTCATTATGGAGGCAGCTCTTTGAAGACTCAAATTCCTGAAGACCTTTTCACAACAGTGTGAATGGGGCTTTTGCTGGGGTTTCCTGGTGACCCACCAGATCGGCACTTCACCAAAAGCAAGAGAGGAGCAAAAAAGTTGACCACGGAGAAAAGAAGGTATCAATCCTTCGGAAGACTGCCAAGCAGCATCCAGCGGGCAGAGGCGAAGAGGGACAATGCAGCAATCACTCTTGTTGATTATCCACATGTGACAGGTGATGTGGGCGAGAAGCACTGTGTAACAAAAGCGCGCCATTCCTGGAGGCTAGAGATCTGGAGACCCAAATTCAAACCCAGGAGCTAATCAGGTAAAGTAAATACTGAGGGGGAAAGGGTATAAGTAGTATGTGGGGGAGCGCTGTGGCCATATGAAGACCCCATGCACCACTCCGCCCCCCAACTGGAAAAGACAGCTGCAACCACGCTTTGACAAAAGGAATATAGGCCCTAGGATGCCATAGTGCCATAGTGCCATAGTACCCTGCCCTCTACGTGATGCAGGGTAAGTAGATCCTCGCCCTGGTCCACTCTCCAGGGCTAGGAACATACTGGTCTCAACAAACTAGGAGAATCCAGTGCTGAGTCAGTGCTTAGTGCGCGAATGAGCATGTGGCCAGTTCTGGCCAGTGGACATGAAGACAAGCTCCTTCAGTGCCTGAGCCTTTGAACAAAGAAACAAGAGGAGCCCATCTTTCTTCCTCTGTCTAGAGCTGTGTCTGAAATGACAGAAAATACTGTCGCCATCTTGCACAGAGACCAATTATCTAGGCCAGATCCCTGGAATGCCACACCCGTAGCCAACTTCTGCAGTTTGTGTTAAATGAGAAAAAAAAAAATGTATGTTTTAAGCCACTCTCAGTAAGGTTTAGCTGTCACTGGCAGACAAAAGCACATGAACCACCAGCTTGCGATTTTTTGAGAAAACTGGGAAATTATATCTCTTGGAATTCCATTTATTAAATTACAGGCACCAATTTCTAAAACTGCACAGGAGAACCCCCTCTGGTTAAGAAGACACAAACTTTAGTAAGGTGGGGTGGGGTGTTTGTTTTTAACCATGGCCTGGCTTTCCAACTGAACCCCCAGTTCTTGGAGAGGGCAGGGTTGGGGTGGAGAGAGGCGGGAATCTATCCCAGATCTGTTGCACAACTTGGGAAGGGGAGGAGCTTCTTGAACTCTGCACGCTGCCTCACCGCTGACCCGGAGAACACGCCTCCCTGCCTGACCTTGAGAGCTCCACCTTCTGCACAAATTAGACCAAGTATCAATATCCAAATACACCATCAGCAAAAAAGGTACGAGGCTGTTGGACACAAGACCGTCAAGAAATAAAATGGTTTGTTAATTAAGTTTCTTTCCAAGAAAAAGGTCATGAAAATGAGAAAATACTTACCTGATTAAAGTCCAGCAAAACCCATAGACTTGAATTATGCTGTATATTAACAGGCTAGCGTTCTGCAAATATGATCCATTCCCGTCTTCTGAGCTTTGCTCACAACTTGGCCCCTCCTGCCAAATCCCAGCTTTTCCCCTTGGCCTACCCACAGGTAACATAGATGAGGAGACCCAGTGCGAAGGCAGCTACTGGTTGGAGAATTCTCAATTATGTGTGGTTGTAGAGCCATCCAGAGTCATCTCTCTGTTGAAGAGATTTCAGACTTCAGCACCAGAATGACTGGGTTTGAGCTGGGAAATCCACGAGTTATATGACCTTCAAATTAATCTTCTACGTATAGTTGGGAGACACTGTTCAGGGACGCACAATTTACATCATTATAATGGAGTAGTTCTGAATCATTACCAAGGCTTATTTTCATGTAATTCTTTCCAAGGAGGTCACTTCATCTTAACAAGATTGCAAACTCCTGGAAAGCAAGGATTTTGCTTTAGCCTTCTGTGTTTTATTATTATCCTTTCTGAAATGCTGTTTCCTCATCAGCAAAATGAAATCTAACAGTTCAGGTGCTATTTGAAGATCAAATAAGATCATAAAAAGTTGAAATACATTGACTTCCAATGGTAGTTTCAAATCTTAAGACACCTTATTTCATTGAATCTCCCCAACACCCCTCTGGGGAGGTTGAATCACCCCCTTCTTGCCAAGGAAGAGTGGCCACAGAGGAGTCAGGAAATGTGGAAAAATTCACACAGCCAGTAAGGACGGAGCCAGATTTTGAAACCACATTCCTCTGATTCAAAGTCCACATGCCTGTTCTTCTACCAACGTAGAGGACTCAAGCTCTGAATGGGCGTCTATGCACAAACATCAATCAGCAACTCCTTCACGGTTCTTTCAAGATCGCCCCCTGTGAGGTTTCTTTGACCCCTTAAATGATGCCCTTTTTTATGCTCACTAGAGATGGGCAACAGCTTTATAACTTAACACACTGGTGAAAATGCTCAGATTGGACATTTGCTTTCTTCACTAAGCTCGGTTACTTAAAAATAGGAACCTAGTAATATTTATTAATAAGGCGCATGTTGGTAAAATAAAACACTCAGCGTCTCACACGCGTCTTCGCACCTCGCTGCCCCTGTGCCTGGCCTCACCTGTCCCCGCCACTGCCCCTCTGCACACCCTCTGCCTCCACACCACCCTCTTGCCTTGTCCTGTCACCTTGCTGTTTGCTGAGCCTAGAATATTCTTCCTTCTTTCACGTGACTCCCTCCCACACTCCATTCAGATCGCTGCTCCCACAATTATTTAAGTTGCATGAGGAGCGTTCGCCTGATTTGTTCACTGTCATATCTTCATTGCTGCGTAATCAATAAATATTCAGAGTGGATGAATAAATCAAAGAACCAAAGTACCTAGCATATCTCCCTCCATACAGTAGCTGTTCTGCAAAAGTAACTACCACTAATGTGTCCACGGTGCATATATATATTTTAGTCAGCAACAACCCTACACAAAATGTCCAACTTCTTTATTTCTGAAGATGGAGATAAAGCTTAATCTATTTCGAGGCCCCTCTAGAGGGCTAATGAGAAATTCCGTCTCGGAGATCGGACAGCAGCCCGCCAACCTCTCAGAGAACAGGCAAGCATCCCAGAGAGTGAGCTCAGCACAAAACATCAAAACATCCAGAAAAGGGATTGTTGGTTTTAGATGATAATTGTCACCGCGAATACCTCGCTACAACCCCAACGCACACACACAAGCACATACACACACACACACACGCGCGCCCCTCAAGAGGACTCTCTGACACCACAGACGCCCTCGAAGGTTGAATCACCTCCTGGGCACTGCAAGCGATGGATCAGACCCAGCCTACCAGCACAAATGCGAGCGCAAACCCCTTCCCCACTCCGAGCCCCCAGCCTCCTCTCTCCTTTCCATCTGCTCCCACCTCCACCTCCCAAAAGCGCTCCTCTCTACTCGCTCCAGCACAACACTCTTCAAACCACTTTAGATTTTCCAAATTTTAAGCTTGGAAGTTGTTGCCTTTGGCCCTACACACAAGCTGCTCTAAAATGCTAAATGAGGCATTTAAACAGACTTGTTGAAATTCAACCAGGCAAATTCAAAATCTCAGTTCTCCTCTCCTTCATGGCAGGGGAAATACATCAAAGAGAACAAAACACGCAGCGATCCCAGCAAATGACCTGCCACGTTGGAATTAGTCTTTGTATAAGTCTCCGCATGAGCGCGGGGCCTGGCACACAGGTGTTAGATAAACACGCGTGGAATCCCTGACTGAAGGCATCTGCTGGGCCGTCCACAGGAAATTTACCTAAACAAATGGCTGCTAGGGTGGACACCTTTCTAGACGTGATTTGCCGCCGCCCCCACCCCCCAGGCCCTCAGTTTCCCTTCCTGTTTCTCTACTATTCTCTGGACTTACTGGGTTGGGTTTGACTCGCCAACAGGCAACTCATAGGGGAAAGAGGAAAGCATTAGTTCTCTCCACTCCTGGTCAGGCTCACTGGTGTGATCATGAACTGACCACTTTTTGTTTCAGTCCATTTGTTCTGGTCTGAATGTCTGTGCCTACCCAGAAGCATCTGCTGAAGCCCTAACCCTAGTAATGGGGGCGGAGCTGTTAGGGGCTGATTAAGTCATGAGGGTGGAGCCCTCGAGGGCAGGGTTAGAGCCTTGAAAAGGAGCCCCAAGCCCGCCCTGATGGCTCAACCGGTTAAAGCACAGCAGTTCAGAACGAGTTTGATCCCCGGCCAGGGAGGTGATCCACAGGGCGCAGCAGACCCTCCAGTCTCTCCCCACTGCCCCCTCAGCAGTGGACTTCATTGACTGCCTGTTCTGCTCCCCTCTCTGTCTCTGGTGAATCCTCTCACCACCCCTGCATCTCTGGCCTGTACCCCAGTTCTGTGTGCATAAACAAACAAATCTTTAAAAAAGAGGCCCAGAGCCAGCTCCTCACCCACCACAGGAAGACAGAAGCAGAGATGGACACTCAGCACAGGAGAAGCCTCACAGAACCCAAGCACCTTTGCCTTGAACTGCCAGCCCTCCAGACTGCAGAGGAAGAAAGAACATGTCCGCTTACCCCTTCCGACCCCCATTCCCTTTCTCCCCACCCAACCTCACCGACCATCACCTGTCGTTTAGCTAATAGTGTCCAATCGTTTTTCATTTTGTTTTGACACACCCCTAGCCCAGGAGTCTAGAAGCCAAAGGAGGAAGAACTGAAGGGGAAGTGGCTGGGCGTACCCGACCTGGCTGCGGAGGTGAGCCTGCCACGAGGGCGTGTGCCACACCGGCCCTCCCCTTCCAGGCCTCCTGTGCCCCCCCACCCGCACACCTCAGAGAAGGGGGTCTGGGAGCGCGGCTGTGCCCTGTTGGCACATACAAAGAGCCGCCCTCCGGGAAAGCCCAGGGCTTGGCTAGGGGCCGCCACCCCAGCCAGCTGGTTCCCGTGCAGGATCTCCCCCGCTCCTAAACTCTCTCCCTGGCACCCCCTGGCTGGATGCCAGAGTGCGCGACCTCTCCCCAGGGTGCGGCATATCCCTGGAGGTCCCCACACAGGGCCCTGCTGCTGTCATGGCGCCTTCGTGTTCCTCCAGGTCCCCGCTCTGCGCTGCCATCTGCTTCCTGCTGTGCGCCTGGCGAAGATCACACCCACCCTGGGCACCGACGAGCAGCCAGAACCTGAACTGATAGATTTATGTATTTCCTCTCTCTGCTGGAGATAGATTTGTTTAAGAAATATTGAGTATCTAACCAATGGATTACTTACATGCCAGACTAACACGCAGAGGACACGGGCGGGGATGGACAGAAGACTCGGGGCCCTGAGGGTGGGCCCCGACCACCTTACGGAGCAGCTGGACACAACTAGTTGCTTCCCACACCCTAATGGCGATGGGTCAACCAGTCGTGTTCATTAAGATACCAGAAGTTGGCCCTCCCTGGTGGCGCAGCGGGTTAAAGCACAGCACTAAGAAGCTTAAGCCACTTCAGCACGAGTTCGATCCCCGCCTGCCCCGGAGGTGACCACATGGCGCGGCAGACCTCTCCGGACCCGCCCGCTGCTTCCCGCATTAGTGTGCTTTGTTGATCTGCCTGTTCTGCTCCCCTCTCTGTCCCTGGTGAATCCTCTCACTCTCCGCATCTCTGGCCTGTACCCCAGTTCTGTATGCATAAATAAATACATCTTTAAAAAAAAAAAGATGCCAGAAGTTTTTTGAAGAAATGTCAATAATGAGAGTAGTTATTATCATGCCATACCTCCAAGGATGTAGCTTAATTTGTCTCACTTTTAAGACTCTACCCCTGCGTTAAAGAAAAATAGAATAATAACCATTACTGGTTACATGGCTGACTCTTAAGATCGACTGTCTTGTTTCATACTCACACAAAGCACAAAATGAGCAAGCTGAAGTTACCATCTCCACCATGTAAATGGGGAGACGAAGGCTGGGAGAGGTCACCCAGGGCAAGCCCGGGGTCACAGAGCTAAGAGGGAAGTACCCAGGATTGTTTTGGGGTTTTTTCCATTTTGGTCTTCGCTCCGCACGTGTAAGGAACCGTCACGCGTTTTCTTGTTTCAAGCCTTACGACCAACCTAACAAGGCTGGTCTTCCTGCTGCTCCTCCTGGGGAAGCAGAAAGGGCAGGAGCTAACCCCACTGCCACCTGCAGCCAAGGCCCACCCTCCTTCTACTCTGCCCCAGAATCCATAAAACACAAGTGACAAAGACATTTGTTAAAGGTGATATGGTCCCGAATGTTGTTCTCTACAGACAGGGCGCGAGATCTACCTATCTAGAGAGACACGGTCCCTCCCATACATTCTGTCCTGTTCAACATGTAACACAGACATCCCATCGAGGCTTGAGGCTGTTCTACTGCTGGCACTGAATTATTTGCTTCTCCCAACCTCTATTAACCGAGTTGGGGGAGAAAAGCTAGCTGCCACATAAGTCTCGATAAGAATAAAGTCTCTTTATTACTATTATTATTCCCCTAATGGTCTGTGCAGAATCATACATAACTTTTCAGTCCTTCATAAAACCCCGTTGATAAACATTTGACGACTTGTTTCAATTTCTAAACTTTCATTGCAGATCTGCCTGGCACCCTCCCAATCTAACAACGCAATGGGGAAGCAGCCACGGCAGCTCTCTGTGATGCCATAAAGAATTTTGCAGCCTCTCCCAGCACCTAATTTATGACATGTGCTCTGATGAATGATCAAGATTCACTATTTGCCATTAGAAGAAACAGGCCAACCAATTCATAATTTTCAGGAAAGCTGGTTTTAACAGCCCTATTAGTTTTACAATTCCGACTTTTGTAAGCTTCAATTTGTTACGTTTAAGTTATTTGCTCTAAGGAGTCTGAGTGTTCTTCCTGAGGTCTTAAGGTCTATTTTTCCAAACAGAGCTTGCAGAGAAAGACGATAGTGGTGCTGAAAGTTCAATTAAGATAAACTCTAAAAGTCAAAGGAAAACGCTGTGGGTGCCCACTCAAGTTGAAAATACGCAGAACCTTTCCATCCCTCTTCTGTTTATTAAAAATATATATTAAAAAACGGGGATGATTTGTGTGGCCCTGTATGCACTACATTACCGTTGTTAGACATTTGCTAAACCAGATCAAGTTTCTGAGCTCCATGACATTAATCCCTTTGTCTGTCGCGGGATGGTTAAAATATTAAGTGAAGTAAGATCTATGTACGCAGAGGCACATTTGATCCTGGACTGTATTTGTTCAAAGGCAGCAGCTTAGGTGACAGGAAGGCGACCATGGTGGCCTTCTAGGGTCTAAATCAAATCCAACCATCATGCAAGTTGCCTTCACTGCATACAGGCATGTGTGTCAATTACTTCCCAGAGAAAAAAGAGGTTAGAGTATATGACTTAGATATTTATTAATATCAGTCCTTACAGCCATTCAAGGATTCATGAAGCAAACGGCTTTTAAGCACCTGGTGCAGACACTGTGGCCTACAAAGCAAATGTAGCCCTGTGCTGCTTTTCTAAGACCATGAGCTAAAGTGTTTTTTATGTGTTTTGTTGTTTTTTTTTTTTTTAATCAAGAGAACAATAAAAGTGCATGATGTGAAAATTTCACGGAATTCAAGTTCTGGTGCCTGTCGATAAAGTTTTTCTGGCCCACAGCCACACCCGTGCATTCACATAGTGTGCACGTTGGTGCCCACGCCACAGCATCAGAGGTCAGTAGAGTCGACCGCACCACCGAGCCCTGAAGGCCTCAAATCTCTTCTGCCTGGCTCGGATTCATCATATCCCGAGTACAGGTGGAGGGAATCAGTGCTAACACTCTTCTCTCTTTTCAGGCAGCAGTAAACATGCCCAATGGTAAAATGGCAATAAATGCCATGGAGGAAAGCAAATCAGCAGCATGTAAATCAGATACAGATTGATAAGGCGTATTGAACAGGTGACTCCAATAGCTAGGTGACTGCCTCTAGGGACAAGAATTTAAAAAAAAAATTACTAAACTGGTGCATTTCTGAAGAAAACAGCTGATAATTCTCCTTCACCTACGTGGCGTGCCTTAAAACTACAAAGAAAGTGTTGTGCTGTGTATGAAACAGAATTTGGTTCTTGGTCCAGGTCAGTCATGTTTTTCAAGTATCTGACTATCTGACAAGATGTTAGAAATTTGTGCAGGAGTGGGACAATCCTTCTCAGGAGAGGATGCCGTGTAACCCTGGCCTTCACCCATTCATTCAACAAGGACACTGAAATCCCTGGAATGCTGTCAGACTTTGGGGCGTCGGGGGGGACAAAGGGCTGTAGTCCATGAGCCAAGCCTCATATGAGGAGGGTGAACAGGGGGAAGGGAGAAAAGCACAGAGCAAAGATCTGCGATGGACTGGCCAAGCCTAATAACTGGCTCTGGTTTGTAGCACTTGTCAATACTCTCACTGTGGTCAGTTTCAACTTACCAGCATGACATCGTTGAATGCCGAGGGTGTGAAGAGAGATGCCCAGTCAGCTCTCCTGAGTCAGCACAGCCAACACAGAGATGGGAAGAGGCTGAGCCAGATGAAGGGCAGGGGCCTCACATGCTCAGAAACTGGGACAGCAGGTCGTGGGGGGCAACCATCAGGAGATGCGTCAGGAGTGACATTCCACCAGCCCAACATTAAGAAGGGACAGCTAGACCCTTTGACCAAGAGTCCCTGACCTCAGGGATGCAACTGAGGTGGGAAAGGGAAAACTCATTTTTTTAAGCTAATAAGCATCTAGCCGCATTTTACCAAGAAGCAGAATTCTGGGGAAAAGCATGTGAGGACTCTGCGGAGAGAAGTTAGCAGAGGAAGCAGGGTAAGGAAACGTCTCGCACACCACACAATCTGGGTGTGACCAAAGGTGACAGAGAGCCTCTCCCCATCACAAACAAATTCTGACAGCCATTGAGGAGGTAGTATTTCAGCAAATTCATCTTGCACACAGTCATCAAATTATTATAAGTTAGCTTCAGCAACTACAGTAGCTGCTCAAAAAAACACATTACTGCAGTAGAGCTCTGCGAAATATTTTGCACATACAGCAAACGTGGCAAATTTTGCCACTTCATTGACTTTCTAAAACTGAAAGATCTCCCCCTTTGTCTTGTGGAGTTTCACTAATTGCATCATTAGCAGAAGGCCATTTGACCAACATGGAAGAGATAAAAACTACTTTTTCTCCATTTTAAATGGAAATTTAAGTGAAAATATAAAAACAGCCACCATGTCGATGTGCTGCAGATTCCATAGAAGATAAGATGGTCACGTGGTCACAGAAATGTCATCTTACGATCAAAAGAATTGACTGCTCTCGTGTCCAGTCAGCCTGATTACACAGCCCCATCTCGGCTCCTCCGTCTTCATAATCTGGACACTCTTTGACGAAGAAAAGAAAGGCAGGATGAAGGCAGAAGTTTCAGCACAAAGGAAAGGAAAGAGATAGGGACAGAAATGAAAAAGCAAAGAAAGGCAGAGAAGAAAGAGTGGAAATGGGGGACAGCTCTTGCCAGAGGTGGACGGTCTCTCCAGGGTGGTCGTGGCATGGAGCTAGAGGACAGTGATGAAAGTTAACACCCTTGAGAGCAATACACACGTTAAACAACTCCCTCAATGACAGCCCACATCCAAGTCTGCCCTGTGTGTGCAGTGAATAGTGAACTATGTGGCACAAAAGGCCTCTCGTCCAGAAAACTCCACGTGAGCAGTGATAACGGAAGGCCCCTGAGTTGGCTGAGCTCAGCACCAACTGAGTCGTTAGCATTGTTTGGTATTTGGAAAGGTGACTCGGTCAGTGCCCAGCAATCCTATGGTCAAGCTACAAGTGGGGACTCAGCCCTGGAGCCACGCAGGTCACAGAGCAAGAAGCGGCCCAGAGAAGAACTGGAAGCGCCGGCTGAGGACACCTGGGCGAAGGTCACAGACTCGAGTGAGACCTGGGCTTGAATGCGGCATCCCTCACCCCCTCCATGGCACAAGACAAGTCCATCACAGTCTCTGCACTTCCGTTTCCTCGTTTGTAAAATAGATCAAACACTAGCAGCAATCTAGAGTTAATGAAAGAATGAGACTAGACAATTCATTGAAATGACTAACGCTTCCATGACCAGTGATTGGCATCTACTGAGCCCGCAATAAATGTTAGCTGTTAACAACAGTGCTGTCACAGAGAGGCCAAACCCAAAGCGATGGCCCCAAAGAACAGAATGGGCTAGCAAGCCAGAGCCTGTCGTCACCCTAATCGCCAGCTCAGTCCACACGATGTGTGGTCATCGTGGTCCTTCCACCACCCACTGTCCTCCATCCTAGACCTTTGAGCACTTTCCCCCAACCCCCACATTCACCCTCCTCCTCCTCCCTTCCCGCCTCCCCTCTGGATGCCTCCGATTATCTATGGTCAGTTCTCATGGCCTGGCTTTATAATGGTCTCCAGCTGAACATGGGCCTACGTAAAGTCCATAATGTCCCATCTCGCTTGCTGGCTGGCAGGCCCTGTGGGTAAATGATGGTGTGAGAATGTGCAGCTGGTACATTTTGCTCTGAAGAGGGAGGAGACGCATCCCCTTCCTGCCCCCGACCAGGCTGCCCTGAAGCCCCCACAGTAGGGATCCTGAGTCCTGAGGACAAGGGAGGCATCATGATCATCAAAGCCTCATGACAGGGGCGTCAGGTCCTCTCAGACTCTCCTCTCAGCTTGGATCTTTCATTCCATGAGACTGAAATCAGATTCTATTGTTTTCAGTCACCATTTTGACCATAATTCTAATTTTCATAAAATTTAAGTTGTATTATCGCAAGCACGGATGGAGAATGGATACGGAAAAAAAAAAAAAAAACCAACCATCACAATCAGCATAGAGCAGGACTGTTAATTCTAGAACTCAAAGTCACTGATGAGGGTGTCTGCACAGAAATTTCACAGATCCTCCGGAGTTCTATCTCACCTAAGATCTATTGCCTCAATTTGTTCAAACAAAGCTTGGAGCCTTTTCCATTTACAAATGTAACCAACCTTACTTCATCTTGGCTTTACATCTTCACTACTGAACTACTCAAGGGTGTTCCCTGAGCCCTCCTGAGAGCTGAAAGCAGACACAAATCAGGGAGTTAAACAGAGCCAGGGCTGCGGAAGGGGCCCCGAGATCCCACAGGAGCAGAGAGGGGACAGGTTGCAAATCTGATCGTCCTATCATCTCCCAAAAGGAAACAGAGCAAGACTCTTGCTACTCTGATGAGACAGGACAATGCACACACACACACACACACGTGCATTTTGTTATGAACAAGGGCACGGAGGTGAGCCTGAGAGCCAGAAGACGAGACTGTGGTCCACAGGGGCTGAGGGCATGCGACTGCCCTCGATCTCACTGACAATTTATCCTCCCAGAGTGTCCCAACATGGAAGTGTGTGAGATTATCTACAGAACTTCTAATATTATATTCTAGCAAAAAGCTATCATGAGGGGTGATAACAAGCCCTTCTTAAGGGTCCTGTATGTGCCTTCAGTCCACTTTCACATTTTATTCTCAAGCCACCACGTCTGGTAGGTATAACTAGAAATGTAGTAGATAAGAAGAACTATAAAGAAGAGCCAACATCCAGGATCATTTGTCCAGGGTGTGAAGGGCGACAATATTTAATACTCAAGTGGTGATGACAATGAAATCTGGAAGTCAGGAAGTCAGGCTCGAGACCCTCTGTGTCTAAACACCATTCCTTTCGCCTCTTAACCACGTTGGTGGACACAGGAAGGTGCTTTCCAGATTTCCCTTCCAGAAAGTTCTCGCTGCCCAGCCCTAGGAGTGTGGTCAGTAGACGGCCAGAGGCCACACGTGCAGAGAGTCACCACTCAGGGTCAGGTCCTTTCCAGGACAGCCCCCACCAATGTTCACACAGGCACGGCTACAAAGTCTTCCCCTGTGGCCCAATCAGGACCCCAAGGGGTAACAGTTGCTCAGCGCTGCATCACAATTTCACTAGTGCCTCTGTTCAATTTCACTTCCTCCGTCTTCCCTTATCAGAGAGTGAGTTCAAATAAGTATCTCCAGCCCTAAACTCTACCTCAGTGCTGCATCAGGAGAGCTGAACCACCCTCGCATCTCCAACTTTGCCAAGAGAGCTATCTACTGAGTGAGTGAATGAACTGTGGGTATATGTGAATATTCAGTATTTAAATCTCGAGTTCCACATCATAATCCCTTCAACAATTCAACAATCTCCCATGTTTCCCAAGCACTTTTCTAGGTGAGAACAAACCAAAAGATCCAGCCCTTGAGATACTGATGGCATCTCCTGGGTTAAGGTCAGTGATTCTCCATCTCAATCCCTCGTGAGAACCACCCAGAAATCCTTTGTCTTCTTTCTTTGTTTGCTGTAACTCCACCAAGCTTCCACTGGAACCCAATATATAAGAAGAAAGTGAAGGCAGAGAAACATGGAGAGAGGTGACATCCCAGGATTTCTCAGACTTTTACAGGCTCTAGCGAAAATGCGGATTGATTCGGTAGGGCTTGGGTGCAGACGCAGATGTTGGCCTTGAAACACTGGGTGGAGAAGATCAAGGAGGCCTTAGATGAACATGAAACAGGGCAGATAGCATCCCTACTGCAGGGCTTGCGTCATCTGATGATCCCATTTTACAGACACGGCCCCTCCCTATGAGGGTATCACCAGTTTTAGAGAAACTACCAAACTCCCTCCTCTCACCTTCTTCCTTAAAGACTGACATACAAGCTCAGCTGCCCTGGAAATGGGACACGACAGAATATAGCCATTTCTCCGTATACCTCTCAAATGTTCAAATAAAACTTTCAGGGTTAACTTTTTGCATTTAGAAGCTAAGAATACTATGGTGTGTGAGGGGTGGGTGGGAGGGTGCCCGGCAATTCTGAATGTATCAAGACTTCTTTTCTAAACACAAACAATGCTGACAATACACATTCGTTTCATCAGGGTTGCTGAGATGAGATGTGTTCAGCCATTAAAAGGTGGGAAAGCGCCCCGCAGCTGCGGATATGAGAGCAAGCCGCTGTTGTGTCATGTGTCAGCTCCCCATCAGTCGAGGCAGAGGAAGCCATCGGTGCATGATGGGGTTGGGAAGAAGCCCGCCCAACCTTAATTGCTAGAGGGACCCCCAGTTTTGCTCGGTTTGCCGTTGACTCCTGACAAGCTGAGAGGCAGACGAAAAGACAAGCAGCACATCACCCACTGGTTAATTAGCAGCGAGCACAAAGCAACCCAAATCACAAGCCTAAGAAAATAGGCCACAGAGTGGCTTTTTGCGCAGAGGGTTTGAGCAACCCATGTTAAGGCGAACGGTGACTGCGACGGGGTGCGACGGGGCTCGGCTCTGCTTGCGGTCAGGAAGGCAGAGGTCTCGATTGCCCAGGGTCATGGGAAATCCACTGCCCACCTGGTCCTGAGGCTGCACTATCCTCCCACGCACCCATCCCACAAAGGCGCCACTGTTGTCTGCAGCGCCGGAGGGTCCACAGACACTGAGCTGGATTCCAGGTATGAGGTTATAAAATACAAAGGAGCCTTCTGAGCCCTGGGTCCCGGATGAGGCTGGAAAGCTAAGTGAAAGCAGCCCGTCATTATTCGATTCACTTCTGCACGGTTTCTAGAGTCACCAAACTCAAGAGACAGAGAAGAGTGGTGGTTCCAGGATGGGGCTGGGGGGCTCAAAGTTCAGCTTTAATGGGCCCAGAATTGAATCTCGGGAGATGGAAAACTTCCGGGGATGGGTACACGACAATGTGAATCAGAATGTCACTGACCTGGACACTGGAAAATGGTTACAATGACAAAGCGGATGTTTTTTACATATGCACGGTTTTTGTGATTTAAAAGGAAGGGGGAAAGGCATAATCCTGCTGTTTTCAAAGTGGCAGTCTGGTGGGAAGATGGGCATGAAATAAACCAAGAAAAGAACATGTAAGTATCTGAATGGAAAGGCTCTGGAGGAAGATTGGTCCCATCTATCAGGGTCAAAGTGATTAATTTTCCTAAATGCAAAAACAGCCAGGATATTATTTGCTTTATCGAAGCATTCTTTGCTTTACAAATGGAGCCCTTTAAGTATCGAACTCTCACGCGTGTTGAAGGCTCACAGATAAATCATTCACTCCATAACTAAAAGGCCTGAAGGCAGAGGATTTCAAAATGAAGTGTTATGAGGCAGTGCCAGTCAAAGATCAATCAGAAATCACAATAAGCATCTTGGTAATTACAACAAAAACTAATGGAAAAAAATGATTTCACTCATAAAAGTTTACAAGATACCCAGACTTACACATACATACACCTATAAAATGATATGATGAAAAAAAATCCATATGCTCCTTCATGGTTTGCATATTCAATAGACGTAGGTACCGCTTGTGAGCACAATATTCTATATTTACTTGTCCAATATCTCTGCTCCTGCTGATTTTTTTAACATTGGGGATTTTTGAAATATAAAAACAGCATGTCACTTCAATGCTCACTGCTATTGTGCAAGAGGTTTAAACTTTTGTGCCTTTGTTTCACAAAAAAAAAAAAAATCCTTTGCAAAAGCTTCTCATTAAAATGTAGAGAAGATAAGCATCCGAAAATTTAACTTGGAACTTACATTGAGGGAAAAAAACACACAAAGCCTTTGGATTGAACACTGTGCTTTTATCCTCCGACGACGTGGCCAACTTTCAGCGTTTCCTGGAATATCTCCCAACTCCTTTGAACACCTGAAGAGTTTCTTGCATGTTGGGTTGGTTGGCAGAGAGGGTGTGAGTAAATCGAAAATAGCAGAAGGGGAGGGGGTGGAGAAGGATATCTTTTAGATTAACCCACCAAATAATCACATCCCTTAACAGTGGCTTTATCAGGTCTGAAGCAAAGAAAATGCTGCCAGGATAATTAACAATTCTGCTTTTAAAAAGCCCAAGTTGATTATCTAAAGGGCAGGCTGCTCTTTAAATTAAAGATGATATCTGAGGCATTTACAGCAATGTATGCTCTAGCCACCGACATTACACATAAATACACAGGTCAGGGATCCTCGCCCAGCTGTCGAGATGAACCAGACAGGAGGAACCGCCGAGGGGTGGGCAGCAGGGCCATAGGTGACCAGCACAGACCTGTGTTTAGCGCGCTCTGACCAGCACACACCCGTGTTTCTCAGCGGACTGTGGCCGGTGCACCTGACCTGATGTGAATCGAGCTTCCAAATTTCAGAAGCAGCCAGAAGTTCTACTTCTGTTAAATTTTACATTTTTTAAACACATGCTCTTTGTCATTCAGTTCTTAAAATAGCCATAATTTGACCAGCGTCATGCAACCCAGCTGAGATCAAATAAAACTGGCTTTACCGGAGCACCCTATCTCCGGCTGCAGGCAACCCGAGAACCGTGATTGAAGAACTTTCCCGCGCTGGGCACCATCCTGACGATTCCTGAGAGACAGGCTCCTCCACAGCCAGGCCCTGAAAAACGCTGGCTCAGCCCACGGTCCCGCACCCCTGACCTTGGGTGCCCCAACAACATCGAGGAACAAGGCTCCCGTGGGGGACGCGGGGCCTCGAGGCGTGCACTGGACCCGTTGCAGCAGGGGCCACCTCTCCCTGCTTGATGCAAACGTGTCTCCCCTCCTCCGTGGCCCCACCCCCTCCCACAGCCCCAA
The DNA here is from genome assembly GCF_000260355.1 of Condylura cristata. NCBI lineage: Eukaryota > Metazoa > Chordata > Mammalia > Eulipotyphla > Talpidae > Condylura > Condylura cristata. The sequence goes on along the minus strand of NW_004567123.1, from coordinate 32,589,799 downwards.
GAGTGGAAGGCTCTGCCCAGTCTGATTTCTGGATTTCTGTAGCCAGACTGGGGTCCATGAAGATAGGCGAAAACTAAAAACAAATTCTCAAGACTTAGCGTGGATGAAAGAAACAAAAGTATTCCCTCAAGCTAGTTCTTGCCCCAGTTTCAAAGAAACAGAATGTTTTTTATTCCCTTTCTATTTTGTGCCAAAAAAATATACCTAGCCAAGAAGGGGGTGGGGTACAGCTGACATGTTACTGATATGCTCTTTAAAAAGAAAACTTGGGGGAAAAAAAA
>NW_004567123.1:32579932-32588953 GCF_000260355.1 Condylura cristata | reverse complement strand
CCCATTGAGAACACAGCTGTGCCATCGGCCTCACCTCTGCAGGTATTTTAATCTGCTACTGAGTTTATTCCTTTCTCTGCCCCATTCCTCTATTTACCCTTCTAAAAAGAAGCGACCCTCCAAACGAACTCTGACATCGCTTACACATTATCTGAGCCAATCACACAAACAGGCCCACCATGTGCATCGCACCAGACCCTGATGATTTCTCAGTGAGAAAAGACAGACCACTCCCAACACAGCACAGGCTCAGGGCGGGGGAGAAGAGCAAAGAGCCTTCTCTGCAGCGACAGCTGCTCCAACACAGATGTCCTAGGCAGCACCTCACGGATTCTGGGGGCCTCCAGCCTCCCCGTTTTTGAGGCCATGCATGATTATCCACTGCTCTCGCTGAGACCCAGGCTTTCAGGAGTGAAGGTCACGCCACTGGTGGGGGGCAGGGTTGGTGCCCCTCGTCATAGCTGGGCTCGGCTGTGCTCTGACCAGTGGAATGTGGCCCAGATGCGGGACACACATTTCTAGGCAAGAGTTCAAACATGAAGAGGCTCCTGGAGCAGAGCTGATCTGAGCCACAAGTAACCCACAGTTTCTGTTTAACAAAAAGTAATGTTTTGGGGGGGTATGCGTGGAGATTTGGGGTTGCTTGTTATGCAGCAAACTAGCGCACTAGCACGGTTTACCAGCAACTCTTTTTTCAGCAAGATATGTTGACACTCCTTTGTTCACATAATGTCCACACAGCTGCTGACCTGCTGAGCAGAAATAAGAGGGAGCGGTGACCCTATAAATAGAAACTTATTCTGCCCATTTCATTCAGTGGTGGCTCCACCCTTAGGATCGTTAGAACACTATGGGCATCCTCGACTCCTCTTGCTCTGGCACCTCACAGCCCAACCCATACCAAATTGTGTCGTGCCACATCGTAGGACTGGTCCTGGTCATCATCTGCACGGCCAAGCTCTGATCCAGAAGGCGGGTGTTGAGAGCACATCCCCAAGCTATGGCAAACACTTTCTGATTCCCCACTTCCACTCTGCCCCCCGCCAGCCTCAGAATAATATCGGTTCTCAGAATAACTGTCATTACTCATATGCTTTTCTTCAAGCTTCCCAAGGGCTCCCCTCACTCAGAGTCAAAGCTCCGATTCTCGCCGCCCTCCCGGCCTCCCTGCTCCCTCGTTCCCGGACTCCAGCGCATGCCCGTCTTTGCTGTTCCTCCAACATGCAGGCACATGCCAGTTGCTCTCCCCTTGCTACTTGTCTGGCTGCACTGCTCTCCACAGAGAGCCCACTGGCTCACTCAGGTCTTGCTTCAAATATCCCGATTGGTGATATTTGAAGCAAGACCTGGCCACCCCGCCTCCCCTCCCATCTTCTTCACCCTGGTTCACCTTTCTCCACAGGACATCCGCCACCTGCAAGACTAGAGAGCTAGCTATTTTTCTGATCCCCTCCATCAGTGGTAAGCTCCAAGAACATTAGAATTTGGTCCACTATTTAAATCCCAGTTCCTCCAAAATGCCCGTATAGAAAGTGTTCAGTATCTGTGGATATCGGAGTCAGCTACACTTCCATTTGAATTCCGGCTCTGACACTTACTAGCTGTGTGACGAGAGGTCACACAGGCTCTCCGAACTTCTATTCAATCGCCTGCTGAATGTGATCATGATGCCCCCGCCCATGTAACAGTGCAGCAGAGAGAGGGTTGTTGTAACTGCTCAAGTGCGTAAACTGTTCCTATCGTAGCCCCCACCTGTCAACGTCCTACCCAGCCTGCTCCAGCCACACTGAACTGAGGCTTGTTAGGACACACCAAGGGAGCCCCACGAGGCCTTGGCCCTCCGCTCAAGTGGCCCATGCCCTCTCTCAGTCACATCACCACCTTATTTCCTCACCCCCCGACTCAGACGTCTTCTCGCCCGGTGCACAGCTGCCCTCACTATAAGACAAACCCAGGAGGAGACGCCTTGTGTGTCCTGTTCTCCGGGACTGCTGGGACACCAGGCGCATGGCATGTAGCTACTCGAGATCTGCTTTGTAGCTGAAGGGCCTCGTGGCGGCAGTGCGTGGAGAGTCATGGAGCTGCAGATGGCCATCATCATAGTCTCAGCCCCGAGGGAACCGAAAACCAGGTGATGATAGAGGAAGGGGGAAGAGTGGGGAGAAGCATTTGGAGGATTCTGCATCCAAGGAGAAGAGACTTGCAAAGTATTTCATTTCTTTAAAAAATAAAAAAGCATAACTTTCCTGGAATTCAAAGAAGGTATTAACATAGAAACGCAACGGTATGACCCAGAGGGCGCCGAAGAGCCAGGGGAGCGAGGGAGCCCAAGCAGAGGGCAAGGCTCACGCCAGCAACTGTGCAGACAGGAATCCAAAGCTCTGCCCCGCTGGGTCAAAACAGACCCACGGGAACACGATGGTTGGGAGGTGATGAGGCTGGCTAGGGACCGGGCGGCTCAGCTCCCTTCCACTCCTGATGGACAGTCGTGCCCTTTGGCATAGAGCCCGGACTGTCTCCTCCTCTTTAAGACTCAAGCTGGCAATGAAGAGCACCCCTCTCCCAGACAAGAACAAAGGGCAAGACTCAAGTGGGAGCGATCTGGTGCAGCCTAGAGCCAGACATCAGAAACAAAAGCACAGCGTCCCTTTCAGTAACTAGTTGACTCATCTGTAAGTGTCTCCACACGGCTGTCGCCTGTCACCAGCACAGCCCACTGGTGAGGTGGTAAACATTTTGTGAAGAGAGAGAGTGGTTTCAAAGACGATATTTGTCCCCACTGAGAGAATGCACCTGGAGATACCGGTGTTCAGCTTTCAGTCCGTTGCAGGAGTTTAAAAGAGGATGCTAAGAAAACCGGCAAATGGCTCGTCTTTCTACTTGTTCAAATTGTAGACAGAGATGGAGGTGAATTTCCCAGCCAGGACAGTCAGGGGAAATTCCTTTCTTCCTCTTCCTTTAGCGTTTCCATTTACTGTGTCTGATGACTATGGACAGGCAGCCAGAAAAGCGTGTGAGACAGGGCTTTTAAACTCTCAGTTGTTTGCAGAATATTAGTAACACTATAAAAAGTTTATGTTAATTAATGCTGCATTTTAATAGATTTCCTGGAAGTTTGTAACTGCATACTATAAAGACTTTCAAGATAATGTATTATACAGTGTTATCATAAACTCCAAAGCAGCTCAAATATTCCTTTTATGCCTCAATAACTTTCCCCCCCAACTTACAGTATTTAAAAGATTCAAATGCAGAAATAAAAAGAAAAAAATTTTTCCCACCAGGGGGTATTTTACATTTTTATCTTGCTCATGGAGATCAATCTCATTTCTCGTCACACTCTCCTTTGCTTGTGAGCAAAAAGCCATGTACACACCCTTCAGTTACACTGGGGTGGACGGTTCCCCATCAAGTATGGACAGGTTTTTATGGTGGTTGGGAAGTTCAAATACCTCATGACTTTCGCAGGCTTCTGGCCCAAGGTTTTATATATGTGAACATTCCTTATCATTATTTATCTCTCTAAGTTTGAGCAAAAAAAAAAAAAAGAATCATTTGCAGTTCAAAGAAGCCCCATTTTTCAAGTTCAGCCAGCAGACCAAAGGGAGGGTCTGTGTACAAGTTTCAAGAGAACACATCCAAATTATGCTTCACCGTTCGGATTTGGGATGCTGAACTTAAACCCCCAAATGCAAGATCTCAGTGGATTTTGCAGGCAAAGAAATGCGTGGTCTCTAGAACACTCAGGAAGTCTGAGCATGCCTTTCCTGCATGAATCGCCATTTCTTTAAAGTAAATGAAAGGGAAAGAGTTTCTGGTCACTTTGCTAAAGAAAAATAACAAGTTGCCAAAAAATGGACGTTTTTAAAGTGAAAATGAGCTGAAGAGCCGCTACAGAAAACGTGAAGAACCGAACCGAGAGCTGAAATTAATTACACGAATCAGGGTCCGTTTCAGTCTTTTGATGAGACCGATGGATCACAAGCAAGGGCCGCCAGAAATCCGCTGGACTCTGAAAAATACGCAACAGTCACCCATACAGACATCCCACCTTTCTCCTGCCAAATTATACATCCAGTATTACGAGAGCTCTGTGGTGCTCGGCAAAGGTCTGGGAAGCTGTGTCTCTCTTACTTTTCTCCATTCCCTAAGTCCCGGTTATAAAGCATTTGTCATCTGGGCTCTGTATCCGACAGCATCTGCATTATATTATGTTTAATCTCAACTCCAGGAAAGGAATACGTTTCCTGAACTTCTGAGTGCTGTTATGATTTTTCCATCAGAATTCTAAGCCCTCACAGTGACCTTAATCAAAGATTCTTACCAGAATCTCACAACGATCCAAATACATAAACGTGCGTGAGTGCGTGTGTGTGCGTACACTGGCTTTGTTAGTTATCAGAGCCAAAAAGTGCACGAGGCAGGTGGCAAATACTCCAGAGAATGAACCAGAACTTACGTCACTCCTCCGGGAATCACAATCATCATTTGTAGGGTGACCGGCCCCCTGCTTGGCCCAGGACTGAAGGACTCCTGTGACGTGCGAGTGTCGGCCCTAAAACAGGACAGTCCATGCCAACTGGAATATTCGGCCACTCTCAAAACCACATAATGGAATGAGCAGTGGTGGAGATTTTTCATGAAAGGGGAAAGAACCGCAAGTTCCACTTAGACTCTGTTTCCACAAGGGAAAAAAATGTGCATTCTACTCTCACTAACCCCTCACTGTTATCTTCTAATGCAAATCTCTTTCCATCTCTCACACCCCCTTCCTCCCCAGTCCTCCCTCTCCTTTCTCACCATTTCCCTCCATCCCACCCTGTCTCTCTCCCCATTTCTTATCCCAAGTCCAATTTTGCAAATACTACTTTGAAGCTGTACCTCAGAGACCTCATCTAAATGTTTGTCAATAACCCTCTTGCCGCAGCCCCCCACCCCAGCTATGTAAATACAATGAGTCTGTGGGATCACATTTCATTTTGCTTCTGTCCTAAGCCTCGGTTATGGGGTCCACACTGTGTGAGTCACTCGTGCATGGTCCTCAAGGAAGAGGCCGAGATGGAAGGGAAATGCAGCCCCAGGAAAAAGTCTATAAAGATTTCTCGCTTTCCTAATCCCTTCTCTCTAATGTTTCTTTGTAAATTTGTCAGATGGGAATGAAATTGCCTCATAACTCTCCAGACGTGAAGAGCATCTCTGAAGAAAATTACGTACTTGTCAAAGCAAGGGGGAATTTATGTTGGTGTGCCTGAGATGTGATTCTATTCCGCCTATTTCCTCTGTGCCCCTCAGAGCAACTAGAGAGACAAAAAAACAACTCGTTTATGGATTTTTTTTTTTTACTCTGGTGCATTTTTTGCTTCTATTTTTCCCTTTTGTTTTCTTATTCCCCCCTCCTTTCATCTCTGTTTATTGCCGGTGACAGTAAACTTCCATACGACAATCCTGCGATGATAGCACCAATGATTTCTACCAGCATAAGGCGGTTCAAACAGGCATAAAGATGATTTCCCCGCGGACCGTTCCGGAAGGTGCAGGTTCCAAGCTGGAGTCCTCACGACATTGGCAGGGACCATGTGGGTACAGAAGCCTCGTTCAAGTTCCTTCCGGGCAGTGGCCTGCTTCCTGAAATTAAATTCTTTTCCCTGGACTGCTTGGCGAGGCGCTTCCTGAATTTTATCTGAACCCCGACGCTGCAGAATGCCCCTTGTCCGGGGGTGCGCTGCCAATCACTGAGCAGAAGGGACAGGGAGTTTGAAGGCGAGGCTGTCTGGGTTCAGATCCCACCTCTTCAGCTACGGTCTGGGCAAAATGTCCTATTTTTGCAGAACTTCATTGTTGTTTTCTGATCAATGGGACAGCCAGGTCGTGGGGCTGTCAGGACAAAGGGAGAGTTTCCAAACCGTGGTGGGTACAAAGCTCTCTAGTAAAAACACGTCCTCATCTAGAAAGATGACAGCAACTTCACCCTGGTGCTACAGGGAGGTTCGCGTGCGTCCAGATCACACCGGGTGTGCGGCCGCCACTCCGTAGCTGCTGTGACTTCACTGCAACATATGCCAAGTGCCTGGCACAAAGTATTTGCTCAATAAATATTGCTCCTGTCCTCCTCCCCAGAAGCTCCTTCCTGAAAAGCCTGTTTCACAGTCTCTTCAGCACCCCACAGAAGTTCCCATCCAACTGCAACAAGTCGAGAACTGGAGAATGGGTGTCAAGATCTTTTGCTATCGATAATACCCTGAATATTTTGTTCTTTCCCTAGTATTTCACAGTGCTTTTTAAATGTTGAAGAGAATACACATGGTGTATTCATCAACAATGTAAGTGAAATGCATGCTGGGCAGCATGAGACACAACGTTCAAATAAAGATTCTATAGGATGACCACCAAGTGGTATTTTAAATCTTTCTAGAAGTTGATTCTCAATAAATTAAAAAATCAAAAGACAAATATTGTGAGGATGGGTCTAGATGGGTTGGTAAACTCGTCCTAAGGGGACTCCTGGAAGAAACGTCCTAGCTTTACAGAAGTAGTCAAAGAAGGTGTCACCTGCTTCTCCACCGTGGAAATACTGTCCCTGGCATCTCTGAAATTCCACTGGAGAGGGGAGAATGGAGACAAAGCAAGAGGGAGTTCTCCCTGGACCCCAGACCTTATGGCTGAAGAGTCTTACAAACAAATTATCGTTATTCCACACACTTTAATTAAGTTGGCATGCAGAACCAGGATGCACTGAGCCTGGTTAAGTGTTTTCAGGAGTAGTTCGATGCCTCCTAAATGCCAGTGTAAGGGGAAATCGGGTCCCCCAAAGAGTGGGACGCAAGTGCAATTCTGTTTTCCTTCTGTTAGCTAATGTTCAACCATTAAAGTAATTATTAGACTTCAGGGAAGACCTCCCTTCCCCCCTGGTCTATTTCTTCTGCAGTTCTGATCAGAACCTACATTGTTTATTACCCGCTCGTTTACCAGCCCCCAAATATCATTACAATGTCTGTGCCATGATATATGTATGGCTGTTACCCTTTTAATGGATAAAAAAAGATTTAAGTACTTCATTCTGTTGCATTTTGACAGCTGTTAGCCATCATTTTTCCATTCACCTGCATTTAGCAATCCCATAAAGGAAGGCAATCTCAGAAGGAACACGGCCGGGCACTGCAAGGTGATAATTCTGTATCACTCTGGCCTATAAATACCTGCCAGGCTTTTGCTGAGTCAGCAGTGTCTGACGGAGTGGCAACCTTGCCCTTTTATCTGTGTGAGTGTCTCACAGCAATTGGACCACCGGTCCCTGCAGTGAAAATCCATAGTATTGATCAGGCCATTTCTCCACTGTAATTCTTTTGTAGGAAATCCCTGATGACAAATTTTATCTGCACCACTTTTTGATCGCTGGTTTGATGTAAGGAATCTCCAAGGGCACAGTTAAGCGCTGGGCCGTTCCACGTTATCAAGCAGCCCTTTTATTTACTGAAACTACGATTGTGGTCACACGCATGCACAAAAAAGGAAGAGAGACAGAGAGTACCGGGAGGAAAAGATGGAGACCAGTAATATTTCAGCAAGAACAGAAGGCATGGGTGGGGGGGAGAGCCGCGTGAGTGAACTGACTCCAACCCAGGTTATAAACGGCTGCGCCCTATTTGCAATCACATAAATAGTGGCGATGGTGTTTTGATAATGATGCTGAGATGATGGAGGGTTGTATATTGAAATTGAGTTGGGCTATTTTTCTCCTGGCTGCCCTTAGTCTTCTCTCCTGCTGGTTAAGCTTCTTTTCTCCCTGTCCTCAATATGTTAGGAGAATCTCTTTATCTGATGGTGTTCGCCAGAGATTAGAATCAGGTGTGAGTCGGAGACCCAGGTGAACTTCTTTAAAATCTCCAAACCCCCAAAGGAAGAAGGAAAGGTTATGTAAGACTGCCTGCTTACAGAGTTGCTGGTCTTGCTAATTCTGGGCCCAAGTGCAAAATGCAAAGAAAAAAAAATGTCCCTTCTCCATCCAGTCCCTTTGCTGATGCCGCCCCAGTTACAGCGTCAAGTGAGTCTCAGGAACCCCCAGGGCCTGGGGTGGGACTGGGGTACGGGAACAGCTCTTCCCGGTCCCTGTTATATCCAGCTACCATACTGGGGAGCAATTTCCCAGCCCACACTGGGAGTATTTGTGGCCAGAAAATGCTTTGTTGGGGGGCACCGGGCAGCATTCCTGGCTTCTACCCACTAGGTGCCACTGCACCCCCGCATGGGTGGGGACAACCGAAATGTCCCCTGATGTTGCTAAATGTCCCCCAGACAGGGGGGCCGTGAGCAGGAGCGGGCCACTGGGCTGAGAGTGTGGCGTAGGTCCGGATGGCGACAGGAGGCAGGGCGAGGTCTCCAGCAGCTGGGGCTGCCCTGGCCCCTTCCTTTGGCTCCCCGCAAGTGAAGCGAAACCCGTGATCAGCCAAACCAGCAGCGAGCTGGGTTTTCCGTCTCAACAGTGGCAAACTGGGGTCTCCACCACTTTCTGCCCGTGTTAGTTGTATTAGCAACAACTTTTGTGGTTGAATTTGAGCACCACGGGGGACCGAAACTCCGTGGTTTGGGGGGGACTCTCCCCCCAACCCTGTGACCACAAAACTGATTCTCAGAGCGACATCATTTCCCTGCCCTTGAGGCACCTGCGCCCTAACTTCGCCCCCGCGGTGACACTTGGGGCACAGCCTTACAGTCTTCTCAAAGGGGGTGAGTCTCAACACTGGGGCAGGGGGCACGCTACCGGCACCCAGCGGGTGGAGGTCAGAGGTGCCGCTCAACAGCCATCATGTCCTGCACAGACAGACATTAGAACGGCCTGTTAGGACGAGAAAAGCAGCCGCCCCGAATGGAAACGGTGCGGAGGTCCGGGCACCTGGCTCCAGCCAGCCGCTGGCGCGTCAGCAGCCCACAGCTGCTCCAGCCTCCGTTGGCCAGTGCGGTGTCATCCACCCCCGGGCAGCCTCCACGGGGCCAGTGCGGTGTTATCCACCCCGGGCAGCCTCC
>NW_004567123.1:32570442-32578394 GCF_000260355.1 Condylura cristata | reverse complement strand
CATTTTGTGGGGGTGGAGTGGGGAATGGGATCAAAAACGGGGGGTGGGGGGGAAGTACACGGGATTATGGTGATGGCACAGGGGTGACTTGGTGATGGGAAACCCGCGGGGATTACAATTAAGATGGAAAAAAAAGTACAAAATGATGTAAAAATAAACTGAAAAAAAAAAAAAAAAAGAATAGCCTGAAGTAACAGCAGTTTTCCCTGGGGGAAATGATAGGTGCCATTTTTTTCTATCTTCTTAAAGTGAGTTAGTGAGGTGCCCTGAAAAAGTCAAGTGGGCCTTTGAAATCAGCCAATCTTTGAATTCTAGCTCCTAACTCCTATACCTGCTTTGCTTAGCTTCTTTCTGCCTAAAACTAGCTCCTCAAAGAGTTGTCCTGAGTCTTCCGGAGTGTGTGTGTGATGTAGCACACACACAATATTTTGCACAGCACTCAATAAAAGAGATACTCAATAAAAGGTAGGTCAGCAAACATTTTTGGGTTTCAGCAGTTGCCAATATTTGCTAAGGAGTAAATGTGTCACTAATAACCAGTATTCCAGTGCAGGAGCATCAGTGGGGAGGGAGAGAATGGACAGCTGTCTGGGGTGGCCAGCAGCTGGGACACGCAGAAAACAGGAGCAGTATGTGTGGCCAGCACCACCAGGCACCAAGGAGCACAGAGGCACACCCCAAAAATCTCAGTGCTCCCACCCAGAAGGGGCTCATTATGCTCATGTTTTTTCAAGATTTATCTACTTATGCATTCAAGACCTGGGGTACAGGCCAGAGGTGAGGGGGTGAGCAGATTCCCCAGAGACACAGTGAGGAGCAGGACAGGCGGCCCCACTGACATACAGAGCTGAGGGGAGCAGCCGGGAGATAGCAGAGGTCAGCTGCACCCGCTGGGTCACCCCCTGGCCGGGGCTCGAACTCGCACTGAGTGGCAGGGACAGGCCCACAGCACCGCGCTTCAACCCGCTGTGCCACCAGGGAGGGCCACGTGCGTATTTTCTTGGCTAAGAACAGTTCTCTGTCACATCTGACTTCAGGGAGGTGGGGGCTTCTTTGCCCTCAGTGAAGAACTGGAAACAGTGCTGCTGGGAATCGCGTCTACCTAGACTACCTGCAGTGGACTGAGAATTAAATCAGCAGTCGCCTTCTTGGTGATGAAATGGGGAGTCAGAGAGGAAACAAGGTTAGGTAAGGAAAAATAAAGTCTGGTTGCTTTTACGCCTAATCTGCCAGGCTTCGGGATTGCTGAGGCACATCTGGCTCCCAGGCAGTGAGCGTCAAGGCTGCAGACGCTGCCTGCATCCGTTATCTGTTACCACGGCAATTCTGAACCACTAACAACCGCCAGAGCCTGGGGCTCACGGTAATAACGTGCACTTCAGGCGCAAGTCTGTCGCCTCTTAGCGTGTCTCCTGGCTGGGGACGCCCGGCCCACGCACCTGTGCTAACCTCTGCACTCACAGCTGCTGGCTGTGGAGGCCGACCCAGCACAGAGCCTCACAGCGCTCTTCTGTGGGGATGGCAGCCCCGACCCAGTCTTGTTCCCGTGGTTGAGCAGAGTTCTGAGGAGCTGAAAGGGGAGACAGAAGGGCCAGGGTGGCTTGGGGAGATCACCCCATCACCTGTGCCACCTTCTGTCCCGCCAGGCAAGATCCAAGAGCAGCAAATATGTCAAGGCTGGAGAAACAGACTCCTCCTCCTAGCTGGAGGTTGCCAAAGATGTGAACACAAATGGGGATGGCGAGTTGGGGTCTTTTAAGCCAATGTGCCCCCCGCCATGTGGCCAGAGACCTAATCCAGTCATTCTCAAGCTTTAGCACAAATAGAATCGTCTAGAATGCTTGTTTTAAAAAAAAAAAAAAGACCACAGGTGACCATCTCAGACCATCTGGCTCAGGGGCCCTGAGTGGGCCCGGTCGGCATCGTGAATTAGCTCCCAGGGAGTTGTTCGTGCTGACACTGCTGGCCAGGGGGAGACTCTGGGAATCACTGCCGTGGCCATGCCGCCACTTGGGCAAACCTGAAGATGTGGGGGGACTGCCTGGCCTCCCTATCACAGCTGAGTCACTTCAGACGACCCCGCACCTGCTGCCGGGCACCTTCCTCGACTCTGCAACTAACTGCCGTGCCCTGGGCCACCTCCGTCCACCTTGGCCTCGAAGACTGCCTTTATCTTTATTATCATCAATCATGACTACAAAGATCGCCCTGTGAGGTGTCTGTCCCAGGCACTTTGCAGCTCTGGGTACCGCCCAAGACACACCATCTCCATCACAGCCAGCTGAGCACGTGCCTGCACAGAAACTTGCACACATGACTGTGAAATTCAGCAGTTCTCATCCCCCAAGCCGCTCACCCAGCAGGAGGTCAGATGCGTCCGTGTGAATCACACGTGAGTGCGTGTCCCCAGGTGAGCGCCCCGTGCACCCCGCCAGCCCTGGAAGGAGGGTTTCACTCTGCCTGCCTGTGTTGGCCACCACCAGGGACAAGTGCCACAAAAATGCCCTGACATCCACTGTTTGTAAATGCAATGTCGCACATTCTCGTAATGACCCCTTCTACCTGTAGACCTTTCTGGAAACCGTGACACTTTCTGGAAACCATGACACTTTCTGGAAACCACTGCTGAGTGGTTTTTAATGTCATGGCCTTGATTTTTTTTTTTTTTTGACTAATGTACTGTTTGTTGCATGCAAATCACCACCCTCTCGTTGCTGTTTAATTCCTCTACCCCTCCATGCACCTAGCTGAAATGCCTTTCCAAATTCAGACTTATGGAATGTTTTGCATCCTCAAAGGACTGGCATTAATTTGGATTTTTTTCAATTATGAAATCAATTGTGCCACCCACACTTCTTTTTGTTCTGCTACTAGGAAGCTCAGAGCCAAATTTAAGGCTGTTTGACTGAGTTTGGTGATATGCTTACTAAATTCTTCGGCATGCTCTTGAATTCATATTTTCACTTCTATTTTCCCTGAGTCTAAATTTCTGTACTTGCTGACTTATTATTCCATTTTGATGTTGTGTATGTGTGTGTGTGTGTGTGTAGACTATATTCCTTTTAGAACAAAGCAGGGTCTAAACAATGTATTTTTTCCATAACCCAAGTAAAAGCAAACACTAACTGGATACTACCCAACAAACTTAATCCTCAATTAAATGTCTTAGTTGGTGGGAGGCAGGCAAGGATGTGGAAAGAAATAGAGATGTCTTTTTGGGACAGAAGAGGGGAAAAACCTCCTCCCAAAAATCCTTGTTTTTACTTCATATGATTCCAAGAATTTAGAAAAGGGCCACCCTGGTGGCTCTAGGGATAAAGTCTCAGCACTAGCCACAGTCACTGTAGCACGAGTTTGATCCCCAGCCAGGGAGCTGACCCACATGGCACAGCAGGCCTCTCCTGTCTCCCCGCTGCTCCCCTCAGAAGTGAATTTCAGTCCATCTGCTCCCCCATTCTGTCTCTGTGAACCCTCTTACCGCCCCCTCACACCTCTGGACTGCACCCCAGCTCTTTGATAATAAAATAAATCAAAAAAAAAAAAAAAAAAAACAGAAAATCAAGCAGAAGGAAGACAGTTCACAGGCCCTCTCCAAACTCAAAACACACGTGGCCAGCATGCAGATGGCCCCTGAACTGCTGGGGTGGGGAGCCCTGCAAGGCGGGGCCACAGGGCCTGCCCCCTCCACCCTCCACAGCCCACCGCTCCCCAAACCCCAGGGCCAGATCACTGGGAAAATGAAATGTTCTGGTTACAAAGCACCACACAGGGTTATATTACCCAGATGCAAGATTTATGAAGTGCTTATAAAGTTCATCGGGAACAGACCCATATAGGAAAGAAATAAAAAACAAACACCGTTATTCTTACTCTAACAAAATCCAAAGAAGAATGAGGTCTTGGGGGTGGGGAGGTCAAAAGAGTGCTCTAGATAATCTTGCATGAAAAAAAAAAAAATGAGTATTTTAAGTACCAGGTGCTTTTAGGCGAAAACAGTGGTCACGGATTTAGAAGCTCACAAGCCCTCGATCTTGAGCTCTCAAAATACTTACACACTTCTGGAGCATTCATACACAAGCCTCTCACATGCATCTCTCTCGAGGACGTCACCAGCAGGGAAGTCTCCAGGACAAAGGCCACCCCACCGCATGGGGACGCGGGAGAGGCCACCCTTTGCAGGGATAGGAGGGGAGCCCCAAACTCCTTGCCCGTGCACGGGGACGCAGTCACAAACACGAAGCCACCAGCTTCCACTTTCCGATTTACATCTGGCAGGTGCGTATCGTTAAGAATCAGTAGACATGATAGGAAGATTCAGGACATTCTTTTTCCACCAGTTTTTCATTATGAGAGAGGCTGCAACCAGCGTCGCTCAGGTATTGAGTAAAAGGTCAGCGGGCTGACAAGGAGGTTTTGTAACAGGTCAGAAAACAGTGACAGCAACACCTGACGCAAACTCTGGAGCAGGCTCTGCTCAGCGCAACGAAGTTGCATTTCTTGGGACAGATGCTTCCTTTTTCTCATGTTTAGACTCTTTCCTAGGCTTAATATCAAAAACAAACAAACAAGCAGCAACATTAACTCCAGCCCGCCCTCACCCAAGTCCTGAAGGCACAGCGACGCCTCTCAGTGCAGGTTAGTTCATCACTACCTTCCTCCTTCAGGTAACGTCCTCATGCCCCCTCCACCCCTGTGCTCAGGCTCCCCAGCTTCTGCATTTGCACACCCCAGCTTGTGGACAGCCATGTGTGATGGGTCAGCGTGTGCTCTGCACACAAGTCCAGGTGAGTGACCAGGCAGAGCGCGAAGGGGGATGAAGGTGGTTGCAAGCAGGAGCCGCCTCTGAACACCGTCCCTTCACGGAATACCTGAATATGTATGTGCTTTTGCTAGGGTCTTCCTTAGGGCTGAGGACACAGACACATGAGCCATCCAGGAAGCCCATCCTGGGGCAGCTTACAAACCCTCCGAAAGGCACGAAGTCGAATACTCAGTATGTTAGTTATTTGCAGGTGTGAGAGTTGCTTCAAAGGATGTTTAAACTCTGTAAGAATGAGACACAGCAAATCTGAGAGGGGGTCAAGCTCGGGGCCAGGTCACTTCCTAGTCTCTTCAAGAGGAGCAGGAAAGGAAGCAGGGTTAGCGCGAGGCAGCGTGGGGATGAGCCCATTGCTGGTACATTCAGGATCTCAAAGAAAAGCTGAAGCAAAGAGAAACCGACTCAGAGAGGCTGCCAGAAGGTCCGCACTCCTGTCCCACTCCAGTGCATGATGGCCCTGTCCACTCCAGACCACGATGGCCCTGTCCACTCCAGACCACGGCGGCCCTGTCCCACTCCAGACCACGGTGGCCCTGTCCCACTCCAGACCACGATGGCCCTGTCCACTCCAGACCACGATGGCCCTGTCCACTCCAGACCACGGTGGCCCTGTCCCACTCCAGACCACGGTGGCCCTGTCCCACTCCAGACCACGATGGCCCTGTCCACTCCAGACCACGGTGGCCCTGTCCCACTCCATACCACGGTGGCCCTGTCCCACTCCAGTCCACGATGCTCTCCCTGTGGACGCTGTACACAGGGTCCCAATACACACCCTCTACGCACCCAAACAGCTGGGTGTGGACTAGGCTGCCCACCTGGGCAGTGGATGGACAGTGTAGACGACCGTCACTCCACGATGAAGTCACCCCATGCGGCGTCTCCCCCAGCGTGTCCCCACCATAAGTGACATGTGGCCATATTCAAAGAGCCGTCAGGAGCCTCCCAAAGTTTGATGACTACTGTGCTGCGACAATGCAAGAATTCAAAGTGCAGAAATGAAAAAGCCAACACAAAACCCGAAGAGCCCCGGAGGCCCCGCTCAGCTCTCTGCTCTCCCTCCCGCCTGCTCACGGCGCTCACGTACATGGGGCCTGTGCACAGCTGCTGCCCCGTGTGCACACACACCCCCGCTTCGCCCCCGTGCCCACTCCTGTGCCCGCCGCCCACCGGTCCTCTCCGAGGCTCTCTCTTGCCTCCCTTTGCCGCCCGCTTCTCCCACCCCTTCCTGGGACGAAACCTGCCACGGCCTGCCGAGCGCGGCTCTGAGGCCCACCAAGCCGGGCCCTCGTGCCCCGGGTTCGCGCCCTCACTGGCCCGAAAGCACTCGATGACCACGATCTGTAGCGAGCGGGTGGCATGGGCGCCAGGCTGGACGCGGGGCCTCCCTCCGTCCAGGCGATCGCCGGTGACCGAGTCAACCCAGGCGGTCGAGAAAAAAGGACCCGCGCAAGTCTCCGTGTGCTGCCTGATCAGACCGCGTGCCGGGCTGGGGGCCAGAGGCCAAAGCAACCAAAGACGGACGAGGTTCCCACGCCAACAGTCTGCCACCTCGGGATTTATACAGCGGGGTGGCACGGGCCACGGCCCGACAAGAAGTGATGCCTCCTGCCCACCGAGCACCTACCGGTCGCCCGCCGGTCACGGGCTCGCCCCTCTGGTGCAGTCCGGGAGGCCTCCCGTGCTGGGCGGGGGCCGCAGCCAGCTTCCCAGGGCTCCAGAAGCCCAGCTGGTGAACTCAGCTTCCTCTGGCTCCCCCACAACAGCTCCGGTCAGGGGCTGGATCTTCCCCTCGCGGGGGCCCCAAGGCACTTCCTGAGAAACAGGTGCCCACCGACGTGAAGGCACAAGCCCGATCCTCTGCCCGCAGCCCCCAAAGGCATCGCAGGTAAGTCTCGGTGCCCGGAGTCTCGGCGCCTGAGGAACACCAGGGTACCGGTCGCTCTCTACAAGCAAGAGCCGAGAAGCCAGGCACTTCCTACCTCAGCACTAGACAAAGGGTTTCAGCTGCGTCGTTTCTTTTGATTTTGCCAGCAACCCCCGGCCCCAAAGGGTTCAGAGCTATGGCATATCCACCAGGACCTTTTCAGGTCAAGGAACTGAACTTCAATGTAAGATGCATTATTGAAATAAAAATAAGGAAATGCTTGCAAAATAACTTTTAAAGAGTCAGAAAAGTTCCACGACCCCGAACACCTGGTTTTGGCAGAGAAGGGCGATACAGACACAGGCAGCTTGAGTCTCTAAACCCCGGGGTCCCTCTCTGGCACCCCAATGGCGCTGCAGTTTGGGATGACACAGCGTTCACCCACTCGGAGTTCAGCGGGATGGTGAGATTCCTTCCTCCCCAGCATCCTACCACAGTTGGAGAGACACAGCCCAGGGATCCAGGTTGGGCTCCTGCACACAGCCCTGACACGCTGGGCCGGACACACTGAGGGGAGTGAGGCCCTCGCATGGCCAAGGTGCAAACACACCCCAAACCAGGAGGCGGTGACCTTCCGTCCGCCGGGTCAGACCCAGGGCTCCCCGAGGGCCAGCGGCAGAGAAAGCGCCCTGTCACCAGGGTCACAGATACAGGCAGGAGGCGCATGGCCAGCAGGCACAGCCCGACCCTAGGGCCAGCCACCGAGCGCGAAGGACAGAGCTCCACTCACCTCTGCGGCCAGGCTGGGGGCCCACGCCGTGGGGGCGGCAAGGCCAGGGCGGCCGGGCCGAATCTCGGGGCTCCCCTCCACACCGCCCCATCCTGCGGCTCCCGGCTCGTCCACCTCCTTCGGCTCTTCGGGGCTCCTGGGCTGTGGTGGCCACGATGCCGCCAGGGCGTCGTCGGCGCTGGTCTCGACTCCATTTGCTGAGCCGCGAGGGACACTGGCCCCGGCCGCTTCCGAGCAGGCACCGGCTCCGTCCGTGGCCCCCGCGTGTCCAGAGTCCTCTCCCCCGTCACGGGGTGGGGGCGCCCGAGGCCGGCCACTGGGCACCACAGCCCCGTGGCCGCAGCGCTCAGTCCCTCCCGAGGCCTCCCGAGGCCTCTGTGCATCCGGCACCTGCCCACTGGCAGCGGCCCAGCGCCCTGTGGGCCCGGCAGACGGAGGGGGCCCTGGGCCGGTCGCCTCCACTCCGGAGGCAGCGG
>NW_004567123.1:32558923-32569776 GCF_000260355.1 Condylura cristata | reverse complement strand
CTCGTGCCCCCGCCAGGCCCACGCCGTGCTCTGTGCCCACTGCCAGGCCCACAGGCCCACGCCTCGCCCCTGCGCCCATTGCCACGCCACACTCCCTGTGCCCACCACCTGGCCCACCCCTCACTCCCGTGCCCACAAACTGGCCCACGCAGGCCGAGCGCCTCCTGCACTCAGGGCCGCGGGTGTTAGCCAGAGGCCAGGTGCAAGGGCATGAGCATCTGCATTTCCCCTACACTGATACTAGGGATCCGGCACCTAAGTGGAGGAGAAAATAAACAAGTGTACACCTGTGTCTAAGGAACAGTCTGCACCATCTCTTCCCCCTTAGAGTTAGGATTTCAGGCATTGCTGAGGGCACTGCCCCATGACCTCACTATCTGGGCCTCCTGGCTGGGGGAGGGGAGGGGTAGAAGACTGCAGGGGGGAGGGGCAATTAACATGCACAATGGTGGAGAAGGCCCTGGAGCTAGAGGCCAAAGCTGGATTTGAATCACAGCACAGCAGGGAGCAGGGCCCCCCCCAGGCCCCCAGGGAGGCCGCACCTATGGCCCAGCAGGGAGCCAGAATCCAGAGGCCTGGCAGGGAATCGCACCATGGGGCCAGGGAGGGTGCCGCACCTCGGGGGCTCAGCCGGGAGCAGGACCCTGCTTCCCAGTACTCCTGGCCTGAGTGAGCCTTCCCTTGGAGAAACGCATCACATAACCCAGAGGACACCGCGCACCCAGCCCCACGGAGGCCCCCGGCTGCAGTGGGGGCGCCCCCCTGGCTGTGGGCTCCGGCTCTGTGTGGCAGCCGGGCTTGCGGTCTGCAGACCCTGCTCACATCTCTACGCTGTTGCTACGATTCCTTCCTAGTCATGCAGGAGACAGAGCTGCACCGCCAAGTCTCCCTGGAAGGAAGCAGCTTCCTTCAGGCGCCCCTGGTCTCCTCCTCTTTCTGGCTGGCTTGGGGCACAGCAGACACCACACCTAGATCTAGTACCTGTATTTTGGAGAAGGAAGAGACCTTGTCATTGCCTGTTTCATCCTGGCATCGGCAAATGGCTGTTGGCCTTTCTGGAAGCCGTCACTGCCACCGCCCTCACCACCGCCACCTCCGTCGTCAAGGCCTCGAGAACAGGTAGCGTGCACAGAACTGCTGGATGGAAGTGTTTCAGGGCACCCCAATGTGAATTGGGTCTTCACCCGAGCGCTTACGATGCAATCGTACTATGGACACATTCAAAAGGTTAAATAATGGATTTATTTATAAGGAGAAAGGTAAAGGGATAACCCAGGGAAAGAGTGAGAGAAACACAGGGTAACTAGAATGTCCTACCAGTTCTGCTGACGTGGACTCCACCGGCACGCTGAAAACCGATTGAGAGCCAAAACGATCAGCTGTGAACCACCAGGCCAAGAGACCCCCCAGAGCCCACATGTCCGGTTTTATCCCAACCTGGCTGCTCAGCTCCTCCCTCACATCCCTGCGTGCTTCTTCTTGGTACTGATGGGATTTGGAGTTCCAGCATGGAGTGGGGGCGGAGTCCGTGACACCTGTACCTGTTACAGAAGGACTGCCCTTTCTCTTCCCCTCAATCCTTCTACATCATCAGAGGTCACCAGAGAAGGAACCCCACGCCTGGCTGTCTTGCTTCATCTTGATATCTTTCCCCTGTCAGGCCTGGGTGTCAAAACTCCCAAACACGTGCTTCTACTTTTCACTGTAACCCTTGCCAGTCGCACTTAACTGCTCCCTGCACACAGGTGCTTGAGATGAAGCAGCTCCAGCTAAAATGTTTATAAATGTCAAGCAGGGTTAAGCCAGGACTGCAGGTAAGTGACAGCTATGGATACAAGTTAGATTTGGGGGCAGCTTTTCGTGTATCATTTATAAAGAGGTTTCCAAACTTACTGGATAAGCCTGGCCATCTGGAGTTCTTGGTAATCGTGTGTGTTTCCAAAGCCTTTGGAGAACTTCAGAAAAGGAGAACAAAGCCTGAGAGCATCTGCCCATCAGGGAGGCTGGGAAACGCCTGACGGAGGCCAGGCCTGTCTGGGTCTGGGCTCACATGCTTCGGGGAATCAGGCATTGTGGAAGTGTCCCCGAGCAGCGCCACAGCCTTGGCAAGGAACACAGATCAACCCGGGCCTTGTAAAAATGCAGAATCTGATTTGGTGACTCTGAGGTGGAGGGTGAGAGGCTCCCAGGTGAAGCCACCATTAGTGTCCACCAGGCCTGGCTACAGAATTCCTGAGGCCCCCCGCAGAGAAAAACGTGGAGCCCCCTTATGGAAAACGGAGGGACCTCCTGTTCTCTCTCCTTCCATCTCTCGTGATGTTTTAGTCTATTTTTGAATGTTGTTCTCTACGAGCACGGGATGCGTGGGTGAGTACACGGAATGAGAGCTCACCAGCAGCCCCCCAGGAAGCTGGCTGGGGAGAAGCTCCCCTGGGGAGCAGGCCCAGCAGGAGCCGAGCCGCCAGGCCCCCGAGTGCTGCTCCAGCTAACGCCCAGGACAGAAAGCTAAAACTGAGGGCTGCAAGGGAGCAGCCAGAGAGCTACACCCCAGCGTGGAATGGAGCCATCCTCTGAGTGTGGGGTCCGGGCTCAGGCCTGGCTCCTGCCCATGAAGTCAGTCCTAGCCATTAGCACCCCCAAAGACAGAGTCTCCTCTTCTTTGCTTACTGATCCAACAAGGGGCTCCTTGAAAAGTAAAAATCTCTCTCCCATAAAGGAATCTTCACAGGGATGTGAAAGAAATGGAAAGGCTGGAATGATTTTCTTAGGGAGGACTGAGTTATCTGCACTGAGACTAAAGGAGCTGGTGTTGTTGTTACAGGGCACCCCAATTCTGTTAGAGGACAGGGGAGAGAGGGACACCCCTGAAGCCCCAAAATCCTGCCTGCTCTAAGTGGGTTCTGCCATCTGCTGCAACAAGACAAAACATATAAAACTTTAATGAAAAGGGACTTTAATTCAGTGAATATACAATAAGGAACACAAAGAATATAACTTCCAAATCAAACACCTGAAGTGACCCATCCCCTCGTGGGCAAAAGTCAACCCAAAAGGGATGGGCCCAAAGCAAGGCCTGAAAGCCGCCACGAGACTAAAGCACCTTCTGGCCGGGACCCATGGAAAGGGTCAGAAATGGCCAGACAAATCTGGGAGGAAAAGAGCAACATCAAAATCAATATAAACACGTCCATAGTCACCTCCCTACAGGGATCTCACCCACATCTGCCTTCACCAGTCCAGTGTCAGGAAACAAGGATGGCTTCTTCCTCACAGGCTTGCTGCTCCATGTGGCTTCCTCAGGGCTCCTTCTGGCTCCCCATCCAGCTTCCTTCTCTTCTTCTCTCTTCTTTTTCTCTGCTCAGCTCCACCCTCCTTCTGGGTGGGGCAGGGAACCTGGAACTTCCCTTTTTCCTAGGGAGCCCCGTTACAGTGTGTCTGCAGAAAGGGCTCTGGAGTCTAACCAGCTGGGCTGAGGTATGTGCTACCCCTGACCAATAGCGTGGCCTTGGGAAAATCCAGCTTCCTGACACCTCAACTTTGTCCACAACGTGGATAATGAAGCTCTCGACAAACCTACCTCAGAAGACTCCTACTGGAATTTAATTAATTCTCCTAAGGAACCGAGGCCAAGGATAAAATAGGAGCTTCATTAAGAGAGAGCTGGTAGAATGAGATTGGCAAACTGCGGGCCCCAGCTCTTTTGTCAATAAAGTTTTATTGGAACACCACATGACCGTGGGTCACTCATGGCAGTTCTCATGCTCTACCAGGCAGAGTTGAATAGACATGGACTGAAACGTTCACTACCTGGCCCTTGCAGAAGTTTGCTGATGCCCTGAGATGGTGCAGGACCACAACCTTCCCAATACAGTCTTCAGGCATCGAGGGTTTCACAAATGGGATCCCATCTTCCTTAGTGTAATGTTGGGAGTCCTCTTAAAATGGTAAAAAGAAGCATGCAGCCTGAAATGTGTTGCAGATCACCCCGGAACACCAAGGAGGCCACACGTTCTAACTCCTGTAGCTGAAATAACTCGGCTTTGTGCCATCTGGGCATAAATCTTCCAACCCTGGAGACCCACTTGCAGGCCTGCAAGTCACCACTGTTTGAGAAGCTGTCAGTCACCCTGACCTTTCTCAAGAGTTCTGGGCTGCACGTGTCTCCTCCGTTGATTCACAGAGCCCAAGCCTGGGTCCAACATCCGCAGCACGGTGAGGCGCAGGCCAGGTGGCCTGCCGAGAGTGGGCACCAGGGAACACGCCACACGTCATTCAGGCAGAGCACCGTGACCTGGTGATGGTAACCAACCTGCCCACCAGCTCACCTCTGATAAGGTCATGAATATTCTAACCCCCGTTTACACAGAAGCAGCCGAGGGGCAGAGAGACAATCGCTGCCCCAGGTCTCAGATCTGGTAAGTGGTAAAGCCAGGGTCTGACCACACGCCCACATGAACCTCCAACCCACAGCTGGCCAGTGTTCTGGTGAGGGCCACCACGGACTAAGCTCGTTCATCTCTGCTCACCAAAGCGGCTTTGTCCTGTTCGGCTCTGCTGTGAGCCCAGCAAGCAGTCCCAGCGATCTGAAAGCAAGTGGGCCTGACCGTGTTCCAGTAAAACTTTATTGACCAAAGCAGGCAGGTGGCTGGACTGGACCCACCGGCTGTGGCTTATCTACTGGCCTCGGCTCTCCCCACTGAGTCTTACTGCTGCAATAAGACATGGGGGAGCCCACAGTAGACCCAACCACAGAATGGTATAAAATAAATCATCCACGTTTTTGATCACCATTAAGAAAATAAGAACAACTGTGTATCTTTCTTTGCACTCAACTGCCCACTCCAGCTGTCTATTTTCTTCTCCAGAGCGACATTCGTTTCTCAGCTGAAAGGCTTCTTTATGTAATTTCATCTTGCCGCCATCCAAGAGGGGGATGCTACAACAAAATCCTCCTCTCCGATGGGATTTAGTCAATCACATCTACAATACAGCTTGACCTCTGCTTTCAAGCAGGGCAGGCGTGGACGGTGGCAGCAGCTCTGGGGTCACTGCACAGCAAACGCCGACGGGCCCTGGGCAGCGCTCAGCTCCTAGGTTTCAGCCTGACTCCGGGGGGCCGGAAGCCAACGTGTGCCCCCTGTTACCTGTCAGCAATTAGGGGGGTAGGAAACAGGGGTCGGGCTCACCTGCGGGGGGAACCCTTTAAGCATCAGAGAGACGAGCACAGCTCGCTGGAGGGCGGCTCTGGCGCTGGAGGCTGGGCGGCCCTCCCAGGCAGAGGTCACTTTGCTCCGTTACGACGACACTGCGCGGCCCTCACAGAGGCGGTCGTAGACAACAGGAGCGGACAGCGATGGAGTGAGCCTCGTCTGCTGGCTGAAACGCCGTGATGGGTCTGGACAGGATCCGCTCTATTCCGTTGTCCCCCGCACCGTCCGGGCGCAAATGCGAGCCAGTGGCGTCGCGTCTTGCCTCCCGAGTTCAGGGGTGAGACGTGAACACAAGCAGTAAAAAGCCCCGAATGTCTGTGGCTTGTAGGGGTCGTAATTCTTTCCCACAAAGTTACCTTTCCTGTTTCTATGAATTACTCTTACATTCTTGTAAGAGATATGGTTTGAGGTATTTATGGTGCATTCAATTCTGCTATCATTGATTTATTGAACAAAACCAGCTCAGGGTATGATGGAAAGGCCCTAATTCCAAAAACTCTTACATCTTGGCACGAAGAGCATTTTCTGCCCTGCTGGCCTCCTGCAGATGGCCAGCCGAGATAAACAGAGGGCATCCTCTCTCTGTTGCAATGCGCGTGGTGATGTGAAGGAATCAATCAGACAAAAGCAGATGATTACAGTGTCTGAGAGAGATCAAACAGTGCTGGCATCCGCACCCACACGCGGCTGATTTACAGGCGAGCTGATAAAGTGCCGCAGCTCACTGTCAGGAGAGCATGACAGCTCCTTGAGCTCTGTGGATAAATTATTGCTGAAGCCCATGATAACATTTCTCCACCTAGCAACCAAACATAACAGGATGTGGCTTTTAGTACTAGGAGCCAAATGATACAAAGATGAGACACCAGGAGCTCGGGAGGCATCTTCGAAGATAGAATCGTGAAATAGCAGCTTCGCAAAAATGGATGTGAAACCTGAGTAATTAAAAACTGCAGCGGATTCTCAGACCTTTCCTGTCCTTGCAGGTGCGGAGAGACGTGTTTTATTGGATGACAGGTGCCGTAGAGGAAACCCCACCCACCCACCCCAGCCTACGATCATTTGCTCTGAGCCAGAAACTGCTGGGGGCATTATGTCACAGCCAAGTGGCGACCCCAAGCATGCAGCCTGAGTACCTGGTGGTAAATAAAGTCAGCATGGGCAATAGAATTCAACAACACCGACTCCCTCTCTGAAAAAAATGTAGCCCTTTTCTGGTTCACATCCCGAATGCACCGAGGAGAAAGCTTCATGTGTTTCAGCATCCCTGACAATTGAAAATCTCCTCTTAAAACTAACAAAGGGCAAACATACCTGGCTAGACTCTGTGAGACCAATGTGTTCTGTGATTTTTATGATTTTTACTTGTAGAACTATTCTCTTTTCCAAGAGAATATTCCATCGATCGAGGTGACATCATTTCTTTTTTTAACTTATGGTCTTTATTGCAGTGATGCTGGTTTACATCACTGTATACGATTTAGGGACACAGGCTCATACCTCCTCAGATGCTACCACATGACACCCATCACCAAAGCACCCATCATCCTCCACCACAAGTCCAAGGGCACCCCCAAGCCTGCCGCTCACCCCACCAAGTCCTTTTTTAAAATAACTTGGAGTCGTCGCTTCCATGCGGGCAGGGAGCTTTATCTTCCTTGCTTACGACTGTCCCCCAAAATCTCAGCAGTGCCTCGGCAAACAAATGGTTGGCCAATATTTGTTTAATGAGACTAATTAAGTGAATTAATAAGTAGTTGATAGTATCAGTGGTACCTAAATATATCAAAATATGTGATGAGCAGGCAGGACGGTCTGGAGACAGAGGAAATCTACAAAAATGGTACTTCCCAATTACTATTAAAGAACACGGCAGTTCACTGTCATCCTACAAGACAGGAACCATCATTTACTTTTCCAACAAGCAAAATAATGCTCAAAGATACCAGGTGTGGATTAGGAAGTGCTCATATATCCTGTCTCCTCTTTGCCTCCATGCCTCCTGAAATCTAGAATGGGGGTACAGGGACCACTGTGGGACTGAGCCCAAGGACCACTTCAGATTCAGTATCATAATCCTCTATGTGGAGAACCAGAGTTCTGGACTGAATGGGAATTCCCGACATGGGGGAGGGGGGTGGGGGGCGTGCTCCCTGAATATCTAGGTGGGGTTGATTACCCTTAAAACAACTAATCAAGCGGAACATGTAGCTTTCTCAACAAAATGTCTATTCTTCTAGAAGGAACTGGGGTCAGGTTGGGGGGAGGGTCAAATCAGCAACTGGCAGGGTCCAGCGTTAGGTGACTTCAAAAGGAATTACAAGCAGCATCTGAAAATTAGGCTCTATCAAAGCTATGTGGGAAATTACCTTAATGGAACGGTAACCTCCAAGCAAGCACACTGCCAGATCCTAAGAGATCATAAAACAGAAAGGTTCACAGACCAAATTAATATGCTTGAATTATGGTTTCATAAATCAACTTAAATACATATCAAGAAGCAGAGGGGGAAGAAAGCTGTTAGGTGGAGCAAAGAGGATGTGTAAAACAATAAAAAACTCCATATGATGCCATAATGATGGATTTATAGCATGTATTTATCCAGACCTGTAGCAAGTACAACATCAAGAGTGAACCCCAATGTAAACCATGGATTCTGCGTGATGATCATTTCTGTCAAGGCAACCTCCTCCATGTGAAGAGAGCACCACTCTGTGGGGGATGGGGACACACAGGGGAGCCGGGAGAATATGGGAAATCTGTGCCATCTTCTCAACTTTGCTGTGAACCTAACTTTCTCTGTAAAAAGAAACCTCAGAAAAAAAAGCTAAAAAAGGGGGGAGGGGTTAACACGGGAAGAATGGGGTATAAGCAGGTGAGGTGTGGGTTGGGAAATGTTCCTCAGGCTCATGTCCTCTCTCTCTCTGAGCCTCCCCAAGCTACGATGCGAGTATAGGAACCACTGCCAGGCTCGAGCATGGGGACCATGGAAGAGTCTTGAAGCCAATGACACACCTGCTCTCTGCCAGGCAAACGTGCCTGCCGCAGCCTCACCAGCCACATAAACCTGCTGAGCAGTTGAGGGCCACCCTCGCAGCCACATGCAGGGCCACGCTGAGTGTCGTCAAGGAGTTGGTCCAAGACGGCACAGCTGTCAGCCCAGAGGTGTGGCCATCACCCAGGTGACATCACCTTTCCGTCTCTTTCTGGCTGTGAGACACCAGCTTGTCCTGTCCCTCTCTCTCCTTCTGGTGTCCTTCCTGAAGCTCACCAATGTGCTCTGCACGGTGAGCACAGCCCAAGAGTCCTCCCATGCCCTGCATGGTCTCCCTCACCCTTTCTTTAGTCTCACAAGCTGAGAGTGTTACTCATGCCTTGCAAGCCAGTAGCCCACTGCCCATCACTCTTTAAAATGCCCTGTTGGCCCTCCCTGGTGGCGCAGCAGGTTAAAGCACAGCACTGAGAATCTGAAGCCACTTCCGCATGAGTTCGATTCCCGCCTGCCGCCTGCCCCGGAGGAGACCACATGGCGAGCCAGACCTCTCCTGACCCGCCTGCTGCTTCCCTCAGCAGTGTACTTCGTCGATCTGCCTATTCTGCTCCCCACTCTGTCTCTGGTGAAGCTTCTCACCGCCCCTGAGCCTCTGGCCTGTACCCCAGTTCTGTATGCACAAATAAATAAACAAATCTTTAAAAAAAAAATGCCCTGTGACTTTCACACCCCATGACTTTGTCTTCTCTAGCAGATTTGACTGTACTGAAGTAACATAGCAAACCCACATTGCAAAAGACCTAAATTTGATGGGAGTGGAAGAAAGAGGGAAGAATGACTAATAAATTAGAAGAAATGTAAGAGATCTGTTAATGAGATAGGATGTTTAAAAAAAAAAACATGAGACAATTGAAAAATTGAACACTGACTGGATACTTGATATCAAGAAATTATCATAAATTTTAGGTGTGAAGATTGTGTTTTCAGGTGTGACAAAATAAAGGTGTTTGTGTTTTAGAAAGGCATAGTGAAGTATTTATGCATAAATCACAGATATCTGAAGTTCACTTCAAAATAAGCCAATGTTTTGCAACTCAGATTAACAAATAGTCTTGAGATTATGGGCTGAGAGTTTTGCAAACTGAGGCTCCTGTGTCATTCATAGGTAAATGGATTTAAAGCCTTTGCATGATGAATAGAATAAAAGATGAATTTTTGTTCTGCAAAATTTGTTTCAATTCAGCAAGCCTGTGTGTGTGTGTTGGTGTGTGTTTCCATGGATTATGGTATCAAATACATATTTTTTTAAGATTTATTCATTCATACACACAGAACTGCATACAGACCAGAGGTGTGGGGGGATGAGAGGATCCACCGAGACAGAGTGGGGAGCAGACCAGGCAGATCCACTGAAATACACTGCTGAGGGGAGCAGCGGGCGGGTTAGGAGAGGTCTGCTGCGCCCTGTGAGTCAGCTCCCTGGCCAGCGATCAAACTCATGCTGCAGTGGCGGTGGATAGCCTTGTTAACCATTGTGCCACTAGGGAGGGCCCTCAAATGTATTTCTTAATGCAGCTGCAACTAGAGAAGTTTGAGGAATGCAGTTAAAAGCACAGCCTGGATCACTAACAGGCACAGTAGTTCTTATTCAAGAGGAGTAAAACATGGCCCCCACTTTCCAGCCGAGACAGATGTGACCAGATAGCCATGTGCAATGCCAGAAGCTCTGTTCTCCATGAGACTCCAGGACTGCGGAGACAAAGGTGTTCACCGACCCTGCCGTGCGGGCCACAGGGCAGGTAACTGGAGTGAGTGCTGAAGAATGGACAGAATAAAAAAGTCCTTCTCAGGGCAGCAGCAGAGTGACATAGAGATGGTAGCACGCACGCAAGTGAGGTATTTGCAGAAAGAAAGTCCTTCGGTAGGGCTGGAAGCCCAGGAGAGTGTAGCCACAGATGCGGTGTCTGTCAGATGGACGTGGCCCCCAAGGACTTGAGGGAGGTGAAGTCCCGAGATGCATGCTTACTTCCGGGGCTGTGAGTAGAACGTGGCTCTTTCGATGAGTCCTAGAGCTGAGCACTCCAGACTTGCCAAACCCCAAAATTACGCATCCCTAAGTTCCACTTCAAATCTTCGGATTCAGCAATGTTGCTTCTAGAATGCATACCACAGAACTCGTGCTGGGTGGGCACCGAGACGAAGCTACAAATCTATCCGATGACTCTATCACCCAAAATGGCAGCACATTGCTGAGAACAGGGGCTGTTTGGCAGAGGCCGGATAAACGAGGTTACAGCCCACGGCTAACAGACCGTTTTCAAAATAGATAGCAACGGCTATCACAGTGCATCGTTATGTTATAGTTGTGTGGGATAAACAAGAGGTCCCAAGTAGCCCTGTTTTAAGGGAGAGAATAAATGTCATGATGGCAAAGGTGCACTCTCCTGCTTCCCATTTAAGTAGTGGTCTTCGTGTGGGTCCTTGGACAACTGGGAAGCATCTTTATTTGCTGCTTGTTCCTGTCAATTCTAAATTTTCTCCCGTGTGCAAAAAGACTTAAAACCATTTTTAAGAACATTAAAATCGCGATGGAGGCCCTCCTGGTGGCGCAGCAGGTTAAAGCACAGCACTAAGAAGCTAAAGCCACTTCT
>NW_004567123.1:32550840-32557958 GCF_000260355.1 Condylura cristata | reverse complement strand
GGCCGCAGGCGGGCGACGCTGCGCGTCAACGGGTGTGTGCTAGGTGAAGTTCGCGGTGAGGCGCCCAAGCCGGTCCTCCACCCGTGTCCCCATGGGCCCAATTTAGCCTGGCACCCCCTCCTGCTACCCACTCACTGTTGTATTTGCTCATCTGCTGAGACCCCTCCTTCCTGGGGTCCCCACACATCCCCACATCAAGGCAATTGCACGTGACTCGTTTAACGTTTTCATCTTGCGGGGGACCTCGTCGTGAGCGCTCGGTGCACAGGGGCTCCCCCTGTGCTGTCTCGGAGGGGTACCCACCACCAAGCAGCCAGAGGCCACTGTGCTTTCTCCCCACTTTGGCAGAAGGGAAACGAATGTTCGTCGCATGCACAAGGAAGTTCTTTAACTCGCCGCTTTCTACTTCCAGTAACCTAAGTTAGATCTGTAATCATTATAATATTGTTCTGTATTTTACTATAGCGCTAGCTACGATTACTCCATTTTACATACCAGTTTGCTGCAGAACTCTCCTTTGGTTTCTTTTTCTTTCATTCATTCATTCAGCCAGTGGAAGCTCGTTCCTACGACACTGCAGCCACTGCTTCTCTGAACTTAAATTCATCCTCCATTAACGTATCTTAAGACGCCTTTCTCCAGAGGTCACCTTGTAAAGGAAAATATTCCAGGGGCTTCCAGCCCCCTAACATGGTTTTCCCTTGGACTGGAGTAGTTTTTTTCTTTATAAAGGAAAACATACATCTATTCTCAGGGACCCTCAATGTAATTTTAAAAATTCATTATAATTTAACTTCAATATGTATAAACATAAAACTAGTTAAAAACTCCTTATACTGACAGCTTTGATCTAACTATAAATCTAGAGTAAATTTTCAAATTACATTCAAACACAACTACAAAACCAATAAAATTTAAATTCCCAACATTCATTTAATGTGACAGATGATATTATTTTGCTGGAACAAAATCGCTGATATTTGGTTTAATAGAGGAAGGCTGTAATCTCAGGTTTGTTTGTGTATTTAATCTGTTTCTGTATTTCAACTTCAATAATGCTAATGCCTGGAATAACCATTCTCACAAGAAGCATGCTATCTAAAATTGTATGAACCGCTGCTTTTTTCTTTCTTTCTTTTTTTTAATTTCCAATGCAGGATAATCCAAATCAAAAGTGTGCCTGTGCATAAGCCTTGCCTGCGAGGCATGAGCTGGAAGCCACCCGTGGCAGGTTGAGTTCAAGACCAGGCTGGAATTGCATGTGATGGGACCTTCAGCAGGTGAATATTCAGTCTCAAGCCTTAGAAACCAGCAAAAAGGAAGGCTTCCTGGACAGGAAACCTGAGAGTAAGGTTTGGACACAGAAGCAAACTTCATGAGCCCTGTGTGAGCGCGGGCAGTGACGCAGACCCGGGAGCTGGTGGCAATGCCTGCGTTGGCATGCAGGTCACCGCTATGGGCATCTGAGGGTCCACGCCACTGGCAGCCTCCTGCGTGGCTCACCCAGCAGTGAGAAGCTGCGGTATTTATCCTCCAATTCCCGCCATCAGCAGTGGATAAGTGCTTCCCAAATTCACCCCCAGCACACTGGAGCTGCTCGAAGTGTAAGCGTGAAAGAGCAAGTCCGTCAGCAAAGACTGGCTGGTCACTGGCCAGCGAGTGTCCCAGGATGTGGTCAGGGCTCCGACAGCATCGTCTCAGAAGCAGATTAGTTCCTCCTGGGGTGTCAGCCGCTCAACTGTCCCATATCAAGAGTTCCAGGCTGGGACGTTTCATAACTGGCTCCACCGTGGGCGGGAAGGTCCAGCATGTCTCTCCCCGGGGAGCTGAGCGCAGTTTCTGTTCCCACCACCTTTCCCCAAGCAAACGACTGTGAAGTCGCCATGCGCCTGCGGCTGTGACAGCGTCTACCCTGACAAGGGCCTCAGAAGATCACACCCTGGTTGCTTTTCCCTAATGCATTCATAATATCTGCTTATCGTCAAACTCAGAAAATAGAAGGTAAAGTTTTGCAGAAAACTTCACCATTTGTGACAGTGAATGCTGGGACCTCCAAGTTGGTGGTGGGCTGGGGAACAGCCCATGGATCCCATAAGACAAAAACTGGCCACGAAACCAAGGTCCAGGTTACAGGAAATTCAACATCCACCGAGGGCAGCCCTCCAGCCTCCTGCAAAAACTGTATAGAGGCAGGCAGGCCGCGGACGATGCGGTGGCATGCCTTGCTCTGTCCCCGCCAGCCTGGCACACATCTGTACCTTCTAGTCCTCCAGGGGGCCAGGCCTACCCAGGGGGGCTGGGTCCCAGCAAACACACACTGCTCTCACTTGCTGAGTCCGGCCCCCACTGCAGTCCCGTCTCCTGGGTTGGGGAGCCAATTTTCACATGTCGTGTGTGCCGGAGTCCAGCTCTGGTGAACAGGTTGAGAGACGAGTCCGAAAGAGCCTTGAGATAAAGAAATGGCAGGCACAACGTAGAGTTTAAGAGAGGAGGCCCCAGGGGACATAAGGTTTTTTTGTACAAGCTCAAGAGTCCTGAGTGTCCGGGGCAACTTCTTATTTTTTAAAGATTCATTTATTTATTTGTGCATACAGAACTGGGGTACAGGCCAGAGGTGCAGGGGCGGTGAGAGGCTTCACCAGAGACAGAGCGGGGAGCAGAACAGGCAGATGGATGAAGTACACCGCTGAGGGGAGCAGCAGGCGGGTCAGGAGAGGTCTGCCGCGCCGGGTGGGTCACCTCTGCGGCAGGGATCGAACTCCTGCGGAAGTGGCTTTAGCTTCTCAGGGCTGTGCTGTAACCCGCTGCGCCACCAGGGAGGGCCCGCAACTCACTTTTATGGAGACAAACTGCCCCCTCCCCTTCAGGTTAGGTACAAGATGGTGATATAACCTTTTTGGTATTTAGCATTAATGAGGCACACATTCACCACCAAGGATCTGCTTTATCAAGTTGTTCTGTTCCCACGCCTGTTTCTCCTTGAAACTCAGCTTTGCTGATACAAAGAAGGACATCACAGTCTGGACACAGGCCAGTCTTCCAGCCCATGCTGACCAGGCTTCCAGGCACGACCTTGAGACTTTCCTTGCTTCAGCACTTAAAGCCTTCGGAGTCTCTGACACATGTGCTCATCATTTGCCTCCCAAGATGGTCCTGCCTGCAACTAAACTGGACTGACCTGGCTTCACGGAAGAATGTGGATCCTGCCGCCCACCTACTTGACCTTGGCTTCCTATTCCCATCAGTGAGAGAAGCACCAGAACCTTCCTCCCAATGTTGCAGTCTGGGTAAATATCAACCTACCGCGCAGCTGCTGCCGAGTAAATAGGTGTTTCCTTACTTTACAAACACTGATTTTTCATTGTATGGATCTTTCCAGCGGACTTAAGAAATTCCCAGTATCATCTTGAAGGTCTGGCGTTTGTGATGAATCGAGAGACCTTTAGTTCCGCTGTGATTTGCTAATAAACTAAACAGCTTGAAAACACATTTTTGTAAGACACTTTTCTGGGGAGAAACATCTGGATCCCTCTCATCATTCACTTAAAAGTGATCCTGTCTGTGCCTGTAGCAAGATAAAGAATGTACAAGGAGATTCTCGTGGCCATGGTTACATTTTGTTTATAAGAAACATCCTTATTTGGCTAAAACAGACATGTGGTGAAAAAATCGTTTGTCAGTTCCCACCCCAGAAGCAGGTTAGAGGTTCATTTAGCAGGGACTGGACACACTTAGGTTAGATCTCCCCTCTGCAAGAGAAAGCAGTTTCAGAAACTTTGTCTCCATCGCCCTGAGAACTAATGGCCATTAAGAATTCTGAGAGGAAGATCTCTTCAATAGTAATGATCTACTGGGAAAACTAGGGGGTGGGGGGAGGTGATTTTTGAAGTTTGCTGCCTTCTCAGATATGATATCAGATGGCCAACATTTTTTCTTAGAACACAGCTTTAATTTTAAAATGAAAAAGAGTGGGATGATAAGACATAACAGAGGATCTGGCTTATGGACTCATTTTTTGATGGAAAAGTTCTATTTAAATTTAAATTAAAATTTTTCAGAGATATATTTATGGTTTCAGCAAAGTCAGTGTGGTCCAAAGTTCACTAATTCACAGTGTTTGAAAGTTCATTGATTTCAGTCGTGTTCTTGAGGTTTGACCAGCTCCACTCTGGCCTTCTGCAAGGAGACATGTCTCCAGAAAAAAAGGCTTCGGGTTTTCTTAAAGTGTGTGATTTCCTATTAAAGAGAAGCTTCAGCCTTGTATTCTGTTCTGACAAACCCAGCTACGTGCCTGGATAGGACCCATATTTGCTGCTGTTATATCAAGAAATCTATGTTTTCTTTGAGGAAGATGCTTAACATTCAAAGAAAATGTTACATCCAGAAACTTACAGCTTGGGGTGGAAAACTGACCATTCTAGTGAGGTACAGGTGGCAGCATTTCTAGAAGAGGTTTTGCCAAAACGATTTAGACTTTTCAATGGGACGAGCCTTGGAAGCTGAGGTGTTAGGACTTTTGGGTGAACGGTTATGTGGTTGACAAAAGCATCTATACATGGTGTGAACCTCCACTCATTTCAGCCAGCACATGCAAAGCGGTGCAAGGCTGGCTAGAGGTGAGTTTTAATTCTCAAATAAAGGCATGGCCTCAAGTATTCGCTCTACTCAGATAATCTCCCAAGACCCTCTTCCAATAGGTTATAACTTTACAAAGAATTTTCAGGGAGATGATCTTTAAAAATACACATTTTCTTATGGTCAATTTTTCTAACAAGTTTGTTCTGAAGGAGTTAGCGCCACCCTGTGGTAGGATTTTCTTGCTTTTATTTTTAAGTAATATTTGATTCCAAAAGTGTTTGGCTGCAAGTAACAAAATCTCATAGGTCTAATTTTGGTTGTTTGCTTGCAGTAACAAGAAATTCAGAGGCAGACAATTAAGAGCTGCTTCAGCTGCATGTGGATATCAGCAAGAGTTAAGCTTCTTCTCCACCTTGCTTCTTCATCCTTACAGTATATGGTTTTGCCTCATGGCCACAACATGGCTGCTGAATCCCCAGGCATCATGTCTGTGTTCCAGGTAGAGAGCAAGGACAAGGGACCAAAAAATATGTGATTTATTCATGTCAGAAATACAATTAAAGGCAAAAGACAAATTGCCAGGTATTAAACAACACCGTAATATGTGACAACAGTTAGGATCTTAATTAAAAAAAAAAAAGATACTCTTAGCATCAAGAAGATCTCCTCTGGAAAATGAGCAAAGAGCATGACATCATGTGGCAAATAAACATAAGAAAACACTGTTATCTGTATTCAATAGAGGGAATACAAATAAATGTAAATTAACAAGTATGTACAAGATATGTTGGGGTACCCTCACAAACTGCCTCTTGTTCTGCTAGTGAAATGTGAAATCAGCATTGGAATCATAATGATCAATGTTCATCAAACATCAATCTGTCGAAACCGACTCTGAAAAGTTTGTGTCCAAAATACACAAGAACTTATTTACAAGGATATTTATTATGATATTAACTATGATGGTAAGAACCTGACAGCAATCAACAAAATCAGTTAAAAAGAACAATTAAAATGGTCTAAGCCTCCTGAATGACATTGAAAAATGATCCTAGATAATTTGAAGATTTTGGAAACAGTTTACAAAACAACAAATTTAGTATGTTGCCAATTTCATTAATTTGCTTACATTCCTATGAAGATAGAAAACATCTGAATAATATTTTATTAACAGTGGTGATATCATGGGTAAATACTCTGTCCATCCCTGATTTTTCCTGTTTTTCTGATTTCTCATAAAACAAATGCATGCTGCCAGTAACCTGCGAAAAATCAAACACACATGTATGCCAGCACATACGTGTATGCCCAGGTATGCACACATGTATGTATGTCCATATTCCCCCTGAAAACTGATAGAGTTTCCAAGAAGAGTCTCATGAAAATAATGTTAACAATTTTACCCCAAAAAACAGCTTTGTTAAAACTCCCTGCCATGTGTCTATCTTCCTCTTATTTTAAAACAAGATTTTGTCCTGGTTATTCCAGTTACATACAAGCAGTTGGGGGTGGGTCTACCTCCTTGCGTGCCACACCTGGTGCGCAGTGGTTTCTCCAGAATTATTTGTGGGAAGGACGAATCCATACACAATACAGATGGAGACAATGGTCTAGCCCTTTGCTGATCATTTTCTTGCCTAATTCAGAATCCGTCTAAATAATTATTGGTCTTGCCATTTAACTGCTTTTAGAAATATCTTAACATAACTATTCTAAAAACAAAATCATTATTCCTGACAGATGCTTGCTAAAATTTAATTGGTTTAACACCTCTCGTCCCATATAGCAAGTTAATATATTTAACTACTCGGGGTCACGTTTTGCAATTAATTCTTTCCAGAGTGTTCACTGTGGTGCTTGTAGCTTAAATCCAGGTGATTCACAAGAGCATCATCGAGGTGTTCAAGCAAGACAACCACGCTGGGAGGCAGCCCCACCTGTGCTGGAAATTTTTGAGGGTAAAATTACCAGGGCTCTGCTCAGTAATGGGGAAACTTGGGGAGTTCGCTGGTCAATCAGCGATGCCAGAAGTTAGGAGAGTGCAAGAGAGGATGAGAGAGGGAAAAGGGGAGAGGAGAGAGGGGAGGGGCAGGGGAGAGGGGTGGAAGGGAGAGAGGAGGGAGGGAGAGGGGAGGAAGAGAGAGAGGAGAGAGGGAGAGAGGAGGAAGGGAGAGGGGAAGGGGAGAGGGGAGGGAGGAGAAGTGAAGGGGAAGGGAAGTGAAGGGGAGGGGAAGTGAAGGGGGGAGGAGAAGGGAAGAGAGGAGATTATCTTCTCAGACATGCAATGAGAAAAGGGAGGTGTGCATGCCTGTCACAAACCACCTTTTCCTCTTACTGTAAAGTAATAAAAACAAACAGCATCCTAACCTCTCTGCTGGGGAAAGGGCTGCTGTTTACAGATAAACAGAGACCTGCTGCCTGTTAGGATCCCAGTAACAAAATTCAGTCAGAAGATTGAAAACACAATTGTGTTTACCAATCAGCAGCGACATGCCAATGTCATGTTGGTGGCAGAAGGCAAAGGTCATGTTTACTGCAAG
>NW_004567123.1:32543126-32550740 GCF_000260355.1 Condylura cristata | reverse complement strand
GGGAGGGAGGGAGAGGGGAGGGGAGAGGAGAGGGAGGGGAGAGTGCCGGCTCTGTGGTGGTCTGCTGTCAGCAGAAGGGCCACTGAGTAAGACAGTGAGGAGGCCTGAGGCGGAAGGTGTCAACGCCCAGTGGCTCTCTGCTTCCCTAACAAAGCATGGTCCAGTCACAACCCCAACTTTGGGAAAGGCCACAGCTGTCCTCAGAAGGGATAGTCACCAACATTTGTTGCTATGTTTTTAATGTGGGCCATTCTCACAGGTGGGAGGTGGTGTCTCACTGCGGTTTGGTTTGCTTTTCCCTGATTACAGGTGATGCTGAGCATTTTTCCGGTGCCTGTTGGGCCATTTGCATCTCCTCTTTGTAAAGGTGTCTTTTTAGCGCTTCTGCCTATAATGAATATATTTTTAATTTGCTTAAAAAGTACACTTAAAGTACAATTTTAAAAATATTGCTACTTTATAACAGATCCTTGAGAATTTAGGGTTTGACATTCTAATTTAAAAAAAAAAAGGGACATCCACTTTCTTCCTGTGACCTAGTTCTTGTCACAAGTCTGTTGAAACTTCCTGTAGAGAGAGTACATTCATTTTCCTGTAACTCAACTGTCCCAGACCAGTAACAGAGTAACAGAATCTAGACCCTGGGGTGACCAGCTGAAGGCCGTGTCCAGTGACTCTACACTCTGGTATTCATGAGTAATGACCGTCATCCAGCTTACACAGGCCGCCTGGTCTCCTCCTCCGCTGGCCAGGGTTCGCCTGAGCAGCCTGCCCGGCCTTGGAGAAGTGAAGGGATTTGACTAAAACGCAAGGCAGTTTCTGCTTGGCTCCCCCCTGGGTGAGCAGCTCTGTGGGAAGCCGGATGCTTGGGTGTGAAGCCACCGCAGAGGCTTGTGGGGGAGGGGAGGAGGCGCCACGTTCTAGAAACTGACACTCCAGCCCACAGCCACAGGATGCGCCGCATGGACCGGCTGCCCCAGCTCCACATGGCCAGGGACTGCGGGCTGCAGGCCTCAGCCGCAGCATCGTGTCTGCAACTCAATGACTTCACTGCACCAGAACCGCCAGCTAAGCCACTCCTAACTCCTGCCAGGAGACACAGTAAACTGCCTTGCAGAAATTGGTAGGTGTTGGCAGGGATGTGGAGAAACTGGAATTCTTGTGCACCGCTGGTGGAGTATTCAGTGGTGCCGTCGCTATGGAAATGAGCATAAATAATCCGAAGGTTAAAAGTAGATTACCACATGCTCGAGAAACGCCACTTCAGGACACACACACATATATGAGTTGAAAGCAGGGGTCCCAAGAGACCGGGGTGCACCCATGGGCGTAACAGCACTGTCACAACAGCCAAAAGGTGGAAGCCGCCCAAGTGGCCACTGCAAATGGAAGGACAACATGCGGTGTGTCCACTACTGGGATCACCCAGCCTTTACAGAGACTTTCTCGCGTAAGTTACAACATGGCTGGACATTTTGCAAGGTGAAATTGTCTAGTTGCAAAAAGACAAATGCTGTATGATCTCACTTGTACAAGCATCTAGAAAGTCAAGTTTATACAAAAATGAATGATGGGGGCCCTCCCTGGTGGCGCAGCGGGTTAAAGCACAGCACTGAGAATCTAAAGCCGCTTCCGCATGAGTTCGATCCCCGCCTGCCCCGGAGGTGACCACATGGCGTGGCAGACCTCTCCTGACCCGCCCGCTGCTCCCCTCAGCAGTGTACCTCGTCGATCTGCCTGTTCTGCTCCCCACTCTGTCTCTGGTGAATCCTCTCACCCTCCGCATCTCTGGCCTGTACCCCAATTCTGTATGAATGAATAAATAAATCTTTAAAAAAAAATGAATGATGGTGTCCAGGGACTGGGGGGGAAGGAAAGAGGGGTACTATTGCTTATTGATTGTAGAGTCTCCCCACCCCTAGGAGATGTAGATTCCACCTTCAGAGAGCTTAAACGCTAATGACAGGTTAATCACTAATTGGAATGAATTTTCTTGAAAGGGCTGCAGCACAAATTACCCCAGCAGTTAGTGGCTTAAACAAAACTCCTATTTATTATTTGTTTAAAAGTACTTATTTTATTAAAGCATTTCAGGATTGATGAATTCTGTGGACCTTAGCATCTACCCTCTATCATTCTTAAGTGTACAGTTCAATGCTGGTAACCACATTCATTTTATTGTGCAACCAGCCACCAGAATTCTTTTCACTGTATAAAACACTTCTGGATTCTTCACTTAGTCCTACTTTCTGGGTGTGGAGAGGAATCTTCCATTTCCTGGGATGTTACCTAATCTAATATTGGGGAGATTAGGCCATTCATTTCTATAACTGTAGGATTTTTCTTTGCAATCATAACAGAATAGAAAAGTGAAAATTGCTCAACTAATATGCATTTTTATCTCCCATAACAGTATCAGGAGACTCATTGTTCCAGAATCGCTTTCGTGGTCCCCAGCGTCAGGACCCTGGAGGCTGCTCCTTTTAAGGCAGTCGAGCTTTCTGTACACTCTTCCTGCCTCTTAGCCATTTTCCTTTGGACGGGTCATTTCCTTGTCAATTTCTAGGAGCTCTTTATATATTAAGAGCTCAACTTTGGGTCTGGGTTGAAGGTTTCAATCTTGTCTGGATTTTCAATTGACGATCACTTTGCTTTCAGTATTTTTGATTATGCACATTTTAACAAGATGCTTAAATGTATCCATATACTATAGTTGCTGAATGAAAAACACTCTGCTCCTAACCCAAACTTACAAAACAATATCTCATCGTTTCTTCTAGTGAGGTGTGATTGTTTTTAACATGTAAACACATTTGTTTTTTACATTCAAGTTTTTATTGATTTTTTAATAACCTTTGTATTGCG
Source organism: Condylura cristata (assembly GCF_000260355.1). NCBI lineage: Eukaryota > Metazoa > Chordata > Mammalia > Eulipotyphla > Talpidae > Condylura > Condylura cristata. The sequence goes on along the minus strand of NW_004567123.1, from coordinate 32,547,875 downwards.
ATCCCATTAGTTTGCACTGCACGATGTGTCAGGAGCAATACTTCAACCCTCAATACATATACACCACCACAATGCCAGTGTAAAAATCACTGGTCATTTATCTTGGTATACAAACTTGAGGTACAGATCCAGTTAGATTTCTCAGACAAGATCCTATACCACTTACGGAATAGTCCATATTTCCACCGTATTCCCACTTGAGGTCACAGTCTGCTAACCTGTAACACCTGCCCCAATTTCCCTTCACAACCTCAGAGGCTTAGGACAGCTTTAGGGCCACTCATTCAACAACCTGTAGCTGTAGGTTTTAGAGTCCGCCTCAGCAAACTATTGGCCATGGGCCAGAAGTGTTTGTAAATAAAGTTTTATGGGAACACAGTTGTGTCCACTGACCTGAGTACCTTCTAATGGCGCTTTTGCACAAGAAAGGCGACACCAAGTAGTTGCAACAGGACCAAAATAGCACAAGTATTGACTGGCCAGTCTCTAAACAAGTTTTCCAACGCCTGCTTGCAAGATTTACAGAGTCCCGTAAGGTTCATTAAGCCCACTAAAGCCACAAAAATCCAACTGGACATGATTATCTATTTCACCAGAAAAGAACATAAGGTGTGGTCACCGGAAAAGAACATAAGACGTGGGGAGGTTAATTCAGGATGGGCAGAGCCGCCTTCACCCCGCATCGTGAGACTTCAGGTGCACCAGTGTTTCTGTGTCTGGTGCTGACAATCCTCCCCCATACCTTCATTCTCTTGCCAGTAGTCCTGTGAAGAAAATCCAAGCCCCGTTTCACAGATATGAAAGCTGAGTCCCAGAGAGGGCCAGTTCTGAAGTGCCCACAGCCTCCCATGGGCGGAGCTGGTGTCAGAACCAGGATATCCAGCCCAAACCTGAATCAGCTCCCAGCTCCCTCCCCTGAATAGCTGCGCCTCCCCGATTCTTTAGCCTACCTTAACATGGCTCTCTTTTTTAATTATTGATGTTTGCCCCAAGGAAACATAATGAAACTCAGGGCTGGGAAGAAAAGGGAGGAGGGGCTCGATTTTAAATGCAATTGGACTAAATACCTCCCTCTGAAGCAAAACAGAATCTTTTGAAAAGCACAATCAAAAGCGACCCTGAATGTCTTCCCGCTTGGGCAGCTCACCAACACAATTGAAAATCCTTCCTTCTTCCTTCTAGCCAATTCTGAAAAAGCTGCAGCACTGCGCTCTGCATTCACTTCTCAAGGCAACGTTTGCTTGCTGCAGCGGCCATGCGGTTCACGCTGAGACCAGAAAGAGGGATATTAAGCGTATTTTTTAAAGCTATCTTTTTAATAAACTGTATCCATAATATCTGAGCGATTCACACTATTCCCCCACAAGCTCTGTGTGTTTCTCCCCCACTGGCCCACTGGCTCAATAAAGTCGCATCTTTCTGTTATTAATAAGGCAGTTCACCTCCGGTACTTCTTTAATTTCCTGTATTTTTTCCAACACAAAGTTAATTTACTTTATCCCTTATCCCAAGAATGATAACAGGGTTTCTATAAAAGTGAACATCCATGATCAAAGAGAAACTGTATTATAAACAAATTATTACAACTGGGCTCCCTTTGAAATAGTTTAACTTAATTAAGCTCCGACACTTTTGGCAAAGGTTTAAAAACTTGAGAGTAATTGAGGAGCCTTTCCAGTTTGGCTGGGGTTCTTCTTTTCATGTTCAAGTGGGGGGAAGGGAGTTTACTTGGTTGCACTGATAGTATTTTTAGTTGCTAGTTTTTAAATAAGAGATATTAGGCAAAATTGAATTTGTTTGGGGAATGATGGAGTTGTTACATAACGTGATTACCGAAGTGGTTACATGACTATAAACATTTGTCAACAAACAGACTTGTACTGCCAGAGAGTTGAATTGTACTGTGCGTAAATTTTATGTCTATAAACCTGACTTTAACAAAAAACTGGATTCTGACTGAGTTGAGTTGAAAATATTCTCAAGAGGTTTTTGAGGCATTGTCTTTAGTGACCAAAGTGAAGAAAGTAACCATAAGTGAAGTGAGTAACCGTGACCTACATAAATATTGATTAATAGAAGATTTGACTGATGAAAAATGATTATAATCTATATATCACTTATTTCTCTCTATCAATCTGGAACCATTGTTAAAAATTGGGGGTAGAAGAAGCAAAGTAAAGCAAAAAGTGCTAATCAGAGCACAACAGTGACAGCTGAAGCTGTGGCATAAGCTCCTGTAATAAATGGTGAAACATCTCGTTAAGATAAACAGTAATTGATGTTCATTGACCCCTTCATTGGGCCAGGTGTGAATCTAAGCACTTTGCACATATTATCTCATTTAATTAGTACAAAAACTCTATGCAGTAGGCCAGGGATCCCACTTCTAATCCTCGCTCCCAGAGTCCGCTCAACATGGCGGCCAACTTCCCTCAGGGCAGGCGGACGTGCCACAAGGGAAGTGACATCCCAGCTACTCATCTCCGGAGTAGCGGCCCATCACCAGCACCATCTTAGAAGCAAGTCCATGAGTCAGCCCACCTTCGGAGAGAGAGTTTAGGAGCAGACACTGAACATGAGAATGTGGTGGTGGAGGGGGGGCAGTGGGGGCCATTTTGGAGGCTGCCTGCCCAGAAGTTACTACATTGCGTGATACTCACAGAAGGATCTAGAACTGCACCATCAAATAAAACAAAACCTGATATTTCTGTAGCAAAACGTTTGAATGCTCATGCTACAGGGGATCAATAATGGCTATTTTTTAAAAAGCTCAATTTATATCATGTTTTGCATAGAGATGAGCTATAAAAAATCCAGATTTCTATTTTTACCCTCCCCCTCTTTGCAGATAGGAAACCAAGACACAGGTGAAGCAGTTGCAATGGATGTATGTATCTTCTTAAACCCTCACAACGGTGCAAACCCACACACCTGTCACGTGTCAATGGTGATTGCAGAACATTGAGAGTGGGGGGTGCAGAGTCACATATGTCTCTAAAACTTGGTCACAAAATCAGGTGGTAATACTCTTCCTGATTTCTAAGTCAATTAAACAATGCTTAGGGAAATAATTTTTAAGTCAATAAAATAATAATTTTAAGTTCCTCATAAAGCATTTTTGATGCAAAAACCATACTTTGGGCAGCTTTGTGTGCACTTAGTGCTTACTACTCTGTTTGTTTCCTGTTATATCACAAAATGGGAGGATTAGAGAAAAGACTAAGAAGGACGGAAAAAAAGAATGACCGGAAGAATGAGACAAAATTCATTACATTAGATTCATTATGTCAGCTTACATATGGTTGGGAGCAGTCAAGAGGCAGAAATGAACCCAGATGCATGGCAGGGTGTGAGGAAGAATTTCGATTTGATGTGGTCTTGGAGCGAATTAGTAATCAACACCCCTGCATTTATTCATTTTTTTTTATTATGGTCTATCTATCTATCTATCTATCTATCTGTCTCTATATTTTTTTTACAACGTTCATTCAACACACGCCGTCATTTAAAGGTTGAGCAGCCAGTCAAGCTGAAACTTTATTTCTGCCTTTGAAGTGATTCGTTCTTTCCTGGTTTGCACTGATTCCTAATCAGAACTTTAAATCTGTATTGAAATATTACATGATAGAGTGAGTTAGTCCTTTATTTTAGGCTTTACTTTTTATGACCTGTTTAAACAGATAAAAACTGACTTTAATAACTGCAAATGTTATTACATATACTGAATGGCCCCACTTCCGATTCGGTATATGTTTAACAAATTAAGCATTTCCTCTGTATGACTAAATAAAGCGCTTATCGAGGAAAGCTGAGAAATTCATACAATCTCCTTCAATGGACACTAATAAGCCAAAACGCCATTACTTCTATTGTACACCACCTCGACTCCAAATATACTCCTGTCACAATCTGAAATGGCTCTGAGATTATGACATGCCAAATATCTCTTTTAAGTAAATTTTAGAAGCCAGAATAGAAAAAGGAAATCCACAGCCAATTTCAAAGATAGCCAAGGCTGTCTTGTTATGACTCAACCTCCCACTAGGTGGCGATGCTTCTCAATGATTTTTAGATATTTTTGTAAAGTACAATGGGCTTTTCACAACACTTGTGCTATGCCTGTCGTTGGCCTCAAAAAGCTCCTTAGCACTACATCTCGCCCCCCAACTCTTTTATCAAGAAGAAAGAACTCCTGAGTAGGTTCTTCCTAGCAATGTATTCTTAAGGCAGCAAGGTGGGATGAGATTAGCAAGAAGTAGCAATTGATTGAGATGGTTTGGAATGGAACCCAGCCTTCCTGGGCTCAAATTCCAGCTCGGCTACCTATGGCTGTGTTACCTAGGGCAGATGGCCTCACCTCTCTGCGTCTTAGCTCCCTCGTCTATAAAGGAGCCACAATAACGGTCCCTACCTTAAGGGCTCATGGGAGGACTAAATGCCTTGGGCTGAAGTAAAGCTCTTAGAATTGCGCTGAGCACACGGCAGACATTACTTGGGGTTGCTACCTATCCCTAAGAACACCCCAAGAGCCTGGCTACCTCTGCCAGGGCCATGTCCCACTAAACCCTGCCAGCAGCACTTCAAGTAGATTGGACCCAACCAGCAGGGGCCCATATTACCCATGAGGACACCAAGGCCAAATAAGTAAAATGACCTTCCCAAGGTCAACTACTTCACTCTACTCATGTTCCCAACTTCTATATGACTCCATAGAGGTTGAGCAATATAAGCAATAAAAATCAAGAAATG
>NW_004567123.1:32523978-32542781 GCF_000260355.1 Condylura cristata | reverse complement strand
TCTGTCTCTGGTGAAGCCTCTCGCCACCCCTGCACCTCTGGCCTGTACCCCAGTTCTGTATGTACAAATAAATAAATCTTTAAAAAAAAATCAAGAAATGCATAGCTCAAGCTAAGAGATAATAACAACTGCACGCCAAAAACCAGTGTTTTTCTGTTTTCCCTTCTTCAGCATCCTTCCATTATCTGCCCTTCCCCCCCCCCAATTAAATGTTTGCCTTAACATTTATTTCTAAATGCGAGGGAACTATCGTCTACATCCTCTAAAATTCTTGATGTAAGGTTTGGAGGTGAACTTGAGACATTCCACTAAAAAAGGTCAGACTGTTTAAAAGTCAAGAAGAGATGATTCTGCACAAGGATAAAAATAGAATTCCAAATCCTCTACAACCCCCCCAAAAAAAATCCACCACCTTCCAAAAGCTGGGTTTTTTTCCTTATCCATCCTTGAAATGACCTTGGTTTAATTACCTGCATCTCAGTGAAGGAATCTACATAGAAAGTGAAGGTTAATTAAAGAAGGATCTTTTCTCTGGCTAAACCCACCAGGCAGTGGCTGACAGCGAGAGCCGACCACTGGATTATCGTATATCTTATTAGAAGTGGTTGGACAGATGAGCTCACTTTGGACCAGCAGATGAGAGGAAATATTTGGTGACGATGGCTATTAGCAGTGCCTGCACATCTCACCTACATGTCACCACACCTGACCTCACACAAGCCGCAGTGTTAGACCCAAGTAGAAATAGATTCTAAGTGGGCTTAGAGATCTGCCTGCCCGCTGCACAGTTAGGTCCACATAACTCCTAGAATTTCTCTTGGCATTGCTTCTCATCCATATGTATTTGGAACTGAGTTGTTCTAGAAACAGGGTTTTTTTGCACTCAGTACTGGTGGCATTCTGGACCCCAGTGTTTCCTCTGGGCTCTGTCCTGTGTGTGGCAGGCTGTTAGTCGTGCCCTGGACTCTAGCTACTTGATGGTGGTGGCAGTCCAGCCCAAGCTGTACCAACCAAAACTGTCTGCAGACATGGCCCGAGGTACCATGGAATGTAGTGTGGCCCCTGCTGGAGAACTGCCAATTTATAAGATAATTTATAAATAAGTTTTAGGGTTTTCGTATTAAAATAATTTCCGATTTAGGGCCCTCCCTGGTGATGCAGCGGGTTAAGACACAGCACTAAGAAGTTAAAGCCACTTCCGCATGAATTCAATCCCTGCCCCAGAGGTGATCCACATGGTGCAGCAGACCTCTCCTGACCAGCCCGCTGCTCCCCTCAGCAGTGTACCTCCTCACTCCGCCTGTTCTGCTCCCTGCTCTGTGTGTGGTGAATCCTCTCACCACCCCTGCACCTCTGGCCTGTACCCCAGTTCTGTATGTATCAATAAATAAATCTTTTTTTTAAAAGATTTATTTATTTATTTATTTGTACAGAACTGGGGTACAGGCCAGAGATGCGGAGGGTGAGAGGATTCACCAGAGACAGAGCGGGAAGCAGAACAGGCAGATCTATGAAGTACACTGCTGAGGGGAGCAGCGGGCGGGTCAGGAGAGGTCTGCCGCGCCATGTGGTCACCTCCGGGGCAGGCGGGAATCGAACTCATGCAAAAGTGGCTTTAGTTTCTTAGTGCTGTGCTTTAACCCGCTGCACCACCAGGGAGGGCCCAATAAATAAATCTTTTAAAAAAAAACAATAATAATAATTTCAGATTTAGAAAAAGCAGCTGCAGAGATAATAAAGTCGCCTCTTCACCCAGGCAGGTTCTCCAAATGTTTCCATTCTACACAACCAGAGTCCACTCACAAAAAGCAGGACATTCACACTGATATAATACTCTTAGGTAACTTCTAGATCTTTCTCAGATATCAGCAGTGTCCCACCAATGTCCTCTCTTGGTCGGAGATCTAAACCTGGATCACGTGTTAGTTGCATGGAAGTGTCTAGGTCTATTTACTCATCTCCCGTCTGTGACAGTCCTTCTCATCTTGATGACCTCAACCTTGATGTTTGAAGGTCAGGAACCAATCAGATGTTCTGCAAAAACTTCCCTCAACAAAGGTTTGTCTGATGTTGACTCATGATTAAGCCAACGTTTTGCGTTTTTTACAATCCAGAGGTGCTTTGTCCTCCAAGCGATGCATCAGGACACTCAGTTGCGTGAGTACCTTGAGGGTGGGTTGGGTGCAGCCTTGTTGATTCTTCACTGTCAGGTTCCCATACTCTTTAAATAATAATAATATATTCATGACGTCATCCTTAATATTTGAAGGACCCGTGGTTTCCCCGTGTGCTAAGCACCACGCCCCGCCCCCACCCTACCCACCCCCAGCAGACCCGGGTCCAGGTCTTCAAGAACATCCTCCCAGAACTGGCTGTTGAGAGACCAGTCTCCTCCTACACACAGCGCTCTCCACGTCCCCTTGATCTCACTCGCTCATTTTATTTTTTTTTTTAAGATTTATTTATCTATGCTGCCAAGAACTGGGGTACAGGCCACAGGTGGGGGGTTGAGAGGATTCACCAGAGACAAGGTGCAGAGCACAACCGGCAGATCCACTGAAATCCACGTCTGAGGGAGAGACAGGAGAGCTCTGCTGTGCCCTGTGGGTCACTCCCTGGCTGGGGATGGAACGTGGGTCATGGTGGCCACTGCCAGGTTCGTAGCACTGAGACTTTAACCCCTGCACCACCAGGGAGGCCCCGCACTTGTTTTCTTAAATAAAAGCTTAGCCCGCATGAGCTTGACTAGGAGAATCAGATGTCTCTCATATTCTCACTCAACTCTGTGCTGATTAACAAAACTGGGAATGCATACCGGTGCCATAGAAGCTCCAGTGCGAGGCCACCCTTAGCTCAGTACGAAAACACTCTCTTCTTTGGAGTTTTTGTCCTTTGTTTTCCAAGTCCCCTGAAGCCAAACAATCTATGTTCAAATCATTCAGTTTTCAATCCACTCCCACTTTATTCTTTCTAAAATTAAATTTTTCTGACTTGAAGAGCCGCACATTGTTGAGAAATTGGCTTTTGATGTTCTCTGAGCTCTTCACAGCAACCATTTTTAAAAATAAACCTGGCTCAGTTTTGTTGTTATCTTTGCTAGTCTTATCTTTGTGGGGAGCCCTTCAAGGCAGGTTTGGTTCAGTCTTCAAGATCTTTGGTCTTTAAAGATGGTTTAGGTCTTTGGTCTAAAAGATCAATACAGATAGTCACCCAGTAGCTACTTAGCAAGGTCTTAGGTTCCGAGGATGCAAAGATAAAAGCACCCTGACCCTGCCCTCAAGGGGCCCCCAGGCTCCTGAGAGGTAACAGCCTACACAGAGTGGGGTGAATGCATTCAACCCCAGGACATAGGTGGAGAAGGAGAGGGGGTGCTGAGCCCATTCTCGAAGCTTGACAGACTGCGTGGGGGGCAGACCTCAGGAGCTGAACCTTCTGAATGGGTGTTTAGATGGAAGGAAAACTCAAGGTCAGAAGAGAATCGCCAATGGGGGAAGGTTTATAACACCCTGAGGAAGTAGCTAGAGAGAGGGAGCAAGGTCACAAGCAATAGGTGATGGAATTGAAGCAGGCAGATATTGGGTGGCAAGCAGACCTGACAGCCAACAGAAGAATGTGGCGCTTCCTTGGCCTGAGAAGCGACCAGCATGAGGTTCTGAGCGGAGCCGTGACTTCCTGGTGACCTAACTGGGCATCCTGGGGGCGCTCTGGCTGGAGTAAGGTGATGAGGCCAAAGGTGAAAACAAGAAGCCCAGTCAGATCATGGCAATAAAGCATGAAGCCACATGGCAGCTCAGGCTCTGGCAGAGATCAGGAAAAGAGCTGGGATTCTGGCTATATTTGGAGGTAGAGTGCACAGAATGTCAGGTTAAATAAGAGCCTAAGGAGAGGCACAAAGTCAACGTGGTGGGTGACGTTCGTGACGTAAGCAATGAAGACCGGAGCTCCCAGTAACTGAGAGGAGGGACGATTCCTGAAGCCATCAGATGGCATCTGGCAGGCAGGTTTTGCTTTGGACATGTCAAGCTCCAGGTGCCCAAGAAATGTCTATGTGGAGATGTGGAGAGGGCAATCGGATACTGCGGCTTGGGAGGACGGTCCAGGCTGCAGCTTCTGAGCAGCGTGGACACTGTTGGCTCAGGACCTGGCATACCGCCGGAAGTCAGTGAGTGGTAAACGCACCAATGCTGTGACTCAGACAGCAGAAATCGTCACTTCCCGTTGGAGAAGGGGGGTTTCGTATCTGTATCGGTGGGTCGGTACGATGTTCACATGGGAAGAAAAGCTTTTTTTTTTTTCTTATTCCCCCCAATCTGCAAAATGAGGTGGCATGGTTCCACCTAGGGTGTTTTCTAGCTCCAAGAAAACATTAATAAACACATTTGAAATCACACATGTATGAACGTTAATTATTTACACATTCTTGAAGAGCTCAGAAGGGCTTTGTAAGGTAAATAATTTATAAACTCTTAGAAAGAGTTTCTTTTTGCACTAATTAAGGGTGAAATTTTTACCAATAAATCTTGAGGGGTTTCGGGAAGTACCGCCGCAGGGAGGAGATCAGCTCAGAACAGTAAACATGGAGGAAAGACACTGTGTGGCCCCCGGCTGGCCCGGCCATTCAGAGACTTGAGTGAGGTCCTTCTGCCTTTCCACAGCTGCCTGTGGTGAGTGAAACAGCATCCTCAGGGCCTGGCGTGTGAGAAGTCATCACGTTCTGGGGCTCAGCTTTGCAGGCACATGGTGAGAGATACTTACCATGCTCCCCAATGCAGACATGGCCCGTGGCTGGCCTCAGCCAGTGAGATGTTGACAATAACGTGTGACTTCCACGTGGAAGCTGTAGGTGGTGATGGGTCATTTGTTATGGCCTAGATATTTGCGTCATCCCCCAGATTCATGTGAAATGGAATCCCCACTCTGAAGGTTGTGGGCGGTAGGGAGCTTGAGGGGTGAGTAAGTCACGAGGATGGAGTCATCACGAGGATGAGTGGGGTGAGTGACCTTATATGAGGCTGTCGGGGGCTCTCTCGCTCCCCTGTGCCATGAGAGAAGTGAACAGTCAGTGATCTGTGACTCCGAGACTGGTTTTCACCAAATCCACCCGGCCTGAACCCTCATCTCACACTTCCAGGCTCCAGAACTGGGATGTGTGCATTTCTGTGACTTATAAGCCCCCCAGGCAACGGGGAGGGTTACAGCAACCTGAACATACCCAGCCAACGTGCTGGCTCCCTGCTGTGGAACAAGGTCAGTGCGGAAGTATGACTGCTAGGTCAGCGCAGGTCCATTGGAGACCTGGGCCTGGAACCCGCCACCCCCTTCCTGTGTGACCTGCTAGGGTCAAAGCAAGAACAGGACACGCACCTGTGCTACGTTAACCCACTAATATTTGGAGGCCACTGGTTCCCGCGACATCTATCCTCCCAAATGCCAACGTGAATGCCTGTGAATTTCCACATTGCAAATGCGCCCTCAAGCCCCACCCTTTGAGATTTTAGCCATTTCTGTTTTAAAATATAACTCCCTGGTGAACTGGGCTTCCCAAATCTTCTATGTTCATTTATAAAAAGGAAATCATGGATCCAAACCATCATTCAAATACTTTTCCCACCTCTCTGTTAAGTTAAAAATTTCATTTTCTACCTAGAGTCCTCTCTTTCTCTGGTTGCCCTCTGCCTCCATCACCCATAGGTTTTCTTGTTCGGGTTATTTTTGTCAGGAAGCAAATTTGTAGTCACTGTTGAGGTTGTCAGTTTCACAGGAGTTTGCAGGTGTGTGGGGAGAGCAGAGGTCAAGTGGATCATGGGAAACCTGGATTGTAATTGACTGAGCAGCTCCCTTCTGCACCTCAGCTTCACTCAAATAAATGTGAACAACTGCTCTTCAAGGGCCCTGCGGGGACAGACAAGTTAGCAAGCCATGAAAGGGCACGCTGCTTTGTGTGTCTCGTTACCTGCCATCTCTCTAGTGCCTAGAAAATGTGTGGCACAGAATAGACGCTAAATAAATAGTGTGATGGGAGGGCAGGAAGGAGGGAGGGGGGCAAGGAAGGGTGGAGGAGGGAGGGGGAGGGAGGAAGGAGGGAGAGAAGGAGGAAGGAGAAATGGAAGGTAGAGAAAGAAAGAGGGAGAGAGAGAGATAAAGGAAGGGGAGGGGCGATGAGGGAGATGTAAGTTCAAGAGACACAGGTGAGCAGAGGGGAGGTGCCCTCTGGGTACCCAGAGGAGGGGAGAAGGGGTGGGGGGGAGAGCCACAGGTGTGAGGGCTGCCTGGAGAATGGGAAAATACAAAGACCATAAGATACTTTCCCTCAAACAATTCTGGGAAAGTCCCACCATCATTAATTTCAGGCCATAAGAAGAATTTCTGTATAGGTCAGCAGTTGTAATGGTTCGGAAAATCTACTGTGGATGGAGGGTGACTGCTACCTATAGCAAAGGTACTGGTGTTTCCTTTAAAGCAACCAGGTGCCATTTCAATTGTTATGGTAGGTTGAGTTGGGAAAGGTCAAGGCAAAGAGAAATCAGAAAAAATAGGCTTTATTGCAACCGCGGGGCCCAGACAGGGCGGGGGTGGATGCAGCCTCTGCCTTCCACCCTACAAACTCCATTATCCTCAGAAGTCACCCCCAAAGGTAAAAGATCTGTGTTCCCATTGTTGACATTTTCTCAGTCTTAAGAACATACCACGGAGAGTTATCATTCGAAACAGCTGTTTCTGTTGATATGCAAGACAACCTAACGAAGTGTTCTTATACTGCATTGTGGCACAGATGTAGATTTATAGTGACCAAGTGATCCCCAACATCAGCACCAGTAAATACACTGGCCCCACCCTCAGGGGCGCCCGCAATTCCACACCGGGACTTGTTGTGTGCATTTGCTGGGTGCAAACAGGCAACATCACACTCCCTCACCTACCTGGGGATAGCGGACCCCACTCAGTTCAGATGAGTTTGGGGCAGCAAGGGAGGACACCCAAACAGCAGTAGGGAAAGTTTCTCAAGTCTGGAGCCGAGATGCCAGCGGTGAGGGAATCTCCGGGGAGCGGGGTCCAGGCTCCCACTCAGGGGTTTCTGCCCGGGGTATTCTCTCCCCTCTCACGATCACTTTCTGGGCCAAACCTGGTGCTCCTGCACCAGCAGTGACACCCACACTCCAGGCATCGGGGAGAAAGGGAGAGGGAGGGCGGCCCACCACCCCACCACCCCACCGCCTTGAGGGCCGTCCTCGGAAGCTGTCCCTTCCTCTGGCCACTAATTTTTATCTCGGGCTCAGAATGGCACTTGGGTGCACGGGAATCTGGCAGCCTTGCTTGGTTCTGTCCTCCTGGGCCACTCACCGATTAAAGGTCAATTATTCAGGAAGAGGAGGAAGAGCTGGAGGTGTCATTGACACTTCTGCCCGCCCCAATATGGTTTATGCCAGATTTTAATTTGTCTCACTCTGCCTCTTCTCAACTGCTAAGAAAAATAATGAGATATCTAAAGTTTTCTGAAACCATGAAACCGAACTCATTTACCTTTATAATTTTCTATTAATCTACTACCAGAATTCATTTTACATTTAATTCCAGTCTCTAACACTTTAATGCATCTCTTTAGTCTTTACACATTAGTGGTCTCCGGCTTGCCAGACTTTTTCATCTCCTTTATGTTCATTTATTTTAACTTTTAGTAGTCTTCCAGCCAATCCTTTATCCTTTTTATTACAAGAGCATGAAATTTTATAATCCCCCGGGGCTTTGTTAGTCAGCTGCTACAAGGTTCTTAACCTTCACTAATTTATTCCCTCATTTTTGACTTTCAGATCGGAAGCATGCCTTAATATTTTGTTTTTGAATACGAAAGTAACTTTTATTAAGTAGGTTTATTGCATTAATAGATTTTTATTTCTGTTTTTACAGTTATATTTAAGTTCCCTGCTAGTTAGAGTACAGATCATTTTATCACAATTTATAATGCTATATAATATAATTTATAGTTGAATCTAATAAGGCTGCCCCTAATATAATATGGCAAGAATAATTTTTAAAAACTTTACCTGAAAATCGTTTCAAATAAGCATGTATTTTTTTAACTCCCAAACAATTTACTGATATTTATTATAAGAGAAACTCCCTCAACAATAATAGCTTCTCTTAAGAAGAAAAAATAATGAAGACAGCCCCCTTTAAAATAGCACGTATGTTTTGATTTTTTATTGGTCTCATCCTTTCTCCTCACTGTTTTGATTTCTCCAAGGCAGAGAGGGAAATATTCCTCCTTCTTCACACCACTGCAAGCATGATCAATACCAACGGTGAAAATTTCTAATTCAGGTTACAGCACCGACCACTATCACATAGGCATTAACTGAGATGTATATGTGACAGTAAAGAAACACTAATAATTATAAAACACTCTCTCCTCCTCCACTGAAAATCTGGCAGGGAAATATAGAAAGCCTGTTCAAAGTGCAAGCATTAGACGTATATTTGCATCCCGGGAGAAGGAAAACCCGCAGCGTGGACTGGAGGACTTTAAAACTTCCAGGCTTTAATGCAAGACCCAGGCAGGGGAACAAGCGGTCACCAGAGGCCTGGACACTGATCATATTTCTCTTAGGCAAGAACCAGCTTTATCCAGGCCACGAGTTCCAGCACACACCTCCCCCACCACCCCGTGGTTTTATATGGGAGCTTCGGTGTCTAGTTCATGACTCTACAAATTGGCACTTGGTTCATGTGACTTGGGCCAGGTCTGTCGAACTCTTGAACTTGGCTGAGACTCCCTGACGCACCCAGAGGGTTTGGTTTCTGAGCCGGCTAGGGGACAGCTGGCTGTTGGCAGGGCACCTCAGCTCCACGTGGTTACCTCGGGTGCCACTGTAGGAGGCAGAGTGGCGAGGACAACGGGCGAGAGGTCCCAACTGTGCCTTCCACGCTGCTGCTTGGCTACGTTTGCTAGGGCCCCACTGTCTAAAGCAGGTCCTGTCCCCAGCCCAGGTCCAAATGGGACGTGGGGAAACACACCCTACCCCTCGGTGGCAGGAGTGGGCAATGGTGAGCTTGTTATTATCTCTCGCCTCATACCTCCGGCCTTCACAACCAGTTCTGGGAGTCCACAGCCCATTACACAGTCTGTCTACTCAAGAAGGGAGTGTTTACTTTGTGCCAAGTCCTATTTTCGATGTTATGAACAATGAAAACATCCTGGTGTTGTGAAGCTTTTATTCCAGGGGTGCACCGTTCCCCAATACCTTTCTGATTCCAGCCAAGGCCTCTGCCTCCCCTGCCCCCAGTAATAGGGCTCTAATGAATTTTCCCCCCATTTGATGGCCTTTCCCTCTTTTCTTTCCTTTTGGGTGTCTTCTCTTCTTCTTCTCGGGGGACTGTCAAACGTGAGGTCTCTCTTTCTTGCCCTACATTCGATCATGAGGCCCAGTCTAGACAATCAGAATATCTCGTCTGGACATGGCGAGTGGTCCAGGGTTGGGCAAGCCAACATGGCCGTTCCAATCAAAACATTCTCAAGAACTGGTGTGAAGCAATGTAAGAAAATCTAGACTCTACCTGTAGACATTATGTGAGCTGACTATGCCAAATAGTCTTAGATGCTCCCATGAGAATAAATCAACCAGAGAAAATCAGAACACAACAAAGAGAAACAGAGTCCCGGACAGGTCATTTGAGCACCTAGAAACAGCCATGCCTGAAGTCATGGGTTTGAGTTGGCTTTGGTCATCCACAGCCAAATGAATTATGAGGAACCCAATCTCTGTCAGTGAAGACTGCTGTCCCAACTTCCCAAAGCTACACAGAGCCCCTGAAAACCCTGTATGCTATTTACAGAACACCATAAATTACGCAGCATATAACCCTTTAACAAAGAGCAATTCCAAAGGTTGGTGGATTAAGCAAAAAAGGAACTATACAACACAGCTACAGTGTGACAAACATAAATGCATCTTTCCTTTAAAAAGTTATTAAGCTAAACAGCCTGACGTTTCCAATCATTTTATTAATACTCATTTGATTCTTGCTTATTGATTGGGTCACTAACAAGTAACAAGTGGTACTCTCAGATAGGCTCCAGAAAGATTTCGAGGAAGGAAAATTTAAATGAACACAGTTCAATCTAGTAAATGCTTTTTTCCTCCCAAACCAAAAATTATCAGCTTCACCTTGGTGACAGGAAATCCCCATGATCCTTTGGTCCCTACACTGAAAACCTTTTCCTAAAGAAATTTTAGAGGTTATATTAAAATAATCAATCCTTAATAAACAGCAAATTCTGCCTTTCTCTAGCCTCCTTCCCAGACAGCACTGGGGCACACTCACAGCAGCTTTTTGAAAGCACATTCACCAGACTGTGGTGCAGTCCAGCTTTTCCAGGTCCTGTACAACCTTACATGTGTACACACATGAACATGCACAGGCTTCTGAACATGCTACATCACCTTCCGGAAGAGAAAGTACATGCACTGGGACATTCGAGGTTTTCTACGGCCCCACTGTCTAAAGCAGGTCCTGTCCCCAGCCCAGGTCCAAATGGGACGTGGGAAAACACACCCTACCTCTCGGTGGCAGGAGTGGGCAATGGTGAGCTTGTTATTATCTCTGGCCTCACGGCAGCCAGCTAGCTTTGCTGGACCCGGCATTTCCCACACTTATTGATCATAGGCACCTTTTCTTTCTAATCACATCACACCTGTTCGTAATGTTCCCCAACCACCTGCCCTCAGAATAAATACTAACCCACGATCTAAAACAGGAGTCAACACACTTTACTGTACAAGGCCAAAGAATAAATAGTTTCGAGTTTGCGGGTCATGCAGTCGCCACTAACTTCTCAGCTTGACACTGTTATGGGAACAGCCACGGATGCAGTGTAAATCAGTGGGCCTGGGTGTGTTCCAATAAAACTTTGCTTATAAAAACAGATGGAGGGCTGGGTTGGGCTTGTGGGACGGTTACTTACCCTACGTCTCAACCCGCAGGAGAGGTCAAGTCTGTGGATGGGCCCGAGTCAGGCCGAGGACCCAGGATCAGACTATGTCAAAGTCATGGCGTCATTTTCATGGAAGTTCAGGTGTGTAAAGTGCACACCTGAACTTAATTTCTACATTTCCCTGAATAAAGGCACTGTGTGTGTGTGTGTGTGTGTGTGTGTGTGTGTGTGTGTGTGTGTGAATTGCGCGCGCACAATTCAAAAAATAAGTTCAGTTCGACACAGGGGCCACCATAAGTCAAAACAAAGTGAAACGGTGAAGATTAATAAACCAAGGTCATGCAGCAAACAGCACTCAGGTGCAAGGAGGAGAGATTAAAAATACAAGCCTCTTGGGAGTTTGTGAAATTTGTGGAGACAGCTCTGAAATTCCAGTGTGTGCAGCGAGGTTCAGGCCTTAATGCTCAAGGGCCAGAGAGACCCAGCGAACATCTTGTTTCCATAACCACCATAAACCTATCAGAAGGGCTCTTTTGCTTGATATTGTGTCTAAAGAGACAAAAGAAAGCTGCCATCCAGCTCACCTACAAACACACGGTTTTGCTATTGAGTTTTCAACCAGCACCTCCCATAACCAGCCACGAGAAGGCTGTGTTTTACTTTTATTGGTAAAAGGACAAAATGGAAACGAAGCCAGATAAAGAATTGGGTTCTAAACCATGCTCTGCTCCTAACAGACTGGCACCCGTGACCCAAATACTTGTTTTTACAAAATGTTCTCTACACTCACACTTGCAAAATTGTATTTTTTATTTTGCCACACTATGTTCCTTAATTTCAATTTTTACTGCATAAGATGAAGAGATCTTTGCTATTCCATCTTTTTCATCCACAGTGATGGAAGGAAGGAGAATGTTCAACTCCCTCCAGAATTCCCTTCTCCTCCATAGGGACCTAACATTTATCATGATTCTTTTTTTTTCTTAATAAAAAAGAAACGAACATTTCTTCGTCAGGTGGAAGATTTTAGTCATCCTGACACCAAGCTTTCACGCAGCAAAAATATTACTAATACTATTTTCCCTCTGAAGTGCATTTGTTATCAATATGCAGTTAAGCTGGTGATCAAGTCTCGCTAGGAGAGACACCTGCACTGCATTTTCTATCTGTTTAATACCTCAGGGATCCATCACTTAATAATTTAGTGCTAAACCATTTAGCATTTTAGCCCATCATCGCTTATATTACACACAGGATTTCAGTAATGTCTGATAAAATTATGTGTTAGCTGCCGTATGTGTGTGTAAAACTTAATAAGTCTTCTTTCCCCCCTCAAGTTTAATAACTGATTTTCTTACATTTATGGATGTGAAATTTTATTGCTCATGGATATAGTTTGAACCTAAATCTTCATATCTTATAAATTGATTTTTAGTTTCCTTTTTGACCTTATGAATTTCAATCAGACACTGACCTCTTATTGCTCATGAATCTGACTGATTTAATGCCTTATAACAATAATAGTGGAGAAAAGCATTATCATAAGAGCCCACAGGGTTTGCAGAGACCCATAACTAGATCTTGGAGGCCTCAAGCAATAATAATTCTTGACCTAAGACCATTCTCGAAAGCCGGCATTCTTTACTGCTCTGAGAAGGCACGTCCTGGCAGCTGCTTCACCAGTGTGAGCTCTGGGAAAAATCTCTAAAAGAGACTGGCTCACAATTGTCTCGAGATCAACCTTGCGCATAAACCCGTCATGGAAGGGCCTGAAAGCTAATTTTATCTCTTTTCTACCCTGATTGGAAGGTAAAGAGAAACAACATACACTGCCTATGGGTGGGGCATTTTAAATATTTACCTTGCTAAAAAAATGAAAAATTAATATTAATTGTCTCTACAGATTGCATTGTTACTACTTGATGACTCGTCTCATATTGTGGCGACAGAGTCTAGACTCTAAATGGAAGGACTGAAGGATGTTTCCTTTGTTTCCCTGGCTCTGCTAATTTAATTTAATCGGTTTACTGAATAACTGGGTGTTGATGTTCATTATTCTTTATGAAGAAAGATTCTTATGCCCAAAACAAAAGCAGCTCTTTCCTTTTCTTTTCTTTCTTTTTTTTTTTTTTTGGATGAACACAGAGTCCCAACTTTTTCCTACAAGGCCACTCACTGGCTTGTCTCAAACCACAGAACAGTTAGAATCAGGCCCTGCCCTAGAGCTTCCCTCCCATGATTCATTCGCTCAAAATCCTAAAAATCCTCCTAATTGCTACAACAGAATGCTGGCGGTGGAATGCTGACCAAAACTGAAATTACCTCAGAAGAATAAATCTTTCCTGCTGAGAGAACTTAAGCAGATGCCCTATTTAACTCATTCGCTCAGTGAAGTTGCTGCTTAAGAAATAAAGGAAAGCAGACCTGCAAATCCTTACTCTGGGTGAGCCCCAGGCCCAGCCCCAGCCCCACCCCCACCCCCTGCGGGCCTCAACCCTGAGGATTCAAAGGGCTGAACCTACAAAAGGCCTGTGGCGAGCCCCCTACCCAACATTGGTTCCGATCTCCACTCTTTCTACTGCTGGGTAGAGCCTCCCACTTCCCTCCTGTAAGGGTTCTGCTGAGTGACGTTGAAGCCAGGAGTGCCCACGTGACTACACTGGCCCATGAGAAGTGAGCTGGACCTTGGGTTTCTTGTCCTGCCTGGTGAGTGGAGAGGCCCCAGGGCCAGAGCAGAGTCATGGAAAAGTTGTGCAAATGGACCTTACCTGCGCAGGAGAGAAATGATGGAGGCCGACGAGAGCTTGGCTGGGAAGCCTGTTGTGAATCCTACACCAACCCGTTTTACCTTCCCTTCCAGAAGATCCCCTCTGGGTAAGGGGAGATGGGGCTGGAAGTCTGTGCAGTGGAGTAGAGATGACCTTGGGTCCCAAACAGCAAACCCTACAACATGGCCCCCAAGCAAAATGCAGAGATCAGGAAATCCTCAATACATGGGAGTCGGTCACAAGTCAGGGAACCAGAACAAAACTGTCCTATAGAAAGATTGAAAGTCCTAGGGTAGACAAGGACAAAAACAAGGTGATGTCTTTCAGCCCAGAAGTTATGAGACCCTGTTTCTAATGAAAAAGAGACCATCAAAAGGAAAATGGGAAGGAACTTTCCTTCCCTGAGAACAGTGAGGACAGTCATCTTTCTAGAAACTTCTTTTGGGAACTGTTTTCCGGGAAGGTTATGTTAGCTCTTTGTGGGGAGTGTAGCCACCAGACCTGTGGAGAGACTCCAGCTCTCCCTCCTTCGCAGGAGCTTCACAGCGCCCCTCGGGCTCCCCACAGACGCGAGGGCCTCTCCTGCAATGGAGGCCTCCGCCGTCCGGCTCAGGAAACACAGCGGTCTGGGCATTCACACTCACGGTGGAAGCAACAGGAACAGCTTGGAAGTTCCCGCTCGGTCCTACCCTTGTCTGTGATCTGCCAGGGACGCCAATGCCCACTCCTCAAATGGGGGTCAGGTCAAGAAGCTGGGGTTCAGCCCTATGCGAGGAAACTGGGGTTTTCCGAAAGGGGACCAGAAACTTGGACACCGTTCCGTACCCAAACTGTTTCCTTGTTAATAGTGACTCTGGCTTCCTCAGTGTTTAAATGTTTCCCAAACGCCCATTGCCTTTGAAATGAAAGGAAAAAATACATCCCATTCTCTTCTTTCAGCACCAAATGTTTTCTTCACTAAGACGACTGCTTAAGCTAAAAGAATCTCAACTTCAGAGAAAGTCAAACCACGGGCTTGACATCTGAAATTTGACCCATCTATTCCAAAGTTATTTAAATGCCTCTGGCCATAGTATTCTTTGGGGAGAAAAAAATCCAATGATTTTCCTGAACCACATCAAATTATTTGCAGAAGATGGGACACAAATGATGAATCAATCAATCCGTATTTGTTCCTCCTGCTTTCTAAGAGTCTTTCCTGGTTCCATTTTCTAGGGTTCATTGGAAATAAGTTCTTTAGGGGAAATCTTGGAGAGCCCGGGATCTTTCTTATTTTTTCATTTCTTTTCGTGTTAAGCCATATTACTCCTAACGGCAGAGTGCTCGCTAACTCTATCAATTTGCCCCTTTCTGTTTATGCTGTAGTTGCTTGTCAAAGCAAATAAGCCTGCTTTGCATTAGAGACTGGAAATTAAATTGTGGGAGAGAGCCAGTCCCTCCCGCGAAGGTAAGGTGGAGCCGTGTGAATTCACACCCACAGGGACTCCAGCCAGGACATCTGTGTCCCTGGCAATTAGGTGACCTCAGTGGAAGGAGAACATGTTCAAAAGCTCTTTTATAGACCCGATGCAGCCAGCCAGTTTTCTTAAATATAAAAACATCTGCTTTTCAAACATCTTAACTTATCAAGATTGTGACTGTAAAAGTTAATTCTCACTGATGCTATTAACATAACTAAGGGGGGGAAATCTCATTTCCTGCTTAGCTTCCTCCACCCCTGGGTTATAATCTTAAATGGAATTCAAATCACTGAGAGATTCTTCCTTAAAATATAGAAAATAGAGAAAGCGCCACTGATTACCGACAGTCCCCACTCCTGGTCTGACGGGCAGCCCCTCACTTCCCAGAATGCTCTGCTCTGGGTCCGGGTCAGGCTAATAGTGGTGCAGGTGACTGAGTGCCTGTGACCGGCTGGCGCCGGGCCCTGGGCATCCCTATTGTTTTGTCCCAACTTCTGTGACTGGCCGCAAGAAAGGAAGGCGGGAGGCAGAAAGGCTGAGCAAGCAGAGTTTATTGCTCCCGGATATCAGCTGAGCGGAACCCCTAGTGGGGTCCGCAGCTACTGCCAAGTCAATAAGGGGGAAGGGTCTCTTATGTAGGTCCTAAACTCAGAATCCAAAGGGGTAACTCATCGCTGTGTCCTTGCTGTGAGGCCCAGTTCGCTGTCACCTTCAGCTAGTCCCATCCTGGATGCAAGGTCAGTTTATTACCACCTTATCAAGCTTGGATGCAAGGCTCAATTCTTTACCGCCCTAATTCAGTCCTTGTCAGTAAATCTTTGGTCACTCCCAACACCTACAACTCAGAAAGACAAGCACTCTCTGCTCGTTTGACGTATATGAAAACCGAGATTCAATTAAGTAACTTGGCCGTTATAATTCATTCATTTTTTTCCAAATAGACATCAAAGTACATACAGCCTCGGGCCCTCCCTGGTGGCACAGGGGTTAAAGTGCAGCACCAGGGGCTGTCTGCAGCCGCTGCAGCACGAGTTCATCTCCGGCCACGGACTGACCCACATGTCCAGGCAGACCTCTCCCGTCTCCCCGCTGCTCCCTTCAGCAGTGTGCTTCAGTCAATCTGCCTGTTCTGTTTCCCACTCTGTCTCTGGTGAATCCTATCAATGCCTGCAAATCTGACCTGTACCCCAGTTCTTATATGCATAAATAAATAAATAACATATATCCTCATAATAAAAAAAACTTCCCACATACACTACCTAAAATCCCCCTCTCCCGTTACCTATTGTGTGTGTGTGTGTGTGTGCCCCACATTAGAAAATTCAAGGGGAAGAGAAAAAAGCATTTGCTTATTGCCTCCGCCTGCCAAGCCTTGCATCTGTTCTTTCCAAACTGTCACTGCCTCTGGTCTGCATTCAAGGATCAGAGATAAATAACCAGCCACCCACCGACCCACAGAGTTGCATTGCTAAGCTCAAAACAAGCCCTGGTCCTCAGGTTTCTCTGCGGAGGGCTCTGAGCCCAGCTGTACCAAAGACACCCCCACCTCCCCACCTCCCCAACTCCCCACTTATGGGGCTGAACTCTAATTAGGGAACCCCTCTGAACTTAGGGCTCTCAGTAGGGAATCCCACCTTGCACAGCTGCTCTTTCTCTGGAGACCCGCGAAACATCTGACACCCAGTAAGTTCTTAAAGGATCTGCCTCCAAGCCAGGGCCCCGCCCAGGCCTCGTGGCATCACGCCCTCCCACCTTAACCTGGGCTAAGCTGTGGAGAGGTGTCCCGTGAAGGGGGCAGAGCCCTCAGCCCTCAGAGGGTTCCTGTGGAGAGGCGCTGAGGCCCCTGCAGAAGGGCCCTCTGGAACGTCTCCCTCCAGTCCCTCAGCATCACACCTTTCCATGTCTTCAGAGGCGTGAGAGGCCTAAGCGAGATCTACCCAAGTAAGGCACTTCTGAATTCCCAACCGCGGAAGCTATCATAAAGCAGCAAATGCTTATTGTTGTTTTAAGCCACTGGGTTTGGAGCCATTTGTTAAGTGGCAACAGATAACTTCTACATCGTGTTCAAAAAAACCTGAGGTTCTTAACAGAAGCTAAAGCCCTCTGGCAACATTCTTTCTGCTTCACCAAGAAACTTCCTTCCACAAAGGAAAAAATACCTTGGCAGTAAATTTTAAGCCCTCTACTACAGGGTGGGAGAGGCAGTAATGAGGGTCCTTTTTTATAGGAGTATGGGTTGTGGAGGGCATTATTCAAGTGACCACCGGCCTTATTCACATGCACAGAGGATTCTATCTGTTGAGAAGCTCAAAATTCCATTACTAACACCACCGGCTGGGGCACCTGCCTTAATACAATCACAAATCAGTGGGCTGTTTTGCATTTTCAATATCCATTTGCAGACCCAAAATATGCCATCTTTCCCCATGATTCCTGCCATTCACTGCCTTGTTTCTTTACTCCTGATTTCTCCCGGCAACACGAAACAATGAAGGAGAAGCATGCGAAGCAATTTTTCTAGCAAAGAATCTTGTTTTCCTATATGTTGTATCTTTCCCATCGGAGACACGCAGGGAGCAGGAATGGGCTTAATATTTTTGTATTAACAAGACTCAGTGGCAGCGGCCCTCTGCAGCCCCACCAGTCACTCTGAAATGAATCACCATCTTATCAACCTGTCCAAACACTCCTGCCCCTCTCCCCATGCAAAAAGCTTCCCCTCTCTAGTTGCAGGAAAAGCTCGAGACCGCACAGAAGGCCGTAGCTTATGCTCCCGCTTCTAGGGATGAATGGGTTGACTTCTCTTCTGGCTTGTCCTAAATGTCAGATACCTGCATGAGGAAGCCGACACTTCTATTCCACCTAGCATTTTATTACCCACCCCCTCCTGCAGAGACCGATGGGAACATGCTGGGGAGCAGCCATGTCAGAGGTGATTTAGTGACACCCCAGATGTTGACTCTGCACCCAGTGCTAATTGATTTAGACACCAATGGACATGTCAGAAGCCATCTCACCATAAAGTACGGGAGCATAAAAAAACACCAGGGCATAGAATGATGGGGCGATTTAGAAAAATGAATAGCCACTTTTTTTTTTTTTTTAAAGAACATGTCAACTTAAGCACTCAGCAAAGCAAAGCCGTGTCCAGGGCCTCTGTGGCCAGGCTCAGCGTAAGTTGCATCTGTACTGTTTCCTTGGTCCTCAGAGCAAAGCAGTCTATTAGCAATTGCTGTGTTTGTAGAATGGCAAAAGCCAGGGGTGAGCAAACTACAGCAGACATGGGGAGCAGACTCAAACCCAGCCCAGTGCCCACTCTGCCATAGGGGTAACAGATCACAGCCTCGTCCATTTGTTTACACATGGCCTGGGCCACGTCCTCTGTGCACCAGGAGAGCTGAGTAGCTGTGACAGACCGTGTGCTCAAAGCTGCCTGTGAGCTGCAGAGTGCCCTTCTAAAAAGCTGTGTTTCGATCTTAACCTTCAACAGGACTGTATCTGCAGGGAGGGCTTTTGGAGGTGCTGAAGGTTAAATGGAGTGATAAGGGTGGTCCAGGAAGAAGAAAAAGGACCCTGATAGGACCCTGATAGGACTGTGGTCCAGTAAGAAGAAAAAGATTTCTCTCTCTCAGTCTCTTCCCTTTC
>NW_004567123.1:32512335-32523629 GCF_000260355.1 Condylura cristata | reverse complement strand
ACAAAACCTAAAGTATTTAGTAAGTTGCCTTTTAGAAATGGTCTACAAAACTAGAGAAACCTTCCAAGCAAACCAAAACCCTCCAGAATAAGGAGGGAGACTAGAGTTCCCTTCCTGTAGGATGGTTGGGTTTGAAGCCCCAATTCATGCTTTTGCATTTGCCTTTTGTTTCTAACTTGGGTCCACAGCAGTTCCGAACAGTGAGTGAGCATAACAGGAATCTCAAAGGTAACCCGTCCAGAACCTCTAGTCCCATGCCCCATCATAGAATCAATTCCGAATCCAAGCCCTTCTCACAACCCCACTGTTATGCCCCCAGCTCCTGCCTCCGCTGGGCCCTCTCAGTTTGTAGCAGCTGGCATTCTGTCTCAAACCCCTGCTTTAGAATTTTCAAGTCTAAGAACTTCTCACATCACACAAAGACGTGAGTATGGAGATGCTCATCACAGTCGTGTTGACACAGAAAAAGGAATCTGGTCCTTTAAATATGCATGGCTGCTGCTATCGATGTTGGCTGTCAGGGCCCATTGTGCCTTCCCAAACAGCATGAGCATTGGCCTGACGTGACTCAAACCTGAGTCTTCCCAGAGTCCCTTGCGCCAGGTTGCTGACCATGTCCTGGACTTCTCATGGGAAGCACCGTGGTTGAATTATTCTCCACTGGTCAATTACATAGACACAAATGCCTACCTGAGGTATCACTTCTAGCCAACCCAGGCTATGAAAACATACACCAATAGGAGCTTAACCATTTAGATTAAAATAATAAGCATATAATGAATGCCCATAGAAGTAAGAAAAATTATCTACAACAATACTGACACGATACCTGAGATCTCTCAGCAAATGCAAGGAAAAAAGCGAACTGGAGAATATTATGTATAATCTGCTCTGACTCGTGTAAAATTTAAAAAAAAAAAAATACTCCAGTATGCTTAAGTATGTTTACCACGTTACTAGAAGAATACAAAAGAAACTCTTAGCTTTTGTCTTCTCTCTTTACCTTTTCACCTTCCTTCTTCTGTTTTGAATTAGAAAAAACAGGATTTGAAATTTTTTTTTCAAACTCTCCTCCTACAGATCAAAATTGAGGTTTTTGATTAGGAGAGTATTTGCTAGCAGAGATTTTAAAACTTCAAAAGTGGGAAATAGAGGGCTGAGGCTTCTCCAGATGTGTTGTTGACTAGTTAAGTCCAGGAACCCATCCCACTTCTCAGACACTAACCTACAGCATCAGTTAAAATGGGTAGATTAACCCACGTGTTACACGAGGAACAAGTGAAACAGGGCTGGTGTGGGCATCTTTAATGAGAGTCACTTTTGCTATCAGTAATGTTATCAAAAGTACATCAAGACCTTAAATGTCCACAGGTACAAATTAGACATGATTACAGGGTGTGCCCAGCCAGTGCTCTGTGGTGCAAGTAGAAAAATCAACTCTGACTGATTTACACAGCTCAGGTTATGGGGAAACGCCAGAAACATTGAAGGATAGAGACCAAGACTTGGCAAGATGGCAGCACAAGAGGCGGCTTTTCATCCAGAATGACAGGAAAAGCACATGACAGCATGAACAGGAGGACTCAAGTTCTGGTGACCCCAAGCCTTGGAGAGAGGACACCCCAGCCTGGCCCTGCTGGCCCAGAAGTATAGCTGCAGCTATAGCAGCATCAAAAACATGTTCCTCTGCCTTTGTTTCTTCATCAGCCGCCACTGCAGCAAAGTGCAGAGGGAGTTTCCCATGAGAAGTCCAGGACATGGTCCATAACCTGGCGCAAGGGGTTCTGGGAAAGTGAGCATTTGGCATGTTCCATTTTTGAATTAAAGAATCTGATTCTGACCAAGATTTCTATCACGGGAGGAGGCTTCCAAATACTAGGAGGGGCTTCACATGCCAGAAACAGAGAAGTGTTACCTATTTTGTTTAGACACAGAAGTCCTTGTAAGTGGCCAAAATCCAAGACATTTTTATCTGTATATTTACATATCTATTTTTTATGGATTTAGTTCCTTGGGAAATAGATTCTCAGACAAAGATCAGCATGCGAGGCTTTTAACAGGAAGCGCTTTTAGGATCGACAGCTGGGAGGGAGGGGAGGAAATGAGCATTGAAGAGAGGGAGAAATTAGCTCGCAATGCAGCCACAATGAAGGAGCTGTAGCACTGTGCTGAAAGGGCTGTCACAATCTCAGTCACCACAACCGTAATCAAAGGCAGGACGTAGGAAGGATAAAACAGAAAGAACAGAGGACTTTTCCCCACACAGCTATTTTCCACCCCAGATTTTTCCCAGAAGTCCTTGGAAGACCACATCTTCATTTCATTGGCTAGAACATGACTGCCCCTTGCTGAAAGGGAGGCTGGGAAAGTGAGTTTCTGGCAAAGAAGAGATTCAGTCATGTTTGGATCGGACTCACTGGCAAAATAACAAACGAAACACACACAGTGCCCAGTCTCATAAAGCTGACAACCTTTCTAGGCTTTCATGGAGCACTTGCTGGCTGCCCGCCAATGGGCTAAGACTTTTAACATTAAGCATCTCGTCTGAGATTCACAGGGTCCCTATTATGTGCATTCTGTTATCATGAACATCTTATAAATGAGGAAACTGAAGGTCAGAGAAGTTGTAAGTCCAAGGTCACACATGACTAAGTAGCAAAACTCCAACTGAGACACACGCCTGTGTGACGACAGTCTGTGTTCATACTTGCTTCCCACGATAGGTCACCACAGGTAGTTATACTAGAAAAGTGAGAAGAGACATAACCAAGGGATGTGAGGGGCCAGGAAGACATCATGAAACCTGAGCCCTAGACTGAATCACACAGGACAAAGACACCAGGCAGAAAGCACTACCTCATCTCTGAACCTGCTAACGGATGCGAAGGAGAAAATCAAGCTGAAATTAAATAATTGGACCCAAACTGTCTCGTTCCTTATTATTCACTCAACGTATGGCCCACAAGTGAACTGCATAAGCATCATCCAGGAGTTTATTAGAAATACAGAATCTGGGGCCCTCCCTGGTGGTACTGTGGGTTAAAGTGCATCACTGTGAAGCTGTCCGCAGCCTCTTCAGTGGGAGTTCAATCTCCGCCCTGGAGGTAACCCACATGGCGCAGCAGGCCTCTCCTGACCCACCCGCTGCTCCCCTCAGCAGTGTACTTCGTCTATCTGCCTGTTCTGCTCCCTGCTCTGTCTCTGGTGAGTCCTCTCACTGGCCCTGCACCTCTGGCCTGTACCCCAGTTCTATATGCATCAGTAAATAAATCTTTAAGAAAAAAAATGCAGAATCTGCATTTCAGCAAGGTACCTATTGCCCACCATGATTTTCATGCCCTTGAAAGTTGAAGAACACTGCGCTAGAGGATTCACTGGGCACTCAGGCGGGGAGTAAGCAGAACAAGCCTCATGCCAATTTTGAAACTCACACTCTCTCTAAAATGGACTGGACATCACAATAATAAGCCAGTCACCATACCTTAAATAGATCATCTCATTTAGTTACCATGGGCCCTCAACAAGCTGTATGTTAACTACGCTTATTCCTCATCTGATTTGGTAACTTGAACCAATTTCACATAACTAATAACTTGGCAGAAGCTAAGATATGAAATAGTGTGATTCTGGAAGTTTCTGCATACAGCCCCTAATTATAGATGGTTTGAGGAAGGAATGAGATCATCTTTGTAAAGGACTTAATACAGTGCCTGGTACTTAACATCCACAAATGAGAAAGAAATAATCTGACTCACTTTAATGAGATTTGAGCCGGCGAACGCTCAATCACCCAAACGTGGCTGTCTGTTGACAACTTTTAATGCCAACGTCTGCCAATGCCCAGAATTCGTTTCAACAACTTTCCTCTCCTGTCAGCCCATGTTTTATCAAATGAAAATAACTTTTCCTGCTGGCCTAAAACAGAATGTAATTAGAAAGGTGAATCTGCAGCCCTGTGTCAAATCTGGACCTCCAAAGCCGTATGGAAATGACCTTGGGTTTTCCACTGTTTTGAATTATCCATGTCACTGCGCCCCTTATTGGCACTGATAACTGAGTGTTAACTACATTACATGCAATTAAATTCAAAATATTTGTGCAGCAATTATATGGATTCATCAAACCTAATGGTGCAGTCACAATGTCGTGTGTGTGAGCCTCAGTACCGCTCAGGGCGGGGAACATTGGCACACAGAAATGTATTCCCACAAACTGATAATTACAAAATAAACACTGTGTCGCATGCCCTTCCTTGAGCTGATACCTGTCGATAGCAAACGCTCCAGAAGCTTCAACAGTGGTGACCCGAATTGTGGGTAGTGCTCTGCATTCTTCGTCAGCAGTTGGTGCCACCACAGGGGCTGTGTGCAGCTGCCATCACGGAAGCCATCCTTGTGTGTTTGCATCTTGGTCTACAAGGTCATGGGTTTCCTTTCTTCTGAGAAATTCTCAGCATCTCATGTCCACTAGCCAGCAAGTGATCCTGGGGTGGCCGACACTGTTGGAGCCCAGTGTCCGAGTTTGGACCCAAGACAGGCATTTTCTGTGCACGCTGACAGCTTTCACCTCTGCCCTTGGTGACTCTTTCTCTAGCTGCGAGCTTTCTGTGAGGACTTAAGTTCTCTTCAGAACATCCCCCCCGCCAATGCCGGTTGGAGAATTCCTATTCCAGCCTTCCCACCTTTCGTGGTTCAATTCTGAGGCTTCCTCATGGCTTCTCAGAGGTACCCCAACAGGCTGAGGCCCAGGTACCCCCAGAGAATCACTTGCATCTTTATCGACTTTGCTCTCCTGCTGCCTCACCTCCTCACTGCTTCGCCCCTCCCCTGTTCTGTCTGGGGTGCTCTTCCAAACACACACCCTGCACACGTGTCACTGGCACAGAGCCTGCTCTGGGGAGAAACTTGTCTAAAGACTTGACCATTTTTTGAAAGAGGGCAAAGGTCAAGGGCAAAGCCCACTAGAGTCTCACTTGTCGGGATGTGCAGGCGAGACACGTGACCTTGGCTCTGGCAACCACATGAGTCTTTGGTCGTTGATGACACAAAGCAGGGCCTGTGCATGGCCCACTCTGGCCAAGGCGCCCACAGCAACAACAGAAATTTCAGTGGCAGCAGTTCGAGAACAGATTCCCATTTCCAGTGAGAGGGTGTCCTGGTATGGGCAAGTCCGCTGGGAGCAGCAGTACTGACCACTGCATCTTCGTGAGGCCCTCGCACAAACTGACGGTGGCCTTCGCCTTCCTCTCCGCTCCGCGGGCCTTTCTGGAGATCCACTAATATAATCCTTTCCTGTTTCAATAAGTCAGAGCTCATTTTCAGTGACTTGAAACTGAAAAGTCCAGCCATTGTGGGTCCTGTTCTCTTCTGTATAAAAATAACAAGGATGTTCACTGTGACCTTGTCTATCGGAGGCAGATACTGGAGACAATCTAAATATCCATCAGTAGGAGGCTGATCAATTCGGAAGCATCATCTCAATGGCTGAGTACTCAGGAAATGGCATGGAATGTACACAATATGGAATTATTCCAGGATTAAGGTTTTTATCAAAACAGAACCATGTATATGGTTTGTTACTCTTTCTATTTTCAACATATGCATAGATGTGTAACTTAAGTTTGTGCATGTGGGATGGACATACAGTCCTCTAGATTGCACATACTTACGTATTTATACATATAGACGCTTCCTAAACGTTAAGTATATATTTGCATAAGCTTTCATCCTTCATAGAAAGGTTTGCTAACGGCCTTGCAACTTGCAGGGGGTATCATGGGAATCTGGCATCTTTCCTATAACTTTTCAAAACTTTTGTGCTTCTACTTGTGAACACATATCATCTACACAGAAATAAATAAAATGTCATTGTGTAGATGAGCTCAATAATGTGAAGAAAAAGAAAAAGGCCAATTCCAGGCCCGTGTCACACTCGTCTAAGGTAAGACCAGGACTCAGCCTCTTCTGCCTCTTTAGCAAATAGCTCAACTGGTCCTGACTCAGGCCAGGCTTCGGGGAACCTGGCCACACCCTCAGAAGCAGGAGCAGCTTGTGCAACGCGTGGCTCCAGATTGGCAGGTCCCAGTGAATATTGCATTTTAAGTCAGTATTTTTAAAAGGTCCAAATGCATATTGTATTTTTAGGCCAATATTTTTAAAAAGAAAGAAAAAGAGTTTGTGGTGGCAAGAAGCATATTCATTGGTGTCCCAAACATTTCACCAGGTATGTGAAGAGAAAGAGCAACATGTCAACAACCAGAAGTCTCTAGAGGCTACCAGCTGCCCCAGGGCGCTTGTTATGACTGCTTCCCCATCTTTCCTAGAATATTAAGTGGATGTGATCACATGCTGATGATGTGCTCTGTACTTCTACATCAGTGAACAAACACAGTGCACATTCCCATCTGCACCCTATTCCTAGCCCTAATAAATTGGAGAATTCTCTAGGTGTTTCCACCACAATTTATCTTGGACACAAGGCAAGGTAAGGACCCTTTTGGAAAGCTGGGAGGTCACCGTCCTCATTGAGGATTAACCTGCTGGCCTTTCTCAGCTGATCTGCTTCCTGTCCCCACCCAACTTCTGTCTTTTTCTTTCTTTCTTTCCCTGGGCATCTTGCCAGGCTTGTAGGGAGGTGACCCACTTTATCAATCTATTATCATGTTTTAAAGTCTCTGCCATTTCAAACCAATTTATTTTTATATGGCATCGTCCATAAAAATTATCTCAAAATACCTTCTTGAGAAGTAAAATTATGATGAAACAGTTTAAGCATTGTAAAAATTGGTGGTGGTCAGGATGAAGATTTAAGTACATTTCAATAATGTCCTACAAATTCACAACTTAATGTAAGGACTTTATTATTCGTGGCAGTTCCTGTTTGAGAGAATAGTGGCTGGCAAAAATGCACACTTAGGTCTAGATGATTCAGAACATGAGAAAGTGTAAGAGCTGAACTGGGAAAGCACAGTTGCCTGGGACTCACAGCTGCCGCCATTTTCTTACGCCAATGCCCCGCCCCTGCCTACAGGCCCGTTCCCGCCCCGTTCCCCCATTACCTCAGTGTAAATGCCCTTCTGTTTTTCTCCCACGTACGTCATTCTAGTTCTTTCTTGCCTCTTCCCTGCTCTGGCCTTTGTGGTGCCAAACTACAATTTCTCCTAGCATTTGGTCTTTCTTCTGTCTCATTTTCCCCAAGAAAAACATGTAAATAGTCACACTAAATGAGATGAATTAAAATATGCCAGAAGCTGGGCATTCCCTGGTGGCACAGCTGGTTGAAGTGCAGCACTGTAAAGCTAACGCAGCCACTGCAGCACAAGCTCAATCCCTGGCGAGGGAGCTGACCCACAGGGCACAGCAGAACCTCTCCTGTCTCACCCATTGCTCTCCTCAGCAGTGTATTCAGCACATCTGCCTGTTCTGCTTCCCACTCTGTCTCTGGTGAATCCTTTCACACACACACCACCTCTAGCCTGCACCCCAGTTCTTGTATGCATAAATAAACAAATCTTTAAAATATATATATGCCAGAGGCTTCACCTTCATTGAGCACATGAGGAATTTCAGGCTGTATTTGCTCTCTGGTGACTACCCCCTCCTCCATTTGCAATGTCTTCCATTCTGTCATGCTAATGAAGCTGCTTCCACACAATCACAGAACTTCACTCTCAAGCCCATCTCCCCACTTTAGTGATAATCCTCCCTCACCTCAGACTAACACACCCATTAATAGTTGACACTGTGATTCTCAGCGCCCTGAAGAGTGCTCCCTCCCTGACTCGTGACCCGATGCAACCCATCGTGTCTTTCTTCGCCCCTTTTCAACTAATTTCCTAACCAGCCTTCCTTTCCCCTTGCCACCAAACAACACATAGGACTGCAGAGGTGACCCTCGATTCTCTCCTCCCTGACTTGCCCAGGGCAGTGATTGCCAGCTTCAACCCTCATCTTTGCAGGGATGGCTTCCAGATCAATATTTCCAGACTAAATCAGTGGCTCCGTCTTCCGACTCCAGGCCCTGCACATATAAGGGCAATGTTCTTTCCACACTAGCCTAGAAGTAAATCAATGGAGAGCTCTTGAGCAACTGACAGTTCACAGTGACGGGGGGTCTCATGGCGAGGTGGGAGACCCTTCTCGGATGACAAGTTAGACGCTTAGAGGAAGAGATCCGAAATAACATATTGGATCTTATCATTGAATTCTTCATTTGAAAACAAAAATAGGGGAAGTTGTTTCATTCTTCTTGGTAATACAAGAAAGGTCTACAAAGCCAGGTTAGGTATCCTCTTCATATTTGGTTCCCTTGAAATGATTGTGACAAATGGATTGGCAAGTGTTCATTTGGCATGGGACACCAACAAAGGCGTGGGGTCGCGAGGCAGGAGGGGCCTGGTACCACGCCAGCGACCTGGAGCTCAAGGTGTCTCAGCCACTCTGGCATCCAGTATAAAACAAGCCCAGAGTCGTCTACCTGGGGGGTGAGAGAGCAGGTTTATTTATACACTAGTGATTCCCACTGGTCATTGGTTAAGAGCTAACTCCCCAGGATTTAATTTCTCAGTGTGCCTGCCTTGCTTTGGAGGTAACAAAGCTGAGACACTGATAGAAGAAAGAACTTTGTCAAAGACATGCAGACCCTGGCTGTTGGAAATTGCACCAATGATATGTCCGATGATGCAGTGAGGGGTGGGTGAGGGGTGAGACACAAGAGCACCTGCTTCAGTGCCCCTCTGCCACGCACCTTTGCCTGTTCCAGAAATACCAATAAACCCTCTTGCACAAATTTGGAGGAATTCCTACTTGTAAGACTGGATGAGAATTTGCAACAGCATAAAGGATAAAATCCATGTACTCACTGGCCCTCCCTGGTGGCGCAGCGGGTTAAAGCACTGCACTGAGAAGCTAAAGCCACTTCGGCATGAGTTCAATCCCTGCCTGCCCCGGAGGGGACCCCATGGTGCAGCAGACCTCTCCTGACCCGCCCGCTGTTCCCCTCAGCAGTGTACTTCGTTGATCTGCCTGTTCTGCTCCCCACTCTGTCTCTGGTGAAGCCTCTCACCGTCCCTGCACCTCTGGCCTGTACCCTGGTTCTGTATGCATAAATAAATAAATATTTCAAATATATATATATATGGTAACTTTTGTTTAGGAAAAAGAGTTGCCTGCCTAATTTGATATCCCAAAGAATCTATTAAATAGATTCAGGAAATTAGCTGAAACGGTCACTGCTCTGTTGGCAAAGCACCACAGCTCACCACACGCACTGGGCATGAGAGTGCCCGCTCCAAACACCTTCTTCCACCAAAAAAAAAAAACAGTTGCATTGGAAAGATGATCTATTGATTTCACTGGAATATCTAATCAAAGCTCATGGGCTGTGCTGGATACTGGGAATAAGGAGGTTCCCGGCCCTTCAGGAGAACACAGGTTAGCTGGAGAGATGTACCAGCATGGAACCACAAAAATATATACAGGAACCATGAAAATCGGGGCACAGGCGCACCTGAGTAAGCCTGGGGTACCTAATTCAGTTGTTTAAGCTGCATCTCAAAACTCCGTAGTAACTAGCCAGAAAGAGATTAAAGTAATGTGGTCCTAGGTGAGAGGCATGAACAACAGCAAGGAGTTGTCAGGGGATGTAAAATCTCTTAGTAGGGTCAGAGCGAAAATGGCAGGAGTAATGTGTAGAATCCTTCAGGGGCCCCTGCATCCCTCCTAGAAAAAAAATGTCCCTTTTTCCAGAAACTGAAGAATTGAGAGAAGGAAGCGGTCCCCGAAACCACATAGAAGGTGTATTTCCTTGATCCACCATGTAGGCGAACAGCAGCTGGATAAACGAATCCCATTGATCAGGACATGAAGAAGTGTGTGTGTACGTTTAAGTAAGACTCCATTATAATTTAATTAAAGGAAAATTAACATGTAAATGTGTGCTTTTCAAATGTTCACAACTAGAAATGACCACAAGTAAAAGCACAGAAGTATTGGTCAAGATAACTTGAGCTTTGTAAGAACATAAAGGCGTCAGCACCGGTCCTTTCCTGGTCCTGGTTTAAGTGTGTCATCACCAAGGAGATTAGGGGGCAATTTTCACGTTACAGATGTGGCATTTCTTATACCATATTTGCAATATTGCTGGTCTCATTACTTCAAAATATATACAGTTGTCTTCTGGAGTTTGACCTTTATTCAACTTCATCAGAAACTTCATTTTGGTCTTCACATAGTCGCCGATATAAGAAATGCCAATTATTCATTTCACTTTTCAATTTAAATCAAATCAGCAAGACTTATTGAATACCAGTGACGAGTACAGCACTTAGGCAGAGAAATGAAATTTTCTTCTTGTCTTTTTGTATTTACTACCACTTTTTTTTCGCTAGGAAATCCACTCAAGTCAATAACAGAGAAGGAAAGCGATCCAATTTCTTATGATTTAGAGTAAGTAAACATGAAATGCATTTTTTAATTCTGAAAGACCCAGTATTGCTCAACAAATAGAATATGTACTTGATTTCGTTCGTGAACACATTCTGTTGGAAACCTACGCAGGAGGAAAACTAGAGAAGGGGTGCTAGATTTAAGAACTCAAGCCAAACATAATTAAATAAAAGGTGGAGTTGATACCTTCATCAAAGTTCTAGCTGCAACTAAACTGAACAAAATTCGTCTTTGTGAAGTCAGACTGGAGAAACATTTTATCTGGAGGAAGGGAGAACTGAACATCCTAGGTAATTTTGGATTTATTAACACGTGGGAACCCCAGATGTTCAGGGAATAAGAGACTTGTTGGGGAGATGCAAAACGGATGATCCAGATGTCAAATGCACGACCCACACTCCTGCCCACCCTGCGGCCGTGGGGGTGTCTTGGTTTACTATAGCAGGAAGAGGCAGAATGATGAAATGCGGGGGTTATTTGGTCTAGAAATCCCAAGAAGTAACAACTAACCTTGAGCAGAGACACGTTTGCCTGTTTCTGGTTGAGTTGCACTTTTATAGAAGATGGTGTACTTTACGCACCATGCAAATTTGCAAAACCACCCAAAAGTTTAGTACCTGGCTCGCCAGGAACAAAATGCAAATACAGTGAAGGGACAACTGGCGCAGAGTGGGGCCCCAGACGCAGCACAGAATGTGCAAATGACAGATGACAGAATTATCCTTATCAAAATGATCCTTAAAAGTTGCCCTGGCCAACATCACTCGTAATAAGGGAGATGCAAATTAAAACCACAATGAGATACCACCTCACCCCAGTGAGAATGGCACATCTTCAAACAACTAGCAA
>NW_004567123.1:32503629-32511585 GCF_000260355.1 Condylura cristata | reverse complement strand
TGGCTAAGCCGACACGTGACTTCCCAGCAAATGCAAGAGGCCACTCTTCCTGTGGAATTGAAGTCCATGGTGGTTTTCCTGGCTGTCTCCAGCTCACTCACATCTAAATGCCATGGTATAGAATTAAAATGCCTCTTGAAGTGTTAGAAGCATAGCAAACAGGTGATTGCTCGCCCTTTGAGGGAAGCGCGGGAACGAAGCCTGACTGGAAGAAGAGTCCATTCTCCTTCCCCGCACACACTCAGCCTGCAGATTCGAGTCTTCGGACTGGCGGTTGGGCCTCCCTGGTGGTGCAAGGGGTTAAGTCTCAGCACTATGAAGCCGTTGGTCCACAGCCAGCGCAGCATGAGTTCGATCCCCGGCCAGGGAGTGACCCCCATGGGGCAGCAGACCCCTCCTGTCTCCCCGTTGCTCCCCTCAGCAGTGTGTTTCAGTGGATCTATCTGTCCTGCTCTGCACTCTGTCTCTGGGGAGTCCTCTCACCTCTCCCCACCTCTGGCCTACACCCCAATTCTTATATCATAAAGAAAATAAACCTTTGAAAATGAAAGAAGACTGGTGGTCTACAGGTACTCCCCGCTACCCAAGGGTACTCACCGGCTTGGTTTGGACCGTTTTTCTCTTTTACCCTTTGTTTTCTACCTTTTTAATCCAGGGCACTGGGAGAGATGACTGCTCGGGGACACACAGGTGGGCCCGAGCACCTGAGCCACAAGGACGCCCTTCAGGCTGCCTCCTGCTGGCACCCTGGCCAGGTGGTGCCAACTGTGCCGTCTCCAGCACCTGTTCTGACTGACTGGGTTCCTTGTGATTGGCTGACACCCATTTAACAGCATTAATGGTGCTCCTGGACACCATTCCCTGAATCCAAGGGCACCGGGAAGACCATTAGCAAAACTTGCAGGAAAAGTCTAGATAGGTTCCAGCCTAACCAGTGTACAAACTCCTGAAACCTAAAGGAGTCAGGATTTCTAAGAACAAAAAACATACTTTCTGCTCTCTCCAGCTAGCAAGACGTGGTTGAAAGGGCTCGTCGTTCCAGCTGCCCCCACACCCCAGGGAGCAGCCTCTAAGGACCCCTGCTGCTCCTCATGAGGGGTCCCCATCATTAGCGACACCGCCTGATGAAAAGCCATGTGGTGGGAGCCCCCGCCAGTGGGGAGGTGCTTGTCGCCTGCCTGCAATAGTCCTGTCAGAGGACGCACAGAGCAAACATCGATGCTGACGGTGGCAGCTCATCCTCTCTGCCCACTAAAACCTCGAGGCTTTGTCGAGCCACACAAAGGCAGCTTGGGAGGAAAAAGCAAGATAGAAGGGAACTCAAAAGAGTGAAAGCAAAAGGCTAGTGTGAAATGAGAGAATAGAAAAGGGCCTAGAGAAATGGGGGGAGGGTGATGCCACACACCTGGCCGGTCACATCACAGTGGGCAGACAGTGGGGTGCGATCTCCCCAGCTTTACTGTGAAACACGCACTGCACCCACTCACTGCTGATGTCTCGAGACCCAGAGAGCCTCCTCCTTCCCTCCCTCCCAATCCTGCAGAGTCCGTCCTCTCCAGGTGCCACCGACCCGGCCGGGGGCCAGGAGGCTTGGGCCGCAGCCTCAAGCCGAGCGCAGACCAGCGGTCCAGCTCCTAGTCTACAGGCTCCGGGCAGAACAGCAGTCTTTGCGCTTGTTCTTGCTAATGAGGAATTAGTAGCTGGTTTCCAGACAGAGGGCAGGACGTGGTGCCCTGCCCAAGCACCTGCCATGCTGTCTGCACCCCAAGGCGGTCTTTCTTTAGCATCAGGAACCAGCCCGGAAGTAGAAAAGACACTTAAATGGCGGTGGACTTCTCTTGCAGCCGCCACCCATCTCCTGCACTAGGCGGGTCCCAGTCCCAGGAAGTCAGCCCAGGTGGCTCTGAGGGGACCACATCCTGGAGTCACCAGCCTGCGTGCTGAAAGCTCCTGCACACCTAGCCAGCGTGCCAGGCCAAGAGAAGCGGCAGCAGAAAGGAGCCTGACCCAGACGGGGGCCGGGCCCCGCCTCCCTGGGCGGCAAGGCCCAGAACAGGTGTAAGTAGAAGGTGCCACTCTCAGCGTCTCTGTCATCTCCTCCCCACAGAAGCGCCTCTCACCTTGCCGACTGTAGATTTTGTGCGAGTTTCCCCCAGACGTGACCCCTAGGTGCAAGCCTGAGCTTTCAGCTGGAGCTCAACCGCACAGCTGGGGCCCGTCTCGCCAAGAAGGCCTGGCGTCGCTGGACTTACTGACCAGTGTTTCAGCTGCAGTTGTGGTTTTTTTCAGGAGATGGGACTCCAGTAGAATTTTCCCTTCATGATTACTGGATAGAGGGAAAGTCGTCCAAGTGGCTGGACACAAGACACTTGTGACCCAAGCTGACTTCAGGGTCATGCTGGCCTGCAGACCCGGGCTGTGTCAGAGACCGAGAAACCCGTCCCCAGATTACACCAGCCCTTTATTTGTATTTCTTGACTCCCCAAAATAACCCTTCACGTATTTTCCATCTCCCTGCTGCCTCCGTCATGCTTCTCACTTCAATGCACCCTGAAACGCAACCTAGCTGAATGCACCCCAACACCTGTCCTTATCTTTCTGCTCCCTTTGCTCTTTACTCTCCACCTCAAAGACACTCAACCCTCTGCGATGTCAGAAAGAGGGAAAAGAGAGAGAGGAGACGGCAGAGTCCTCCACAGGCCAGGACTTGGCTGGGGGGGCCCGTCCCAGTGCTAACACAGTGGTCCTTGCAGCTCACCACCAGTCAGTTCTTGGAAACTACAAACTTAAGGTAAATGACATGTAGAGTTAAGTTCCTTCAGCATATTTCTGGTCAAACACAAAAAAAATTACCTGTTTTCTAATAAAGGCCCAAATACTTCTAATACTCAACAATCACCTGTGACCTCCCATTTGATCATCTTCCAAGCCCTTTATTCTCCACTTGGCACCCAGAGCCTCCTGGGGTGTCCAGGACCCACCCCACAGGACACCCTTCGACTGCGGGCTTGA
Source organism: Condylura cristata (assembly GCF_000260355.1). Taxonomy (NCBI): domain Eukaryota; kingdom Metazoa; phylum Chordata; class Mammalia; order Eulipotyphla; family Talpidae; genus Condylura; species Condylura cristata. Next base: position 32,508,573 of record NW_004567123.1, on the reverse strand, counting down.
CCCCCACTCCCAGCTCACTCCGCCCCGGCCACTGAGGCCGGCAAACCCACAGCACCAGCCACAGCTGGGAGTGTGGGAAACAAGTCCCGAGGAAGCCCACCCTGGCGCCAGAGAGCCTGTGAACCCCACCTCGACAGGGACCCCCAAGCAGAATCCACTGGGTGTTTCCTCATCAGTTGACTGATGCATGCTCTTCGCGCTCACTGTCCTCTCTGTGCGCCTCCCACTCTGCAGATTCACCTGTTTCCACTCCATATCCTCTTGCCTTCCGCCCGCCACCCTTCGCCAGTGCCGTCCCTCCATCCCGGTGCTCGTCCCCTCATTCCACACCCTGAAGGCCTGCCCATGCAAACGCAACTTCCTCCTGAAGCCATTCTTAAACTCTGAGGGCCTTTCTGCTGCCCTTATGGGGAGGCACTTGCTATTGTCTACCTTGTATGTTTTTGCAGGGGCTGGGGGGAGACTTGCGTCATAATTACTGAATGAGTATGGACTAGTCCCATCCCAGACCTGCACAATGAATGGGCTCCTGTGAAATGGACAAATAATATACAGATATATACATGGGGGGGGGGGGAAGTATGTACCTGTCAAAAACAATCGGGCAACTTATTTCGGTCGTCACTATACCACACCTGAAAATCAGATTGCCAGTAGGTAACAAGGGTGCCATCTTGCATAACTCCCTCACCCATAACAGACATTACCAATCAATCATGAATCTCCCTCTGAACCCGAGCAAACCAGGCCTCTAAATCAAGGATCGTAAATAAGCAGGCTGTGTGCTATCGTGCATAACTTTTACACTCAGGGCAGACATTACCAATCAATCATGACTCTCTCTGAGCCCCAGCATAACTAGGCTTCTAAATCAGATTGCAAATATGTAGCATGTGTGCTGTCCTTTGTAACTTCTACATTCGTGGCAGACATCACTAATCAATCATGACTCCCTCCCTAAATCTTGACAACTTCAGTATGTCTCCAACATAGTTCCAGGTAGACACAGCTAAGTAATTTGGATTACCATGAAATGACACCCACTACCCTACCAAGTCTCCTCCACTGAGGATGTTGAGGCCAATAATTTTACGTAACATATTCCACGCTTCTCTCCACCCTCCTATTTCCAGGCTTGTGTTCATCCTAGCCTCGATTTCTGGACTTAACACGGAGCATTATTTCCCACACAACAAGCTCAACAAGACATTGATCGAAGCATGGACCACAATTAAATTTTCCAGCCAACTGAGCTGTCTCAAGTAAGTTGGTCTTTCTGTTCCACCCACTTATTACTCCCTCACCCTATTTTAGCCTGTTTCCTTCCCAGAAAAAGAAACTCTTGTTACGTGTCCATCCCAGACACAGGAAGTAGATACCTTAAGTCAGGAAAGTCAAATGTATTCCACATAAAACTCAACTCCCTTTACCATACTTGTGGCAAACATTGCTGGTTGAAGAATACACTCTCTCCTAGGCGACCAGGGGCATCTGCAGAAGTTTTCTTAACACAGGCCCCCCTACATCCATAAAAACCATTCTAGGTTTGCATTCGAGAAGAAATGTTATCTGCTGATCATGCTATTGAAACAAAGGGGGTCCCAGTTCCAAAGTCATGTAGCTCCGAGGAATGAGTAAGACAGCAAAGACCTCTTTTTATTTCCCTCTTCTTCCCAGGCAGATTCTTAGGTGAACCTAGAATCCAAATGCACCAAAGTGAGGTCCACATGCAACAGGGCTAAGGACTCAGTTAGGAAGGGTGAGCACAGCATTGTGGCCGTGACTTGGATCCTGGGAGCCGAGGTGGTGAAAGTCTTCTCAAATTCATGTCCTGTTTTACACTGAGGATATCTCACAAAATAAAAATTACAACCTGTCACATTACATTACATCAAAGCATGATGTAACATCATAATTTTTTAAAAGCATTTGTTTTAATTTATGGTACCGCATAATGCAAAAAAAAAAAAAAAAAAGCTGGATAGTCCCCTGAGTATCAATAAATTTTGATAGTGATGGCTGATCCAAAATTTCAGCAGAGTCAAACAGAGAGGCTGACTACCAGCTGGCATCTTTTTAAAGTTTATTTTTTTATTTATGCATAAAAAACTTGGGTGCAGGCCAGAGGTGCAGGAGTAAAAGGAGTCACCATAGACAAAGTAGGGAGCAGAACAGGCAGATAGACTGAAATTCACTGCTGAGGGGAGCAGCGGGGTGACAGGAGAGGTCTGCTGTACCTTGTGGGTCCCTCCCTGGCCGGGGATCGAACTCCTGCTGCAGTGGCTGCGGACAGCTTCATAGTGCTGAGACTTAACCTCTGCAACTCCCAGGAGACCCCATCAGGCATTTTGAACGGTGACTAGAACTCTTGCCTTTGAGCCAAGAGGACACTGGTCTGTCTTGGGTCCTGTGCTGTCCAGTCTGGTAGCCAGTCACCAATATGGCGAGTAAGGACTTGACTTCTGACTAATCCAAACTGAAAAAGCAAATCCGGAAAACACATAGTAATTTGAAGCTGTCCTAACAAAAAAAAAAGTATATACCTACTGAATAATTTTAGTATATTGATTTACATGTTGATATTATAGTTTGGATACATTGGGTTAAAGAAAATAATTAACTAAAATCTATTAACTTCTTTCTTTTGGCCACTTTCATATGGCGACTAGAAACGTCCTCATTACATCTGTGACCTGCTTCGCATTTGCCAGTATTGTCACAGAACACCCCACTGTCTTCCTGCACAGGAAGGCCAAGTCGCTGGAAATTTGTTTTGTTTGTTCATTTGTTTTGTTTATCTTCCACTCTCGAGTAAAATCATACAGCTTTGATCTATCTCCAGCTGACTTATTTCAGTTAGCATAACACTGTCAAGATCCATCCTTGTCGTCACAAACGGCAACATCTCATCTCTGCTCAGCGAAGTAAAACTTCACTGGGTCCACAGACCACATCTTCTTCACCCACTCCTCTGTCAGTGGACCTGTGGGCTGCTGCCACGCCCCCGCCATGTACCCAGGGGTGCAGCTCCCCCTCAGAGCTAGTGTTTTCATAGTCTTGGATAAATACCTAAAAGTGAAGTCGTTGGATCTTTAAGTATGTCTGTTCTTAATTGTCTGAGGAATCTGATGTTCTAGATAGACCTGCTCTGGTCTATATTCCCACCCAGAGTACATAAGGTTACTTGCCACAACCTCACCAGCTCATTTCCTGTCTTTTTTTTTTTTAATACAGTGAGTAGAAATATCTTCCTTTTATAAAAAATGATTTATTTATTTATTTATGCACACAGAACTAGGGTATGGGCCAGAGGTGCAGGGTGTGAGAGGACTCACCAGAGACAGAGAGGGGAGCAGGACAGATGGATTGATGAAGTGAACTGCTGAGGGGAGCAGCGGGGAGACAGGAGAGGTCTGCTGTACCCTGTGGGTCCCTCCCTGGCAAACTTGTGCCAGTGCTGTGTCTTTAACCCCTGCACCACCAGAGAGGCCTCAGCTTTCTCATTTTTAACACCAGGTAGCCTGAAGTTCTCAGCCCCAAGCTGAGAACCACTGATTTAGCCCAACCTTCTCATTCTACAGGTGAGAAACATACATTTAAAGACTCTAGCCTTCTCATGTCTTCACATAAGATGGACCCGCGCCTGGAGTCAGCCTGGCTGCCCTCACCAGCAGCTCAAGGACGTGCCGAAGGCCTCCCAGTGTCAACTTACACGCCTCTGGTTTCAAGTGACAGAAACATCCACTCAGCCCAGCTTACGCACATCGGAAAACTGCTGGAGTCTAGGGTTCAACCAATGTCCTTGGGACTGTCTTAACTCTGCCCTCGGTTCTACTTCCCCCAAGTTAGCTAGCTCCATTCTACTTCTGATTTGAACCTCATGGTGACAAAGCAGCTGCCGCAAGCTGGCATCTCCCAGCTTCTAACAGAGAGAACATGGCTCCCCTGCTGCAGGAGATGTCCGAGGACGCACGCACGTTGCTTGGCACTGAACTTTCACCTCAGAGCCCTTCTGGAGAAGGGCTTTCTTTCCCATGCGCCCAGCCCTAGTCAGAGCTCCAGCCCCTGGTCTCCAGGCCCTTCGACTCCCGCCCTTCACTCTCTCACTCATCTGTGATGCCCCTCCCTGAGCCAAACAAGCAAACTCTTGGCTGTGTTTCATGCAGATAACTTTTGCCCTTCCCTTTGAACTTCATTTCTCAACAACTTTAAGACTTTCTGCCCCAAGGACATCTTGAATTATTTTTCCAAACAACAATTTTCATGTCTTAGGGAAATTCTAATGCTACCTGTCAGAAAAGTGTTTTTGCCTTGCTACATTACTTGTTTAATTCCTGATCATTTTAACCCAAACAGCAAGGAAGAAAGATATCTCTATTTCAGTAAACAAATACCCAAAACAATTACCTTCTGCTAACAGTTTTAAATGTTTCCATTATGTAGACTAAATTTCAGCATATGAGAAAAGCTATACGAAAGAGGTACACAAAAAATTACACAACTCACTTTTTTAAATGGTGGGGAGGGTGATACATATAAAATCAGCCCTGCATCAACGAAGATTCCAGAACATTGAAAACAATGCTGCTGACCATGATGATGATGATGCTAACAACAATAAAATAGCTAGTATTTATTCAACACTTACTGGATTCCAGGCACAGAACAAAGCTCTGTACAGCACTCTTGATGTCCTTAATGAATTAAAATCAAAGGAAAGAGCAGCAGTGCGTATGCCCATTTTGCAGATGCAGACATGATAGTGGAGGAAGGAAGCGGCTTGCCAGAATCAGAACTCGCACAGAGTGTAGCCACCAGCTGCAGGTCCAGCCCGGCTCCTGCTTCACTGCGGCCCCTTTCTCCTCACCTTGCCTGACACGGGCTCTACCTGTCTACCTGGAGATTTCTGGTACATGTGTTTTTTGTTTCTTGTTTTTTTTTTTT